>NC_069504.1:940890218-941587718 GCF_027579735.1 Bombina bombina | reverse complement strand
CTTTCTCTCTCTCTCTCTCTCTTTCTCTCTTTCTTTCTTTTTTCTCCCTCCCCCTTTCTTGTCTAGCATATGGATAACAGATGCTAATAATACCACTCAATAACAAATGAATATAGATAAATTAAAAT
Organism: Bombina bombina; assembly: GCF_027579735.1. Classification (NCBI taxonomy): domain Eukaryota; kingdom Metazoa; phylum Chordata; class Amphibia; order Anura; family Bombinatoridae; genus Bombina; species Bombina bombina. Next base: position 941,587,590 of record NC_069504.1, on the reverse strand, counting down.
GTTATTAGCATGACAGTTGTAAAAATATATTTAGCATAATTGTTTTTTGTTTTTAAATAATAAGACATATTATTTTTGTCTTGTTTTTAACCCCTGGCTATTTGCAGCTTTTTAAAGATAAGTCTATTAAACAAAGTGTTTAAATCTCCATAAACATGGATTAAATACTTAACAGAAAAACAGTGATAAATCTATTGTTATAAGTGTGATTGCACTCCAACAAATAATCTATAGATGGCAGTCTAGGCTTATATATCGCTATGGAATCCAGTCTTCCGATACCAAGTCCTATTATCTAGGTTAGCTCATCTGTATTCAATGGATCAATGTTGCATTAATTACCAGGATCCTTTCAAGTGTAAAAAGGATGGCACTTCATTACAGAAAGTAAAAAGAAACTAATCAAACTTTCTTGGTGAAGTCATTGACTTTTTTTAAGCAAAGGGCGCAGTAAAGAATTTTGAAGTCCAACATGTGAGAGAAAGTTGAGGTTCCTGTTCTGATTTATAGCAAGTGCTAAAGAAATATTCAAAACTGTAAAATCACATGGAAAAAGTCAAGGTACATTGATAGAAGAATATTATTTTACAATGATAGGGAAATTTGTATCATAGTTTTTCAAACAACATGACTTAATCTACAAATTAAAAATATGTCCATTACATTTTTACTTACATTAAAATTATTTCTGGTAATCATACCAATATCTCATTTCCAGAATGTACAGGGTATGCTAAAATATAACTAAAATGTAATTTTATTTGTGCATTGTTATTATTGATATGTTAAAGGTACAGTGTAGTGTAAAATACATTTTTCTTTAATGTTTTTCTAATACTTATTATACAATCTGCAGAGTATAAAATGTATGCAAATCTGTTTCTTTATGTTTATTTTTGTATATTAAATAGCTGGTTTTGTTCTTTGTTTGCTGGATAGAGGTTTTTTCATGCGTCAACCAAATACACTCAACCAAACATGAAATATTAATATTTCACATTTCAATATTCTTCACATAGAAGGATATACTCTATTTATTCTTAAATATATATATATATATATATATATATATATATATATATATATATATATATATATATATATATATATGAATATCTATTTAAAAATACACAGAACAAATTCCCCTATGTGGAGAACATTGGAGTGTAAAATATTTACACTACATGCACAGTTAAAGGGACAGTCTAGTCCAAAATAAACTTTCATGATTCAGATAGGGCATGTAATTTTGAACAATTTTCCAATTTACTTTTTTCACCAATTTTGCTTTGTTCTCTTGGTATTCTTAGTTGTAAACTTAACCTTGGAGGTTCATATGCTAATTTCTTAGACCTTGAAGGCCACCTCTTTTCAGAATGCATTTTACCACTAGAGGGTGTTAGTTCATGTGTTTCATATAGATAACACTGTGCTCATGCATGTGAAGTTATCTGGGAGCCAGCACTGATTGGCTAAACTGCAAGTCTGTCAAAAGAACTGAAATAAAGGGGCAGTTTGCAGAGGCTCAGATACAAGATAATCACAGAGGTAAAAAGTATATAAATATAACTGTGTTGGTTATGCAAAACTGGGGAATGGGTAATAAAGGGATTATCTATCTTTCAAAACAATAACAATTCTGGTGTAGACTGTCCCTTTAAACACATTATCAAGTATTAATAGTCAATAAAATGCTTTTTCATGTTTTCTGCAAAGGGTTCCAATGTATATATATATATATATATATATATATATATATATATATATATATATATATATATATATATGTAAACATATGTATCTATGTACATATTTAACATTCAAATGTTATTCACTTATAGGATAATGTCCTTTTTATTGTAAATACATGTTTCTATATATATATATATATATATATATATATATATTTATAACTGCATATATATTCTTATAGATATATAGGTATAGATATGTATTTTACATGAACAGCGTTTTGCTCATCGTGTTTTGTGATTTAGGTTTTAATGAGGTTTTAACGAAAACTTAGTAATCTTAAGGTGCATTATTGAAATACTTCATATAAAATATTAGAAAAAAATAAAACATTTAACATACAGTATGTTTAATAATTTTTATATTTTTATTAAAATTGTATATGTAATATTTCAATAATAAAATATATATTTCTATATATATCTGACACTGTTCATGTAAAATACATATTAATACCTGTACCAAAATACCATCATGCAATCGGGTTTGCTTGAAAGTTGGGTGTTATTTCCCCCCCTCCCCACACACACACACTTTTTTTGCTCTATTAACTTCTATGGGGGAATAGGTTATCGCAAGTGCGATATTGTAAGCTCGGCTTTTTGTGTGCATCAGGTTAGCACAAGAGAGCAATAACTTTTTTACTTTAAACACCAAAGCAAACCCAACGTGCCTAAAAAGTTTACTTATAGTGCAATTAGCGCTCTTGCAAAAGTGCTAAGTAGTGCTCCACTCATTATCTGTTCCAATGTCTCTAAGGTTGCCAGGTGCCCAGTATTCAACTGAACCGTCCAGAATTTTTGCAGGCTGTCCAGTAAATTCTACACAAAAATACTTAACACATAAATGTCCAGTTTTTTAAATCCCCTGAGTGTTAGTTACATTTAAAAGCCCCCCCCCCCCCATTTCAAGCCTCTATGTAAAACAAATATAGTGATAAAAACCATAACAATGTGAATGCACTGCTATATATGTTACTGGCAGCCAACAAGGGTTAAAAAGCACTTGCCTAGATTTAGAGTTTGGCGCTAGCCGTCAAAAGCAGCGTTAAGGGGTCCTAACGCTGCTTTTTACCGCCCGCTGGTATTTAGAGTCAGCCAGGAAAGGGTCTAATGCTCACTTCCCTACCGCAATTCCAGGCTCCCGCAGATCCCCTTACGCCAATTGCATATCCTTTCTTTTCAATGGGATCTGCCTAACACCGGCATTTGGAGTCTTGGGAGAAGTGAGCGGTAGACCCTCTACCGACAAGACTCCTACCGCCAAAAAAAGTCAGTAGTTAAGAGCTTCATGGGCTAACGCCGGAATATAAAGCTTAACTACTGTGCTCTAAAGTACACTAACACCCATAAACTACCTATGTACCCCTAAACTGAAGCCCCCCCTCATCGCCGCCACTATAAATAAAAATTTTAACCCGTAATCTGCCGACCGGACACCACCACCACCACCTACATTATACCTATAAACCCCTAATCTGCTGCCCCTAACATCGCCGACCCCTATATTATATTTATTAACCCCTAATCTGCCCCCCCTAATGTCGCTGCAACCTAACTACACTTATTAACCCCTAATCTGCTGACCGGACCTCACCGCCACTATAATAAATGTATTAACCCCTAAACCACCGCCCTCCTGCCTCACAAACACTAGAATAAATAGTATTAACCCCTAATCTGCCCTCCCTAACATCCCCGCCACCTACCTACAATTATTAACCCCTAATCTCCCGCCCGCACCGTCGCCGCTACTATAATAAAGTTATTAACCCCTAAACCTAACTCTAACCCTAACCCTAACACCCCCTAACATAAATATCATTTAAATGAAACAAAATAATATTCCTAAAATTAACTAAATTATTCCTATTTAAAACTAAATACTTACCTATAAAATAAACCCTAATATATAGGGAGTGCAGAATTATTAGGCAAGTTGTATTTTTGAGGATTAATTTTATTATTGAACAACAACCATGTTCTCAATGAACCCAAAAAACTCATTAATATCAAAGCTGAATAGTTTTGGAAGTAGTTTTTAGTTTGTTTTTAGTTATAGCTATTTTAGGGGGATATCTGTGTGTGCAGGTGACTATTACTGTGCATACTTATTAGGCAACTTAACAAAAAACAAATATATACCCATTTCAATTATTTATTTTTACCAGTGAAACCAATATAACATCTCAACATTCACAAATATACATTTCTGACATTCAAAAACAAAACAAAAACAAATCAGTGACCAATATAGCCACCTTTCTTTGCAAGGACACTCAAAAGCCTGCCATCCATGGATTCTGTCAGTGTTTTGATCTGTTCACCATCAACATTGCGTGCAGCAGCAACCACAGCCTCCCAGACACTGTTCAGAGAGGTGTACTGTTTTCCCTCCTTGTAAATCTCACATTTGATGATGGACCACAGGTTCTCAATGGGGTTCAGATCAGGTGAACAAGGAGGCCATGTCCTTAGATTTTCTTCTTTTATACCTTTTCTTGCCAGCCACGCTGTGGAGTACTTGGACGCGTGTGATGGAGCATTGTCCTGCATGAAAATCATGTTTTTCTTGAAGGATGCAGACTTCTTCCTGTACCACTGCTTGAAGAAGGTGTCTTCCAGAAACTGGCAGTAGGACTGGGAGTTGAGCTTGACTCCATCCTCAACCCAAAAAGGCCCCACAAGCTCATCTTTGATGATACCAGCCCAAACCAGTACTCCACCTCCACCTTGCTGGCGTCTGAGTCGGACTGGAGCTCTCTGCCCTTTACCAATCCAGCCACGGGCCCATCCATCTGGCCCATCAAGACCCACTCTCATTTCATCAGTCCATAAAACCTTAGAAAAATCAGTCTTAAGATATTTCTTGGCCCAGTCTTGACGTTTCAGCTTGTGTGTCTTGTTCAGTGGTGGTCGTCTTTCAGCCTTTCTTACCTTGGCCATGTCTCTGAGTATTGCACACCTTATGTTTTGGGCACTCCAGTGAAGTTGCAGCTCTGAAATATGGCCAAACTGGTGGCAAGTGGCATCTTGGCAGCTGCACGCTTGACTTTTCTCCGTTCATGGGCAGTTATTTTGCGCCTTGGTTTTTCCACACGCTTCTTGCGACCCTGTTGACTATTTTGAATGAAACGCTTGATTGTTCGATGATCACGCTTCAGAAGCTTTGCAATTTTAAGAGTGCTGCATCCCTCTGCAAGATATCTCACTATTTTTTACTTTTCTGAGCCTGTCAAGTCCTTCTTTTGACCCATTTTGCCAAAGGAAAGGAAGTTGCCTAATAATTATGCACACCTGATATAGGGTGTTGATGTCATTAGACCACACCCCTTCTCATTACAGAGATTCACATCACCTAATATGCTTAATTGGTAGTAGGCTTTTGAGCCTATACAGCTTGGAGTAAAACAACATGCATAAAGAGGATGATGTGGTCAAAATACTCATTTGCCTAATAATTCTGCACTCCCTGTAGCTACAATATAACTAATAGTTACATTGTAGCTATTTTAGGATTTATATTTATTTTACAGGCAACTTTGTATTCATTTTAACTAGGTACAATAGCTATTAAATAGTTAATAACTATTTAATAGCTACCTAGTTAAAATAAGTACAAAATTACCTGTAAAATAAATCCTAACCTAAGTTACAATTAAACCTAACACTACACTATCATTAAATTAATTACCTACAATTAGCTAAATTAAAATACAATAAAATAAACTATTCTATAATACAAAAAAAAACAAACACTAAATTACAAAAAGTAAAAAAGAATTACAAGAAGTTTAAACTAATTACACCTAATCTAAACCACCTAATAAAATAATAAAGCCCCCCAAAATAAAAAAATGCCCTACCCTATTCTAAATTACCAAGTAACCAGCTCTTTTACCAGCCCTTAAAAGGGCTTTTTTTTATCGGAAAAGCCAATAGAATGCGAGTTCAATACGATTGGCTGATTGGATCAGCCAATCGTATTGAACTTCAATCTGATTGAATCAGCCAATCAGATTTTTCCTACCTTAATTCCGATTGGCTGATAGAATCCTATCAGCCAATCGGAATTTGAGGGACGCCATCTTGGATGACATCATTTAAAGGACCAGGCATTCGTCGTTAGTCCGTCGGCCAGGAAGGATGCTCCGCGCTGGAGGTTTTGAAGATGGAGCCTCTCCTCGTCAGATGGATGAAGATAGAAGATGCCGCTTGGATGAAGATGTCTGCCGGTCCGGATGTCCTCTTCTGCCTGGATAGGATGAAGACTTCTGCTGGTCTGGATGTCCTCTTCTCCCCCATCGGATGAAGACTTCGGCCCAGCTGGGTGAAGACAACTCAAGGTAGGGAGATCTTCAGGGGGGGGGTAGTGTTGGGTTTTTTTAAGGGGGGTTTGGGTGGGTTAGAGTAGGGGTATGTGGGTGGTGGGTTTTAATGTTGGGGGGGTTGTATTTTTTTTTTACAGGTAAAAGAGCTGATTACTTTGGGGCAATGCCCCGCAAAAAGCCCTTTTAAGGGCTGGTAAAAGAGCTGGTTATTTGGAAATTTAGAATAGGGTAGGGCATTTTTTTTATTTTGGGGGCTTTATGATTTTATTAGGCGGCTTAGATTAGGTGTAATTAGTTTAAACTTCTTGTAATTCTTTTTTTTTTTTTTAATTTAGTGGGGTTTTTTTGTATTATAGAATAATTTATTTATTGTATTTTAATTTAGCTAATTGTAGGTAATTAATTTAATTAATTTAATGATAGTGTAGTGTTAGGTTTAATTGTAACTTAGGTTAGGATTTATTTTACAGGTAATTTTGTACTTATTTTAACTAGGTAGCTATTAAATAGTTCTTAACTATTTAATAGCTATTGTACCTAGTTAAAATAAATACAAAGTTGCCTGTAAAATAAATATAAATCCTAAAATAGCTACAATGTAACTATTAGTTATATTGTAGCTATATTAGGGTTTGTTTTATAGGTAAGTATTTAGTTTTAAAAAGGAATAATTTAGTTAATTTTAGGAATATTATTTAGTTTCATTTAAATTATATTTATGTTAGGGGGGTGTTAGGGTTAGAGTTAGAGTTAGGTTTAGGGGTTAATAACTTTATTATAGTAGCAGCGATGGTGCAGGTGGGAGATTAGGAGTTAATAATTGTAGGTAGGTGGCGGCGATGTTAAGGAGGGCAGATTAGGGGTTAATACTATTTATTCTAGTGTTTGCGAGGTGGGAGGGCGGCGGTTTAGGGGTTAATACATTTATTATAGTGGCGTGAGGTCCGGTCGGCAGATTAGGGGTTAAAAAGTGTAGGTAAGGTAGCGGCGACATGGGGGGACAGATTAGGGGTTAATAAATATAATATAGGGGTCGGCGGTGTTAGGGGCAGCAGATTAGGGGTACATAGGGATTAATAATATAATGCAGATGTCAGCGATAGCGGGGGTGTCAGATTAGGGGTTAATAAGTGTAAGGTTAGGGGTGTTTAGATTCGGGTTCATGTTAGGGTGTTAGGTGTAGACTTAGAGAGTGTTTCCCCATAGGAAACAATGGGGCTGTGTTAGAAGCTGAACGCTGCTTTTTTGCAGGTGTAAGGTTTTTTTTCAGCCCAAACTGCCCCATTGTTTCTTATGGGGATATCATGCACAAGCACATTTTAACTGCTTACCGCTACCGTAAGCAACGCTGGTATTGAGGGTTGAAGTGGAGCTAAATTAGGCTCAACGCACCCTTTTTTGAGCCTAACGCAGCCCCTCAGACAACTCTAAATGGAAGGGTGCGTTGGGAAAAAAAGCAGCGTTAGCTACGCGGCTCTTTACCGACAAAACTCTAAATCTAGGCCACTGTTTTGTTTGTTAATGGCAGATTTGGGGTTGTTAAATAACTGCTCTGTATGTACTCTTGGCAGTCAAATAACTGTTGTGTACGTGTGTTACTGGAAGCCAAGGGAATTGATTTGCATGTTACTGGCATCCAAGGGAATACAATGAATACAATGACTATTTAGTTGTGAACATATGCATGGTGGGTTGATGGGGCAAGCAAAGGAAGGGCTTTTGTCCATTTATCTGGATGGCAGCTGACAACAGAACAGATGTGTGTCCTATAGTAATGCAATGGCAGTTTGTCAGAAAGTGAGGTGAAGTAGGACGTACAAAATGTATTTTTTCAAATTAAAAAGACATAAGTGCAAAAGAAAATGCTCTAGCTTTAATTTTGTATGATTGGTTGCATATAACTGTATTTATATCCTGCAATGGTGTTAAACATATAGTTAAAATCACCTCCAGAGCAGCATATGCACAAAACCAATATGCATATGTGTGTATCCACCAATTACACAAATAAAAACTTTTGATTGCGTTCTTCATTTAATTCTCTGTGTGGTTGTTTTTATGCACCAAGATGGTATAAATATCTCTGTACATAAAGGGGTGTTAACAGTCTGTTTCATTGTTGTAATAAAAAAGCACTAAGCAGTTGATTATACTTAATAGAAATCATTGCAATATGTATGATTCATCTATTTAAATGGATTTTACCTTTTATTTATTTTTCACACTTCATTTGTGCAGTGTCCATTACTTCCTGGCACAGCCCTAACAAGGAGGCTTTGGTCTCTACAGGAAGGCTTATCTAGCATGATGTCATAATATTTTCAGAGTTGGTTTAGTATTAAAGCAATTCTAAACTCAAATTGTCTGAAAGTTCTAAGTATGAGCAAACCTGACTACCGGTTTATCTACTATATTCACTTAAAGGGATACTAAACCCACATTTTTTCTTTAATGATTCAGATAGAGCATGCAATTTTAAGTAACTTTCTCATTTTTGGTTTAGCACCCTGGATAGTGCTTGCTATTTGGTGGTTACATTTAGCTTACTAAGCTTTTATTCCTGCTTTTCAAATAAAGATACCAAGAGAACAAAAGAAAATTGATAATAGGAGTAAATTAGAAAGTTGGTTAAAATTTGTTAAGCAGGGGAGAAACTACAGTGGGTGCAGAGGTCGCAATTACGACTGGGCCCCCAAGGGTGGGGGTCCAGCTTAAAAAAATACAAAAAGATTTTGCAGACATGTACTCTGATTACCCTTTTTTTCTGTGTTAAATGTAAAAAAATACAAAAAGATATGTATCAAATTCACTTTTTTGGGGGGTGGGGTGGGGGGGGCCTTCTTCGATTCTTGCACCTGGGCCCTGTGGTTTCTAGTTACGCCTCTGTGGTTAAGTATCGCTTTAAGTGAATATAGTAGATAAACAGGTACTCATGTTTGCTCATGCTTAGAACTGTCAGAATAAAACATGTTTAAAAAATGTTCCACTCTTATCACACTGAGGACAGGGGCTGCAGTGAGAAATTATAAGTGCTAGTTTAGCAAGAAAACAAGTAAGTTGTTTGCTGTTTTTTCACAAGCTATTTCTTTTTACTTTTACCTTTATTTAACATATTTGTTTTTACCAAAGGAGCACTGTTTAATATCCCTTTAAGAAAAATCTGTTAGCTCCCTACATTTTTGAATGCCACCTTGAACCAATCAGGTAGAATTAACATTACAGCACATCAGAACGTTGTTCCATGTCTTACAAAATTCCTTGCTCTTTAAAATTTGAGTTATGACATATTTTTGATCCAATTAGAACTGGTAGTAGATATATTTATAAGTGAGTTCAAATATGTTCTTCCAAGTTATACTGAGAAAGCAGTTTAAGTGTGTGCATCCATCTAAAATAGAGTGTTAAAATATTTCCTGCTACATTTTGATGTAAAAATGTAATTGAAAGGAACAATTTCATAAACATGCAGATTTAGTGAGATCTTTTTTCATGTTTTTTCATTTCTAATCATTCTTGGAGGAGCTGCTACAATACATGTTGATTTATCATAGTTACCTGAGAAGAATCTATAACTATTTTAAGAAAAATTGGTTTTTACAACTTTATTAAAATGGGAACAGTTGCTTACATTTTTTCTAGTTTTTTTTTTTTTTTATCAGCCAAAAGGTAAAAAAACTGCAACAACCTGTTTTGTGTTTTTGTTTTATTTTTCTGACAGTTTGATCTGAATGATTACAGAAACCTGCCACGTATATTTATTTATTATTTTTTGATTTTTGTCTAGAAAATATCTTTTTATTTTGAGGAGAAATTTTACTCTTGGAATTGTGAAATTTAAATTTAAATAAAACAAACTTTTGATTCAAGACCAGCATAATATTTATATTGACATGAACATTTTACACTTGAAAAAGAACATATTTAACTATTTTTTGACAGTTAAAATTTCCATGGGAAATGTACAAATTACTGTGCAATCTAACATTACTCTGTTAATAGCTCCTAATTATAGTCCATACTGGTTATAAACTATATATGTTTAATGGACATTTAATTTAGTAGATATTACCTTTTTATGTACAGTTTCATCTTTTTGTGTGGCTATATTGTTATGGTATGAAGAAACATAACAGAATATTAAAAACCCCCATATATTTTGAAAGGAAAATAGGTTTATTTTGAAGCGTAATTAAGATAACAGAAGAAGTGTATATATAATGGTTGACATGTTTGTGGTAAATACTGATGAGTTGCTGCAGCTTTTATAAATATTTTGAAGTCTTAACCAATGCAGTATAACTGAGATGAAGACAGGTAATTCTATATAAATATACACAACCAATTCACATAATTTGTATCATGTTATATGTGGGGCAAAATTTATCAAAGTGAGAATAAGAAAATTCTCACGTTTGTCGTCAAAAAAAGCTCACAAATGATATTACCATATTTATCAAAGGTTATGCACCAATAAAGAGCTCGTTTCCATTGAACCGTTAAAAATGGAGCCGCAAGCTCCTGAAGCGGCTGACAGCTAAAAGTAATTTACGGCTCCATTTTAGTACCAGGTTTCCATTGAAAAGGTTTCCGCTTTGCGAGCAGTCGCTCTTTTCGTGTAGGTATAAGTTAGTTTTGTGTTAACGCTTCCACCCGATGCCGGATTTCTAAAACATTAATAGGTTACTATGGTAACCTGACCTTACACTACACTCAATCGCATATACGGCGCCGCATACAAGTGCAGCGCCATATATTTTACCCGTCGCTCACTGTTAGAGTAAAATTAAACATCTAATGCATGCGTGATATCTACCTCTCAACCCCCCACCGCAATAACTAACCCCTAATCCAACAATCTCCATATCGCAAAGTATCCATCAAAGTTATTAACCCCTAAACCGTGATCCCCCCACAACGGAAACTATCTATTAAATCTATTAACCCCTAAACTGCAATGCCCCCACAACGCAAACTATCTATTTAAACTATTAACCCCTAATCCTCAATGCCAGCACAACGCAAACTATCTTTTAAATCTATTAAACCCTAATCTGCAATGCCCCAACAACGCAAACTATCTATTTAAACTATTAACCCCTAATCCACCATTAACCCACATCGCAATTAACCTAATAAATCTAATAACCCCTAAACCGCCAAACCCCACAACACAAATAACTAATCACTAAGCCCCCTAACATAACACCTCCTAAATTAACCCCATTACATAAATTTAAATAATCCTAAATTACAATTAAAAGAAAAAAGCTAACATAACTTAAAAAATAAAAAATAAATAAGTTTAAATTAAGCTAAAATTACAGAAAATAAAAGTGTCTAACATTACATAAAATAATAAACAAAAATATCAAAATTAAACAATTAAACCTAATCCCTATGAAATTAAAAACACCCCCTAATCTAATACTAAACTACCAATAGCCTTTAAAACTGCCTTTTGTATGGCATTGCCCTAACTTAAACAGCTCTTTTAAATTCCCTCTAACAGTAAAACCCCCCACCTACCAAATCCCCCAAATTAAAAAGAACTAACATTAAAAAATTCTAAACTACCCTTTGCCCCTAAAGGGGCATTTGTATGGGCATTGCCCTTAAAAGGGCATTCAGCTCTTTTTCAGTACCCAAATCCCTAATCTAAAAATAAATAAATAAATAAATAAAAAAAGCTGAACTCTAGCCCCCAGGTAGGTAATCATGGTTTCTGAAGTCCAGCGGTGAAGTCTTCTTCCAAGTGGCGATCTCTTCTATCTTCATTCAGGACCACGGAACTGAAGACCGGCGACCACGGACCTAAAGTCTGGTGACCGCGGAACCATGGAGCGTGGAGGATACTCTTCGTACGATCATTGCCATACACTGAATAGTGAATTCAAGGTACGCGATTAAATATGGCGTCCCTTGCATTCCTATTGGCTGATTTGATTCTTCAAATCAGCCAATAGGATGAGAGCTACTGAAATCTATTGGCTGATTTGAACAGCCAATATGATTTCAGTAGCTCTCATCCTATTGGCTGATTTGAATTTGAAGAATCAAATCAGCCAAAAGGAATGCCAGGAACGCCATATTTAATCTCGTACCTTAAATTCACTATTCAGTGTACGGCGGTGATCCTACAAAGAGGATCCTCCAGACTCCAAGGTTTTGCAGTCACCGGTCTTCAGTTCCACGGTCCTGGATGAAGATAGAAGAGGTCGCCGATTGGAAAAAGACTTCACCGCCAGACTTCAGGAACCGTGAGTACCTATCTGGGGGTTAGAGTTAGACTTTTTTTTATTATTTTTTTTTTTTTTAGATTAGGGATTTGGGCACTAAAAAAGAGCTGAATGCCTTTTAAGGGCAACCCCCAGATAGGTACTTATGGTTTCTGAAGTCCAGCGGTGAAGTCTTCTTCCAAGTGGTGACCTCTTCAAGCTTCATTCAGGACCGCGGAACTGAAGACCGGCGACCGCGGACCTGAAGACTGGTGACTGTGGAACCATGAAGCGTGGAGGATCCTCTTTGTAAGATCGTCGCCGTACACTGAATAGTGAATTCAAGGTACGCGATTAAATATGGCGTCCCTTGCATTCCTATTGGCTGATTTGATTCTTAAAATTCAAATCAGCCAATAGGATGAGAGCTATAGGATTTCAGTAGCTCTCATCCAATTGGCTGATTTGAATTTGAAGAATCAAATCAGCCAAAAGGAATGCAAGGAACCCCATATTTAATTGCGTACCTTAAATTCCCTATTCAGTGTATGGCGGCAATCATACAAAGAGGATCCTCCACGCTCCATGATTTTGTGGTCGCCGGTCTTTAGTTCCTTAGTCCTGGATGAAGATAAAAGAGGTTGCCGCTTGGAAGAAGACTTCACCACCAGACTTCAGGAACTGTGAGTACCTATCTGGGGGTTAGAGTTAGGCTTTTTTTAAAAAAATGTTTACATTTTTATTTTTTAGATTAGGGATTTGGTCACTAAAAAAGAGCTGAATGCCTTTTAAAGGCAATGCCCATGTCATTTAGGGGCATTGGGTAGTTTAGGATTTTTAAGTGTTAGTTTTTTATTTTGGGGGGTTTGGTGGGTGGGGGTTTTTACTGTTAGGGGGAACTTAGTTTTTTTAAAGGTAAAAGAGCTGTTTAACTTAGGGCAATGCCCTACAAAAGGACCTTTTAAGGGCTATTGGTAGTTTAGTATTAGATTGGGGGGGTCATTGTGGGGGGGGAGGCTTTTTATTTTCATAGGGATCAGGTTTAATTTTTTTTATTTTTGATAATTTTGTTTATTATTTTATGTAATCTTAGACTTTTTATTTTCTGTAATTGTAGCTTAAAGGAACACTCAGGTTAAATTAAATTTTCATGATTCAGATACAACATATAATTTTAAACAACTTTCCAATTTACTTCCAGTTAAAAAAATGTGCACTGAGCATGTGCAAGAATTCACAGACTATACGTATATGCATTTGTGATTGGCTGATTGCTATCACATGGTACAAGGGGAGTGGAAATATACATAACTTTGAAATTTGTTATAAAAAAAATCTACTACTCATTTGAAGTTCAGACTAAGTGCTATTGCATTGTCTTGTTATCTTGCATTTGTTGATTATGCAAATCTAATGTGTTGAATGGTCCTTTAATTTAAACTTAGTCTTCTTTATTTTTTAAGTAATGTTATCTTTTTTATTTTAATTGTAATTTAGGATTATTTAATTTATTTAATGGGGTTAATTTAGGGAGTGTTAGGTTAGGGGGCTTAGTGATTAGTTATTTGCATTGTGGGGTTTGGCGGTTTAGGGGTTAATAGATTTATTAGGTTAATTGCGATGTGGGTTAATGGCAGATTAGGGGTTAATACTTTAAATAGATAGTTTGCATTGTGGGGGCATTGCGGATTAGGGGTTAATAGATTTAATAGACAGTTTGCCTTGTGGGGTCATTGCAGATTAGGGGTTAATAGATTTAATAGATAGTTTGCATTGTGGGGCATGGCTGTTTAGAGGTTAATACATTTATTATAAGTTGCGATGTGGGGGGATGGCGGATAGAGGGATTTTGAAGTGTCGGAATAGATTTCAATGGGAAAAAGGTCTCAAAGAGCACCTTTATCCTGTTTTACACCTAGTTGAGATGGGTGTAATTTTTGTTAGTGTATCGGCAGCTTCCGACAGTGTATTTACGGTTTGTGCGGGCATTGGAAACCGGGTATAATTTAAAGATTAGAGGCTTCCTATACTTCGTATGGGACACAAAAATGTTTTCGGCAGCCAGAGTCGGGTTGCCGAAATTGGGTTATAGCGGGCCGTTGGAAGCAGTTGATAAACGATATTGCTTCTGACAGCATATTTATTGGTTTGCACGCAAACGGAATTATGGCTCAATGGAAAAAGTCCAAAGTCGCAACTTTTCATTTGTGCAAATTGCCTTATAATCATTTACAAGTCTTAAATATTAGTGAATAAGTTGTCTGGAAATGCCTAATTCTTGTATTAATCTTTACTGGCATTTTAAAATGCCCGTATATATTTTCAGTTATCTTATATTTATGATAAGTGGCACATGTAATATTCACTGTTTTTAATCTGGTCAATTTGTAGGTTGCGAGGTAGTGAAAGAAAAGAGAGATTGTTGTTTGGAGGGAAAATTTAAAACTTTATTTTTCTTGTTGAAATGGCTATATTTAGGGTTAGAAATGATCCTCAACAAGTTTCAGAACCTGAAGAATAATTAATTAAATAACAAAAAGGTTTATACAGATTTATAAAAAAGTAAAATAATTTAAAGAGCAATTAAAAGTATATTCAAAATAACAAAGATGAGCTACATTAACGTACAACCTTCCTCGATTTAAAAGAACGCTCTAAAAAGGGGCAAAATAAAAATAATTGTAATAATATATATGAAATAACATTCTTACAAACAATCATGTTATAATAGGATAAAAACAATTAAACCATTTATGGTGGCTAAAGTTAAGATTGATAAATAAAATGAAAAAGATATTTTCACAAGAAAACAAGATCAGCCATCACAAAAAATATTTGCATGAAAAATGTCTCTAGAATTTTGCTAAATACTGGCGACATTTTTGACTTCACACATTGCAAACTATTGTGGAAATAGTCACAACTTTTTAGGTGCATTTTTCCGGGGCTTAATAAATTTTGCCCTTGGTGTTACCTAATGTAAATTTGTAAAACTGTTCAACTTCAGCTGTTCCAATTTTTAGTTGTAAGTATACCATTAATATTTTGATTTCAAAATGTTACAATGGCTATTATTTATGGCTTAAAAATAAATACTTGACAGCAGGGCACATACACAAGTGAGCTATTAAAACATTTAGGAGTAGGATACCAGTAAAATGCTTTTGATAGTGCAGGCTGAGCTATTTATATCTTGAGCCTGTGCTAAGAATAGATTACAATCTGTATTACAAGTCAGTGGTAAAAAGCATTACCCGACAATGTTAGGGCGACCAACATTTTTTAGTGCATCCTATACTTTCAGTGGATAGAGTAGGGTACGCTGTCTTCTCTCATATTACACGTGGTGAGTTACATGTTGCACTTGAGTACAACATATAATAGAGCTGTAAAATTTTGCAAGTCTGGAGACCTTAAGTAAAGGTTTAGGACTAGAATTAAAGCATAAAAAACACATGTATAGTACAGTATAATAAGTAATACAAACACAGACACCTATATACACAAACACACACACATGCATTCAATGTAAAATAAAGGTTCAATCTTAACATTATTTTTTAAACAGTGGTGTGATGATAGCAGGATGTGATGTCACTAGCATGTGGGCGGGGTTTAGGTCCGGTGTCTGTGTCGCAGTTAGTTTAGTACAATCAACCTGTCTGGATGTGTATTGCTATGCTCTGTAATAAAATAGAGTTGTACCATCATTGCTGTGTCCTGCATATGTCCTGCATCTCATGACATGGTGTCAGAAGTTCTGGACTACGCTTCTGTTTCTGATGATGACGATGTCAAAGTTTACCCCACCTGAGCCTTTTGACTTTTCTCAGCCTGCAGCTTGGCCCACATGGCGTCAGCGGTTTCAGCGCTTCAGGATTGCATCCAAACTGAACAAGGAGAGTGGTGAAGTACAAGTTAATTCTCTTTTATATTCTATGGGGAAAGATGTAGAGCCAGTGTTCAATGCTTTTACTTTCCAAGAAGGGGACGAAGTTAACTTTGATATAGTTATGGATAAACTCAGTGCCCAAAAGAAATGTGATTCATGAGAGAGCTTGTTTTCACAAACGTAATCAGCGTGTGGGAGAATCTGTGGAGTCATTTGTGCGCAGCCTGTATGAACTAGCTGAATTCTGTGAGTTTGGTGTTGCTAAAGAAGAGCAAATCAGAGACAGAATAGTTATTGGAATTGCAGATGCTGAAGTCTCCCTGAAGCTGCAGTTAGAGCCTGATTTAACGTTAGACGGGGCTATTAGGATGGCCCGCCAGAGTGAACTGGTGAAAAAGCAAAGTGCTGATCTGAGGTCTGGGAGTATTGTGGATGAAGTGCAACAGTCTAGGAAAATTACTAGTGAAAGGCACAGTGTGAGCGGTAGATCTAAAGTACTGGAAAGGCCTAGAAGTGGATGGGCACAACATGGCCAATGCACACGGTGCTACCGGGCTCATGATCAGAGTGCTATATGCCCGGCCAGAGATAAAAGATGCAGAAAATGTAACAGAATAGGCCATTTTGAAGTGGTGTGTAAAACTGAATACATTAAGGAGATGCAGGTGGACAGTGACCAGGAGGGTCAGGAAGTGTCTTTTGTGGGGTCTGTTGTGGAACGGACAAGCTCAGAGGAAGATTGGAAAGTTACCTTTACTGTAATGGGAGCCAATGTTGATTTTAAGATTGACACAGGAGCTGATATCACTGTAATGTCTTTTGCTGAATTTATGAAACTGCCTCGACAGCCCCAGCTGGCGAAGGTTACTACAAATGTTCATAGTCCTGGTGGCCGCATTGATTGTGTGGGGAAATTTCTTGCCAGCTGTGAGTACAAACAAAGGAAGTTCACCATGTGGGTGCATGTGATCCGAGGTCAGTGTGTTAACAGTTTATTGAGCAGAAAAGCAGCCTGTGACTTGGGCCTCGTGGCCAGAGTGAATGAGATCTCTGAAGATATGTTTGGCGAGTTGGGCCTACTGAGCTGCAAACCTGTCCGTATAGCACTTAAAAGTGACGCAGTCCCGTACAGTATTTCTACTCCTCGTAGAATTCCGTTCCCCGCTCATGCCTCAAGTGGAGAAAGAGCTCATGCGCATGAAGTCTATGGGGGTTATTGAAGAGGTTGTTGAAGCAACTGATTGGTGTGCCCCCATTGTTCCAGTTGCAAAGAAAAACGGAAAGGTGCGCATCTGTGTGGACCTGAAAAGGTTGAATGAGGCAGTGAAGAGGGAGAGATTTGTGCTGCCGACGTTGGAAGATATAGCCCCGAAGTTGGCTGGGGCGAAGTTCTTTTCCACATTAGATGCTTCTAGCGGCTTTTGGCAGATCCCCCTGGATCCAAAGTGCCGCAAACTGACTACCTTTATCACTCCGGTAGGTCGGTTCTGCTTCTGCAGACTTCCCTTTGGGATATCCTCCGCTCCTGAGATCTTTCAAAGGGAAATGAGTTCTCTCCTGAGTGGCCACGTGGGCACAGCAGTCGTCATGGACGACATTCTAGTGTATGGGTCTACAGTGGAGGAGCATGATCAGCGTTTGAGGTGTGTGCTGCAGGCTATCAAAGAGTCTGGGCTGAAGCTGAATAAAGAAAAATGTCATTTTAGGAAAACTGAATTATGCTACTTTGGGCATATCATCAACGGGGATGGCATCAAGCCGGACCCCGAGAAAATTCAGGCTATCGAACAGATGAAAAGCCCTTCTGATGTACATGAGCTGAGACAGATATTGGGCCTTGTAAATTACGTGGGCAAGTTTCTTCCAGATTTATCTACAGTTTTGCACCCTATCACAGAGTTGCTTAAGAAAGATGTTGCCTGGGTCTGGGGACCCTCACAAGAAAAAGCGTTCCTGCATGCTAAGTCCCTGCTGGGGTCTGCCCCAGTGCTGGGGTTCTACGACCCTTCAAAAAAGACTGTGGTCAGTGCTGATGCAAGCAGTTATGGGTTGGGGGCTGCACTCCTGCAGCTGAATGACAACAAACTACAGCCCATCGCCTACTGTTCCCACACACTGACGGCTGCGGAGTCAAAATACGCTCAAATTGAGAAAGAGTGCCTGGCTGCAGTTTGGGCCTGTGAGCGCTTTCAGCGTTATCTAGTGGGTTTGGAGAAATTTAGTCTGGAAACTGACCACAAACCGCTAGTCCCTCTTATCAATTCTTATGACATCGACAAAACACCCTTGAGATGCCAGAGACTTTTAATGAGACTGCTCAGGTTCAATGTTCAGGCAGTGCATGTGCCGGGGAAGCAGCTGGTTGTGGCGGATACACTGTCCAGGCTCCCGCTGGCTGCTGCTGAAGAATCCTCCACAGAGTCGGATGTAAATGTGTATGTTGATTCAGTTCTGGCCTCTAAGTCCATTTCTTCAAGGAAACTGGAAGAGATAAAGAAAGAGACATATTTGGACACAGATCTGCAAGAAGTTATAAGGTACATAAGAGATGGCTGGCCCGAGAGCCGGGCAGCCTGGATGTCTTTAAATGCTTACCAGCCAGAGAGGTCGCAGCTCACGGAGCTGGAGGGGTTGGTGCTGTTCCAAGACCGCATTGTAATTCCTGTCAGCATGAGGAAGGAGATGTTGAACAGGATACACGATGGGCACTTAGGCATTACAAAGTGCAGAGAAAGAGCAGCTACAGCTGTGTGGTGGCCTGGGATCAGCTCCGACATTGCAAATCATGTGTCTAAATGTGCCTTTTGCCGGGAACGCCGGCCTACTCAGAGAAGGGAGCCCTTAATGTCTACTCCGCTGCCTGCGGGGCCGTGGCAGAAAATAGCTGCTGATTTGTGCGAACTGCACGGGAAAAAGTTTCTTGTTGTTATCGACTACTATTCCAGGTATTTGGAAATAGCACCCCTGAATGATATCACAAGTCAGGCCGTTATCATTCGCCTGAAGAGCCTGTTCGCCCGCTGGGGCATTCCAATGGAGCTGGTGAGTGATAATGGCATGCAGTTCGCTTCTACAGAGTTCAGTGCTTTCAGCAGGGAATATGATTTTGTACATTCCACGTCAAGTCCACATTATCCGCAGGCCAACGGAATGGCTGAAAGGGCAGTTCAAACAACAAAATTCATTCTAAAGCAATCTGAACCGTACCTAGCCCTCTTGTCATACAGGGCGACGCCCATTCAAGCCACCGGGTTTAGCCCGGCACAGCTGATGCTAGGACGCCAGATTCGCACCACTTTACCCTCAGTGGGTGTCTTCAAGCCGCCTGGCCCTGTTCCTCGGGACGAAGTCCTTAGGAGGGATGAAGAGGCCAAAAAGGGTTATCGTTTCTTCTACGACAGGAGACATTCTGTCAGGCCTTTACAGGAACTGAAAGCGGGCGAAAGTGTCAGAATTAAACTGGATGATGAGAAGAAATGGAAGACGCCTGCTACGGTAGTGGGCCGCTCTCCAGAACCAAGGTCTTATACAGTCCTTACAGAGGGAGGGACGGTTACACGCCGTAACCGAAGACATCTTCAGCCTGTACCTGAGAGTCTGGAACCGGATACCTCAGTACCACCGCCGGTGGGATCCCCTGTTCTAAGAGAGGTGCCTTCCCCTCAGCAAGATCATAGCGGGGATATATCTTTGCCTCCAGCAGACTCTTGTTCACCATCTTCTGTATCAGAGGACAGTTCATGCAAAGTTACATCAAGCGGAAGAGTGGTGAGGCTTCCGGCCCGATACAGGGACTGACTTTAGCTAGAACAGTGACCGGAAGTATGGGCAGAATAATCCCATGGTCACTGTGGACTAGGGTAGTCTACCCCGATTTCCAAGTCAGGATGTAATTTATTTGTTCATGTTTTCTAATCTATCTGTTTTTATAATGTTCTAAAACAAAATGTTGTTGTATACCCTGTTGGTGTACCTTGTTATTTAATATATGCGAATGTATGCTTTGTCTTTGAAAAAGGGGAAGATGTGATGATAGCAGGATGTGATGTCACTAGCATGTGGGCGGGGTTTAGGTCCGGTGTCTGTGTCGCAGTTAGTTTAGTACAATCAACCTGTCTGGATGTGTATTGCTATGCTCTGTAATAAAATAGAGTTGTACCATCATTGCTGTGTCCTGCATATGTCCTGCATCTCATGACAAGTGGTGTGGTAAATGACAAGGTTTTGGACTGGAAAGGGCTCAGAGGTTGTATATCTTTGTATGTGGATTTGCAAACCCAATTGCAAGATCACAGTATTTTTTTATGCTCAAATCCATATTACAAGTGGCACACTGTTTAAATTACAGCAAATTAATTTGCGCAAACTTACTATAATTTACCCTCCCCATATTTTCAATTGCCAGAAGATAAGAAGAAAGGAAGATGGACGAAAGACCACCGCTGCCAGGATGAAGATAGAAGACCACCGACCCTGGGATAGAAGATGAGCACCACAGTTGTCAATTACGTAGAAGCCAGATTCAAATTTGGTGAATACCATCTTTGGGGTTTGCTGGTAACTTTTTTTTATTTTTTTTTAATTAGAATAGGGTTGTTGTTTTTTTGGGCAGCAAAAGAGCTTTAGGGCACTGTCTTACCAAATGCCCTTTTAAGGGCAATACCCAGCCAAATGCCTTTTTCAGAGCAATTATTTGAGTAAATTTTTTTAGATAAGCTTTTTTTGTGTGGGGGTTACTTGTATTGTAGAATTGGGAAGTATTTTTTGGGGTGAAAAAGAGCTGTCATATTAGGGAAATGCTCTACAAAAAGCCCTTGTAAGGGCTATTGCTAGTATAGTTTTTTTTTAAGCGGGGCTTTAGTTTTAGAATAGGCATAACTGTGGTTTTTTTATTTTTGGTAAAACATTTTTTTTCTGTAAATGGTAGATTTTTATTTTCTGTAATGTTAGCTTTTTACTGTAATGTTAGTTTTCTTAATGTAATGTTAGTTTTTTATTTTTATGTAATTTTAGTTTTTTTGTTTTGCTAACTTAGGGGGTGTTAGGTTAGGGGAGTAAGCTTGTTAAGGGATTTAGAGTTTAATGGGTACTTTGCGATGGGGGTTGTGGCGGTTTAGGAGTTAATAGTTTAGAAGAGTACTTTTGTGAGGTGTTGGTTTAAGGGTTAATAGTGTAGAGGGGTCCTTTGCAATGTGAGGGTGTGTCAGTTTAAGGGTTAATAGTGTAGAGGGGTACTTTGCGATGTATGGGTGTGGCAGTTTAGAGGTTAATAGTGTAGCAGGTACTTTACAATGTGATGGTGTGGCGGTTTAGGGGTTAATTGTGTAGTGGGGTAGTTTGCAGTAGGATATGTGGTGGTTTAGGGGTTATTAGAGTAGAGGGCTTATGGTGATTCGTGTAAGCGCACAATTATGTTTTTTTCCACTTTTCTCCCTCCATTGAAGTCTGGTGGAGTATGTAAACTCGGTCTCGATATTGTATCTTCGTTTTTTTGGGCGCGTTTGGTTAGTGAGTGAGTGAGTGAGTGAGCGAGAGAAACATTTTCACTTTCAAATTGCAATACATGCACTATCCAATGCACGCAAAGAACTGAAGTTGAGCGTAGTTAGCACGCTAGTTGGAGCAATAAATAGCACTCCACTAGTATTCTAGCCCTATATTGGGGCAATGTGCAAAAGCCTGGTGCTTGTGCATGGGTATTGCTCTTTTGGAAGGTGCCCACCCAGAGGGCAGCTTCTTTTAGCTCATAGTTAAACAATATTATACCAACCATGTTTATCATGCTTAAAACTAAATATTGGACTTCAAAAAATCTTTAACATCTATTCCAAACCTTCAGATATTGTGAACATGATAAGACATTACCACAATTTAACTTTGATTATTAGTTGATACCTGTGATGAGAGCAGGATGTGATGTCACTAGTATGTGGGCGGGGCTTAGGTCCGGTGTCTGTGTCGCAGTTAGTTTAGTACAATCAACCTGACTAGATGTGTATTGTTATGCTCTGCAATAAAATAGAGTTGTACCATCATTGCTGTGTCCTGCATATGTCCTGCATCTCATGACATGGTGTCAGAGGTTCTGGACTGCGCTTCTGTTCCTGATCGATTGCAATGTCAAAGTTTACCCCACCTGAGCCTTTTGACTTTTCTCAGCCTGCAGCTTGGCCCACATGGCGTCAGCGGTTTCAGAGCTTCAGGATTGCATCCAAACTGAACAAGGAGAGTGGTGAAGTACAAGTTAATTCTCTTTTATACTCCATGGGGAAAGATGTAGACCAGTGTTCAATGCTTTTACTTTCCAAGAAGGGGAAGAAGTTAACTTTGATATAGTTATGGATAAACTCAGTGCCAACTTTGTGCCCAAAAGAAATGTGATTCATGAGAGAGCTTGTTTTTACAAATGTAATCAGCGTGTGGGAGAATCTGTGGAGTCATTTGTGCACAGCCTGTATGAATTAGCTGAATTCTGTGAGTTTGGTGTTGCAAATCAGAGACAGAATAGTTATTGGAATTGCAGATGCTGAAGTCTCCCTGAAGCTGCAGTTAGAGCCTGATTTAACGTTAGACGGGGCTATTAGGATGGCCCGCCAGAGTGAACTGGTGAAAAAGCAAAGTGCTGATCTGAGGTCTGAGAGTATTGTGGATGAAGTGCAACAGTCTAGGAAATTTACTAGTGAAAGGCACAGTGTGAGCGGTAGATCTAAAGTACTGGAAAGGCCTAGAAGTGGATGGGCGCAACATGGCCGATGCACACGGTGCTACCGGGCTCATGATCAGAGTGCTATATGCCCGGCCAGAGATAAAAGATGCAGAAAATGTAACAGAATAGGCCATTTTGAAGTGGTGTGTAAAACTGAATACATTAAGGAGATGCAGGTGGACAGAGACCAGGAGGGTCAGGAAGTGTCTTTTGTGGGGTCTGTTGTGGAACGGACAAGCTCAGAGGAAGATTGGAAAGTTACTTTTACTGTAATGGGAGCCAAAGTTGATTTTAAGATTGACACAGGAGCAGATATCACTGTAATGTCTTTTGCTGAATTTATGAAACTGCCTCGACAGCCCCAGCTGGCGAAGGTTACTACAAATGTCCATAGTCCTGGTGGCCGCATTGATTGTGTGGGGAAATTTCTTGCCAGCTGTGAGTACAAACAGAGGAAGTTCACCATGTGTGTGCATGTGATCCGAGGTCAGTGTGTTAAGTTTATTGAGCAGAAAAGCAGCCTGTGACTTGGGCCTCGTGGCCAGAGTGAATGAGATCTCTGAAGATATGTTTGGCAAGTTGGGCCTACTGAACTGCAAACCTGTCCGTATAGCACTTAAAAGTGACGCAGTCCCATACAGTATTTCTACTCCTCGTAGAATTCCGTTCCCGCTCATGCCTCAAGTGGAGAAAGAGCTCTTGCGCATGAAGTCTATGGGGGTTATTGAAGAGGTTGTTGAAGCAACTGATTGGTGTGCCCCCATTGTTCCAGTTGCAAAGAAAAACGGAAAGGTGCGCATCTGTGTGGACCTGAAAAGGTTGAATGAGGCAGTGAAGAGGGAGAGATTTGTGCTGCCGACATTGGAAGATATAGCCCCGAAGTTGGCTGGGGCGAAGTTCTTTTCCACATTAGATGCTTCTAGCGGCTTTTGGCAGATCCCCCTGGATCCAAAGTGCCGCAAACTGACTACCTTTATCACTCCGGTAGGTCGGTTCTGCTTCTGCAGACTCCCCTTTGGGATATCCTCCGCTCCTGAAATCTTTCAAAGGGAAATGAGTTCTCTCCTGAGTGGCCACGTGGGCACAGCGGTCGTCATGGACGACATTCTAGTGTATGGGTCTACAGTGGAGGAGCATGATCAGCGTTTGAGTTGTGTGCTGCAGGCTATCAAAGAGTCTGGGCTGAAGCTGAATAAAGAAAAATGTCATTTTAGGAAAACTGAATTATGCTACTTTGGGCATATCATCAACGGGGATGGCATCAAGCCGGACCCCGAGAAAATTCGGGCTATTGAACAGATGAAAAGCCCTTCTGATGTGCATGAGCTGAGACAGATATTGGGCCTTGTAAATTATGTGGGCAAGTTTCTTCCAGATTTATCTACAGTTTTACACCCTATCACAGAGTTGCTTAAGAAAGATGTTGCCTGGGTCTGGGGACCCTCACAGGAAAAAGCGTTCCTGCATGCCAAGTCACTGCTGGGGTCTGCCCCAGTGCTGGGATTCTACGACCCTTCAAAAAAGACTGTGGTTAGTGCTGATGCAAGCAGTTATGGGTTGGGGGCTGCACTCCTGCAGCTGAATGACAACAAACTACCGCCCATCGCCTACTGTTCCCGCACACTGACGGCTGCGGAGTCAAAATACGCTCAAATTGAGAAAGAGTGCCTGGCTGCAGTTTGGGCCTGTGAGCGCTTTCAGCGTTATCTAGTGGGTTTGGAGAAATTTAGTCTGGAAACTGACCACAAACCGCTAGTCCCTCTAATCAATTCTTATGACATTGACAAAACACCCTTGAGATGCCAGAGACTTTTAATGAGACTGCTCAGGTTCAATGTTCAGGCAGTGCATGTGCCGGGGAAACAACTGGTTGTGGCAGATACGCTATCCAGGCTCCCGCTGGCTGCTGCTGAAGAATCCTCCACGGAATCGGATGTGAAAGTGTATGTTGATTCAGTTCTGGCCTCTAAGTCCATTTCTTCAAGGAAACTGGAAGAGATAAAGAAAGAGACATATTTGGACACAGATCTGCAAGAAGTTATAAGGTACATAAAAGATGGCTGGCCCGAGAGCCGGGCAGCCTGGATGTCTTTAAATGCTTACCAGCCAGAGAGGTCGCAGCTCACGGAGCTGGAGGGGTTGGTGCTGTTCCAAGACCGCATTGTAATTCCTGTCAGCATGAGGAAGGAGATGTTAAACAGGATTCACGATGGCCACTTAGGCATTACAAAGTGCAGAGAAAGGGCAGCTACAGCTGTGTGGTGGCCTGGGATCAGCTCCGACATTGCAAATCACGTGTCTAAATGTGCCTTTTGCCGGGAACGCCGGCCTACTCAGAGAAGGGAGCCCTTAATGTCTACTCCGCTGCCTGCGGGGCTGCGGCAGAAAATAGCTGCTGATTTGTGTGAACTGCACGGGAAAAAGTTTCTTGTTGTGATCGACTACTATTCCAGGTATTTGGAAATTGCACCCCTGAATGATATCACAAGTCAGGCCATTATCATTCGCCTGAAGAGCTTGTTCGCCCGCTGGGGCATTCCAATAGAGCTGGTGAGTGATAATGGTATGCAGTTCGCTTCTACAGAGTTCAGTGCTTTCAGCAGGGAATATGATTTTGTACATTCCACGTCAAGTCCACATTATCTGCAGGCCAACGGAATGGCTGAAAGGGCAGTTCAAACAACAAAATTCATTCTAAAGCAATCTGAGCCGTACCTAGCCCTCTTGTCATACAGGGCGACGCCCATTCAAGCCACCGGGTTTAGCCCGGCACAGCTGATGCTAGGACGCCAGATTCGCACCACTTTACCCTCAGTGGGTGTCTTCAAGCCGCCTGGCCCTGTTCCTCGGGACGAATTCCTTAGGAGGGATGAAGAGGCCAAAAAGGGTTATTGTTTCTTCTACGACAGGAGACATTCTGTCAGGCCTTTACAGGAACTGAAAGCGGGCCAAAGTGTCAGAATTAAACTGGATGATGAGAAGAAATGGAAGACGCCTGCTACGGTAGTGGGCCGCTCTCCAGAACCAAGGTCTTACACAGTCCTTACAGAGGGAGGGACGGTTACACGCCGTAACCGAAGACATCTTCAGCCTGTACCTGAGAGTCTGGAACCGTATACCTCAGTACCACCGCCGGTGGGATCCCCTGTTCTAAGAGAGGTGCCTTCCCCTCAGCAAGATCACAGCGGGGATATATCTTTGCCTCCAGCAGACTCTTGTTCACCATCTTCTGTATCAGAGGACAGTTCATGCAAAGTTACATCAAGCGGAAGAGTGGTGAAACTTCCGGCCCGATACAGGGACTGACTTTAGCTAGAACAGTGACCGGAAGTATGGGCAGAATAATCCCATGGTCACTGTGGACTAGGGTAGTCTACCCCGATGTCCAAGTCAGGATGTAATTTATTTGTTCATGTTTTCTAATCTATCTGTTTTTATAATGTTCAAAAACAAAAATGTTGTTGTATACCCTGTTGGTGTACCTTGTTATTTATTATATGCAAATGTATGCTTTGCCTTTGAAAAAGGGGAAGATGTGATGAGAGCAGGATGTGATGTCACTAGTATGTGGGCGGGGCTTAGGTCCGGTGTCTGTGTCGCAGTTAGTTTAGTACAATCAACCTGACTAGATGTGTATTGTTATGCTCTGCAATAAAATAGAGTTGTACCATCATTGCTGTGTCCTGCATATGTCCTGCATCTCATGACAATACCCACATGCAGTTTTATTATATGTTGATATAAATAACCTTAAGCAGTATTCAAATAGAGTGCATTGGCAAAGTGTTGTAAGTTCTTTAAATTATTCAAACCATGAGCATAGTTTCAAAAGAAAAAAGCTGATTTGATGTTTTAGAGCTGAGTTGCTGGAGGCTGGTGGCAAGAGTTTGAGTCAGAAGAGAAGTACCAAATTAAAGGCAAGAGCAAAATAATACATGGTTGAGATTCATGACAAGGATTGGGAACAGGAAAACACCTGGTACATATAATTACTGAGTAGTGAAGTCAGTAATGAAGACAAGTAAATGTTGCCAGAACAGAAATGCCACCGTCAATAGAAAATGCTGCATCAAACTACTATCATCATTGCTCAAAACTGATGCACAGACAGCAGAAAAAGTTACATTTGCCACTGATGCAGCTTAAAACATGCACCATGACATTAAACAAAGTAAGGGAGTATTTAAGATAACTTTCATACACTGGGCTGGATTCATGAATGCTTGGTAGGCTTTTAAAGGGACACTAAACCTAGGAAGGCTCATATGATAATTTCTAAGCCCTTGAAGGCCGCCTCTAATCACATGCTTTTGTATTTGCTATTCACAACAGGGGAGAGTAGTTCAGGTAAACCATATAGATAGCATTGTGATCACGCCCGTGGGTTGTGGCAGACACTGCACTAATTGGCTTAAATGCAAGTCAATAGATAATAACTAAAAGTCATGTGATTAGGGGCGGTCAGGAGATGCTTAGATACAAGATAGTCACAGCAGTAAAAAGTATATTAATATAACTGTGTTGGTTATGCAAAACTGGGGAATGGGTAATAAAGGGATTATCTATCTTTTTAAACAACAAAAATTCTGGTGTTGACTGTCCCTTTAAGAGCCGGCCCATTTTTGGTTGAGACCCTGGGTTATGCTTGCTTATTGGTTTGCTAAATGTAGCCACCAATGGGGGGCAGAGCCAACAGCCGAGCAGGGAAGACGTGCTTCAGAGAGCTCCTACAAAGATTTAATTTAAAATACAGGCAAATTGCAATCTATCCTCTGTAATTTGCCTCAATCCTAATAGTGAACAAGCAGGACTGTTCTTGCACTGTTAGTATAACGTTTTACTTTTGTCTCAAACCAGTTATTCATCCTATTTATGATAGGAAATCCCTGGGCCTTTGTGGCCTACTAAAACTATGGCGACAGATAAAGAGATGGGCTCTGCAGCTGTTTATGAGGCACTATGGCAGCTTAATTTACAACTTGATGCTGGCTATGAAGACCTATCAGCCTGTCTAAGGTTCAGTATGGGACAGCAAGAGATTCCGTTGCAAGTCGGAAGAGATAGTACAAGCCGCCTGACTGGCAAAGAGCAACACCTTCCACAAGAACAACCGTTAAGTGATATGGCGGGAGAACTTCTTGCTAGAACAACCTACATCGTGGAGAGATCCACGCTACCGCATGATAGCTATGGGTCACTTATTGCACCACATTCGGCAGAAATGAGCAGAGAGATGGAGATTAGTGCTGCAGATGTCGGGGAGGGCGGCGGCGCTCCGCTATACAACGCTGACAGCTCGCAATGCTTCATTGTAGTGCTGTGGTCACAGAGAAGCTTTACTCCATCTGTTAGAAAGAGGCCTTTGCTTTTGGGTGATCTGAGTGACCAACAGGTACGGTGCATCTGGGGATCAGACCCCACCTCACATAAGGATTTTATTGGATCCGTATGGGTCACAGTTTTTGTTGTTGGCAGGAAGCTAGTACACACGCAGCGGAGCAAGCTGGACAAATGCGGTGTGGGTTAGTAGAAATTGCCCTTGCTACATAGCGGAGGATAACTTAATCCATTTCAGGACTGTTGTCTCCAGAATATTGCCGACCTATAGCATCCTGCAGCTTGGATTGTTTTTGTTGAACTGAGACTTTTTTTTCAGCTTGTAAAGACTATTTTTTTTTTCCTCCATAGTTCTTATTAGTATAGTTGCACCCTTTTGTTGCTGGTTTAGTTGGGACATTTGCATACCAATATGTGTGTTTACTATATAGAAGTTTTAACATATGGCTAGAAATCAGGAGCCCTATTACCTGTAATGTTTTTTATTTAACATAGTTAGTGTACAAATAGAAAGTATCTCAATTGACGCTACCGGACTGTATTTTCAGCCTCTATTTGTGCTTATACTCCACTTACAGCGTGAGCTGCAGCAACTGCTACCCCCCGTACTTATATTGTGCATCTCTCTCTGCCTAGCCTCACATTTAGAACATAATTTAAATAGAGATATCCTGAACCAAACTTTTCTTGTATAAATTTTTATGACCTATGGACATGGTCTAAGATTAGTGCCATTCAACTGATATTGCCATTATACTTGCACTGTTAATCATACAGCCTGTCTACCAGTTAAGGACAAGCAGAGTGTTCACTAATATTTTTAGACATACCTTGCACCTGAGCTAGCATTGAGACAGTACATAAACTATGCCTGAGATGATATATACAGCTTTCTTCACACTAAATCTTCATAATTTAAACTTACACAAAAGAGTAACCGTTACTTATTCAGCCTGCTAAGCAGGTCTCAGTAGCTCATTTATTTTGTTACTTACAGACAACTTCAGTGTACAAGGCACATGTTACTAAAATGTATAGCTATAGTGCAGTTAGGCCTAATACTTACACTGTCAGAGTATATATAACCCAAGTCTCCCTATAATTTACCTAGTCTGACCTAAAACTCTCTTGGCTTCAATATAAGGGTAGGGAACAATTGTTTCTTAATCTTAGTACCACACGAGGCTAAGATCCGTATGGCACATGATATGTTACTCCATGGCTGCTCCATGTTCCTGTGTTTAAACGGGTATAGAATTTAGCTTGGTTTCTTCACTCCAATAGTACATTCTGTTTACTATACACTCCTACAGCAGAAATAATATATTTCTCCCCAGGTTTTTTCTGAAACTACAACATGTTTATTGCAATGTTTGTTAATATGTCTTTCACACACTCGCTAGTGCTTATAAATGCTCAGATACCTTTGTGTCACACTCTTATAATATAGACCCAGAAGATAACCTATGTAGTTCTATTATATATTGATGCTAAAGGGATTTTATAAAGTTCCTTACCTCCTTGCAGGTTATGATGTGTACTATTAATGTAATGTGTTTATTATACGATCAAATGTATCTCATCGTTCCTAAACAGTTTACTATCTTCTCAAATGTTATATGGAAATGTATATTTTCTATCACGCTCCACTTTAATTAGTAGGCAAGTTTGCTACGCAATGTTTAGATAAGCTCCCATTTTGCCTGTTTCATTACTCTCTAGACAAGGCCTGAGCACCTAAGTAAATTAATAATATCGTGACAAGTATACATTCCCTTGTAGTTTATATTTGTGATGTTTGGGTCTCCCTGAATGAATCAACAAAGTGGCCTATAGCCCCTACCTAGCTACTCCATTCTGTGTTGGAATGTTACTTTACTCCACTATATACTCCTAAGTTGATTAATGGACACTTATGAGTCCACACCACGTACCATATACTATTTACATTTATATATGGCTCCGTCCCCCCCACCTCCTTTCCCTATGCGTATAGCGGTGCTTACCCGCTGAATATCCCCCTCCCCCCTATATATCTCGGCCCAAGAGTGGCTGATTTCCATGCAAACCCTCCACAGGCTGCTATTTTGGTCTTAGATTAAATATTTTTAGAATGTGGAGTTCATACGCTGACATTACAATATAAAATGAAGTTATGTGTCATCTCGCCTAAGATACTGTCTATCTTCATAATCAGATTTGAAATGTATTTACTATTGCTTTATGCACATATTGCTTTCTCAATAATGCTTTCCTATAGACAATGTAATACTTTCTCTGTTGTAACTTTGGCCTTAGGGCGAGTCCTTGTTGTTGCAATGATATATGCTTTAACTTCAATAAAAAAATTATTTTCAAAAAAAATGTAGCCACCAATAAGCAAGCACTATCCAAGATGCAGAACCTAAATTGGGCTGGCTCCTAAGCTTTAAATTCCCAACTTTTTAAATAAAGATAGCAAGAGATCGAAGACAAATTTATAGTAGGAGTAAATTAGAAAGTTGCTTAAAATTGCATACTCTATCTGAATCATTAAAGAAAAACAATGGGTTTAGTATCCCATTAAGGGACATCATAGCAGTACTTTGAAGAAGCCTTTGAAAAAGGGGTTCGGTAAATGCATGCAGCTGTTAAATATTCACATTTGTTTTGTTATTTTAAAGATATGTCCCTAAATAGAACAGAATTTGCCTCAGCAATCTTACAGATGTAAACAAGGGTCTGACTGGCTTCTGGGATTTTTTTTAACTAAACCACAACTGTTAATTAGGTCTCGTTTTTCATTTTCATTTTTTTTTTTTTCAAGCTTTCTGTTTTCTGTATATGTTAGTGTGGACTATTTTATAGTGGTTGTTTTTTTATTTTATTTGTAATGTTTTTAGAACATTTTGTGTGTGATACTGGTATTCTCCTCAGTGGAAGTTACTCTATGCAGCAGGAAGTTAACAGTTGTGATAGAAGCGGTTCCATTAATATTTTAAAGTTTATGAAAAAGTTTTATTGAATCTAGATCAATGTATTGTTATAGTCATATCACACACACACACACACACATATATACTATATATATATATATATATATATATATATTTATATATATATATATGCATATATATAAGTTTAGAATTGCAACCAACATATTTTTTTTAAAAGACACAAATTGAAAAGTATTGAATGTTGAATAGTAACTAAATTCACATTGCATGCTATTACTCTTTATGATTATGTTTTCCATCATGCAAAGCTATATCTTTTTTTTAATAATATTTATCAAACTATAATTTTATCTGATAGACCTGGGTTGTTTGCCAATAGCTCAATGACGTGTAAGATATTAGATCAAGCATGTCGCATGTCTTCAGTCTGTGCTTTCATTCCTTCTCAGATGAGCTGCTTCTTATTAAAATCACAAGCTGAACATCAGAATTTCTTTTTTCTCCTCTCTGAAACAAATTTTCAATGACAAAAAACCTCTTTAATCTTTTTTCAACATCTTGACAAGGAAGTCAGGGAATGTATGTTTCTGTCTGCAAAATATAATTGCTTTTGGTCTATAATAATTCATTGTCTTTTTTTTTTATATCCAAGTTTCTATTGCTTAATTTTTACTTCTGCTAAATGTGTTTTTTTTTTGGCTGCTATTGTTTAAAGATATATGATTTTTATTGGTGATAAGTTTGTGGAATATTACAGAATTATTGTAATACAGGTTCAGCAAAGTAATGAAGATACAGTGGGACCTCGGTTTACGAATTTAATTTGTTCTCCGGGACGTTTCGTATTGCGAAAAATTCGTAAACCGAAACACGGTTTCCCATAGGAATGCATTGAAAACCAATT
Organism: Bombina bombina; assembly: GCF_027579735.1. NCBI lineage: Eukaryota > Metazoa > Chordata > Amphibia > Anura > Bombinatoridae > Bombina > Bombina bombina. The sequence goes on along the minus strand of NC_069504.1, from coordinate 941,555,518 downwards.
AATGCATTCCAGAGGTGAGAAAAAAGTCAAATAAAGGCTCCAAAACCTGCTGCAAAAGGCTCCAAAAGGCTCCAAAACCTGCTGCAAATGTCTCCAATGGCTCCAAAAGGCTCCACAACTTGCTGCAAATGGCTCCAAAAGGCTCAACAACTTGCTGCAAATGGCTCCAAAAGGCTCAACAACACCTCCACACTGCTACCCACACTTCAGTATGCAGGAGCAAACCGGGACACTTGTTTCGTATTGCGAAAAAAATTTGTAAACCGAGGGGCAAACCGGGACACTTGTTTCGTATTGCGAAAAAAAATTGTAAACCGAGGGGCAAACCGGGACACTTGTTTCGTATTGCGAAAAATTTTTGTAAACCGAGGCCTTTTATTTAAAGAATTTTCATTCGTAAACTGAAATTTCGTTTACCGAGTCGTTCGTTAACCGAGGTCCCACTGTATCTTAATCTACATTTAAAGTAATGAAGATATCATAATCTATATTTAAATAAAATGGTGCAAATAAAATAAAATAAATTAATAATTTAATTATTTTCCCTTCAGTTGATGTTCAGTATATCATTTATTTTGTTTTGATATGGTACAATAACTTCTTGTAAGGATATGGTTCTTTGTTATTTGTTTCTAGTCCTTTATATAAGAGTAATCGGCAAGTGCCCATACTAGTAAAATCTATGAGAGCCTGGAGAAAATCTATCTATCATTTATCTACCTATGTGCTCTTTTACTATCTTTTCCAAATGACTCATATTTTTTGGCTTTATTAGCTGACATTCTAATCTATATTAGTCATTTATTTTTTAAATTAATTGGCTGAGCTATATATATATATATATATATATATATATATATATATATATATATATATATATATATATATATCTGTATATAGATCGATTGATAGATAGATACAAAGACAGACAGACAGCTGTGTCACCAGTTCTTTTAAATGACTAAAAAAAAAATCTTAAAATATTATTTTTGTTACATTTTACTACACTTTGAAATGCAGCTTAAATCATATACAGACTTTTACATCCCTTTAACTGGGGCATATGTTTTCTTGCCTTGTGACACGTCTGTTTCATTTTATATCTCAGTTTACACTAAATAGTATTTTCCGCTACACCAACAGAAGAAAATATGTTCAGGCGTACCTCATTTTACTGCACTTTGCTTTATTGTACTTCGCAGATATTGCGTTTTTTTACAAATTGTAAATGTGTGGCAACGATGCATCGAGCAAGTCTATCAACGCCATTTTTCCAATATATATATATATATATATATATATATATATATATATATATATATATATATATATATATATACACACAAAAGCAAAAAGATTACGACTCACTGAAGGCTCAGATGATAGCATTTTAAGCAATAAAGTATTTTTTGATTAAAGTTATGGTAAATCCTAGCGTTTGCGAAACGCTAGGATTAAACAGTGCTACAAATAAAGAGGACTTTCAATAAAGAAGTATCAAATACTTCATGATGAAAGTTCCATTATGTGCCTGTAGCGTATGCCACACTGACCACCTCAGGCCGCCCACAGCAGAACGCTATTTTGTCAGTAAGGTGATGTTAGCCAATAGCGTTGTAGCCATGCAGCATAATGCCAACTGGACCGCACGGCTATTGGCTAAGAGGTGCAAATGTTATTTCATTGAAAAAATAGCAATGTGTACAATATTATGTTGGCTAAACAAAGTCTACTTTTCCTTGATATGGTATGGGATATCTGGATACCTTATTTTAACCATAGATCACGAAAAAATAAAGGCAAACTTCAACATATTAGAAACATGTAGGATATCAAAGTGCTAGAAGGAATCACATATAAAACTTATTAACATCTATTATTTTACTCCCTCTAAAATGACAAGAATGTATCCAGCTCAACCGTCTGGATGTCCACGATGTGCGTACTTGAAAGTGGATATCTTGCATATGTTTTGGTTCTGTCCAAAGATTTGACAATTTTGGAAAAAAAAATGTTTTCTGGCTTAATAACGCCTAGATTTAGAGTTCTGCGTTAGCCGTCAAAACCAGCGTTAGGGGATCCTAATGCTGGTTTTGGCCGCCCGCTGGTATTTAGAGTCAGTCAGGAAAGGGTCTAACGCTCACTTTGCAGCGGCAACTTTTCCATACCGCAGATCCCCCTACACCATTTGCGTATCCTATCTTTTCAATGGGATCTTTCTAACGCCGGTATTTAGAGTCTTGGCTGAAGTGAGCGTTAGAAATCTAACGACAAGACTCAAGCCGCAGCAAAAAGCCAGGAGTTAAGAGCTTTCTGGGCTAACGCCAGTTCATAAAGCTCTTAACTACTGTGCTCTAAAGTACACTAACACCCATAAACTACCTATGTACCCCTAAACCGAGGCCCCCCCACATTGCCGCCACTCTAATATTTTTTTTTTAACCCCTAATCTGCCGACTGCACACCGCCGCAACCTACGATATCCCTATGTACCCCTAATCTGCTGCCCCTAACACCGCCAACCCCTATATTATATTTATTAACCCCTAATCTGCTGCCCCAACGTCGCCGCCACCTACCTACAATTATTAACCCCTAATCCGCCTCACTCCCGCCTCAATAACTCTATAATAAATAGTATTAACCCCTAATCAGCCCTCCCTAACATCACCGACCTTCAAGTATTAACCCCTAATCTGCCGACCGGACCTCACTGCTACTCTATTAAATTTATTAACCCCTAAAGCTAAGTCTAACCCTAACACTAACACTCCCCTAAGTTAATTATAATTTTTATCTAACGAAATAAATGAACTCTTATTAAATAAATTATTCCTATTTAAAGCTAAATACTTACCTGTAAAATAAACTCTAATATAGCTACAATATAAATTATAATTATTTTGCAGCTATTTTAGGATTTATATTTATTTTACAGGCAACTTTTTATTTATTTTAACCAGGTACAATAGCTATTAAATAGTTAATAACTATTTAATAGCTACCTAGTTAAAATAATTACAAAATTACCTGTAAAATAAATCCTAACCTAAGTTACAATTAAACCTAACACAACACTATCAATAAATGTATTAAATAAAATACCTACAATTATCTACAATTAAACCAAACACTACACTATCAATAAATTAATTAAATACAAATACCTACAAATACCTACAAATACCTACAAATAAATACAATTAAATAAACTAACTAAAGTACAAAAAATAAAAAAAGAACTAAGTTATAAAAAATAAAAAAATAATTTACAAACATTATAAAAATATTACAACAATTTTAAGCTAATTACACCTACTCTAAGCCCCCTAATAAAATAACTAAGCCCCCCAAAATAAAAAAAATGCCCTAACCTATTCTAAAATAAAAATAGAAAAGCCCTTTTACCTTACCAGCCCTTAAAAGGGCCTTTTGCGGGGCATGCCCCAAAGAATTCTGCTCTTTTGCCTGTAAAAAAAATATACAATACCTCCCCCAACATTACAACCCACCACCCACATACCCCTAATCTAACCCAAACCCCCCTTAAATAAACCTAACACTAAGCCCCTGAAGATCTCCCTACCTTGTCTTCACCACGCCGGGTATCACCGATCCGTCCAGAAGAGGCTCCGAAATCTTCATCCAAGCCCAAGTGGGGGCTGAAGAGGTCCATCATCTGGCTGAAGAGGTCAATCATCTGGCTGAAGTCTTGATCCAAGCAGGGCTGAAGAGATCCATCATCAGGCTGTATGTGGGTGGTGGGTTGTAATGTTGGGGGGGTATTGTATGTTTTTTTTTACAGGCAAAAGAGCAGAATTCTTTGGGGCATGCCCCTTAAAAGGCCCTTTTAAGGGCTGGTAAGGTAAAAGAGCTTTTTTATTTTTCTTTTAGAATAGGGTAGGACATTTTTTTATTTTGGGGGTCTTTGTTATTTTATTAGGGGGCTTAGAGTAGGTGTAATTAGCTTAAAATTGTTGTAATATTTTTATGTTTGTAAATTATTTTTTTATTTTTTGTACTTTAGTTAGTTTATTTAATTGTATTTAATTGTAGGTATTTGTATGTAATTAATTTATTGATAGTGTAGTGTTAGGTTTAATTGTAGATAATTGTAGGTATTTTATTTAATTAATTTATTGATAGTGTAGTGTTAGGTTTAATTGTACCTTAGGTTAGGATTTATTTTACAGGTAATTTTGTAATTATTTTAACTAGGTAGCTATTAAATAGTTATTAACTATTTAATAGCTATTGTACCTGGTTCAAATAAATAAAAAGTTACCTGTAAAATAAATATTAATCCTAAAATAGCTACAATATAATGATAATTTATATTGTAGCTATATTAGGGTTTATTTTACAGGTAAGTATTTAGCTTTAAATAGGAATGATTTATTTAATAAGAGCTAATTTATTTCGTTAGATAAAAATTATATTTAACTTAGGGGGGTGTTAGTGTTAGGGTTAGACTTAGCTTTAGGGGTTAATACATTTATTAGAGTAGCAGCGAGGTCCGGTCGGCAGATTAGGGGTTAATACTTGAAGTTAGGTGTCGGTGATGTTAGGGAGGGCAGATTAGGGGTTAATACTATTTATTATAGGGTTATTGAGGCGGGAGTGAGGCGGATTAGGGGTTAATAACTTTATTATAGTAGCGGTGAGGTCCGGTCGGCAGATTAGGGGTTAATAATTGTAGGTAGGTGGCAGCGACATTGGGGGCGGCAGATTAGGGGTTAATAAATATAATATAGGGGTCAGCTGTGTTAGGGGCAGCAGATTAGGGGTACATAGGGATAATGTAGGCTGCGGAGGTGTACGGAGCGGCAGATTAGGGGTTAATAATAATATGCAGGGGTCAGCGATAGCGGGGTTGGCAGATTAGGGGTTATTAAGTTTAAGGCTAGGGGTGTTTAGACTCGGGGTACATGTTAGGGTGTTAGGTGCAGACTTTGGAAGTGTTTCCCCATAGGAAACAATGTGGCTGCGTTAGGAGCTGAACGCTGCTTTTTTGCAGGTGTTAGTTTTTTTTCAAGCTCAAACGGCCCCATTGTTTCCTATGGGGATATCGTGGACGAGCACGTTTTTGAAGCTGGCCGCGTCCATAAGCACAGCTGGTATTTAGAGTTGCAGTGGCAGTAAATTATGCTCTACGCTCCCTTTTTGGAGCCTAAGGCAGCCCTTCTGTGAACTCTAAATACCAGCGGTATTTAAAAGGTGTGGGGGAAAGCACGTGTAGCTAACGCACCCCTTTGGCTGCAGAACTCTAAATCTAGCGGTAAGCTTTGCAATGCAAATATTTCTCTCGAGACAGAAAATAGATTTTCCTTCATTTTCAAAATAATAATTTTTTGTTACACAGAAATATATTGAACATGATAATCTTACTAATTAGACATCTTATACTGAAGGGCTGGAAGGGTAGAATGGTTCCTAGCTTTTCAAACTTTATTAAAGAAATACTATCTCAAATATATTCAAATCTTCAGTTACACTCATACATACACTAGCTAATAAAAAAATATTCCCATAGACATTAAAAAAGTCATTATAAGGGTTAAAAGGTAAACAATATATGACAAGGTATTTGAATGGAAAGGAAAATGTGTCATGACACTTCTTCTTTAAGAACTCAGGAGCTCCCATTCATCTCAACCTATTTAATCCAGCCTCTGCATTATCACTTTGCTTGATAATTGCAAGCTCTGTGTTGCTTACCGCTTGTGCCTAAGCTGTTCTTTCAAACCTTTCTACTTCCTATGACACGCACTGCCACTGCAGGTTCAGCTGAACTCTTCGGTGCAGTCTCAAGTGCTCCGTAGCCTAATTAGCTGACCGGCTCAGACCAATGAAGGGGTGAACTCCCCGAAACATCACTAAATAAAAGGCACTTGTTGCACCTTTTTGTAAGTCCAGAGAGTGCTGTCGTCTATTAACTTTATATATATATATATATATATATATATATATATATATATATATATATATATATATATACAGCCATGGCCAAAAATATTGGCACCCCTGCATCTCTTTCAGATAGTGCACCACTTTGATTAGAAAATTGTTGCAATTACAAATGTTTAGGCATTCTCATGTTTATTTCTTTTGTTTGTATTTGTATGACTCAAAAGAGTGGAGAAAAAAAACCCAACAAATCTTACACATTCCACACAAGACTCCAAAAATGGACTGGACAAAATTATTGGCACTGTCGCTTAAATATTTGGTAGCACACCCCTTGGAAAAAAATAACTTAAAATAATTGCTCCTTGTAATCTTCAATGAGTTTCTTAGACCGCTCTACTGCAATTTTGGACCACTTTTCTTTCACCAACTGCTCCAGCTCTCTCTTATTGGAAATGTTCCTTTTCCCAACTGCTGTTTTGAGATCTCTCCACAGGTGCTCTATGGGATTGAGATCTGGACTCATTGCTGGCTAGTTCAGTACTCTCCAGCGCTTTGTCTTAAATTGTTCTGGGTGCTTTTTGACGTGCGCTTTGGGTCATTGTCTTGCTGTAAGACCCATGACCTCTGACGGAGCCCTACATTGTACCACAGAATTCTTTGGTAGTCTTCAGATTTCATAATGCCATGCACACAGTTAAAACATCCAGTGCTTGAAGCAGCAAAGCAATCCCAAAACAGTGCCATGGGCTGTAAACGTCTTGACAATGATGCGCACAGTGGATACAGGAACATTAAGTTCTCTGGAGATGGACTTGTAACCTTGAGATTATCTATGTTTTTCCACAATTTTTGTTCTCAAATCCTCAGACAATTCTTTGCTGCTCTTTCTCTTCTCCATGCTCAGTGTGGTACACAGAGATACACAACATAAAGGTTGTCAATCTTTCACCATTTTAACTGGTTGCCGGTATAATTTCTATATTGTCATCACCTGTTAATTGATACAGGTGAGTTTAATTACAAATTAAAAGAGCATCACAAACTTGGAATGCAATCAATTTTGAGAAGGTACCAATAATTTTGTCCAGTGCATTTTTGAAGTTTTGCGTGAAATGTGTCAGATTTGGGTTTTTTTTTCTCTCCACTTTTTTGTGTCATACCAATACAAAATAAAGAAATAAACATGAGGATGCCTAAACATTTGTAATTGCAACAATTTTCTGGGCAAAGTGGTGCATTATCTGACAGAAATGCAGGGGTGCCAATATTTTTGGCCATGACTATATATATATAAAAGGGGCAACCATATGTGAACTCCTTGATCAGTGTGCTTAGAGAAATATGGCTACAACTCACTGACGAGGCCCAATGAAGGCCGAAACAGTCGTCTGGGGTTGCTGTGTTCCTTGTTCAGAGAGGAATTGCCTGGTATTTTGGCACTGGACTGACCGAAATAGGCGGGATCAGACTGATATATTGCAGGAAAGTTCTACTCTGTGAAAAGCATTACTGGGCTAAAAGAAGTTGCACCCAGGTGGTAAATCGCCATAGAACAGGCTAACAATGGTATTGAGCTGGTTGTTCGTTCCTGTGAGTGTACTTCTCTCTATGTAATTAGTCTCCCTAAGGGAAAAAGGGGCAACCAGATGTGGACTCCTTCTCAGTGTGCTTAGATGAGGCCCAATGAAGGCTGAAACGATCATCTGGGGTTGCTGTGTTCCTTGTTCCGAGAGGAATTGCCTGGTATTTTGGCGCTGGACTGACTGTAATAGGTGGGATAAGACTGATATATTACAGGAAAGTTCTACTCTGTGAAAAGCATTACTGGGAAGTTGCACCCAGGTGGTAAATCACCATAGAACAGGCTAACAATGGTATTGAGCTGGTTGTTCGTTCCTGTGAGTGCACTTCTCTCTTTATGTATATATAGATATGGATATATTTTACAAAAATACAACACATATATATATATAGATATGGATATATTTTACAAAAATACAACACACACACACATATATATATATATATATATATATATATATAAATATTTTTTTTTAAAAAATAGAACATTTTCTTCTATGTGAAGAACTTTGAAATTTTAAATATTCATAACTACCTTTAGGTTAGCGATGTAGTTTCAATGCAGTGCCGGGTTATAACCTGAGCGATAAGTCTTATGTTTTTTTTTCCGATTTGAGCTCTCCATTAAAGTCTATAGGTAGAAAAAGTTAGCGCATTTAAGATATTTGAAGTCCTGAAGTTAGTGCATGTCGGTTTTCACGTGTGTGCAAACATTATGTGTTCGACTTGTAATATGTGTGCTCACCTGCGCACGTTTAAAACTTACTTCTGGCAGTGTTTGTTTGTGATGTAAACATAAATTTTATATGCAATGGGAAACCAAAAACATTGTGTGACTCACTTTATTGCCATATTCACTTTATTGCGGTGGTCTGGAACCAAAAGTGCAATATCTCTGAGGTACGCCTTTATTATGTTACATACAATATGTTTAAAACAATCGAATACATCTTACCATTTGTTAATGTCATCAATCCTTAAAGGGACAGTCTACACCAGAATTTGTATTGTTTTAAAAGATAGATAATGCCTTTATTACCCATTTCCCAGTTTTGTACAACCAACACAGTTATGATAATATACTTTTAACCTCTGTGATTATCTTGTATCTAAGCCTCAGCAAACTGCCTTTTTTCAGTTCTTTTGACAAACTTGCAGTCTAGCCAATCAGTGCCTGCTCCCAGATAACTTCACGTGCACGAGCACAGTGTTATCTATATGAAATATGTGAACTAACACCCTCTAGTGGTGAAAAACTGTTAAAATGCAATCTGAAAGAGGTGGGCTTCAAGGTCTAAGAAATTAGCATATGAACCTGCTAGGTTAAGCTTTCAACTAAGAATACCAAGAGAACAAAGCAAAATTGGTGATAAAAGTAAATTGGAAAATTGTTTAAAATTGCATGCTCTATCTGAATCATGAAAGTTTATTTTGGCCTAGACTGTCCCTTTAAAAAATTTTTGTCCTGTTTTTTAAAACACCATACTTTATTTTAAATAATATCTTGCATATTGTAGACACATCTCTGCCAGACCTAATTCTGTATAACAGTCCCAGGCAATGACAGTAATATATTAGTGATACCTTGGTTACAGTCAACAGCTAATTAGAAAAGATATCAATATGAATGTTAACACGGGAGTTTGAACATCCTTGTTACATAATTGTTCTTGTATTTATTGGCCTACTATGACAATCAGGGTTTATTAAAACCTGTTTTCTGTTATAATTTTATGGTGTGAGAAATGTTTTAAAATGAACTCTCATGACCAGAATAGCCACACCAATTTTTAATGCAAGATATTAATATCCCATGCTTTAAAAAAAAAAAAATCAAAAACCAAAAACAAGCCAAACTTTTTTTTTTATAATATAAGAATATAATATAAGAAAAAATGTAATATAATATAAGAAAACATTATAAGAATATAATATAAGAAAAAAATGTATAATTGTACAGTGTAATGCATATAAATTACACATTATACATACTCATGTGCTGTACCATTGATACCATTGATTTCACAACCTCTAATAATATGTTTTTGTCAATACATCACAACATAAATTGCAGTACTGTCAATTTTTTTTTTATAATATAAGAATATAATATAAGAAGAAATGTAATACAATATAAGAAAATATTATAAGAATATAATATAAGAAAAAAATGTATAATTGTACAGTGTAATGCATATAAATTACACATTATACATACTCATGTGCTGTATACCCATAATGTTCCAGCTTAAATGGATGAAATAACTGATATCATTGATTTCACAACCTCTAATAATATATTTTTGTCACTACATCACAACATAAACTGCAGTACTCTCAAAAATATTGAATCTAGATTATTGTACATGAAGGGAATAGTATATTGTGATCCTAATAATCAATTTTACTTTCTGGACAGTAGTAACTTGTTTTAATTTCTTTTATCATCTGCCATAGCTACTTTGTAAAACAGGAAAATGTTACTGGTCTCACTGTGTATAGAGTGAAAGAAAAGATAAGGAGGATTTTGGGTAAATATAGAGATGAGTTCTCCTTGCAAGCTCAGCCAATTTGATTAGGTTATGGTTTCCATTAGCAGAGACAGCTATTTCATCTATAAACTATACCTAAAGGAGCACATTCCCATATATAAGAAGTTGTTCAAAACACATGAAGAGAAAACTAATTTTACATTACACTTTCCCTTTAAGTTATATAAAAAGGCATTATTTTGTTTTGTCTATGCACAAAAGCAAGGTTCTTTGTAAAAAGATTTTGAAATAGTGTCAAAATAAAACCTAAGAGGCCAATTATATGAGCAGTCACAATGGGGGGTAGTTATCAACGTGTCTATTTTACCTGTCTTCGCCGGCCCAATACGCCCGCTTAAGCTCGCCTCACATCGCCGCCGCGGACCTGCAAAAATTCTCCTAAGTTATCAAAAAAGCTGTCGAAAAGCCGCGCACCAAGTACGGGGCGATGAGCAGTGGACTGTGAGAGTTATCACTCATCCGATCTCGCTGTTCTTTGGCTTTTTTACAGCTTTCTTGCTAGCCTGTCACTAAGCACTCGCACTAAACTACACTGTTCTACACCCTATACCGGAGCCCCCTGCAACTAAATAAAGTTAGTAACCCCTAAACCGCCGCTCCTAGACCCCGCCGCAACTCTTATAAATGTATTAACCCCTAAACTGCCGCTCCCGGACACCGCTGCCACCTACATTATACCTAGTAACCCCTATCCTGCCCCCCCTATACCGTCGCCCTCTATAATAAAGTTATTAACCCCTATCCTGCTGATCCCGCACCTCGCCGCAACTAAATAAATAGTTTAACCCCTAAACCGCCGCTCCCTGACCCAGCCGCAACCTATATTAAATTTATTAACCCCTATCCTGCCCCCTTACACCGTCGCCACCTATAATAAATTTATTAACCCCTATCCTGCCCCCCCACACCGCCGCCACTGTAATAAAATTATTAACCCCTAAACCTAAGTCCAACACTAACCCTAACACCCCTAACTTAAATATTAATTAAATAAATCTAAATAATATTTATTTATGAACTAAATTAATACTATTTAAAACTAAATACTTACCTTTAAAATAAACCCTAATATAGCTACAATATAAATAATAATTATATTGTAGCTATCTTAGGATTTATTTTTATTTTACAGGCAAATTTCAATTTATTTTAACTAGGTGCAATAGCTATTAAATAGTTATTAACTATTTAATAGCTTACCTAGCTAAAATAAAGAGAAATTTACCTGTAAAATAAAAACTAACCTAAGTTACAATTACACCTAACACTACACTATCATTAACTAAATTATTCCTATTTAAAACTAAATACTTACCTGTAAAATATACCCTAAGATAGCTACAATGTAATTAATAATTACATTGTAGCTATCTTAGGATTTATATTTATTTTACAGGTAACTTTGTATTTATTTTAGCTAGTTAGAATAGTTATTAAATAGTTATTAACTATTTAATAACTACCTAGCTAAAATAAATACAAAATTAACTGTAAAATAAATCCTAACCTAAGTTACAATTAAACCCTACACTATTATTAAATTAATTAAATAAATTAACTACAAATAACTACAATTCTATTGGCTGTTCTGATCAGCCAATAGAATGCGAGCTCAATCTGATTGGCTGATTGGATCAGCCAATCGGATTGAACTTGAATCTGATTGGCTGATTCAATCAGCCAATCAGATTTTTCCTACCTTAATTCCGATTGGCTGATAGAATCCTATCAGCCAATCGGAATTGAAGGGACGCCATTTTGGATGACGTCACTTAAAGGAGCCTTCATTCGTTGGTAGTCCGTCGGTAAAGAAGGATGTTCCGCGTCGGCGGGATGACGATTGAAGATTGAAGACCCCGCTTGGAAGATGACATCGCCCGGATAGAAGACTTCTTCAGTGCCTCTTGGAAGATGACATCGCCCGGATGGAAGACTTCTTCAGCGCCGACTGGAGGATCACTTCATCGGATGGAAGATTTCTTCAGCGCCCCTTGGAGGATAACTTCTGCCTCTCCAGATCTCCTCTTCGGTTCCATCGCTGCTCGGCTGAGTGAAGACGACTTAAGGTAGTTTTTTTAAGGGGGGTTTGGGTTAGATTAGGGGTATGTGGTTGGTGGGTTTTAATGTTGGGGGGTTGTATTTTTCTTTTACAGGCAAAAGAGCTGAATTCTTTGGGGCATGCCCCACAAAAGGCCCTTTTAAGGGCTGGTAAGGTAAAAGAGCTTTGAACTTTTTTTAATTTAGAATAGGGTAGGGCATTTTTTATTTTGGGGGGGTTTGTTATTTTATTAGGGGGCTTAGATTAGGTGTAAGTAGCTTAAAATTGTTGTAATATTTTTAAAATGTTTGTAACTTATTTTTTTTATTTTTTGTAACTTAGCTTTTTTATTTTTTGTACTTTAGTTAGTTTATGTAATTGTATTTAATTGTAGTTATTTGTAGTTAATTTATTTAATTAATGTAATGATAGTGTAGTGTTAGGTTTAATTGTAACTTAGGTTAGGATTTATTTTACAGGTAATTTTGTATTTCTTTTAGCTAGGTAGTTATTAAATAGTTAATAACTATTTAATAACTATTCTAACTAGCTAAAATAAATACAAAGTTACCTGTAAAATAAATATAAATCCTAAAATAGCTACAATGTAATTATTAATTACATTGTAGCTATCTTAGGGTTTATTTTAAAGGTAAGTATTTAGTTTTAAATAGGAATTTATTTAAGTATAGTGTAGTGTTAGGTGTAATTGTAACTTAGGTTAGTTTTTATTTTACAGGTAAATTTCTCTCTATTTTAGCTAGGTAAGCTATTAAATAGTTAATAACTATTTAATAGCTATTGTACCTAGTTAAAAAAAATTGAAAGATGCCTGTAAAATAAAAATAAATCCTAAGATAGCTACAACATAATTATTATTTATATTGTAGCTATATTAGGGTTTATTTTAAAGGTAAGTATTTAGTTTTAAATAGGATTAATTTAATTCATAAGATAAATATTATTTAGATTTATTTAATTAATATTTAATTTAAGGGGGTGTTAGGGTCAGTGTTAGACTTAGGTTTAGGGGTTAATAAATTTATTACAGTGGCGGCGGTGTAGTGGGGGGCAGGATAGGGGTTAATAAATGTATTATAGGTGGCGACGGTGTAGGGGGGGCAGATTAGGGGTTAATAAATTTAATATAGGTTGCGGCAGGGTCCGGGAGCAGCGGTTTAGGGGTTAAACTATTTATTTAGTTGCGGCGAGGTGCGGGATCGGCAGGATAGGGGTTAATAACTTTATTATAGAGGGCGGTGGTATAGGGGGGCAGGATAGGGGTTACTAGGTATAATGTAGGTGGCAGTGGGCTCCGGGAGCGGCGGTTTAGGGGTTAATACATTTATTTTAGTTGCGGCGGGGTCAGGGAGTGGCGGTTTAGGGGTTAATATGTATAGAGTAGCTTGCAGTGGGCTCCGGGAGCGGCGGTTTAGGGGGTAATAACTTTATTTAGTTGCGGCGGTGTAGGGGGGACAGATTAGGGGTGTTTAGACTCGGGGTACATGTTAGGGTGTTAGGTGCAGACAGCTCCCATAGAAATCAATGGGATATCTGGCAGCAGCGAACATGAACTTTCGCTATGGTCAGACTCCCATTGATTCCTATGGGATCCGCCGAGCGTTCCTGCTAGTTTTTTGATAACTAGCAAAAGTAGTCAGATTGTGCCGCAGTTGTGTGCGGAACATCTGGAGTGACGTAAGAATCGATCTGTGTTGGACTGAGTCCGGCGGATTGAAGCTTACGTCACAAAATTCTACTTTTGCCGGTCTCTAGCCTTTGATATCTAAGGCGAATCAGCCTCGCCACAAATACGCTGCGGAATTCCAGCGTATTTGAGGTTGACGGCTTGATAACTAGGCCCCAATGACTTTGGTTAATATAACCATTGTTAATGTGACTAGAGTACATGGATTAACAATGAACTTGTAAAACGTGCATGAGTTTCCTCTTTGCTCTCATCATTGAAAGTATAGGGAGCGTTGTTTACCTTGAGTTTTGCAGAAGCAAGGTTGTGGTTTGATTGTCACACGTGACTTGTAATACTTGTCCTAACTGTAAAAATATTGTTTCCTCATGTTTGCTTTTTGTCTTCTTATGGTAACGATTGGTCTCCATTTGTAATCTAGACCTTAGTCTGTTTTCAGTAGATGATTTTAAATCAAATTGCTTATTTTATGTTGTTGATCCATATTAAGTTTTTGGAGTGTTCATTATCTACTTAGCAAAGCTTTTATATTCAGTTTTTATTTTAAAGTAAATGTAGCATAATTTTATGCAAAATATTTAATTGCCTCTTTAAAATAAATATACTAACTTAAATCTATGTTAGTTTTATTTAGCCATACTTAGCGACCGATTTAACAAGGGCCGAATGGCCCTGAATGTAACTGTTTCTGTGCGAGCCTTAAGACTCGCCGTAAACAGGAGTTAAGAAGCAGCGGTCTTAAGACTGCTGCTCCTTAACTCGTACGCCTGCTCTGAGGCGGTGGACATAAATTAAATTGATTGACACCCCCTGCTAGCGGGCGCGTATGCTGTCGGCATTTATCAATGTGCGGTGGACATGATCCGCTACAGCGGACCATGTCCGCTCACACTTTGTTAAATCGGCCCTTTAGGACATTCAACTCAAGACATTTCTATAATGCATATGAAAGAGTGGTATTAAGACATGTTAAAAATATGTTTAAGTTAAAGCAGATTTGAAACTAACTTCACAACGCATAGAAACTCAAGGGCTTATTAGCCCACCGGGATTCCCACAGATAGATAGTGAGATGCCTCACAAGCAATTTTGCTAAATAAATAAATATGTAATGTAAAATGTATACTTCAGCATCCCTTTAATTGCATAGAAAACTGTGACTATGAGTTATAAACTCAAGAGTAAATCATTTCAGTTTTTTTGTATAGGGTTATATTTAAAAAATTAAACATAACTGCAGTCAAAACTGATTTCCTTTAAAATTTGTCAGGAAGATAGATTGTGTGCTCCCACCACAAGACATATCAGACACAACTAGAAATGCCTCCCATGACAGTAAAATATGAAGACTATGAATATGAAGAAAAAATGTTGGCTAAGAACTAACATTTTTAACTGGGTGTTGAGATTGAGTACCTTTATATAGTTTATTTAGGACGGACATCAAATCTTCTTCTAAATTAATTATATAACTGTTAAATATTAACTCAGTTTAGTTGTGCAAAAAATCCTTAAAGCTTACTGGCTCTTAATGTATACTGTGCTTAACTATATTGCCAAGTGAGTTTCAGGTTGATTGATTTAACAAGGAAGATGGCTCTGTTTCTCTTCTGAGAACAAAATATAGGATGTTTTGTGAAACAAATGCACTGAAAAGATTTAGAACTGAAAAACAACACATTAATAGATACTGAATATTACATGTCTTATTTGTCACAAAGACTTTGGATGTAGTTAATTTTCTGTCCTTGACTGATGTATTCTCAGATAAAGGTGAAATCTTACTTCTGCCCTAAGGAAATTCTGAGGTCTGACGTTTAACTGCATTCATTTTAATCTTGGCTGGACGCTAACATGCAAAGAAAAAAGAAAAAAAAGATTTTTTTTTAGCTTTGATAGAAATTCCTCAGGTCATTGAAATAAATTCCTCTTTAACAAAGTGAATTGTAATTTAACTGCTATCAAAAGTAATCACCCTGATCTGCAATAAATAATATCTGATGTTTCTAGGAATAACTCTGTCTGAAAGTCAGTTGAGAAAATAATTTCTAGGAGTATGAGACCAATAAAGAATATTGTCATGTGCAGTGATTAAATAAAATGATAGCATACATCTTGCATGTGATGTGTGTTTGTGTTCATGAGCATATTTGTATATGAGGTGATTGATACAAAGGGAGTTATCCTATTATTCAGACACAAATCCTCTAAGATGAATTTAAAAACATCAATAAACATTAACAATAATCCACTTTTAAAAATAAAAATAAGTACCTGAATTCTTTGGCCTCAATTCAATAAAATCTGTCAGTAAAATGAATATCTCATGGAGAAAACATGCTACAAAGTCACAACTTGAAAATGGCGTAATTCATAAATATTTGTACGGGCCTCTCAACCCATTCATGAGATGTGAATCTCTCTCTATTATATTCAATAGAGCATTATCTATCTTGTAATTGTTAACATTTGTGCACAAAGAAAAAGTAACACTGTGAAGTATACCAGACTAAAAAAAAAAAGAATGTGTAAAAAACCAAATTAAAAACTCTCGCTATAAAACAGCCCACTCTAACAAATGCAAAATAATAAAAACAAAAACAAATACAAGACAACATCAACAATTCTACTTAAAAAGGGCAATAGAGTCTTTTTTAAATAAATATACTGGGCCTAATGTAGGTGAGAAATGCAACTAAAATACCCCAGAACCCCCACCTCCAACATCATTCTTTAGAGTGAGACTACTTCACCATAATAAAACATACATGTAAATATTTTACAATTGCAAACATGTACATAAACCATTTTACAAGTGTGTTTTCTAAGTGTCATGATTTGTTTCTTCGTGTTGCTATAAGTTCAGGTTGGATGCTAATGGTAGGGACACCCACTTACAAAGCCGTGGAGAATGCATATGAAACAGTGCTCAATTAAAGGACCAGTAAACACAGTAGATTTGCATAATCAACAAATGCAAGATAACAAGACAATACAATAGCATTTACTCTGAATTTCAAATGAGTAGTAGATTTTGTTCTAACAAATTTCAAAGTTATGTATATTTCCACACCCCCTGTACCATGTGATAGCAATCAGCCAATCACAAATGCATATACGTATAGTCTGTGAATTCTTGCACATGCTCAGTGGGAGCTGGTGACTCAAAAAGTGTAAATATAAAAGACTGACCATTTTTTTTTTATGTAAGTAAATTGGAAAGTTGTTTTAAATTACATGCTGTATCTGAATCCTGAAAATTTAATTTGACCTGAGTGTCCCTTTAATGGATTCCAATTTTAGCTGGAATATCCCTTTGCTTATTTCCTTTCAACACCTTTACCTGGTGCATAATACATTTATAACATTTACCTGGGTGCATAATAAAATACCTAGAGGTCTAAAAGAGCAGGTAAGCTGAATGTGTTTACAAGGTTGTGATAATAATTACAATAAGTAATTACTGAAATACATATTCTAATATTCATACTCTCTACAGTATTTTTGTAACCTAAAGGATAAGGTCAGTGACTTGAGTCAGAGTCATTTTAAATTAAAACCCAGTTAAAACCTTTTAAATGTATGAAAGGTTTGTCTTAATAATGTTCTTCCTGGATTTAAATCATGGTAAACCACTCTTAAACGTGTTTTATTGTTCAAATAAGCGAAGCTACAAGCACTGTTTAATTTACAGTATTTTAATTTGAGTCCTAGATTTTCTTGTGAGATAACAATAAAACTTCTTAATAATACAAAAAAAAGTATTACATTCAAAAATAGCTTTTGCTATTTCTATTATTCAAGTTCTTGCTCAGATTCCAAAAATATAAGAAATTGTTAACCAGTGCTTAATAATATCATACATTGCATGACAAATGAGGTAATACAGGACATAGGGCTAGCTTACAAGGTGAGCGCCAATTTATTGTGTGCCCGTAAACGGGCGCAATAAATAACCAGCCATTTCAAGCATTAGCGTTCAGAAAATTAACCAGAAATCAGATCTCTGGTTCATTTTCTAAATATCCCCCAAATTACCCAAAATTAAAGTGTGAGGTTCATTAGAAAAATAAAAAGAATTGTAGCATATTTATTTTTTTAATAAAAAATGCATGAAGCAGTTTTTTGGGGTTAAAGTTGGCAGGTTTGGGGTGTTAGAAAATGCTTATATACATATATATTTCCGTGTAAATATGTGTGTATGTTACGGGTAAAGTCAGAAATTCGGGTAATCCTAGGATTACACACGTAATGCTAGGATTACCCAAGCGGCTGTGGGTAAAGCCAGATGTACGTTAATTCGGCTGTAGGTATTTATTTTTTATTTTTGCCCCACTGATCCTCTGACATCCACCTGAAATGAACCCCCTTGAACCCCCCAGGTGGAGGCAAAAAAGATAGTGAAGGTAGAGGAATTACAGTGCATCATATATATATTTGATGCAGTAACTCGATCAGTCTGAGGGGATTTATAACCTTACATCAAGTTTTACCCACAGCGTCTTACCCAATATCTGACTTTATCCGCAACATAAATATGCATATTAACATATAAATATATATGTACTGTATATATTCATATACATATATATTTACAATCTGCTGCCCATCGCCGCGCGGCTTACCCCCTTCGATGCGCTAGTTTTCTTGCAGTGTCTCATAGCATGAGAACAAAGCTCCTATTGCTTCCGTGCAATGCAAATGCGAAGTTACGTACACATTGCACCTAACTTGTAATACCAGCACACATTTGCGCGCGGTGGTATTACTAAGTGGAGTGTAAATATTGCTTTTGCGGAAGCGATATCTCACGCTCCACTTATAATCTAGCCCATAATCAATTACATAATTGACTATATGACATATATTGTCATAAATAACATTGTACATGAGATTCTGACTCAGACCTTTGTATCCTTTGTTGGTGAATCAGTAACAACGGTATAGATGAGGATATTTTCAGTTCTTTTCTTACAAGGGAGATCTGACATGCTCTGTATAGTATTGTGTTAGTTTTGACAGTTAATGAGTTAAACGAGGTTATGTAGTGCAGGCTTGTTGTGTCAACACAAGAAGAGGAATAATTAATATGGCAATGCTTTGTATGTTTGCTCAGATATGTGTAGGGGCGTTGTTATTGCAAAATATTGAACTACAATGTATGAAGATTACATTGACAGTCGTTGATCTGTAACACATTTTTTGGTGAAGTCTCAGCAATATTTTAGTTTATTAAGGAGTACATTTTATTAAATGCTAGGGGCGCGATCCGATATAGATCGCAGTTTGCGGCGCAAGCGAGGGAACCCGCGTCGCCCGCAGTTTCAGCTCGCAACTCGAGCCATCCAATATGCGGCGCTGTCACTTGCTAAAGTGGCGCAAGTCTCACAAACCAGCGATGTCCAGAAATCTGCGTAAGTACAGATTTTTGGAGTCGCCAGTGACTTGCGCCACGTTAGAAACTGCCGGCGCCTACAAAACCTGACTAAAGTCTAAATCACCCGCACTGTCTAACACGCCTCCTAAACATAGCCCGACACGTCTAACCCTCTATCCGCTATCCCCCCTCACTAGCCTAACAATAAAAAGAAATTATTAACCCCTAAACCGCCGCTCCCGTACCCCGCCGCAACCTAATAAAGTTATTAACCCCTAAACCGTCACTCCCGTACCCCGCCGCCAGCTATATTAAATCTATAACCCCCTAAAGTGAGCCCCTAACACCGCCGCCATCTCTATTAAAATTATTAACCCCTAATGTAAGCCCCTTACACCGCCGCAATCTCTATTAAAATTATTAACCCCTAATGTAAGCCCCTAACACCGCCGCCATCTCTATTAAAATTATTAACCCCTAATCTAATCCCCCTATACCGCCGCCATCTCTATTAAAATGATTAACCCTTAATTTAATCTACCTACCCCGCCGCCAGCTATGTTATCTATATTAACCCTAAGTATATTATAGTTAATATAGTTATTACATTATATATATTAACTATATTAACCCTAATTATATTAGGGTTAATATAGTTACTATAGTATTTATATTAACTATATTAACTCTATCTAACCCTAACACCCCTAACTAAATTTATATTAAATTAATTTAATTCATATTATAAACTAAAATATTCCTATTTAAATCTAAATACTTACCTATAAAATAAACCCTAAGATAGCTACAATATAATTAATAATTACATTGTAGCTATGTTAGGGTTAATATTTATTTTACAGGTAAATTGTTAATTATTTTAACTAGGTCTAATAGCTATTAAATAGTTATTAACTATTTAATAGCTACCTAGTTAAAATAATTACCCAATTACCTGTAAAATAAATCCTAACCTAAGTTACAAATACACCTACACTATCAAGAAATTAAATAAATAAACTACAAATATCTATCTAAAAATACAATTAAATTAACTAAACTAAATTACACAAAAAACAAACACTAAATTACAAAAAATAAAAAAAAGATTACAAGATTTTTAAGCTAATTACACCTATTCTAAGCCCCCTAATAAAATAATAAAAGCCCGACAAAATAAAAAAATTGCCTGCCCTATTCTAAATTAAAAAAAGTTCAAAGCTCTTTACCTTACCAGCCCTTAAAAGGGCCTTTTGTGGGGCATGCCCCAAAGAATTCAGCTCTTTTGCATTTAAAAACATATACAATACCCCCCCTCCATTACAACCCACCACCCACATACCCCTATTCTAAACCCACCCAAACCCCCCTTAAAAAAGCCTAACACTACCCCCCTGAAGATCTCCCTACCTTGTCTTCACCACACCGGGCCGAACTCCTCATCCGATCCGGGCGATGTCTTGCTCCAAGCGGCAAAGAAGAATTCTTCCTCCGGTGACGTCTTCCTCCAAGCGGCAAAGAAGAATTCTTCCTCCGGCGACGTCTTCCTCCAAGCGGCAGCAAAGTCTTCGTCCTTCCGGCGGCATCTTCAATCTTCTTTCTTGGCTCTGCCGCCGCGGAGCATCCATCCCGGCCGACGACTGAACGACGAATGAGGTACCTTTAAATGACGTCATCCAAGATGGCGTCCGCCGAATTCCGATTGGCTGATAGGATTCTATCAGCCAATCGGAATTAAGTTAGAAAAATCTGATTGGCTGATTGAATCAGCCAATCAGATTCAAGTTCAATCCGATTGGCTGCATATCCAATATGCAGCGTAAGGACTTACGTGGCGAAAATGGAGAAAACTTACTCCATTTTCACCTCGCCACAAAAAGCAGCCGTAAGAAGCCTTACGCTAACTATAATATACTTAGGGTTAATATAGATAATATAACTGGCGGCGGGGTAGGTAGATTAAATTAGGGGTTAATAATATTAATATAGGTGGCGGCGGTATAGGGGGATTAGATTAGGGGTTAATAATTTTTATATAGGTGGCGGCGGTTTTAGGGGTCAGATTAGGGGATAGATAAAGTAGATTGCGGCGGTTTTAGGGGCTCACAGTAGGGGGTTAGTTTATGTAGATGGCGGCGGGGTCCGGGAGCGGCGGTTTAGGGGTTAATAACTTTATTAGGGATTTCGGGGGGGGGGGATCGCGGTTGACAGGTAGATAGACATTGCGCATGCGTTAGGTGTTAGGTTTTATTTAGCAGATCGCGGGTGACAGGCAGATAGACATTGCGCATGCGTTAGGTGTTAGGTTTTATTTAGCAGATCGCGGGTGACAGGTAGATAGACATTGCGCATGCGTTAGGTGTTAGGTTTATTTTCTAGCTAGTTTAGGGAGTTACGGGGCTCCAATAGTCAGCGTAAGGCTTCTTACGGCTGCTTTTTGTGGCGAGGTGAAAATGGAGTAAGTTTTCTCCATTTTCGCCACGTAAGTCCTTACGCTGCATATTGGATACCAAACTGCGCTGGTTTGGTATACCTGCCTATAGCCCAAAAAACTACGGGCGACAGCAGAAATATACGGGCGTAACTTCTAGGTTACGCCGTATATGTGATACCAAACCAGCGCAAATATTGGCGTCGCCGGCTTTTGCGGGCGACGATTTTTATCGGATCGACCCCTAGAAATGTTAATTCTTCAACATCCCATGAGTCGGTGAGATTGAAAAGTATTCTACTTACCTATTCATATATAGCAAAGTTCATTCTAACAATATTGGATAACTCTATTTTCTAAAATAATTTTATGTTAGACACTGTGAAAGAACTGTGTCAGTTACAGGAAGACTCCACCAAGACTTATATTTTGTATGAAAGAATGTGAACATTTTTTATTTCCTGCTCCATTTGAATATGCTTTGATTTGAATATGAAATCTAGTACGTTATTTTTGTGCTAGATAATGCGGTAATGTATCTGCTCCCACCAAAAATAAATGATGTTGCTTTAAAGATGTACAATCATTTGATATTCATTGCAATATCTAGGGTTCCCAGTTTTAACACAATAATGTCAGGGGCAGCATAAAAAGTAACACAGTGAAAATCTATTCCTTTTAACATTTTATAAGAGCAAATTAACTGTATACACCATATGCATAAAACCTGTACCCATTCGTAATAAAACAGTCATTGATAATGATCAAAATACTTATAAAACATGCAAATGCAAAATCAAACATATAGGGCTCTACAATCTACTATTGTATGCGCTGCAATAAGCTGCTTACAAATTTGAAACCATTCCAGTCTGTAAGAAACTGAGCTTTCTAATAGTTTTCAAATGATTTACCACTGTTAAAACTAATCATATATTTTGCATTGAGTACCCTTACCAGTGGTATTGTAATCCATTAGAAAACAATTTCTTGCAATTTTTGCATGTTATTTTTTAAATATCTAAATGCAAGTCCTTTTTACGTCTTGAGAACCAATTTTGCCCATTTTTTCATTGCGTAAATTTTAATCTGTGATTTGTAAAAAGTTTTTTTGTTGTGTGGGGGTTGTCAATGCTCTTACACAATCAAACAGGCAATATTTTTGTTTGATCAAAATGTTAAAATAGGGAATAAATCCCACTTTTAAACTGTGAAACATATTCAGAAAAAAATGTGATAATCTGAACATTAACGATTATGCGAAATAATGAATATATGTTATTATTATTATTACCGTTTATTTATAAAGCACCAACATATTACGCAGCGCTGTAACATTAAGATTGAATAAATTACCCTTTACCATATACTACTCATCATTTACTTACTTGTTGGTCTAGGAAAAAGCCTGTTAAACTCCTGTAAAGTATACGTTTCCCAATCCCAATCTGAACATAGGAAATATATATTTGTAACTCAGACAGGCTAACACTTTAACTCATGCTTCTTATGCACTGGAAAGTGGTTAATAAGAAAGCCCAAAAGAAAAAAATAGGAGCGTTGAATTTACACTTTTACCTGTTATACCCTAAAACATTTTAATGAGCCCAAGGCTAAAGAATACATTTGAAACCTTACTACCTTTGTCAGTATCTGTTAATAATGTGGCTGCTCCAATACTAGGAAAGAAAGATTTTGAAAAGGTTGCATATTTTGATAAAAATAAATGTTTACGGATATCAAAAACAAAATGCTTCAGATGGCTGAATGTAGGAGTTGCTTGACAGTTCAGGCTTGAGTATTTTCTTGTTTTCACTGTACAAATCAGCTGAAAATAACGTTCTACCTACTGCTCAAGATGGATTCCAAGTTTCTATCTCCAAAATCTTTGTTCTGTTACAAAATGTTTCCTCAGTATAAATTTACTGCTTAACATGGGAATTCACTGATAACATAATTTATATGGTATGAACAGGATTGATACTGGGACTGTCTGTTCCCCTGTCTTATGGCTTTACCCCTTTGAGCTGCTGGAGAGCTCTAACTAAGTCTACTATTTTGGTGAACTGCAGCCTGCATTGGCTGGCTATCTGACTCCACCTGTCTGCCAGCTGCAGGTGGTTACCTAATCAACCTCTGACTATTTAAAGGGATAGGAAAGTCAAATTAAACTTGTATGATTCCGAAAGAGCATGCCATTTTAAGACACTTTTAAATTCACTCCTATTTTCAAATGTACTTTGTTCTCTTGGTATCCCTTGTTGAAAAAGAATACATACATATCCTACACTAGTTGGGAGCTGCTGCTAATTGGTGCCTGCACACATTTGTTTTTTGTGATTGGCTAACTAGATGTGTAGTGCAGTCCAGTAGTGCAATGCTGTTCCTTTAGCAAAGGATAAAAAGATAACAAACCAAATTTGATAATCAGATTTAATTGGAACGTTGTTTAAAATTGTATGTTCTTTTAAAATCGTTGTAGAAAATTTTGGGGTTTCCTCTCCCTTTTAAGGCTGCTTTGCTTTCAGCTCCTTGCCTCAGAAGTCTGAGTCTGAAATTACCTCACAAAACAAGTTCCACACACCTGAACCAAGCACAAAAGTGACATTATAACAAAAGCTTCTTAATTATAGTACACATCAATAGACACACAAAACTACACAAAAGCATGCATCAAATCCAGACATATCAATTTAAAGGGGCAGTAAAATAAAAATTAACATTTCATGATTCAGAAAAATGCGTGGTTTAAAACAACTTTCCAATTTGCTTCCATTATAAAATGTACTTTGCTCTCTTGATATCTTATGTTGAAAAGCATACCTGTTTAGGCAGCAATCCCTACTGTGACCTAGATGGTGATTGGTGGCTACACATGTGTGCCTCATCATTAGCTAACCCAATGTGTTTAGCTAGCTCCCAGTAATGCATTTCTGCTCCTGAGTCTACCTAGGTTTACTGTTCAACAAGGAATACCAACAGAAAGAAGCAAATTTGATAATATAAGTACATTAGAAGGTTGTTTAAAATGACATGCTCTATCTGACCATTAATCTATTTTACTGACCATTTCATCTTTACTTAAGCTTTATCACAGGAAGTACAAGACCTAAGCTTTTTGAGAAAATTGGACAGGCTTGTGTTCCCATTTCTTTATGCTGAATGTATGAATACGATGGAAGTGTTTAAAGACCCCAGTTCACTTAAAGAGTGCTGTAGCCACTACATGTTATAGTGTATGACCCTATAAATAGGATGTACACAGATGGAAAAAGACCTTTCTGAAACTACAAAAAAATTGTCACATGATCCTAAATGATCTTAGAAAACCATTTCTTCAAGATGTTATAAAAAATAATATCACCGAACAGTGAAGACTCACAACACAAATAATGAAATGTCAAACAATAAAAACTGTGAATTGCCAATACACTGTGGTTCAATATGTCAAAATATGATTTTCTAAAGTAAAAAAATTAAACAATGGAAATAATACTGTTTCAAAGTATCAAAGAATGTAGTCCCAAAATCATGAGCGTTCCAGGACTGCGACCGTGGGTTACCTCAGAAAAATGAAAGCAAATATATGGCCAGATTACGAGATTTGCGTTATGAGGGGTGCGGTACTAACTTACACGTTATTCTCACCGTTCACTTACCTACAGCGCTGGTATTACAGGTTTTTACAAACCCGGCGTTAAAAGGCGAAAAGTGAGCGTAGAGCAAAATTGTGCTCCATACCGCACTCAAAAACCAGGGCTGCTTAAGTCGGTGAGCTGGTTGTACGTGGTCGAGCACGATTTCCCCATAGACATCAATGGGGAGTGCCGGCTGAGAAAAAGTCTAACACCTGCAAAAAAGCAGCATAAAGCTCAGTAACGCAGCCCCATTGATTCCTATGGGGAAACTAAAGTTATGTTTACACCTAACACCCTAACATGAACCCCGAGTCTAAACACCCCCTAATCTTACACTTATGAATCCCTAATCTGCTGCCCCCAACATCGCCGACACCTACATTATATTTATTAACCCCTAATCTGCTGCCCACAACATCGTCAACACCTACATAATGTTATTAACCCCTAATATGCCGCCCCAACGTCGCTGCCACTATAATAAACATATTAACCCCTAAACCACCATACTCCCGCATCACAAACACTAGTTAAATAATATTAACCCCTAATCTGCTGCCCCTAACATAGCCGCCACCTACCTACATTTATTAACCCCTAATCTGCCACCCCCAATGTCGCAGCCACTATATTATATTTATTAACCCCTAAACCTAAGTCTAACCCTAACCCTAACGCCCCCTAACTTAAATATAATTAAAATAAATATAAATACAACCTACAATTATTACCTAAATTATTCCTATTTAAAACAAAATACTTACCTGTAAAATAAACCCTAAGCTAGCTACAATATAACTAATAGTTGCATTGTAGCTATATTAGGGTTTATTTTTATTTTACAGGCAAGTTTGTAAACCTACACAGTAGGTTTTATTTAGATTTATTTTAATTATATTTAAGTTAGAGGGTGTTATGGTTAGGGTTAGAGTTAGATTTAGGGGTTAATAAATTTAATATAGTAGTGGCGACGTTGGGGGCGTCAGATTAGGGGTTAATAAATGTAGGTAGGTGGCGGCGATGTTAGGGACGGCAGATTAGGGGTTATTAATACTTAACTAATGTTTGCGAGGCGGGAGTGTGGTGGTTTAGGGGTTAATATGTTTATTAAAGTGGCGGCAATGTCGGGAGCGGCAGATTAGGGGTTAATAATTTTATTTTAGTGTTTGCGGGAGGGCCTCGGTTTAGGGGTTATTAGGTAGTTTATGGGTGTTAGTGTACTTTTTAGCACTTTAGTTATGAGTTTTATGCTATGGCTTTGTAGTGTAAAACTCATAACTACTGACTTTAAAATGCGGTACGATTCTTGACGGGATAGGCTGTACCGCTGACTTTTTGGCCTCCCAGGACAAGCTCGTAATACGGGCGCTATGGAAGTCCCATTGAAAATAGACTATACGCAAATTGCCTAAGTTGATTTGTGGTAAGGCCAAAAAAGTGTGTGGTGCCCCTAAATCTGCAAGACTCGTAATACCAGCAGTAGTAAAAAAGCAGCGTTATAAGGCTTAACGCTGCTTTTTTATTCATAACGCAAGACTCGTAATCTAGCCGATAGTGAAGTGCCGTTAACACTAATAGATTCCCCACCTGGGAATTACCGTACTCATGTTTCAGAGGACTATATCTGAACTATCAGTTACATTATATCTATAAGTCTCAACACAAAATTACATTTTTATTTTAATCTATGATTGGGGCCTGACATTTGAACTTTAATCCACACATGAAATAGATATTTTATTTGCCATACAATTAATACTGTATATATATATTCCTTTCCAATATATAACAATCTTTCTGTTCTGCAATACAGTTGAATCGCATAACTGACAAACACACAATAAAAATGCAATGCAATAGCACTTACTTTGAAGTTTTTAAATTTGAAATGAGCAGCAGAGTATTTTTTGGCAAATTTAAAAGTTAATCAAATTTCCTACCCCCATATCATGGCAGCCATCAGCCAATCACAGAATCCATATACGTATATTGCACACTTTTGCACATGCTTAGTAGGAGCTAGAGCCTCAGAAAGTGTGTGTATAAAAGGAATGTATACATTTTGATAATGGAGATACAAGAAAGTTTTTAAACTGCATCCTCTATCTGAATCATTAAACAAATATAATTTTAGTGGCCCTTTATATAACAATAATTATACTATATGACTAACAAATGCCCTAAATGGAAAGAATCGTCTAAAATATTATCATTCGTTTAAATTTGATTTGCGTTAAAGCAACACATTATTGCAATATAAAAATACTTTCTTCTCTCTGCCTTCAGTGTCTGATTAGTCTATATTATTCTTGAGGTGTAGGTGGTGTTTTCATATAAAAAATTTGATGCGCTGTGTATATTAGATGAATGGAAGCTTCAACTAAAGCTGCTATTATTTATGTGAAACAAAATAGATAATGTATTTAAATATTTGTAGGTTTTTTAATGTGTGTGTATATATATATATATATATATATATATATATACAGTATCTCACAAAAGTGAGTACACCCCTCACATTTTTGTAAATATTTTATTATATCTTTTCATGTGACAACACTGAAGAAATGACACTTTGCTACAATGTAAAGTAGTGAGTGTACAGCCTGCATAACAGTGTAAATTTGCTGTTCCCTCAAAATAACTCAACACACAGCCATTAATGTTTAAACCATTGGCAACCAAAGTGAGTATACCCCTAAGTGCAAATGTGCTAATTGGGCCCAATTAGCCATTTTCTCTCCCCGGTGTCATGTGACTCGTTAGTGTTACAAGGTCTCAGGTGTGAATGGGGAGCAGGTGTGTTCAATTTGGTGTTATCGCTCTCATACTCTCTCATACTGGTCACTGGACGTTCAACATTGCACCTCATTGCAAAGAACTCTCTGAGGATCTGAAAAAAAGAATTGTTGCTCTACATAAAGATGGCCTAGGCTATAAGAAGATTACTAAGACCCTGAAACTGAACTGCAGCATGGTGGGCCAGACCATACAGCGGTTTCTCAGGACAGGTTCCACTCAGAACATGCCTCACAATGGTCGACCAAAGAAGTTGAATGCACGTGCTCAGCATCATATCCAGAGGTTGTCTTTGGGAAATAGACATATGAGTGCTGCCAGCATTGCTACAGAGGTTGGAGGGGTGGGGGGTCAGCCTGTCAGTGCTTAGACCATACGCTGCACACTGCATCAAATTGGTCTGCATGGCTGTTATCCCAGAAGGAAGCCTGTTCTAAAGATGATGCACAAGAAAGCCCGCAAACAGTTTGCTGAAGACAAGCAGACTAAGGACAGGCATTACTGGAACCATATCCTGTGGTCCGATGAGCCCGAGATAAACTTATTTGGTTCAGATGGTGTCAAGCGTGTGTGGCGGCAACCAGGTGAGGAGTACAAAGACAAGTGTGTCTTGCCTACAGTCAAGTATGATGGTGGGAGTGTTGTGGTCTGGGCCTGCATGAGTGCTGCCGGCACTAGGGAGCTACAGTTCATTGAGGAATCTATGAATGCCAACCACGCACTGTGACATACTGAAGCAGAGCATGATCCCCTCCCTTCGGAGACTGGGCTTCAGGGCATTATTCTAACTTGATAGCGACCCCAAACACACCTCCAAGACAACCTCGGCCTTGCTAAAGAAGCTGAGGGTAAAGGTGATGGACTGGCCAAGCATGTCTCCAGATCTAAACCTTATTGAGCATCTGTGGGGCATCCTCAAACGGAAAGTGGGGGAGGGTTCCGTGATGTCATCTTGGAGGAGTGGAAGAGGACTCCAGTGGCAACCTGTGAAGCTCTGGTGAACTCCATGCCCAAGAGGATTAAGGCAGTGCTGGAAAATAATGGCGGCCACACAAAATATTGAGACTTTGGGCCCAATTTGGACATTTCCACTTAGAGGTGTACTCACTTTTGTTGCCAAACGGTTTAGACATTAATGTCTGTGTGTTGAGTTATTTTGAGGGGACAGCAAATTTACACTATTATACAGGCTGTACACTCATTACTTTACATTCAGTGTTGTCACATATAAAGATATAATAAAATATTCACAAAAATGTGAGGGGTGTACTCACTTTTGTGAGATATCTATATATATCTATATCTCTCTCTCTCTCTCTCTCTCTCTCTCTCTCTCTCTCTCTCTCTCTCTCTCTCTCTATATATATATATATATATATATATATATCTATATATATGATACATATAAAGGATAAAGGGCATTTTTTACTCATTGCATGTTATGCTGTGTTGTGCGTGTGTATATATATATATATATATATATATATATATACACTGTATATATACTATAATTGCATTTGTCCATCGCACCTGCCAGTTGCGCACACGTCCTGAATGGAATGTTGGCAGCGCATGCAGCCAAAATAATTCACCTGTATTCTTTCACCACCCTGCCATTTTTGGAATCCACCGGGATGCAGCGAAGGCAAACAGAGCATTACAAAAAAAATAATAAACCGCCCACAATAAGTATTAAAAAAAATAAACTAACCACCCGCACAAAGTATTAAGAAAAAAATTAGCTAACCGCACAAAGTATTAAGAAATTTCCCAACTACCTAAAAAAATTATTAACCCCTAAATCCGCAAACCCCAACATCGCAAACTACCTAATACATCTATTAACCCTAATACCCCAAACCACCACAACGCATTAAACCTAATTTACCTATTAACTCCTACACAGCCAACCCCCACAACGCAAAAAAACTAATTTAATGACTAAGCCCCCTAACCTAACACCCCCTAAATTAATCCCTTAATTTCAATAAAAAAATTACTACATTACAATAGAAAATAAAAAAAATTACATTACATTAATCTAATTATAGAAAAGGAAAAAAGGATAACATTAAAAAAAATAATGAACAACACTATCCAAAATAAAAAAACCTAATCTAATGCTAAACTACCAATAGCCCTTAAAAGGGCTTTTTATAGGGCATTGCCCTAAAGAAATCAGCTATTTTTCATTACAATTAAACCAAGTCCCCCCTAACAGTAAAACACCCCACCCACAAAACCCCTAAAAACCCTAAAAAGCTAACACTAATAAATCTAAACTACCGATTTTCCCTAAAGGGGCATTTGTATGGGCATTGCCCTTAAAAGGGCATTCAGCTATTTTTCAATGCCCTTAAAGGGCATTCAGCTCTTTTGCAATTTGCCCCAAAAGAACCCTAATCTAAAAAAACAACCCCCCCCAAAAAAAAACTAACACTAAAGCCCCAAATAGGCACTCACAGTTTCAGAAGTCCGGCGGAGAAGGTTTCCAGGCAGGTCCATCATCTTCATCCACAGAGAAGGTGGTGCGGAGCGTAGGTATGGAGTGGTCTTCTCAAAAGTGGTAATCCTTGGCAGCAGTTATCGGCGTCAGTCATCGGCGAAGGCGCGGAGGTTCCTCTTCATGCGATCGTTCACCGCACACTGAAGATTGAATTCAAGGTACCCCATATTTATTGGGGTACCTTGAATTCCTATTGGCTGAAGTTTTCGAAATCAGCCAATAGGATGAGAGCTGCCACAGATGACCACTGCCGAGGATCGCCACATCTGGGAAGACAGCTCCGAACCTCTGTTCCGTGCCGCCTTCACTGTGGATGAAGATGATAGACCCGCCTGGAAGAAGACCTTCTCCGCCGGACTTCTGAAACCGTGAGTACCTATTTGGGGCCTTAGTGTTAGTTTATTTTTTTTATTTTTGGTGGGTTATGTTTTTTTAGATTAGGGTTTTTTTTGGGCAAATTGCAAAAGAGCTGAATGCCCTTTTAAGGGCAGTGAAAAAGAGAGGAATGCCCTTTTAAGGGCAATGCCCATACAAATGCCCCTTTAGGGGCAATGGTAGTTGAGGTTTATTAGTGTTAGGCTTTTTTATTTTGGGGGGTTTTACTGTTAGGGGGACTTTGTTTATTTTTAATGTAAAAGTTGATTTCTTTAGAGCAATGCCCTACTAAAAGCCCTTTTAAGGGCTATTGGTAGTTTAGTATTAGATTAGGGGGTATTTTTATTTTGGGGGGGGGGATTTTTTATTTTTATAGGGGTATTAGTTTAGGTTTAATTTTATTATTTTGGATAGCTTTGTTTATTTTATTTTTCTGTTCTTTTACTTTTTTTATTTTTTGTAGCTTGGGGGTTTCATTTTTAACACACAGACTGCCCTCTGGACAGGCTTATCAACTAGTATATATATATATATATATATTTCTATTCCATGTTTGTATTTATTTACTATTATTATTTTGTTAAATAAAATACATTCTAATTGAATATTAAGCTTTTTTCTCATTGTTTTTATCAATACAAAAACAATATTGCAAAACAAAGATTTTATATTACGCATCAATTACATTTCGTTAATTGCTCAGCTATAATTAATTTTATTGTGGAAATGCGTGTTCCTTTTGTGGTATTAACATTTTTTCTTTCTTTTTTATTTTCTGGGATGTTTTGTGTTTTTGGCAACTATATGAAATTTTATTTTGTACATGAAAGATTCTCAGAAGATCTAAAGTTGCCAAATTTTACAATGAGTAGCTATGTGTGACAACCCTTGGGTTGTTTTATGGCCCAGTATTTTACAAATCAGTTTTAAAAACTTCCATATTCATTTAGAGTATGAAAAGCAGATGCTGCCACTTCCACTTAATGGAATGTATTCTGCTGTTTATTCATCAGTTGAATATTGGCTGTCTTCATCTATGTTTCATGGTTATGTCATCTTTGCTTCACCAGATACACAATTTATTTTATTAGTTGTTGCAGGTGACAGGTTAATGAAGCCAAGTTTCTTCATGTCTTTTTGGGAGAAGTGCTGAGGCGTGCACTTGATCTTTAGGTAAGATGCCAGCAATTCTGATTCCATGGCTTTATGTATTTCGAAAAACCCTGTGCACACACACAACTTTATTTGTACAGTGCAGCTGTGGCACTTTCAAATTGGTCATAAGGGATCATACCAGCACTAAATGTTGGAACAGTATTAAATAAAGACATTTTGACAACATAATCAATCCGTAGGTCACAGAAAACACCCTTTTCTATGTTGTATTTGTGTTTAGCAATGCCATATAATGTATTTCCTAAACTGTAACATTATTTATTCTGGATTTTGTAGTCTATATTTTCAAATCTAACTAGCTGTAATAATAATAATAATAATAATAATAATAATAATAATAATAAAATGCTGACTAGTTAACCTGAAAACACTCAATAAAATATTCCCCTGCGCAATTTTCCTCCGTTCAATCATCTCTGCAAACCAAAATAAAAAATTGCATTCCTCTTTGTAACATTCTTAATAAGAAGAAGTTTAACAATAGATACAAAGTTATTTTAATAATATATCAGAATGTATTTATCTTTAACTGGAAGCTTTAATTAGACATACATGTGCAAAAGAAAATGTGTTAGAGCATTTGATTATTGAGCTATAGCTTGGACTTACCTGAACACATATGGTGAGCTAATGACAAGAGGCATATGTGAGTAGCCACTAGTCACCAGCTAGCTCCCAGTAGTTCAATGCTGCTCCTAAGCCTACCCAGGTATACCAGGGAAGAAAGTGAATTTGATAAAAGAAGACAATTGAAAAGTCTATCTGAACCATGAAAGTTACATTTTGACTTTAAGTTCCATTAATTTTATATTTTGCATACTTAAATTAACCTTTTGAGCTAACACTAAATATATATTTGCTCTAATCTCAAATCCTGTACACATTCTTTGATAACACCCTCATGTAGTATCTCCATAGTTAAATCTTTATCTTTACACATTTTGATGTAGTTCATTTGATTAAAATGGCCCTATACAAATTAAAAATTAAACGTTCATAATAAACTTTCATAATTCAGATAGAGTATGCAATTAAAAATAAAAACAATTTATTTCTATTATAAAAATGTGCACAGTCTTTTTATATGGACAGTTTCTGAGGCACCAGCTCCTGCATAGAACTTCACAGTAAATATACATATGCATTTGCGATTGGCTTATGGCTGGCACATGATACAGGGGGTCAGGAAAATAGAAGTAACTTTAAAATGTATCAGAAAATAAATCTCTCATTTGAAATTCAGAGTAAGTGCTATTACATTTTCTTTCAACTATGCATTATCTAATTGTCTCACAGTTTTATTTGTGTTTATCATTATTATTGGATATATCTAAATTATTTTTCAAGTCCAAAGTAATATCTATCTATCTATCTATCTATCTATCTATCTATCTATCTATTATCTATCTATCTATCTATCTATCTATCTATCTATCTATCTATCTATCTATCTATCTATCTATCTATCTATCTGTCTCAATACATGCACACATATAATATATATACATTTAGTTTATATATATATATATATATATATATATATATATATATATATATATATATATATATATATATATATATATATATATATATATATATATATATATATATATCAAGACAGACAGAGTGATTAGGCTGCCAGAGTAGGAAATGAGCAACTGATTTTCCTCAGGTGTAAAGTGAGAAACTCATCAATAAACTCTCTAATATACTCTTTAACAGTATCATCCATCTAAATCTGTGTGGTATGTGGCTACCAACAAGGAAAATAGATTATTTTGTATCTTCCATCTATTTATAAACTTTGATGCATCTTTCAACATTATACTTATCTAAATCCGGTAACATCAACATAAATGTTAACAGAGAACAATGAAAAATCAGGGTGGTACTGTTGCTGTGCATATTTTTTATTTAATGGTTTTGTGGTGTTTATTTTTTACTTGTTTTTTTTTGTTCGGATGGGATATTTATATTATATATCCCAATACTTAACATAAAATAATCATTGAATCCTGTCACTGTATTCGGTGTCCATTAACTGAGGTTCAACAATATCAAAATAGTAGCACACAATCTTTCCCAAAGCAGTATTTTTGAACTCTTTTCTCAAATACATTAATTTGCTCAGATCTCTGGGCTTAAAAGGAACATAAAACCCCATTTTTTCTTTCATGATTCAGATAAAGCATATAATTATAAACATCTTTCTAGTTTACTTCTATTATCAAATTTTCTTTGTTATCTTGGTATCTTTTGTTGAAGAGGTACCTACTACTTAGGTTCCTCTTCAACAAAAAATACCATGGGAACTAAGAAAATTTTATAATAGAAGCAAATTGGAAATTGTGTCTGAAGCACAAAAGAAAATGTTTGGGTTTCATATCCCTTTAATTCAGGTGTGGAAATCATTTGAACCCAGATTTGTTCTTTGTTCTTCGTTTAAAAATAAATACATTTACCTGTATTATCAAATTTTATTTCATTCTCTATGTTTTAAAGCAGTTAGGTAGGCTCAGTGTGCAGTTGTATGGATCACTGTATGGTAGCTGTCTTGCTAGAACACTTTTAACAGCGTCAAACCTTTGCCAGTGCACTAGATGGCAGCAATGTTTGTGGATTGTGCGGCTAGTTCTGCTGATTGGGTGAATGACAATTTCCACTTACGGTTCTATGCTGTAATTCTACTGTAGAGGCGTGAGTCTTAAATTTAATGTTTAGACTATAATGGCCCTTTAAGAGATAATGGTAGGAAATACAAAATTATGGATTGTTGGAATGGGAGACAATGGAGAAAATGGAGTTGATATTTGAAATGCTACAAGAGACACAAGAATGGAAAAATGTATAGTACACGGTTATAGATGTACAGAGAAGATCATTGTAGAGCACAGTATCACACACCTTGATACTGGTGTCTTGCCAGAAAGGACCCTGTGGCAGGAGTAGGATTTAATAAGACTTACCAAGAGCTGTATATATAAAGGGTTGAGAGTCTTTGTAGCAGCACAACAGATGATATACACTTAAAAGGACAGTATAAACCAAGTTTCATATAACTGCATGTAATAAACACTACTATAAATAATAATATGCACAGATACTGATATAAAAATCCAGTATAAAACCGTTTAAAAACGTACTTAGAAACTTCCAGTTTAGCTCTGTTTAAAAGGTTCCTGGAACACCCATTGCAAGTGGGAAATATCAGACACTCCCCCTCCCCCTTCCTTTGCATATGAAAAGACTCTTTACACAAACAGAAGCAAGCTGGAGTAGGTATACGTCGGTATTCTCCTAAAACTTTGGGGCTTGGTTAGGAGTCTGAAAATCAGAGCAATGTTATTTAAAAAAAAGCAAAACTATCCATTTAAAAAAAAACAACAACTTTATGGGCTATATGAATAGATCATCTACAAAACATTTATGCAAAGAAAGAACGAGTGTATAATGTCCCTTTAGTGAAAAAAAGGCTCAGAATCAGAAGGATAAAAGTTACTTGGTGTAGGAAACAGAAATTCTGCAAAGACAACACAGGTACAAAATGAAGATAGCTTCAGGAGTAATGAAATACCAAGGCTAAAGCAGTCTTTCTGATACCAAGGGTCATAGCCAGGAGTTCAAACACAGTGCAAGTTACCAGAGGATGAGACAAGCCATGTAGGTGAAACAATGCAGGTCATTAACAGCAAGGCAAAAGGTACAGTTCAGCAAGAAAAGTGAAGGGTCAAAACAGACCACGGACAGCAACAGGCAAATTATTAAAAGTCCAGCAAAAGACACACAATTTAATAATAAACATAGGATGCTCTTCTCATGAACAAACAACAAATACATAATAAAATCAAGGTTAAAATCAGGCACATCAGTGCAGTGAATTCCATCTTAAACTTCATAAGTGCATGTCATGAATCACACAATTTGACTACAACCTAACTTAGGATACTTCTCATCATGTATTAAACCACACACCCCCTGAGACTCTTTTGTGCTTTTATTCTTGCAACCTCCTTTTGCCTATTTATCAATAATTATTAACCTCTTCCATGCTACCACACCTTTCTCTTTAGTGACCAATCCTTTCTTACTTTAATACTTAATATTTCTAAATACATACTCCAAAAAGTACTTCATAACAGATCTGCTGCATATCACAAAAATCAACCTCTCAAAGTATCTTTCCCGCTCATCTTCAGACATAGGGGCCGAATTATCATTGTGCATGCGGATATGAACTGATATTGCGGATCATGTCCGTTGCACATCGATAAATGCTGACAGCATACGCTCTTGGCATTTATCATTGATCTGTAGGAGAAAACCATACAAAATAAGTCCCAAAAATAGAAATCAAAATAGAATTAGTTATTTGCTTTCTAAAGAAAAAAGGCCCAGAAGTGGCATGCTAAGGCTAGCGTGGGATGAGCAGTATCACTGGACCACAGACTTCGGGTTAATCCTAAAACGTTGCATTGTATTTTAATTGTCTGCAATAAAGATGGTATAAGTGTGAAGGTGCTGTGGACCTTGCTTATACCACAATTAAGGGATATAGCAGAATTCCTGGTTGTCTCAGACACCTACTTACTCAGGAAGCTGCTGTTCTCTCCATTGGATGTGGATCTCACACACTAGCTAGGAACTTGATTTTACAAGTCCATGGTAAATATATTTACCATAGAAGGTTTAGCATGGCCAACATCCCTCTAGCGCACTCTGTAGTTTCAATGGATATCGCGACCACGCTAAAAGCACCGAGATTACAAGTTAAAAGTTATAGGTTGCGCACAAGCGAAAGCCAAAATTGCACTAGAATATTTAGCTCAACTTGAAACCTGAAGTAAAATGTAAGGGTTAAAAGAAAAATCTTGATAAAGCCCTAATTGTAGCGTGAAACACGTAGACATTGCTACTAGCGAATTAGAAATGTTTTTAAACACATGTGCACATATGTACGTTTTATACTGATACTATCAGTTTTAATTTGGTATTAACAGTGTTCGCCATTGAGTCTATGTGCTATTAGCACTGAGAGCTGACTGTCTTATTGGATAACGCACACTACGCTATCTGGGAGAAAATCCATGTGGATTGTAAATAAGATGGAACTCAGAATATAACAAGGGGGAACAGACTCATTCGTGTAAGAAATAAGTTCAAACTCTTCCAAAAAAAAAGAGAAGAAAAATAGAGGTTATTCGATTGCAAAAACAACATTTTTGGTTTGCTTGCTATTAGCCCTAAGGGCAAACCATTTAACCTACTGTTCTGCCTCACGCTGACTAGGTGGATACTAATGAGAGGCGATTTTGTGCCATATTTGAGGAAGCCAACAGGTTTGGTGAAATGGAGAGAGCTTTCATTGAAACGATTAAGGTAAACTAACCATCAGAAATGCTTTCTGCACTTGCAGATTTGTATGAATCTCAAATACCATAGGCTATAAGGTGAGCCATTACTGCTGTTGGCATATACAGAATGAAATGCCGACTTATAACAACTGCAAATAAGGTGGTATTGTAATTTGAAAAATGCAACATAAAAACACACCAGAATTCTGGAAGGTCTTTCTATTCTATTGATTTTGTCAGCAGTATAAATGTATGCCTTTTAAAGAGTGATTTTTATAACAGGTTTTTCTCTGTAATAAATACTTTTGTAAATACATTTTGGTAACAATGTTTGACTATGCTTGTGTATACTCTGTAACAATATTTAGCTAGGCTTGTATAGCACCCTCCATTTCTGTTTATTTGTAACTTATTTTTGTTTCTGTTTAGAAGGGTTAGATTAAAGTGAATGTAAATTTTGATGTTAAAGTGCCCGGTTTTTAAAAATTCGATTAAAAACAGGGGCACTTTAATTAATCAAAATTTACATTTCACTCGTTGTGAAAAATACTTACCTTTAAAACTTGACAGCCGCTCCAGTTTCCCCGGTCGTTGCAAGCCATTTCTGACGTCAGAAATGATGGATCGGTCATCCTCCAATCATGGCTTCACCCCCAGGGGATTCAGTGTATGATTCAACGCCGTGATTAGAGGAAGCCGGATTACTCATTTTAGACCCAGGAAGAGGCTTTGCGATGGGCGGAGGAAGCTGGAGCGGCTATCAAGTTTAAAAGGTGAAATGTAAATTTTGATGAATTAAAGTGCCTCTGTTTTTAATCAAATTTTTAAAAACTGGGTACGTTAGCCTCAAAATTTACATTTACTTTAAGTGGAGTTGCTTTATAGTCTTCTACCAGTGTGGATCCTTGTACTTTACATTTTTTAAAGGAGAACTGAAAAACAGATAAATATTTTCAATAAAAAAATATAATTTCATTATTGTTTCCTATTGTTTAATAGGTTTAAAAATGGATATGGTATATGGCAAGGTATTTGACTGGAAACTTTAATATGAATATATATACAGGGAGTGCAGAATTATTAGGCAAATTAGTATTTTGACCACATCATCCTCTTTATGCATGTTGTCTTACTCCAAGCTGTATAGGCTCGAAAGCCTACTACCAATTAAGCATATTAGGTGATGTGCATCTCTGTAATGAGAAGGGGTGTGGTCTAATGACATCAACACCCTACATCAGGTGTGCATAATTATTAGACAACTTCCTTTCCTTTGGCAAAATGGGTCAAAAGAAGGACTTGACAGGCTCAGAAAAGTCAAAAATAGTGAGATATCTTGCAGAGGGATGCAGCACTCTCAAAATTGCAAAGCTTCTGAAGCGTGATCATCGAACAATCAAGCGTTTCATTCAAAATAGTCAACAGGGTCGCAAGAAGCGTGTGGAAAAACCAAGGCGCAAAATAACTGCCCATGAACTGAGAAAAGTCAAGCGTGCAGCTGCCAAGATGCCACTTGCCACCAGTTTGGCCATATTTCCGAGCTGCAACATCACTGGAGTGCCCAAAAGCACAAGGTGTGCAATACTCAGAGACATGGCCAAGGTAAGAAAGGCTGAAAGACGACCGCCACTGAACAAGACACACAAGCTGAAACGTCAAGACTGGGCCAAGAAATATCTCAAGACTGATTTTTCTAAGGTTTTATGGACTGATGAAATGAGAGTGAGTCTTGATGGGCCAGATGGATGGGCCCATGGCTGGATTGGTAAAGGGCAGAGAGCTCCAGTCCGACTCAGACGCCAGCAAGGTGGAGGTGGAGTACTGGTTTGGGCTGGTATCATCAAAGATGAGCTTGTGGGGCCTTTTCGGGTTGAGGATGGAGTCAAGCTCAACTCCCAGTCCTACTGCCAGTTTCTGGAAGACACCTTCTTCAAGCAGTGGTACAGGAAGAAGTCTGCATCCTTCAAGAAAAACATGATTTTAATGCAGGACAATGCTCCATCACATCATGCAGGACATACTCCACAGCGTGGCTGGCAAGAAAGGGTATAAAAGAAGAAAATCTAATGACATGGCCTCCTTGTTCACCTGATCTGAACCCCATTGAGAACCTGTGGTCCACCATCAAATGTGAGATTTACAAGGAGGGAAAACAGTACACCTCTCTGAACAGTGTCTGGGAGGCTGTGGTTGCTGCTGCACGCAATGTTATTTACCATATATTTACCATAGAAGGTTTAGCATGGCCAACATCCCTCTAGCGCACTCTGTAGTTTCAATGGATATCGCGACCACGCTAAAAGCACCGAGATTACAAGTTAAAAGTTATAGGTTGCGCACAAGCGAAAGCCAAAATTGCACTAGAATATTTAGCTCAACTTGAAACCTGAAGTAAAATGTAAGGGTTAAAAGAAAAATCTTGATAAAGCCCTAATTGTAGCGTGAAACACGTAGACATTGCTACTAGCGAATTAGAAATGTTTTTAAACACATGTGCACATATGTACGTTTTATACTGATACTATCAGTTTTAATTTGGTATTAACAGTGTTCGCCATTGAGTCTATGTGCTATTAGCACTGAGAGCTGACTGTCTTATTGGATAACGCACACTACGCTATCTGGGAGAAAATCCATGTGGATTGTAAATAAGATGGAACTCAGAATATAACAAGGGGGAACAGACTCATTCGTGTAAGAAATAAGTTCAAACTCTTCCAAAAAAAAAGAGAAGAAAAATAGAGGTTATTCGATTGCAAAAACAACATTTTTGGTTTGCTTGCTATTAGCCCTAAGGGCAAACCATTTAACCTACTGTTCTGCCTCACGCTGACTAGGTGGATACTAATGAGAGGAGATTTTGTGCCATATTTGAGGAAGCCAACAGGTTTGGTGAAATGGAGAGAGCTTTCATTGAAACGATTAAGGTAAACTAACCATCAGAAATGCTTTCTGCACTTGCAGATTTGTATGAATCTCAAATACCATAGGCTATAAGGTGAGCCATTACTGCTGTTGGCATATACAGAATGAAATGCCGACTTATAACAACTGCAAATAAGGTGGTATTGTAATTTGAAAAATGCAACATAAAAACACACCAGAATTCTGGAAGGTCTTTCTATTCTATTGATTTTGTCAGCAGTATAAATGTATGCCTTTTAAAGAGTGATTTTTATAACAGGTTTTTCTCTGTAATAAATACTTTTGTAAATACATTTTGGTAACAATGTTTGACTATGCTTGTGTATACTCTGTAACAATATTTAGCTAGGCTTGTATAGCACCCTCCATTTCTGTTTATTTGTAACTTATTTTTGTTTCTGTTTAGAAGGGTTAGATTAAAGTGAATGTAAATTTTGATGTTAAAGTGCCCGGTTTTTAAAAATTCGATTAAAAACAGGGGCACTTTAATTAATCAAAATTTACATTTCACTCGTTGTGAAAAATACTTACCTTTAAAACTTGACAGCCGCTCCAGTTTCCCCGGTCATTGCAAGCCATTTCTGACGTCAGAAATGATGGATCGGTCATCCTCCAATCATGGCTTCACCCCCAGGGGATTCAGTGTATGATTCAACGCCGTGATTAGAGGAAGCCGGATTACTCATTTTAGACCCAGGAAGAGGCTTTGCGATGGGCGAAGGAAGCTGGAGCGGCTATCAAGTTTAAAAGGTGAAATGTAAATTTTGATGAATTAAAGTGCCTCTGTTTTTAATCAAATTTTTAAAAACTGGGTACGTTAGCCTCAAAATTTACATTTACTTTAAGTGGAGTTGCTTTATAGTCTTCTACCAGTGTGGATCCTTGTACTTTACATTTTTTAAAGGAGAACTGAAAAACAGATAAATATTTTCAATAAAAAAATATCATTTCAATATTGTTTCCTATTGTTTAATAGGTTTAAAAATGGATATGGTATATGGCAAGGTGTTTGACTGGAAACTTTAATATGAATATATTTACAGGGAGTGCAGAATTATTAGGCAAATGAGTATTTTGACCACATCATCCTCTTTATGCATGTTGTCTTACTCCAAGCTGTATAGGCTCGAAAGCCTACTACCAATTAAGCATATTAGGTGATGTGCATCTCTGTAATGAGAAGGGGTGTGGTCTAATGACATCAACACCCTACATCAGGTGTGCATAAATATTAGGCAACTTCCTTTCCTTTGGCAAAATGGGTCAAAAGAAGGACTTGACAGGCTCAGAAAAGTAAAAAATAGTGAGATATCTTGCAGAGGGATGCAGCACTCTCAAAATTGCAAAGCTTCTGAAGCGTGATCATCGAACAATCAAGCGTTTCATTCAAAATAGTCAACAGGGTCGCAAGAAGCGTGTGGAAAAACCAAGGCGCAAAATAACTGCCCATGAACTGAGAAAAGTCAAGCGTGCAGCTGCCAAGATGCCACTTGCCACCAGTTTGGCCATATTTCCGAGCTGCAACATCACTGGAGTGCCCAAAAGCACAAGGTGTGCAATACTCAGAGACATGGCCAAGGTAAGAAAGGCTGAAAAACGACCGCCACTGAACAAGACACACAAGCTGAAACGTCAAGACTGGGCCAAGAAATATCTCAAGACTGATTTTTCTAAGGTTTTATGGACTGATGAAATGAGAGTGAGTCTTGATGGGCCAGATGGATGGGCCCATGGCTGGATTGGTAAAGGGCAGAGAGCTCCAGTCCGACTCAGACGCCAGCAAGGTGGAGGTGGAGTACTGGTTTGGGCTGGTATCATCAAAGATGAGCTTGTGGGGCCTTTTCGGGTTGAGGATGGAGTCAAGCTCAACTCCCAGTCCTACTGCCAGTTTCTGGAAGACACCTTCTTCAAGCAGTGGTACAGGAAGAAGTCTGCATCCTTCAAGAAAAACATGATTTTCATGCAGGACAATGCTCCATCACATCATGCAGGACATACTCCACAGCGTGGCTGACAAGAAAGGGTATAAAAGAAGAAAATCTAATGACATGGCCTCCTTGTTCACCTGATCTGAACCCCATTGAGAACCTGTGGTCCACCATCAAATGTGAGATTTACAAGGAGGGAAAACAGTACACCTCTCTGAACAGTGTCTGGGAGGCTGTGGTTGCTGCTGCACGCAATGTTGATGGTGAACAGATCAAAACACTGACAGAATCCATGGATGGCAGGCTTTTGAGTGTCCTTGCAAAGAAAGGTGGCTATATTGGTCACTGCTTAGTTTTTGTTTTCTTTTTGAATGTCAGAAATGTATATTTGTGAATGTTGAGATGTTATATTGGTTTCAC
Source organism: Bombina bombina (assembly GCF_027579735.1). Lineage (NCBI taxonomy): Eukaryota > Metazoa > Chordata > Amphibia > Anura > Bombinatoridae > Bombina > Bombina bombina. The sequence continues at coordinate 941,512,803 of NC_069504.1, read as the reverse complement.
TGGTAAAAATAAATAATTGAAATGGGTATATATTTGTTTTTTGTTAAGTTGCCTAATAATTATGCACAGTAATAGTCACCTGCACACACAGATATCCCCCTAAAATAGCTATAACTAAAAACAAACTAAAAACTACTTCCAAAACTATTCAGCTTTGATATTAATGAGTTTTTTGGGTTCATTGAGAACATGGTTGTTGTTCAATAATAAAATTAATCCTCAAAAATACAACTTGCCTAATAATTCTGCACTCCCTGTATATATATATATATATATATATATATATATATATATATATATATATATATATATATATATATATATATATATATATATATATATATATATGTGTTTGTGTGTATGCATACATGTGTAGATATGTGCAAATATATGTATACATGTGTATTTATGGGTTTATATATGTAAACACACACACACACATACAGTATATATATATATATATATATATATATATATATATATATATATATATATGTATATATATATATCCCAGTAATACCCCTTATAAACGGCTAGATTTAGAGTTTTGTCGGTAATGACCCGCGTAGCTAACGCTGGCTTTTTTCTGGCCGCACCAGAAAAAAAAGCTGCGTTCAGCTCCTAACACAGCCCCATTGTTTGCTATGAAGAAACACTTCCTACGTCTGCACCTAACACTCTAACATGTACCCCGAGTCTAAACACCCCTAACCTTACACTTATTAAGCCCTAATCTGCCGCCCCCGCTATCGCTGACCCCTGCATATTATTTTTAACCCCTAATCTGCCGCTCCGTACACCCCCGCCACCTACATTATCCCTATGTACCCCTAATCTGTTGCCCTAACATCGCCGACCCCTATATTATATTTATTAACCCCTAATCTGCCGCCCCCAACGTCGCCTCCACCTAACTACACTTATTAACCCCTAATCTACCGACCGGACCTGAGCGCTACTATAATAAATGTATTAACCCCTAATCTGCCTCACTCCCGCCTCAATAACCCTTTAATAAATAGTATTAACCCCTAATCTACCCTCCCTAACATCGCCGACACCTAACTTCAAACATTAACCCCTAATCTGCCGACTGGAGCTCACCGCTATTCTAATAAATGTATTAACCCCTAAAGCTAAGTCTAACCCTAACACTAACACCGCCCTAAGTTAAATATAATTTAAATCTAACAAAATAAATTAACTATTATTAAATAAATTATTCCTATTTAAAGCTAAATACTTACCTGTAAAATAAACCCTAATATAGCTACAATATAAATTATAATTATATTATAGCTATTTTAGGATTAATATTTATTTTACAGGTAACTTTCGGCTAGATTTAGAGTTTTGTCGGTAACGACCCGCATAGCTAACGCTGGCTTTTTTCTGGCCGCACCTTTTAAATACCTCTGGTATTGAGAGTTCACAGAATGGCTGCGTTAGGCTCCAAAAAGGGAGCGTACAGGCATATTTACCGCCACTACAACTCTCGATACCAGAGTTGCTTACGGACGGGGCCAGCTTCAAAAACGTGCTCGTGCACGATTCCCCCAAAGAAAACAATGGGGCTGTTTGAGCTGAAAAAAAACCTAACACCTGCAAAAAAGCCGCTTTCAGCTCCTAACGCAGCCCCATTGTTCGCTATAGGGAAACACTTCCTACGTCTGCACCTAACACTCTAACATGTACCCCGAGTCTAAACACCCCTAACCTTACACTTATTAACCCCTAATCTGCCGCCCCCGCTATCGCTGACCCCTGCATATTATTTTTAACCCCTAATCTGCTGCTCCGTACACCCCCGCCACCTACATTATCCCTATGTACCCCTAATCTGCTGCCCTAACATCGCCGACCCCTATATTATATTTATTAACCCCTAATCTCCCGCCCCCAACGTCGTCACCACCTAACTACACTTATTAACCCCTAATCTACGGACCGGACCTGAGCGCTACTATAATAAATGTATTAACCCCTATTCCGCCTCACTCCCACCTCAATAACCCTATAATAAATAGTATTAACCCCTAATCTGCCATCCCTAACATCGCCGACACCTATCTTCAAACATTAACCCCTAATCTGCCGACTGGAGCTCACCGCTATTCTAATAAATGTATTAACCCCTAAAGCTAAGTCTAACCATAACACTAACATCCCCCTAAGTTAAATATAATTTAAATCTAACGAAATAAATTAACTATTATTAAATAAATTATTCCTATTTAAAGCTAAATACTTACCTGTAAAATAAACCCTAATATAGCTACAATATAAATTATAATTATATTATAGCTATTTTAGGATTAATATTTATTTTACAGGTAACTTTGTATTTATTTTAACCAGGTACAATAGCTATTAAATAGTTAAGAACTATTTAATAGCTAAAATAGTTAAAATAATTACAAAATTACCTGTAAAATAAATCCTAACCTAAGTTACAATTAAACCTAACACTACACTATCAATAAATGAATTAAATAAAATACCAACAATTACCTACAATTAAACCTAACACTACACTATCAATAAATGAATTAAATACAATTCCTACAAATAAATACAATGAAATAAACTAACTAAAGTACAAAAAATAAAAAAGAACTAAGTTACAAAAAATAAAAAAATATTTACAAACAGAAAAAAATTACAACAATTTTAAACTAATTACACCTACTCTAAGCCCCCTAATAAAATAAAAAAGACCCCCAAAATAAAAAAATGCCCTACCCTATTCTAAATTACAAAAGTTCAAAGCTCTTTTACCTTACCAGCCCTGAACAGGGCCCTTTGCGGGGCATGCCCCAAGAAATTCAGCACTTTTGCCTGTAAAAAAACACATACAATACCCGCCCCCCCAACATTACAACACACCACCCACATACCCCTAATCTAACCCAAACCCCCCATAAATAAACCTAACACTAAGCCCCTGAAGATCTTCCTACCTATTGGCTGATCGGAACAGCCAATAGAATGCAAGCTCAATCTGATTGGCTGATCGGATCGGCAAATCGGATTGAACTTGATTCTGATTGGCTGATTCCATCAGCCAATCAGAATATTCCTACCTTAATTCCGATTGGCTGATAGAATCCTATCATTCAATCGGAATTCGAGGGACGCCATCTTGGATGATGTCCCTTAAAGGAACCGTTATTCTTCAGTTGGACGTCGTCGGAAGAAGATTGGTCCTCGCTGGAGGTCTTCACTATGGAGCCGTTCTTCATCGGATGAAGATAGAAGATGCCGCTTGGATCAAGATGGTTGCCGGTCTGGATCGCCTCTTCTTCCCGGATAGGATGAAGACTTTGGACCTCTTCAGCCGCAGGATTATGGATCGCCAGCCCCCGCTTGGGTTGGATGAAGATTTTGGAGCCAGGACCGATCAGTGATACCCGGTGAGGTGAAGATAAGGTAGGAAGATCTTCAGGGGCTTAGTGTTAGGTTTATTTAAGGGGGGTTTGGGTTAGATTAGGGGTATGTGGGTGGTGGGTTGTAATGTTGGGGGGGTATTGTATGTGTTTTTTTACAGGCAAAAGAGCTGAATTTCTTGGGGCATGCCCCGCAAAGGGCCCTGTTCAGGGCTGGTAAGGTAAAAGAGCTTTGAACTTTTGTAATTTAGAATAGGGTAGGGCATTTTTTTATTTTGGGGTTCTTTGTTATTTTATTAGGGGGCTTAGAGTAGGTGTAATTAGTTTAAAATTGTTGCAATTTTTTTCTAATGTTTGTAAATATTTTTTTATTTTTTGTAACTTAGTTCTTTTTTATTTTTTGTACTTTAGTTAGTTTATTTAATTGTATTTATTTGTAGGAATTGTAATTGAATTGTAATCTGCTGCCCTAACATCGCCGACCCCTATATTATATTTATTAACCCCTAATCTGCCAATCGGATTGAACTTGATTCTGATTGGCTGATTCCATCAGCCAATCAGAATATTCCTACCTTAATTCCGATTGGCTGATAGAATCCTATCAGCCAATCGGAATTTGAGGGATGCCATCTTGGATGACGTCCCTTAAAGGAACCGTCATTCTTCAGTTGGATGTCGTCGGAAGAAGATTGGTCCGCGCTGGAGGTCTTCACGATGGAGCCGTTCCTCATCGGATGAAGATAGAAGATGCCGCTTGGATCAAGATTGCCGGTCTGGATCGCCTCTTCTTCCCGGATAGGATGAAGACTTTGGACCTCTTCAGCCGCAGGATTATGGATCGCCAGCCCCCGCTTGGGTTGGATGAAGATTTTGGAGCCAGGACCGATCGGTGATACCCGGTGAGGTGAAGATAAGGTAGGAAGATCTTCAGGGACTTAGTGTTAGGTTTATTTAAGGGGGGTTTGGGTTAGATTAGGGGTATGTGGGTGGTGGGTTGAAATGTTGGGGGGGGGTATTGTATGTGTTTTTTTACAGGCAAAAGAGCTGAATTTCTTGGGGCATGCCCCGCAGAGGGCCCTGTTCAGGGCTGGTAAGGTAAAAGAGCTTTGAACTTTTGTAATTTAGAATAGGGTAGGGCATTTTTTTATTTTGGGGGTCTTTGTTATTTTATTAGGGTGCTTAGAGTAGGTGTAATAAGTTTAAAATTGTTGTAATTTTTTTCTAATGTTTGTAAATATTTTTTTATTTTTTGTAACTTAGTTCTTTTTTATTTTTTGTACTTTAGTTAGTTTATTTAATTGTATTTATTTGTAGGAATTGTATTTAATTCATTTATTGATAGTGTAGTGTTAGGTTTAATTGTAACTTAGGTTAGGATTTATTTTACAGGTAATTTTGTAATTATTTTAACTATTTTAGCTATTAAATAGTTCTTAACTATAATAGTTAAGAACTATTTAATAAATATTTAAATAGTTCTTAACTTAATTATAATTTATATTGTAGCTTATATAGCTTTATATTAGGGTTTATTTTACAGGTAAGTATTTAGCTTTAAATAGGAATAATTTAGTTAATAAGAGTTAATTTATTTCGTTAGATTTAAATTATATTTAACTTAGGGGGGTGTTAGTGTTAGGGTTAGACTTAGCTTTAGGGGTTAATACATTTATTAGAATAGCGGTGAGCTCCAGTCGGCAGATTTGGGGTTAATGTTTGAAGTTAGGTGTTGGGGATGTTAGGGAGGGCAGATTAGGGGTTAATACTATTAATTATAGGGTTATTGAGGCGGGAGTGAGGCGGATTAGGGGTTAATAACTTTATTATAATAGCGGTGCGGTCCGCTCGGCAGATTAGGGGTTAAAAAGTGTAGGCAGGTGGAGGAGACATTGAGGGGGGCAGATTATGGGTTAATAAATATAATATAGGGGTCGGCGGTGTTAGGGGCAGCAGATTAGGGGTACATAGCTATAATGTAGCTGGCGGCGGCGTGCGGACGGCAGATTAGGGGTTAATAATAATATGCAGGGGTTCAGCGATAGTGGGGGCGGCAGATTATGGGTTAATAAATATAATATAGGGATCGGCGGGGTTAGGGGCAGCAGATTAGGGGTACATAGGGATAACGTAGTTGGCGGCAGTGTACGGAGCAGAAGATTAGGGGTTAAATTTTTTTTATAGAGTGGCGGCGATGTGGGGGGGCCTCGGTTTAGGGGTACATAGGTAGTTTATGGGTGTTAGTGTACTTTAGAGCACAGTAGTTAAGAGCTTTATGAACCGGCGTTAGCCCAGAAAGCTCTTATCTACTGACTTTTTTCTGCGGCTGGAGTTTTGTCGTTAGAATTCTAACGCTCACTTCAGACACGACTCTAAATACCGGAGTTAGAAAGATCCCATTGAAAAGATAGGATACGCAATTGACGTAAGGGGATCTGCGGTATGGAAAAGTCGCGGCTGGAAAGTGAGCGTTAGACCCTTTCCTGACTGACTCCAAATACCGGCGGTAGCCTAAAACCAGCTTTAGGAGCCTCTAACACTGGTTTTCACGGCTACCGCCAAACTCTAAATCTAGGCCAGTATGTTGTGTCACTTGTGTGTACATTTTAAGGGCTCAATGAAAAATAGGGTTGGTCTTCACATTTTTCTGGGGCTGCTTTTAATTCTCAGTCCTGCCCTGGTTGTAATCAACATTTAAAAAACTAACAGGCCTCCAATTTGTTTAAATCACCTTTCACTCACATCTTATAAAAAAATAAATACCCTTACTTGTTGTACCTGACAACATATCCACATGTAAAACGAACAATGAATCACAAACACCTTTCCTTTCATAAAATGTTTCAAAACAATCTATTTTTTAGACACATCTCCCTAAAGCAGGGGTATCAAACTCAATTTATCTGGGGGACACACTTGCCAAGTGTTCTTCACTATGGGGGCCACTTGAACAGAGTAAGTGTTTCGGAACTAGATATACTGGTAACTGGAAGTGGCATTTACCCAAGTAGTAATGCATAGTGGGAGCTGTAGCACACAGCAGGCATACACAGTTGTCTATATCTACCTTGTGAGTGCCAAGTGAAGTGATCATTCTGGAACTGTATACAAATGTAAAAAGTGACATTTATCCAAGCAGTGTATGGTGGGAGTCTACACTGGACACTTGTCTATATATTTATCTTGTGAGTGCCTATATAGAACACCAACTAGTTATACCTCTTAGAACTTAAAAAAAAGGTGTCAGCCCAAATTAATGGTTTACCAATTAAACAAGTGAGGGCCAGATGAAAGTATCTTGAGGGCCACATATGGCCCCAGGGCCTGTAATTTGATGCCCCTGTTTCCGTGCAAGCCTTCAGGGTCGTCGGAAACAGTAGTTATGAAGCAGCGGTCTAAAGACTGCTGCTCCATAACTTGTCTGCTGCCTCTGATACTGCGGTCTTCAATCCACCCAATCCTATACGATTGGGCTGATTGACACCCCCTGCTTGCTGCCAATTGACCACAAATCTGCAGGGGGTGGCATTGCATAAACAGTTCACTAGAACTGCTTGTGCAAAGATAAATTCAGACAGCGTATGCTGTCAGCATTTATTGATGTGCGGCGGACATGATGTGCTACATCGTGTCATGTCCGTCCGCACTTTAGTAAATCGGCCCCTACAAGTCATCCTAAAACTTTTTTCCAAAATCATATCAGGCCTTTATTCTTTGTACAAATGTTCATAAATACTACTAACAACACTACCCTTACCAGTCACCACAAATCATTGTGGTGGCATAGGGGTTAATAACTTAGGACTTGCAGTGGTTATATGGTGGCAAAGGGGTTAATAACTTGTGGTGGGTATGTGGCGGCATAGGGGTTAATAGTTAGGACTTGTGGTGGGTGTGTCGCAGCATAGGGGTATGTGGCAGCAAAGGGGTTAATAGTTAGGACTTGTGGGTATGTGACGGTTTAGTAGTTTATTAGTTTAGTGTTAGTGTGCGATCCTGGGGTACTTTGGTTTAGGGGTATTGGGAGTAGTGTTTAGGCAGATGGCAGTGATATTCCAGGTTTCATTTACTATAAATCGCCAATATGGTTGGCGATTCTGGGTGTTGCTTAAGCCAGTATCACCGACCAATGGCATGTACAGATATTTCGAAAGCTTGTAATATTCGGACAAGATCACTCAAATTGGAATATTGCGCAGCCTCAAAGGGTCCTGAGTCCCCTTTCCCTTGCATACACAGCTGCCTGTTTCTGTATATGCCTGTATCTGTCTGCATGCCCATGTCTCTCTCTGTATGCCTGTATATGTCTGCATGCCCATCTCTCTCTCTGTATGCCTGTATCTGTCTGCATGCCTAGCTCTCTCCTAATATGTCTGTATCTGTCTGCATGCCCATCTCTCTCTCTGTATGCCTGTATCTCTCTACATGCCTATCTCTTTCTCTGTATGCCTGTATCTGTCTGCATGCCTAGCTTTCTCTCTATATGCCTGTATCTGTCTGCAGGCAAATCTCTCTCTCTATAAGCCTGTATCTATCTGCATGCCTATCTCTCTCTATATACCTGTATTTGTCTGCATGCCTGTCTCTCTCTCTGTATGCCTCGCCTGTATCTGTCTGCATGCCTATATCTCTCTATATGCCTGTATCTGTATGCATGCCTGTCTCTCTCTCTGTTTGCTTAGCCTGTATTTGTCTGCATGCCTATCTCGCTCTCTGTATGAGTGTATCTGTCTGCATGCCTATCTTTCTCTGTATGCCTGTATCTGTCTGCATGCCTATCTCTCTCTATAAGCATGTGTCTGTCTCCATGTCTGTCTCTCTCTCTTTATGCCTAGCCTGTATCTGTCTACATGTCTATCTCATTCTCTGTATGAGTGTATCTGTCTGCATGCCTATCTCTCTCTCTGTATGCATGTATCTGTCTGCCTCTCTCTGTATGCCTGTATCTCTCTGCATGCCTATCTCTCTCTATATGCCTGTAGCTGTCTGCATGCCTAGCTCTCTCTCTATATGCCTGTAACTGTCTGCATGCCTATCTCTCTCTCTGTATGCCTGTACCTGTCTGCATGCCTGGCTCTCTCTCTATATGCCTGTAGCTGTCTGCATGCCTATCTCTCTCTATGTATGTCTGTATCTGTCTGCATGCCTAGCTCTCTCTATATATGCCTGTATCTCTCTGTAAGCCTGTATCTCTCTGCATGCCTATCTCTCTCTGTATGCCTGTATCTGTCTGCATGCCTATTTTTCTCTCTATATGCCTGTAGCTGTCTGCATGCCTATCTCTCTCTCTGTATGCCTGTATCTGTCTGCATGCCTAGCTCTCTCTCTATATGTCTGTATCTGTCTGCATGCCAATCTCTCTCTCTATCTGTATGCCTGTATCTCTCTGCATGCCTATCTCTCTTTATATATGCCTGTATTTGTCTGCATGCCTAGCTCTCTCTCTATATGCCTGTATTTGTCTGCATGCCTGTCTCTCTCTCTGTATGCCTAGCCTGTATCTGTCTGCATGCCTATATCTCTCCATATTCCTGTATCTGTCTGCATGCCTGTCTATCTCTCTGTATGCCTAGCTTGTATATGTCTGCATGCCTATCTCTCTCTATATATGACTGTATCTATCTTCATGCTTGTCTCTTTCTCTCTGTATGCCTAGCCTGTATCTGTCTGCATGCCTATATCTCTCCATATTCCTGTATCTGTCTGCATGCCTGTCTCTCTCTCTTTATGCCTAGCCTGTATCTGTCTACATGTCTATCTCATTCTCTGTATGAGTGTATCTGTCTGCATGCCTATCTCTCTCTCTGTATGCATGTATCTGTCTGCCTCTCTCTGTATGCCTGTATCTCTCTGCATGCCTATCTCTCTCTCTATATGCCTGTAGCTGTCTGCATGCCTAGCTCTCTCTCTATATGCCTTTAACTGTCTGCATGCCTATCTCTCTCTCTGTATGCCTGTACCTGTCTGCATGCCTGGCTCTCTCTCTATATGCCTGTAGCTGTCTGCATGCCTATCTCTCTCTATGTATGTCTGTATCTGTCTGCATGCCTAGCTCTCTCTATATATGCCTGTATCTCTCTTTAAGCCTGTATCTCTCTGCATGCCTATCTCTCTCTGTATGCCTGTATCTGTCTGCATGCCTATTTTATTCTCTATATGCCTGTAGCTGTCTGCATGCCTATCTCTCTCTCTGTATGCCTGTATCTGTCTGCATGCCTAGCTCTCTCTCTATATGTCTGTATCTGTCTGCATGCCAATCTCTCTCTCTCTATCTGTATGCCTGTATCTCTCTGCATGCCTATCTCTCTCTCTATATGCCTGTATTTGTCTGCATGCCTAGCTCTCTCTCTATATGCCTGTATTTGTCTGCATGCCTGTCTCTCTCTCTGTATGCCTAGCTTGTATATGTCTGCATGCCTATATCTCTCTATATATGACTGTATCTATCTTCATGCTTGTCTCTCTCTCTCTCTGTATGCCTAACCTGTATCTGCCTGCATGCCTATCTTGCTCTCTGTATGAGTGTATCTGTCTCCATGCCTATCTCTCTCTGTATGCCTGTATCTGTCTGCAAGCCTATCTCTCTCTCTATAAGCATGTATCTGTCTCCATGCCTAGCCTGTATCTGCCTTCATGCATATCTCCCTCTCTGTATGAGTGTATCTGTCTGCATTCCTATCTCTCTCTCTGTATGCTTGTATCTGTCTGTATGCCTATCTCTCTCTCTTTCTCTATGTATGCCTGTATCTCTCTGCATATCTATCTCTCTATCTGTATGCTTGTATCTGTCTGTATGCCTAGCTCTTTCTCTATATGCCTGTATCTGTCTGCATGCCTATCTCTCTCTCTATGCCTGTATCTGTCTGCATGCCTATCTCTCTCTCTATATGCCTGCATTTGTTTGAATGCCTGTCTCTCTCTCTGTATGCCTAGCCTGTACCTGTCTGCATGCCTATCTCTCTCTTTATGCCTGTATCTGTCTGCATGCCTGTCTCTCTCTCTGTATGCCTATCCTGTATATGTCTGCATGCCTATCTCTCTCTATATATGCCTGTATCTGTCTGCATACTTTTCTCTCTGTATGTCTAGCCTGTATCTGTCTGCATGCCTATCTCGCTCTCTGTATGAGTGTATCTGTCTGCATGCCTATCTCTCTCTATATATCCCTGTATCTGTCTGTATGCCTGTCTCTCTCTCTGTATGCATAGCCTGTATCTGTCTGCATGCCTATCTCACTCTCTATATAAGTGTATCTATCTGCATGCCTATCTCTCTCTCTGTATGCCTGTATCTGTCTGCATGCCTGCTTCTCTCTCTCTGTATGCCTGTATCTCTCTGCATGCCTATCTCTCTCTCTGTATGCCTGTATCTGTCTGCATGCCTATCTCTCTCTCTCTATCTCTGTATGCCTGTGTCTCTGCATGCCTATCTCTCTATCTGTATGCCTGTATCTGTCTGCACGCCTAGATCTCTCTCTATATGCCTGTATCTGTCTGCATGCCTATCTCTCTCTCTCTATCTCTATCTCTGTATGCCTGTGTCTCTGCATGCCTATCTCTCTATCTGTATGCCTGTATCTGTCTGCACGCCTAGATCTCTCTCTATATGCCTGTATCTGCCTGCATGCCTGTCTTGCTCTCTGTATGAGTGTATCTGTCTCCATGCCTATCTCTCTCTGTATGCCTGTATCTGTCTGCAAGCCTATCTCTCTCTCTATAAGCATGTATCTGTCTCCATGCCTAGCCTGTATCTGCCTTCATGCATATCTCCCTCTCTGTATGAGTGTATCTGTCTGCATGCCTATCTCTCTCTCTGTATGCTTGTATCTGTCTGTATGCCTATCTCTCTCTCTTTCTCTATGTATGCCTGTATCTCTCTGCATATCTATCTCTCTATCTGTATGCTTGTATCTGTCTGTATGCCTAGCTCTTTCTCTATATGCCTGTATCTGTCTGCATGCCTATCTCTCTCTCTATGCCTGTATCTGTCTGCATGCCTATCTCTCTCTCTCTATGCCTGTATTTGTTTGAATGCCTGTCTCTCTCTCTGTATGCCTAGCCTGTACCTGTCTGCATGCCTATCTCTCTCTTTATGCCTGTATCTGTCTGCATGCCTGTCTCTTTCTCTGTATGCCTATCCTGTATATGTCTGCATGCCTATCTCTCTCTATATATGCCTGTATCTGTCTGCATACTTTTCTCTCTGTATGTCTAGCCTGTATCTGTCTGCATGCCTATCTCGCTCTCTGTATGAGTGTATCTGTCTGCATGCCTATCTCTCTCTATATATCCCTGTATCTGTCTGTATGCCTGTCTCTCTCTCTGTATGCATAGCCTGTATCTGTCTGCATGCCTATCTCACTCTCTATATAAGTGTATCTATCTGCATGCCTATCTCTCTCTCTGTATGCCTGTATCTGTCTGCATGCCTGCTTCTCTCTCTCTGTATGCCTGTATCTCTCTGCATGCCTATCTCTCTCTCTGTATGCCTGTATCTGTCTGCATGCCTATCTCTCTCTCTCTATCTCTATCTCTGTATGCCTGTGTCTCTGCATGCCTATCTCTCTATCTGTATGCCTGTATCTGTCTGCACGCCTAGATCTCTCTCTATATGCCTGTATCTGTCTGCATGCCTATCTCTCTCTCTATATGCCTGTATCTGTCTCCATGCCTATCTCTCTCTCTATATGCCTGTATCTGTCTGCATGCCTATCTCTCTCTCTATATATGCCTATATCTGTCTGCATGCCCCCATCTCTCTTGCTATATGCCTGAATCTGTCTGCATGCCTGTCTCTCTTTCTGTATGCCTAGCCTGTATATATCTGCATGCCTATCTCGCTCTCTGTATGAGTTTATCTGTCTGCATGCCTATCTCTCTCTGTATGCTTAGCCTGTCTCTCTCTCTGTATGCCTAGCCTGTATCTGTCTGCATGCCTTTCTCTCTCTCTCTCTCTCTGTATGAGTGTATCTGTCTGCATGCCTGTCTCTCTGTATGCCTAGCCTGTATCTGTCTGCATGACTATCTTGTCCTCTGTATGAGTGTATCTATCTGCATGCCTATCTCTCTCTCTGTATGCCTGTATCTGTCTGCATGCCTATATCTCTCTCTCTCTACATGCCTGTATCTGTCTGCATGCCTAGCTCTCTCTCTATAGGCCTGTACATGTCTGCATGCCTAGCTCTCTCTCAATATGTCTGTATCTGTCTACATGCCTATCACTCTCTCTGCCTGTTTTAACTCTCTCTTCCCCTGTCTCTCAGTCTGCCTGCCTCTCTGTCTGTCTAGCCCTCTCTCTTTATCTTTCTATCTCTTTGTCTCTCTGTTTCTCTATGCCTGGTCTCTCTCTTTGTGTATGCACTATTGTTCTTTACACATATAAGAATATTACATAATACTCTAACACCCCACTCTGTGTTCCTCTGTGTTTGAATATTCTCCCCTCCCTGTACTTCTTTAATATTTCTACCATGCTGTACATTTCTTGAGCACCACTCCCACATTCACATACCCAGTTCCCCCTTTTTATTTGTTAATCTGCTATTTCTATATGGGGGACCATATTCCAAATAATCAGGCAAATAAATGGACATATCACAGAATGTACAAACACTCACAAAATGCACACAGCCTAAGAGCAATAGTTCACATCATGCACCTATTCCGTAAAAGTACAGGTGCTCACACACAACAAATCCTGCGCAGCCTTAAAGGGACGATGATATCTTATGCTACATATGCAGCACACCTAGGGGTCTAGTTATCAACGTGTCTACTTTACCTGCGTTCGCCGGCCCAATACGCCCGCCTAAGCTCGCCTACCATCGCCGCCGCAGACCTGAAAAATTTCGCCTAAGTTATCAAAAATTCTGTCAAAAAGACGCACACCAAGTACGGGGCGATGAGCAGCGGACTGTGAGAGTTATCACTCATCCGATCTCGCTGCTCTTCGGATTTTTGACAGCTTTATTGCTAGCCTGTCACTAAGCACCCACACTAACTACACTGTTCTACCCCCTATACCGGCGCCCTCGGAGCCCCCTGCAACTAAATAAAGTTATTAACCCCTAAACCGACGCTCCTAGACCCCGCCACAACTCTTATAAATGTATTAACCCGTAAACCGCCACTCCTGGACACCGCCGCCACCTACATTATACCTAGTAACCCCTATCCTGCCCCCCCTATACCGCCGCCACTTATAATAAAGTTATTAACCCCTATCCTGCGGATCCCAAACCTCACCGCAACTAAATAAATAGTTTAACCCCCAAACCGCCACTCCCGGACCCCGCCGCAACCTATATTAAACTTATTAACCCCTAATCTGCCCCCCCTACACCATCGCCACCTATAATAAATTTATTAACCCCTATCCTGCCCCCCCTACACTGCCGCCACTGTAATAAAATTATTAACCTCTAAACCTAAGTCTAACACTAACCCTAACACCCCCCTAACTTAAATATTAATTAAATAAATCTAAATAATATTTCTCTTATTAACTAAATGAATCCTATTTAAAAATAAATACTTACCCTTAAAATAAACCCTAATATAGCTACAATATAAATAATAATTATATTGTAGCTATCTTAGGATTTATTTTTATTTTACAGGCAACTTTCAATTTATTTTAACTAGGTACAATAGCTATTAAATAATTATTAACTATTTAATAGCTACCTAGTTAAAATAAAGAGAAATTTACATGTAAAATAAAAACTAACCTAAATTACAATTACACCTAACACTACACTATACTTTAATAAATTATTCCTATTTAAAACTAAATACTTACCTGTAAAATAAACCCTAAGATAGCTACAATGTAATTAATAATTACATTGTAGCTATTTTAGGATTTATATTTATTTTACAGGTAACTTTGTATTTATTTTAGCTAGTTAGAATAGTTATTAAATAGTTATTAACTATTTAATAACTACCTAGCTAAAAGAAATACAAAATTACCTGTAAAATAAGTCCTAACCTAAGTTACAATTAAACCTAACACTACACTATCATTAAATTAATTAAATAAATTAGCTACAAATAACTACAATTAAATTAAATTAAATAAACTAACTAAAGTACAAAAAATAAAAAAAGCTGTTACAAAAAATAAAAAAAATAAGTTACAAACATTTTAAAAATATTAAAAAATCTTTAAGCTACTTACACCTAATCTAAGCCCCCTAATAAAATAACAAAGCCCCCCAAAATAAAAAAATTCCCTACCCTATTCTACATTAAAAAGTTACCAGCTCTATTACCTTACCAGCCCTTAAAAGGGCCTTTTGCGGGGCATGCCCCAAAGAAAACAGCTCTTTTGCCTGTAAAATAAAAATACAACCCCCCCCAACATTAAAACCCACCACCCACATACCCCTAATCTAACACAAACCCCCCTTAAATAAACCTAACACTACCCCCCTGAAGATCATCCTACCTTGAGCCGTCTTCAGCCAGCCGACCACCGATGGAACCGAAGAGGAGATCCGGAGCAGCAGAAGTCATCATCCAAGGGGCACTGAAGAAGTCTTCCATCCGATTGAAGTCTTCATCCAGGTAGCGTCTTCAATCTTCATCCATCCGGAGAGGAGTGGAGCCATCTTCAGACTAGCCGACGCGGAGCCACCCTCTTCTTCCCGTGACTAACGACGAATGAAGGTTCCTTTAAGGGACGTCATCCAAGATGGCATCCCTTCAATTCCGATTGGCTGATAGGATTCTATCAGCCAATCGGAATTAAGGTAGGAAAAATCTGATTGCCTAATTGAATCCGCCAATCAGATTGAAGTTCAATCCGATTGACTGATCGGAACAGCCAATAGAATGCAAGCTCAATCTGATTGTTTTTTGATAACTAGCAAAAGTAGTCAGATTGTGCCGCACTTGTGTGCGGAACATCTGTAGTGACGTAAGCATCGATCTGTGTCGGACTGAGTCCGGCGGATCGAAGCTTACGTCACAAAATTCTACTTTTGCCGGTGTCTAGAGCTTGATAACTAAGGCGAATCAGCCTCGCCACAAATATGCTTTGGAATTCCAGCGTATTTGAGGTTGACGGCTTGATAACTAGGGGCCCGAGTCTTAAATGGATAGATCACAGCATTTACACAATGCACACAGACATAAAAGGATAACTCTTAACATGAACACAGTCAGCTTTTAGGGGATCATAACACAGATTTGAAAGCTCAATGTTGTTCATGTGAATGTCATATGTCATCTCTTTAAGGCTGTGTATTGAGGTCCTGGGAAATCTCTTTAAGGGTGTGTGTACCATAAACCATCCCTTTAAGCCATTTAAGGTTTTTTGCAAATTCCATGAGCCATTCCTTGAAGGCTGTTTGAATACCTTAAGCCATGTCTTTAATTAGTAGGTGGATGCTTTTGACTGGCTTTGACATTTCACAAGTGTTCACAATTTGTGATCAAGTGCAGACACAACTTGTGAATCCTGCCCACTTGCAAATTGATAAATCTTGCCCAAAGTATGTTAATATAACAATGTTGATTATGCAAAACAGATGAATGGGTAGTATAGACGCTATCTATCTTTTAAAAACTAAAACTGCCCCTTTAAAGCATAAAAAGATAAAATAAAAATATTTCACTGCTGAAATACTTTGTGGAAAAACAAGACAAGTAGAAAAAAAGATCTCATCTTCAATTTTTTGTGCAAAATAAAACCAAAAGAAAGTGAATCTGGCTGTGTCTATTTTCAACTCACAAACATTAAATGCTAGATGCTATTCCTGCATTCCAGATAATTTTTACAATTCAGCAAACATCATTTTAATGATTTACAAAGATTAATGTATTTACTAGAAGGTAACTGACTAAGCAGAGATACAGATCTTTAAGAGAAAGCATAATAAAAGCATAACTCTCCAAAACATGTAATTATTTATGAGCCTATATAAATCCAATGAAAGTAAAATAAAGACATTTTGGTGAAGCTTCTTGTTTGATTAATGATGCTACACGCAATTGTGACCCATTATCAAACTTAAAAAAAAAAAAAGAACCAAGCTCCTTGCAAGTCACAAGAAACAAAGCTTCTTTTTACTTTCAAATGGAGGAGACACAAGTCTATTTGCAACAGCATCACAATCCTGCCACCATGCTTTTCAATCTCTTGCTTTGCTCACCCTCGTTATTATTTACACTAATTTTGGTCTTGTTATTACACTGAGGAGGGATCAAACATAAGTGATCCATTGCACTTTAAAAAAATGTTTGGTTCGGACGAATTTCTTCCATGCAGGCATTTGGTTTGGACAGATATTGCATTTGGATTCATTACTGTTATTTCCAATGGGAACAGCTAATATAAGCAATTAATAAGGACAAAAAACTTACATTGTAGTATTCAAACAATTAAAAGAACCAGGGCCGCCACTAGAAATTTTGGGGCCCCTGACTTAACCATTGATCAGGCCCCCCCCCCCCCCTCCTTTGACATGTGCAATTTTTGACCAAGTGACTAAAACGTATATGCACTTTATTCTTAAGTGTCTATTTAAACTTGGAAATGTTGTAAAGGTAATAACATACACTGAAACACACATACACACACACTCACACATAAGGATTCACATATATACACTCTAGCAAACACACAAAGAAACTCAGAAACATACACCCAAACAGACACTTAGCACTTGTTTACATTGACCAGACAAGTAATGAGGTAAACTACAGTTTTGTAAAAAAACGGAGATTTAGAAAACAAAATATGGAGTTCTGATTATCTTTTTGTAAAGGAAGATGCCAACTAAATGATGACAACAGCATACAGTGGCTGAAAGGAAGGGCCCTGAACTGCCTAAACAATAATTTAAAGGTTAAATGGTAGATTGGTGACTTCCGGAAAGGTCTCATTAGTCTCAAAGTCTGTAGAAAGATGTGAATAATCAGTAGTAAGGTCAAAATGTCCTAAAAAGGAACAGACAAAGGACACACACACACAAACTCAAACTTGCACATACACCCAAGGAAACACCAACAGAGACAGCCTCAGAAAACACACAAAGACATACACACACACACAGACACCCACAGAAAACTCATAAAGACATACATACACACCCTCACTGAGACATCCACAGAAAACACACAAAGACATACACACACCCTCAGAGAGACACCCACAGAAAATACACACCCTCACAGAGACATCCACAGAAAACACAGACATACACACACACACACACACACACACACACCCTCACAGAGACATCCACAGAAAACACAGACATACACACCCACCCTCACAGAGGCATCCAGAGAAAATACACAAAGACAAATACATGCCCACCCTCACAGAGACACCCATAGAAAAAGCTCAAAGACATATGCACACACCCTCACAGACATTCACAGAAAATGCACAAAGACATACACACCCACCATCACAGAGATACCAACAGAAAAAAAAATACATACACACTCATAGAGACACAAACCAAAGCACAAAGACATAAACACAGACACCCACAGAAACACTCACAGGAGGAAACATTTATGCACCTTGCATCCCCTAAATCAACAGTGTGTGACATGCATGATAAAAAAATGCAGAGATCACTTTTTAAAGAATCATATTTGTAAATGTGCAAAAAAAAATAATTCTGTGAATTCAAAATTGTACATTAATGATCTGGGCAGATGGCTAGATGAAGAAAAGTACTTTTAAAAGGTTAGCATATGTTTTTTTTTATATATTTTCCCCATTTTCCCCAACCAAGAGCACCACTTCAAATATAATGTACAAATGTTCCCATCTGTCAGCTGTACTTGTGGATTTTGAAAATGCTGTACTCTATATGGTCTTGGTGGAACCATAAGCTGTGGTACTCATACCATTAGATCTGGTTAAATGCAGGATTTAAGCTTGTTGGCATGCATTTCAAAATTAAGTCAGCTGTAGAGTAAACTGAGCAGTTTTGCGTTAACCTGTCTCATTTCCAACACTGAGCAATCTTAGTCTGAGAGCAAAACATGTTATGCAGATGTAAAAATCTTAGATAAAATGCCTCCTTGTATCTGGAAAGTCCTTGCATAAAGTGGCAGTAAACTTGAATGTAATATATATCATTTGTGTATTGAGGAGGAAACATTTTTGCATGGTTTTAAATATAGAATTTCTACAGCATTGTCAAATATTCATAAATACACTGCTGCTAAAAAAATGTGTTTTTATGGACCCCTGGCCCCACCATACAACTACTACCACACTGAAGTTACGATCTTAAATTGCACAAAGAAATAAAAAACATTTGCTAAGTAATTCCTACCTCCTCTGCAAATGAAAGTGATCAGCCGTCTGACTCAGGCACACACTCTACTTTACTCCTTGTAATAACATTTCCCATGCTCAATTAGCACTCTGCTGTAGTACCCACTGGTGGCTGCCCAAATTTTTTTTTTTGGGTAGAACCCTATTGATTCTTGCCTCATGGGGCCCCCCTAGCCCATTGGGCCCCTGACAAGAGTCACCCCTGTCACTCCCTGATGGCGGCCCTGAAAAGAACCTATCTTTTGAAGTTAAAAGATCATACAACTCCTGTATGACTAAAATACAGCATTTAGTTATTGACCGGCTGTACCTTTTTAAAGTCATTAATACTGTGGCAGGACAGGGGAAAATGGACAAATGAATGCTAAGACCCCTGAACATCTTTACAAACAAAGGAGCCTAATTACCAAACAATATAACTCCTTTCCCACATTTCTGTATCTTTTGTTTAATTAACTATTTTAATGAGCGGCGAGGTTTTGAATATCAGGCCCCATATCTCCAAATGCTATTATCACCAGTCCCTCCAAATCACAATTATCCCTGGCACCTCAACATCATTTATCTCGGGTGTCCTAGCTGCAGTTTTCCTCAGTCATACTAAAAACAATTCGATCAAGCCTCAATTATCCTGGCCTCTCCACTGTAATTTACCCTGTTCTCATAATGCAATTAGACTTTATCTAAAGTATTCTTTAGAAAACTAACCACTATGGTTTAAATCCTCTAAACTAAAACTCATTTTAGCATCCAAATAACTTACCTACCTGTTCATACACAAGCCCTTCCTAACACCTCTTCCTATATGCACCTTACAAGTAGCCTCCCTATTTGTTTTTATCCCCAAAGGGATCCCTAAGCCAAAATCTCATAGGAAAAAGCTTAATAATTTAAAGACTCTTGAGAGATGTTTAATTGGTTAGATAATTACCCAGGGTTATTCAGGGGGTTCTTATGTGTTAGTGTAGGTTTGTAAATTAGGGGGTCATTAGGAGGTGCTAAGTGTTCATATAATAGTGTTAATAAGGGCTGTCTCAAGAAATTGTGCTGACTGGGTCTTAAAATGCAATAAGGCCCCCCCCAGTAGTAACATTACTGATTAGCATATCTACCTACTAGCCTTGCTGCTGACCTTAATAAGCCTGCCTACATACCTGCATGCTTATGCACAATAAGTGGAAAGGAAGTTAGGTAAGAGATGTACTTGTCCCACCTTAAATGTTGCCCCTGACCGGTTCTGTGTCTTTGTACATGATGAGATTGTACTGCTGGGAGCCTGTGACTTCCCCCATGAAGACTCAGGACAGGAGTGGTCTGAGTCTGACAGTGATTGACTCAGTCACTGAAGTACTGCCCCTTGTCAAGTGCTGCCTGGGTCCATTGGACCCACTTGGTTCCATGGTTGAGCCGGCCCTGGTGGTAATAGTGGTGTGAGAATAGAGATTATTGAAGTTAGGGTTGTCGCAGATAATAGTGGTTGGGGTTAAAGTGGCATAGAAGTTAATGTGGTGGAGGAGGTTATGGTTAGAGTTCAGTGCAATGAGGTTAAGGGATGTATGGAGTTAATTGTAGATCCAAAGCAAATATGGTGATTTGTTGTGTTCTCACAGTTAGTGTTATTTATGCGGTGGCTTATCTGGGGAAGCAGTGTTATTCTTATTTTTAAAAATAATTAATCTGTGTGCTTATACAGGGAGTGCAGAATTATTAGGCAAATGAGTATTTTGACCACATCATCCTCTTTATGCATGTTGTCTTACTCCAAGCTGTATAGGCTCGAAAGCCTACTACCAATTAAGCATATTAGGTGATGTGCATCTCTGTAATGAGAAGGGGTGTGGTCTAATGACATCAACACCCTGTATCAGGTGTGCATAATTATTAGGCAACTTCCTTTCCTTTGGCAAAATGGGTCAAAAGAAGGACTTGACAGGCTCAGAAAAGTAAAAAATAATGAGATATCTTGCAGAGGGATGCAGCACTCTTAAAATTGCAAAGCTTCTGAAGCGTGCTCATCGAACAATCAAGCGTTTCATTCAAAATAGTCAACAGGGTCGCAAGAAGCGTGTGGAAAAACCAAGGCGCAAAATAACTGCCTATGAACTGAGAAAAGTCAAGCATGCAGCTGCCAAGATGCCACTTGCCACCAGTTTGGCCATATTTCAGAGCTGCAACATCACTGGAGTGCCCAAAAGCACAAGGTGTGCAATACTCAGAGACATGGCCAAGGTAAGAAAGGCTGAAAGACGACCACCACTGAACAAGACACACAAGCTGAAACTTCAAGACTGGGCCAAGAAATATCTCAAGACTGATTTTTCTAAGGTTTTATGGACTGATGAAATGAGAGTGAGTCTTGATGGGCCAGATGGATGGGCCCGTGGCTGGATTGGTAAAGGGCAGAGAGCTCCAGTCCGACTCAGACGCCAGCAAGGTGGAGGTGGAGTACTGGTTTGGGCTGGTATCATCAAAGATGAGCTTGTGGGGCCTTTTCGGGTTGAGGATGGAGTCAAGCTCAACTCCCAGTCCTACTGCCAGTTTCTGGAAGACACCTTCTTCAAGCAGTGATACAGGAAGAAGTCTGCATCCTTCAAGAAAAACATGATTTTCATGCAGGACAATGCTCCATCACACGCGTCCAAGTACTCCACAGCGTGGCTGGCAAGAAAGGGTATAAAAGAAGAAAATCTAATGACATGGCCTCCTTGTTCACCTGATCTGAACCCCATTGAGAACCTGTGGTCCATCATCAAATGTGAGATTTACAAGGAGGGAAAACAGTACACCTCTCTGAACAGTGTCTGGGAGGCTGTGGTTGCTGCTGCACGCAATGTTGATGGTGAACAGATCAAAACACTGACAGAATCCATGGATGGCAGGCTTTTCAGTGTCCTTGCAAAGAAAGGTGGCTATATTGGTCACTGATTTGTTTTTGTTTTGTTTTTGAATGTTAGAAATGTATATTTGTGAATGTTGAGGTGTTATATTGGTTTCACTGGTAAAAATAAATAATTGAAATGGGTATATATTTGTTTTTTGTTAAGTTGCCTAATAATTATGCACAGTAATAGTCACCTGCACACACAGATATCCCCCTAAAATAGCTATAACTAAAAACAAACTAAAAACTACTTCCAAAACTATTCAGCTTTGATATTAATGAGTTTTTTGGGTTCATTAAGAACATGGTTGTTGTTCAATAATAAAATTAATCCTCAAAAATACAATTTGCCTAATAATTCTGCACTCCCTGTATAGTATATGTTTTTGGAGAACATTATAATGATGGCATTAGAGTTACTAATCTTAGGGCCAGATTACAAGTGGTTTGTAAAATATCGCTTGGTGCAGTTTTTTTTAATAAAAAAAAAACTACAATGCCGTCTATTTTGAGGGCATTTGGGGAACTTTTAGAAAAATAACCAGAGATCTAATCTCTGGTTAATTTGTGGAGCGCTAACCACTACCACAAGGTCATGGTAGCAATAACCAGCCACTTGTAATGGCTAGTTTCTGGAAGCGCAATAATTTAGTGTTCCACTTGTAATATAGCCCTTAGTGTATACTAGCATGTGTTTCCTAAAAACAAGCATTGTATAAGAATATTGTTTTCTACTGTGACATTCAAAAACATATACTCTCTATCTATTACAAAAATGTATACGAGTCCATTAGATTATAAAGTATACTTTTGTTTCTATCATCAAATTTAATTAATTGCTTGATTTTTTTGCACTTACCTGGTATAATTGAATTTATATAAACATATTGAGCATTAAACATCATCTGTTTTTTCACAGTTTCATCTTTCTTTGTTTTATTCCATAAGTTTTTTTTCATCTGATTTATATTTCTTTCTCTTATCTTTTCAGATTCTTATTTCACAGATTTACTACTTTGTGAGATATGAAAGCCATATATCCATATTTCTAATAAGTAACACAAATAAATCATATCATTTTGAGTGACTTGGTTGTCAGACTGAATCTGTGTCCAGGAAATACTGTACTGAGAATACAAAATTTTACAGCATTGTAGACATGTTTTTTTGCCTTAGTCTTAATTTTGCTTTTGAGGAAATGCTCCATTGACATTTTTGGGGATGTAATTAGAACATTTTACCCAATCATATTGCTTTTTAACCAGACAGTGAAAAAAAATGTACCTTACCTTAAAGGGACATGAAAAGAAAAAAATAAATATTATTGTTCAGATAGAACATGTCATTTAAATGACAGTAAAGTCAAAATTAAACTTTAGTAATTTTGATAGAGCATGTGATTTTAAACAACTTTCCAATTTTTTTCTATTATCAAATATGTTTTGGTCTCTTGATATAATATGTTTAGCGTACACCTAGGTAGACTGGTAACAGTTTAGGAGCGTGCAGGTCTATAGCAGTCTATGGCCTAGATTTGGAGTTTGGCGGTAGCCGTGAAAACCAGCGTTAGAGGCTCCTAACGCTGGTTTTAGGCTACCTCCGGTATTTGTAGTCACTCAAAAAAGGGTCTAACGCTCACTTTTCAGCCGCAACTTTTCCATACCGCAGATCCCCTTACGTCATTTGCGTATCCTATCTTTTCAATGGGATCTTTCTAACTCCGGTATTTAGAGTCGTGTCTGAAGTGAGCGTTAGAAATCTAACGACAAAACTCCAGACGCAGAAAAAAGTCAGTAGTTAAGAGCTTTCTGGGCTAACGCCGGTTCATAAAGCTCTTAACTACTGTACTCTAAAGTAAACTAACACCCATAAACTACCTATGTACCCCTAAACCGAGGCCCCTCCACATCGCCGCCACTCGATTTATTTTTTAACCCCTAATCTGCCGACCGCCACCTACGTTATCCTTATGTACCCCTAATCTGCTGCCCTAACATCGCCGACCCCTACATTATATTTATTAACCCCTAATCTGCCCCCCACAACGTCGCAGCCAGCTACCTACAATAATTAACCCCTAATCTGCCGACCGCAAAGAGCCGCCACCTACATTATAGCTATGTACCCCTAATCTGCTGCCCTT
The DNA here is from genome assembly GCF_027579735.1 of Bombina bombina. Taxonomy (NCBI): domain Eukaryota; kingdom Metazoa; phylum Chordata; class Amphibia; order Anura; family Bombinatoridae; genus Bombina; species Bombina bombina. The sequence continues at coordinate 941,489,084 of NC_069504.1, read as the reverse complement.
AACACCGCCGACACCTATATTATATTTATTAACCCCTAATCTTTCCCCTCAACGTCGCCTCCACCTGCCTACACTTATTAACCCCTAATCTGCTGAGCGGACCGCACCGCTACTATAATAAAGTTATTAACCCCTAATCCGCCTCACTAACCCTATAATAAATAGTATTAAACCCTAATCTGCCCTCCCTAACATCGCCGACAACTAACTTCAATTCTTAACCCCTAATCTGCCGACTGGAGCTCACCGCTATTCTAATAACTGTATTAACCCCTAAAGCTAAGTCTAACCCTAACACTAACACCCCCCTAAATTAAATATAATTTTAATCTAACAAAATTAATTAACTCTTATTAAATAAATTATTACTATTTAAAGATAAATACTTACCTGTAAAATAAACCCTAACATAGCTACAATATAAATTATATTTATATTATAGCTATTTTAGGATTAATATTTATTTTACAGGTAACTTTGTAATTATTTTAACCAGGTACATTAGCTATTAAATAGTTAAGAACTATTTAATAGCTAAGATAGTTAAAATAATTAAAATGTACCTATAAAATAAATCCTAACCTAAGTTACAATTAAACCTAACACTACACTATCAATAAATTAATTAAATAAAATACCTATAATTATCTACAATTAAACCTAACACTACACTATCAATAAATAAATTAAATACAATTCCTACAAATAAATACAATGAAATAAACTAACTAAAGTACAAAAAATAAAAAAGAACTAAGTTACAAAAAATAAAAAAATATTTACAAACATTAGAAATATATTACAACAATTTTAAACTAATTACACCTACTCTAAGCCCCCTAATAAAATAACAAAGACCCCCAAAATAAAAAAATGCCCTACCCTATTCTAAATTACTAAAGTTCGAAGCTCTTTTACCTTACCAGCCCTGAACAGGGCCCTTTGCGGGGCATGCCCCAAGAAGTTCAGCTCTTTTGCCTGTAAAAAAAAACATACAATAACCCCCCCCAACATTACAACCCACCACCCACATACCCCTAATCTAACCCAAACCCCCCTTAAATAAACCTAACACTAAGTCCCTGAAGATCTCCCTACCTTGAGTCGTCTTCACCCAGCCGAGCCAAATTCTTCATCCAAGCGGAGCAAGAAGAGGTCCTCCATCCGGTAGAAGTCTTAATCCAAGCGGGGCAGAAGAGGTCTTCCATCCGATTGAAGTCTTCATCCAAGAGGCATCTTCTATCGTCATCCATCCGGAGTGGAGCGGCAGCATCCTGAAGACCTCCGACGCGGAACATCCATCCTGGCCGACGACTGAACGACGAATGACGGTTCCTTTAAATGACGTCATCCAAGATGGCGTCCCTCGAATTCCGATTGGATGGAATTCGATGGAATCAGCCAATCAGAATCAAGTTCAATCCGATTGGCTGATCCAATCAGCCAATCAGATTGAGCTCGCATTCTATTGGCTGTTCCGATCAGCCAATAGAATGCGAGCTCAATCTGATTGGCTGATTCAATCAGCCAATCAGATTTTTCCTACCTTAATTCCGATTAGCTGATAGAATCCTATCAGCCAATCGGAATTCGAGGGACGCCATCTTGGATGACGTCATTTAAAGGAACCGTCATTCGTCGTTCAGTCGTCGGCCAGGATGGATGTTCGGCGTCGGAGGTCTTCAGGATGCTGCCGCTCCGCTCCGGATGGATGACGATGCCTCTTGGATAAAGACTTCAATCGGATGGAAGACCTCTTCTGCCCCGCTTGGATGAAGACTTCTACCGGATGGAGGACCTCTTCTTGCTCCGCTTGGATGAAGAATTTGGCTCGGCTGGGTGAAGACGACTCAAGGTAGGGAGATCTTCAGGGGCTTAGTGTTAGGTTTATTTAAGGGGGGTTTGGGTTAGATTAGGGGTATGTGGGTGGTGGGTTGTAATGTTGGGGGGGGTATTGTATGTTTTTTTTTACAGGCAAAAGAGCTGAACGTCTTGGGGCATGCCCCGCAAAGGGCCCTGTTCAGGGCTGGTAAGGTAAAAGAGCTTTGAACTTTAGTAATTTAGAATAGGGTAGGGCATTTTTCTATTTTGGGGGGCTTTGTTATTTTATTAGGGGGCTTAGAGTAGGTATAATTAGTTTAAAATTGTTGTAATATATTTCTAATGTTTGTAAATATTTTTTTAATTTTTGTAACTTAGTTCTTTTTTATTTTTTGTACTTTAGTTAGTTTAATTCATTGTATTTATTTGTAGGAATTGTATTTAATTTATTTATTGATAGTGTAGTGTTAGGTTTAATTGTAGATAATTATAGGTATTTTATTTAATTAATTTATTGATAGTGTAGTGTTAGGTTTAATTGTAACTTAGGTTAGGATTTATTTTACAGGTAAATTTTTAATTATTTTAACTATTTTAGCTATTAAATAGTTCTTAACTATTTAAAAGCTATTGTACCTGGTTAAAATAATTACAAAGTTACCTGTAAAATAAATATTAATCCTAAAATAGCTATAATATAAATATAATTTATATTGTAGCTATATTAGGGTTTATTTTACAGGTAAGTATTTATCTTTAAAGAGGAATAATTTATTTAATAAGAGTTAATTAATTTCGTTAGATTAAAATTATATTTCATTTAGGGGGGTGTTAGTGTTAGGTTTAGACTTAGCTTTAGGGGTTAATACATTTATTAGAATAGCGGTGAGCTCCAGTCGGCAGATTAGGGGTTAATGTTTGAAGTTAGGTCTCGGCGATGTTAGGGAGGGCAGATTAGGGGTTAATACTATTTATTATAGGGTTAGTGAGGCGGATTAGGGGTTAATAACTTTATTATAGTAGCGCTCAGGTCGGGGTTAATAAGTGTAGGCAGGTGGAGGCGACGTTGTGGGGGGCAGATTAGGGGTTAATAAATATAATATAGGGGTCTGCGGTGTTAGGGGCAGCAGATTAGGGGTACATAGGGATAATGTAAGTAGCGGCGGTTTACGGAGCGGCAGATTAGGGGTTAATAATAATATGCAGGGGTCAGCGATAGCGGGGGCGGCAGAGTTATTTTAAAGGTGCGGCCAGAAAAAAGCCAGCGTTAGCTACGCGGGTCGTTACCGAAAAAACTCTAAATCTAGCCGTATGGCAGCAGTGTTAGTAACTATGTATAATATTGCTATAAACAATGTTGCAAACACTACTGCAAGAAGGCTAACGATATGTGCATGCTTCTGAGCTTGCTTAAGCCCTAATGTTCAAAACATCGCAGTCTCGCAGTCCGTTGCTCTGGCGATATATTGGAAAAAAGTGTGGTGACCATTTTCATGCTGACGAGTGGCGATGTGTCTCCCATAGGAAACAATATGAAATGCAGTTTCAGAAAAAGTCTGCTTACATCATCACTGAAACAAAAAAAGGTTTCTGTGTAGGAACAATTAAAAAAAATACCTGTGTAACCGTCACCCCACCGCAACCTAACTCCACTATACTATTAACCCTTAATTGCCATCAAACCCACCATAACCTATTCATTCTACAAACTAACGGCTAGATTTAGAGTTTTGTCGGTAATGACCCGCGTAGCTAACACTGTTTTTTTTCCCCCCGCACCTTTTAAATACCGCTGGCATTTAGAGTTCACAGAATGGCTGCGTTAGGCTCCAAAAAAGGAGCGTAGAGCATAATTTACCGCCACTGCAACTCTCAATACCAGCGGTGCTTACGGACGCGGCCAGCTTCAAAAACGTGCTCGTGCACGATTCCCCCATAGGAAACAATGGGGCAGTTTGAGCTTAAAAAAACCTAACACCTGCAAAAAAGCAGCGTTCAGCTCCTAACGCAGCCCCATTGTTTCCTATGGAAAAACACTTCCTATGTCTGCACCTAACACCCTAACATGTACCCAGAGTCTAAATATCCCTAACCTTACACTTATTAACCCCTAATCTGCCGCCCCTGCTATTGCTGACACCTGCATATTTTTTTAACCCCTAATCTGCCGCTCCGTACACCGCCGCAACCTACATTATACCTATGTACCCCTAATCTGCTGCCCCTAACACCGCTGACCCCTATATTATATTTATTAACCCCTAATCTGCCCCCCACAATGTCTCCGCCAGCTACCTACAATAATTAACTCCTAATCTGCCGACCGGACCTCACCGCTACTCTAATAAATGTATTAACCCCTAAAGCTAACTCTAACCCGAACCCCCCTAAGTTAAATATAATTTAAATCTAATGAAATAAATTAACTCTTTTATATTATATTGTAGCTATTTTAGGGTTAATATTTATTTTACAGGCAACTTTGTATTTATTTTAATCAGGTACAATAGCTATTAAATAGTTAATAACTATTTAATAGCTACCTATAATTACAAAATTACCTGTAAAATAAATCCTAACCTAAGTTACAATTAAACCTAACACTACACTATCAATAAATTAATTAAATAAAATACCTACAATTATCTACAATTAAACCTAACACTACACTATCAATAAATTAATTACATAAAATATCTACAAATAAATACAATTAAATAAACTAACTAAAGTACAAAAAATAAAAAAAGCTAAGTTACAAAAAATAAAAAAATAATTTACAAACATAATAAAAATATTACATATAAAAATGCCCTACCCTATTCTAAAATTAAAATTGAAAAGCTCTTTTACCTTACCAGCCCTTAAAAGGGCCTTTTGCGGGGCATGCCCCAAAGAAATCAGCTCTTTTGCCTGTAAAAAAAACACAATACCACCCCCCAACATTACAACCCACCACCCACATACCCCTAATCTAACCCAAACCCCCCTTAAATAAACCTAACACTAAGCCCCTGAAGATCTTCCTACCTTGTCTTCACCATGCCGGGTCGCACCGATCGGTCCTCCAGAGGGTGCCGAAGTCTTCATCCTATCCAGCAAGAAGAAGTCCAGAAGAGGCTCCAAAGTCTTCATCCTATCCGGGCAGAAGAGGAGATCCGGACCGGCAAACATCTTCATCCAAGCTGCATCTTCTATCTTCATCCATCCGACGATGAGCGGCTCCATCTTCAAGACCTCCGGCGCGGATCCATCCTCTTCTTCCGACGTCCTAACACAGAATGAAGGCTCCTTTAAGGGACGTCATCCAGATTTTTCCTACCTTAATTCTGATTGGCTGATAGGATTCTATCAGCCAATCAGAATTAAGGTAGGAAAAATCTGATTGGCTGATGGAATCAGCCAATCAGATTCAAGTTCAATCTGATTGGCTGATCCAATCAGCCAATCAGATTGAGCTTGCATTCTATTGGCTGATCGTAACAGCCAATAGAATGCGAGCTCAATCTGATTGGCTGATTGGATCAGCCAATCGGATTGAACTTGAATCTGATTGGCTGATTCCATCAGCCAATCAGATTTTTCCTACCTTAAATCCTATCAGCCAATCGGAATTCGAGGGACGCCATCTTGGATGACGTCCCTTAAAGGAGCCTTCATTCTGTGTTAGGACGTCGGAAGAAGAGGATGGATCCGCGCCTGAGGTCTTGAAGATGGAGCCGCTCGTCGTCGGATGGATGAAGATAGAAGATGCCGCTTGGATGAAGATGTTTGCCAGTCCGGATCTCCTCTTCTGCCTGGATAGGATGAAGACTTTGGGGCCTCTTCTGGACTTCTTCTTGCCGGATAGGATGAAGACTTCGGGACCCTCTGGAGGACCGATCGGTGATACCAGGCGTGGTGAAGACAAGGTAGGAAGATCTTCAGGGGCTTAGTGTTAGGTTTATTTAAGGGGGGTTTGGGTTAGATTAGGGGTATGTGGGTGGTGGGTTGTAATGTTGGGGGGTGGTATTGTGTTTTTTTTTACAGGCAAAAGAGCTGATTTTATTGGGGCATGCCCCGCAAAAGGCCCTTTTAAGGGCTGGTAAGGTAAAAGAGCTTTTCAATTTTAATTTTAGAATAGGGTAGGGCATTTTTTTTTATTTTGGGGGGCTTTGTTATTTTATTAGGGGGCTTAGAGTAGGTGTAATTAGTTTAAAATTGTTGTAATATTTTTATTATGTTTGTAAATTATTTTTTTATTTTTTGTAACTTAGCTTTTATTATTTTTTGTACTTTAGTTAGTTTATTTAATTGTATTTATTTGTAGGTATTTGTAGGTAATTTATTTAATTTATTTATTGATAGTGTAGTTTAAGGTTTAATTGTAGATAATTGTAGGTAATTTATTTAATTCATTTATTGATAGTGTAGTGTTAGGTTTAATTGCAACTGAGGTTAGGATTTATTTTACAGGTAATTTGGTAATTATTTTAACTAGGAAGCTATTAAATAGTTATTAACTATTTAATAACTATTGTACCTGGTTAAAATAAATACAAAGTTGCCTGTAAAATAAATATAAATCCTAAAATAGCTACAATATAATTATAATTTATATTGTAGCTATCTTAGGGTTTATTTTACAGGTAAGTATTTAGCTTTAAATAGGAATAATTTATTTAATAAGATTTATTTTATTTTATTAGATTTAAATTATATTTAACTTAGGGGGGTGTTAGGGTTAGACTTAGCTTTAGGGGTTAATAAATTTAATAGAGTAGCAATGAGGTCCGGTCAGCAGATTAGGGGTTAATACTTGAAGTTAGGTGTCGGTGATGTTAGGGAGGGCAGATTAGGGGTTAATACTATTTATTATAGGGTTTTTGAGTCGGGAGTGAGGCGGATTAGGGGTTAATAACTTTATTATAGTGGCGGCGAGGTCCGGTTGGCAGATTAGGGGTTAATAATTGTAGGTAGGTAGCGGCGATGTTGGGGGGGCAGATTAGGGGTTAATAAATATAATATAGGGGTCGGCAGTGTTAGGGGCAGCAGATTAGGGGTACATAGGGATAACGTAGGTTGCGGCGGTGTGCGGTCGGAAGATTAAGGGGTTAAAATTTTTTATTAGAGTGGCGGCGGTGTGGGGGGGCCTCAGTTTAGGGGTACATAGGTAGTTTATGGGTGTTAGTGTACTTTAGAGCACAGTAGTTAAGAGCTTTATGAACCAGCGTTAGCCCAGAAAGCTCTTAACTCCTGGCTTTTTGCTGCGGCTGGAGTTTTGTTGTTAGATTTCTAACGCTCACTTCAGCCAAGACTCTAAATGCCAGGTTAGAAAGATCCCATTGAAAAGATAAGATACGCAAATGGCGTAGGGGGATCTGCGGTAGGGAAAAGTTGCGGCTGGAAAGTGAGCGTTAGACCCTTTCCTGACTGACTCTAAATACCAGCGGTAGCCCAAAACCAGCGGTTTTGACGGCTAATGCCAAACTCTAAATCTAGGCGTAAAGAAATAAACAAATCTTTATACAAACTAACACAAATATTAAAACTGATTCCTACAACAAAATAAACCCTTACACGAAATAACACAACTTATAAAAACAACACCAGCAACAAATTAAACCTTTGCACAAAATAACATAACTATTAAACTTAATAACAACAAAATACATACACAAACTAACACAACTATTAAAACCAACAACTGCTACAAATTAAATTGACCCTAAGACAAACTAACATAGCAACTACAACAAACAACTTAAAAAAAAATCAAGAAACTACCGCAAAAAAAATAAAATTAAAGGGACACTGAACCCAGATTTACTACTTTGTGAGATATGAAAGCCATATATCCATATTTCTAATAAGTAACACAAATAAATCATATCATTTTGAGTGACTTGGTTGTCAGACTGAATCTGTATCCAGGAAATACTGTACTGAGAATACAGAATTTTACAGCATTGTAGACATGTTTTTTTTGCCTTAGTCTTAATTTTGCTTTTGAGGAATTGCTCCATTGACATTTTTGGGGATGTAATTAGAACATTTTACCCAATCATATTGCTTTTTAACCAGACAGTGAAAAAAATGTACCTTACCTTAAAGGGACATGAAAAGAAAAAATTAAATGTTATTGTTCAGATAGAACATGTCATTTAAATGACAGTAAAGTCAAAATTAAACTTTAGTAATTTTGATAGAGCATGTGATTTTAAACAACTTTCCAATTTTTTTCTATTATCAAATATGTTTTGGTCTCTTGATATAATTTGTTTAGCGTACACCTAGGTAGACTGGTAACAGTTTAGGAGCGTGCAGGTCTATAGCAGTCTATCGCCTAGATTTAGAGTTTTGCGTTAGAAGGGTTGCGTTAGCTACGCATTGTTTTTTCCCCCCGCACCTTTTAAACAACGCTGGTATTTAGAGTTCTCAGAAGGGCTGCGTTAGGCTCCAAAAAGGAGCGTTGAGCATAATTTACCGCCACTGCAACTCTCAATGCCAGCGTTGGTTACGGATGCGGCCAGCTTCAAAAACATTCTTGTGCACGATTCCCCCATAGGAAACAATGGGGCAGTTTGAGCTGTAAAAAAACCTAACACCTGCAAAAAAGCAGCGTTCAGCTCCTAACGCAGCCCCATTGTTTCCTATGGGGAAACACTTCCTAAGTCTGCACCTAACACCCTAACATGTACCCCGAGTCTAAACACCCCTAACCTTACATTTATTAACCCCCTTATCTGCTATCGCTGATCCGTGCATATTATTTTTAACCCCTAATCTGCCGCTCCATATACCGCCGCAACCTACGTTATCCCTATGTACCCCTAATCTGCTGCCCCTAACACCGCCAACCACTATATTATATTTATTACCCCCTAATCTGCCCCCCCATGTCCCCGCTACCTACCTACACTTATTAACCCCTAATCTGCCGACCGGACCTCACCGCTACTATATTAAATGTATTAACCCCTAATCCGCCTCACTCCCTATAATACATAGAATTAACCCCTAATCTGCCCTCCCTAACATCGCCGACACCTAACTCCAAGTATTAACCCCTAATCTGCCGACCGGACCTCGCCGCTACTATAATAAATGTATTAACCCCTAAAGCTAAGTCTAACCCTAACACTAACACCCCCCTAAATTAAATATAATTTAAATCTAACGAATTAAATTAAATCTTATTAACTAAAGTATTCCTATTTAAAGCTAAATACTTACCTGTAAAATAAACCCTAATATAGCTACAATATAACTATTAATTATATTGTAGCTATTTTAGGATTAATATTTATTTTACAGGCAACTTTGTATTTATTTTAACTAGGTACAATAGCTATTAAATAGTTAATAATTATTTAATAGCTTCCTAGTTAAAATAATTACAAAATTACCTGTAAAATAAATCCTAACCTAAGTTACAATTAAACCTAACACTACACTATCAATAAATTAATTAAATAAACTACCTACAATTATCTACAATTAAATCAACTAAACTAAATTACAAAAAAAACAAACACTAAATTACAAAAAATAAAAAAAGATTACATGAATTTTAAACTAATTACACCTACTCTAAGCCCCCTAAAAAATTAACAAAGCCCCCCAAAATAAAAAAATGCCCTACCCTATTCTAAAATAAAAATTTAACAGCTCTTTTACCTTACCAGCCCTTAAAAGGGCCTTTTGCGGGGCATGCCCCAAAGAAATCAGCTCTTTTGCATTTAAATAACATACAATACCCCCCCCAACATTACAACCCACCACCCACATACCCCTAATCTAACCCAAACCCCCCTTAAAAAACCTAAAACTAAGCCCCTGAAGATCTTCCTACCTTATCTTCACCATGCCGGGTATCACCGATCCGTTCAGAAGAGGGTCCGAAGTCTTCATCCTATCCGGCCAGAAGAGGTCCAGAAGAGGGTCCGAAGTCTTCATCCTATCCGGCAAGAAGAGGGCATCCGGACCGGTAGACATCTTCATCCAGGCGGCATCTTCTATCTTCTTCCATCCGGCGCAGAGCGGGACCATCTTGAAGCAGCCGACGCGGATCCATCCTCTTCTTCCGGCGACTCCCGACGAATGAAGGTTCCTTTAAGTGACATCATCCAAGATGGCATCCCTCGAATTCCGATTGGCTGATAGGATTCAATCAGCCAATCGGAATTAAGGTAGGAAAAATCTGATTGGCTGATTGAATCAGCCAATCAGATTCAAGTTCAATCTGATTGGCTGATTGGATCAGCCAATCAGATTGAGCTCGCATTCTATTGGCTGATCGGAGCAGCCAATAGAATGTGAGCTCAATCTGATTGGCTGATTGGATAAGCCAATCCGATTGAACTTGAATCTGATTGGCTGATTCCATCAGCCAATCAGATTTTTCCTACCTTAATTCCGATTGGCTGATAGAATCCTATCAGCCAATCGGAATTCGAGGGACGCCATCTTGGATGACGTAACTTAAAGGAACCTTCATTCGTCGGGAGTCGCCGGAAGAAGAGGATGGGTCCACGTCGGCTGCTTCAAGATGGTCCCGCTCCGCGCCGGATGGAAGAAGATAGAAGATAGAAGATAGAAGATGCCACCTGGATGAAGATGTCTACCGGCCCTCTTCTTGCCGGATAGGATGAAGACTTCGGACCCTCTTCTGGACCTCTTCTTGCCGGATAGGATGAAGACTTTGGACCCTCTTCTGGACAGATCGGTGATACCCGGCATGGTGAAGATAAGGTAGGAAGATCTTCAGGGGCTTAGTGATAGGTTTTTTAAGGGGGGTTTGGGTTAGATTAGGGGTATGTGGGTGGTGGGTTGTAATGTTGAGGGGGTATTGTATGTTTATTTAAATGCAAAAGAGCTGTTTTCTTTGGGGCATGCCCCGCAAAAGGCCCTTTTAAGGGCTGGTAAGGTAAAAGAGCTGTTAAATTTTTATTTTAGAATAGGGTAGGGCATTTTTTTTATTTTGGGGGACTTTGTTATCTTTTTAGGTGGCTTAGAGTAGGTGTAATTAGTTTAAAATTCATGTAATCTTTTCTATTTTTTGTAATTTAGTGTTTTTTTTTTGTAATTTAGTGTTTGTTTTTTTGTAATTTAGTTTAGTTGATTTAATTGTAGATAATTGTAGGTAGTTTATTTAATTAATTTATTGATAGTGTAGTGTTAGGTTTAATTGTAACTTAGGTTAGGATTTATTTTACAGGTAATTTTGTAATTATTTTAACTAGGAAGCTATTAAATAGTTATTAACTATTTAATAGCTATTGTACCTAGTTAAAATAAATACAAAGTTGCCTGTAAAATAAATATTAATCCTAAAATAGCTACAATATTGTAGCTATATTAGGGTTTATTTTACAGGTAAGTATTTAGTTTTAAATAGGATTAATTTATTTAATAAGATTTATTTTATTTTGTTAGATTTAAATTATATTTAACTTAGGGGGGTGTTAGGGTTAGGGTTAGACTTAGCTTTAGGGGTTAATACATTTATTAGAGTAGCGGCGAGGTCCGGTCGGCAGATTAGGGGTTAATACTTGAAGTTAGGTGTCGGCGATGTTAGGGAGGGCAGATTAGGGGTTAATAAAATTTATTATAGGGTTTTTGAGGCGGGAGTGAGGCGGTTTAGGGGTTAATACATTTATTATAGTAGCAGCGAGGTCCGGTCGGCAGATTAGGGGTTAAAAAGTGTAGGTAGGTAGCGACGATGTTGGGGGGGGGGACAGATTAGGGGGTAATAAATATTATGTAGGGGTCAGCGATGTTAGGGGCAGCAGATTAGGGGTACATAGGGATAATGTAGGTTGCAGCGGTGTGCGGTCGGCAGATTAGGGGTTAAAAAAATGTAATAGAGTGGCGGCGATGTGGGGGGGCCTCGGTTTAGGGTACATAGATAGTTTATGTGTGTTAGTGTACTTTAGAGCACAGTAGTTAAGAGCTTTATGAACCGGCATTAGCCCATAAAGCTCTTAACTCCTGACTTTTTTCTGCGGCTGGAGTTTTGTCGTTAGAGTTCTAATGCTCACTTCAGCCAAGACTCTAAATACCGGCGTTAGAAAGATCCCATAGAAAAGATAGGATACGCAATTGACGTAAGGGGATCTGGGGTATGGAAAAGTTGCGGCTGGAAAGTGAGCGTTAGACCCTTACCTACAAGACTCTAAATACCAGCGGTAGGCCAAAACCAGCGTTAGGACCCCCTAATGCTGGTTTTGACGGCTAACGCAGAACTCTAAATCTAGGCGTATGGCAGCAGTGTTAGTAACTATGTATAAGATTGCTATAAACAATGTTGCAAACACTGCTGCAAGAAGGCTAAAGATATGTGCATGCTTCTGAGCTTGCTTAAGCCCTAATGTTCAAAACATCAAAGTCTCGCAGTCCGTTGCTGTGGCGATATATTGGAAAAAAGTGGGGTGACCATTTTCATGCTGATGAGTGGCGATGTGTCTCCCATAGGAAACAATATGAAATGCAGTTTCCGAAAAAGTCTGCTTACATCGTCACTGAAACAAAAAAAGGTTTCTGTGTAGGAACAATTAAAAAAAATACCTGTGTAACCGTCACCCCACCGCAACCTAACTCCACTATACTATTAACCCTTAATTGCTATCAAACCCACCATAACCTATTCATTCTACAAACTAAAGAAATAAACAAATCATTATACAAACTAACACAACTATTAAAACTCTTTCCTACAACAAAATAAACCCTTATACGAAATAACACAACTTATAAAAACAACACCAGCAACAAATTAAACCTTTGCACAAAATAACACAACTATTTAACTTAATAACAACAAAATACATACTTACACAAACTAACACAACTATTAAAACCAACAACTGCTACAAACTAAATAGACCCTAATAGCCATTTAAAAAATCAAAATCAGCCCCCATGTCCGCATGAAGGTGCGGCTCTCATTCCAGCACTGCTGGTAGGGGGCAGACTAAGATTTTACAAGGATGTTTGGATCATTTCAATCCAAAATCATTGGATTCAGAACATTATTTCTCAAGGGTACAGAATAGGTTTCAAAGTAATACCGCCTGTGAGAATTTTTTTTCTCTCACGCATCCCAGTGAGCCCAGTAAAGGCTCAGGCTTTCCTAAAGTGTGTTTCAGACCTAGAGGTATCTGGGGTAATTGTGCCAGTTCCTTTTCAGGAACGGGGTCTGGGGTTTTATTCAAATCTTTTCATTGTTCCAAAGAAGGAGAATTCTTTCAGACCAGTTCTGGATCTAAAATTTTTGAATCGTTATGTAAGAATACCAACATTCAAGATAGTGACTATAAGGACTATTCTGCCTTTTGTTCAGCAAGGGCATTATATGTCCACAATAGACTTACAGGATGCATATCTTCATATTCCGATTCATCCAGATCACTATCAGTTCCTGAGATTCTCTTTTCTAGACAAGCATTACCAATTTGTTGCTCTTCCTTTTGGCCTAGCAACAGCTCCAAGGATCTTTTCAAAGGTTCTCGGTGCCCTACTCTCTGTAATCAGAGAGCGGGGTATTGCGGTGTTTCCTTATTTGGACGATATCTTGGTACTTGCTCAGTCTTTACATTCTGCAGAATCTCACACGAATCAACTAGTGTTGTTTCTTCAAAGACATGGTTGGAGGATCAATTTACCAAAAAGTTCCTTGATTTCTCAGACAAGGGTAACCTTTTTAGGATTCCAAATAGATTCAATATCCATGACTTTGTCTCTAACAGACAAACAGGTTTTAGGTCTCATGACTGCAGCATCGGACGCGATCCCCTTTGCTCGTTTTCACATGAGACCTCTTCAGCTTTGTATGCTGAGCCAATGGTGCAGGGATTATACAAAGATATCACAATTAATATCCTTAAATCCCAATGTTCGACTATCTCTGACTTGGTGGTTAGATCACCATCGTTTAGTTCAAGGGGCTTCTTTTGTTCGTCCAGCTTGGACTGTGATCACAACAGATGCAAGTCTTTCAGGTTGGGGAGCTGTCTGGGGATCTCTGACAGTGCAGGGGGTTTGGAAGTCTCAAGAGGCATGATTACCAATCAATATTTTGGAACTCCATGCGATTCTCAGAGCTCTTCAGTTTTTTTCTCTTCTAAAGAAAGAACCGTTTATTTGTTTTCAAACAGACAATGTCACAACCGTGGCATATGTCAATCATCAAGGTGGGACTCACAGTCCTCAAGCTATGAAAGAAGTATCTCGAATACTTGCATGGGCGGAATCCAGCTTCTGCGGTCCATATCCCAGGTATAGACAATTGGGAAGCGGATTATCTCAATCGCCAGACTTTACGTCCGGGAGAGTGGTCTCTTCACCCAGATGTGTTTTTTCAGATTGTTCAGATGTGGGGGCTTCAAGAAATAGATCTGATGGCTTCTCATCTAAACAGTAAACTTCCCAGGTATCTGTCCAGGTCCAGGGATCCTCAGGCGGAAGCAGTGGATGCATTGACAATTCCTTGGAGTTTTCAACCTGCTTATATCTTTCCGCCTCTAGTTCTTCTTCCAAGAGGGATTTCCAAAATCATAATGGAGCGTTCATTTGTACTGCTGGTGGCTCCCGCATGGCCTCACAGGTTTTGGTATGCGAATCTTGTTCGGATGTCCAGTTGCCAACCTTGGCAACTTCCATTAAGGCCAGACCTTCTATCTCAAGGCCCATTTTTCCATCAGGATCTCAAATCATTAAATTTGAAGGTATGGAGATTGAACGCTTAGTGCTTAGTCATAGAGGTTTCTCTGACTCAGTGATTAATACTATGTTGCAGGCTCGTAAATCTGTATCTAGAAAGATTTAGTACAGAGTTTGGAAGACTTACATTTCATGTTGTTCTTCCCATAAATTCTCTTGGCATTCTTTTAGAATTCCTAGAATTTTACAGTTTCTTCAGGATGGTTTAGATAAGGGTTTGTCTGCAAGTTCCTTGAAAGGACAAATCTCTGCTCTTTCTGTTCTGTTCCACAGAAAAATTGCTAATCTTCCTGATATTCATTGTTTTGTACAGGCTTTGGTTCGTATCAAGCCTGTCATTAAGTCAATCTCTCCTCCTTGGAGTCTTAATTTGGTTTTGATGGCTTTACAGGCTCCTCCGTTTGAGTCTATGCATTCTCTGGACATTAAATTACTTTCTTGGAAAGTATTGTTCCTTTTGGCCATTTCTTCTGCTAGAAGAGTTTCTGAATTATCTGCTCTTTCTTGTGAGTCTCCTTTTCTGATTTTTCATCAGGATAAGGCAGTTTTGCGGACTTCATTTAAATTTTTACCTAAAGTTGTGAATTCCAACAACATTAGTAGAGAAATTGTTGTCCCTTCATTGTGTCCTAATCCAAAGAATTCTCTGGAGAGATCTTTACATTCTTTGGATGTGGTTAGAGCTTTGAAATATTATGCTGAAGCTACTAAAGATTTCAGAAAGACTTCTAGTCTATTTGTTATCTTTTCTGGTTCTAGGAAAGGTAAGAAGGCTTCTGCCATTTCTTTGGCATCTTGGTTAAATCTTTTAATTCATCATGCTTATTTGGAGTCGGGTAAATTCCCGCCTCAGAGGATTACGGCTCATTCTACTAGGTCAGTTTCTACTTCCTGGGCTTTTAAGAATGAAGCTTCTGTTGATCAGATTTGCAAAGCAGCAACTTGGTCTTCTTTGCATACTTTTACTAAATTCTACCATTTTGGTGTTTTCTCTTCTTCAGAAGCAGTTTTTGGTAGAAAAGTACTTCAGGCAGCTGTTTCAGTTTGATTCTTCTGCTTATAATTTCAGTTTTTTTCATTATAAAGATTAAAACTTTTGATTTGGGTTGTGGATTTATTTTTCAGCGGAATTGGCTGTCTTTATTTTTATCCCTCCCTCTCTAGTGACTCTTGTATGGAGTTCCACATCTTGGGTATTTGCTATCCCATACGTCACTAGCTCATGGACTCTTGCCAATTACATGAAAGAAAACATAATTTATGTAAGAATTTACCTGATAAATTAATTTCTTTCATATTGGCAAGAGTCCATGAGGCCCACCCTTTTTGTGGTGGATATGATTTTTTTGTATGAAGCACAATTATTCCAATTCCTTGTTGATGCTTTCGCTCCTTTCTTATCACCCCACTTCTTGGCTATTCGTTAAACTGAATTGTGGGTGTGTTGGGGGGTGTATTTATAGGCATTTTGAGGTTTGGGAAACTTTGCCCCTCCTAGTAGGAATGTATATCCCATACGTCACTAGCTCATGGACTCTTGCCAATATGAAAGAAATTAATTTATCAGGTAAATTCTTACATAAATTATGTTTTTGTTTGTGTATTTCAACTGTAGTAGTTTGTTGTAGATGTCTTAGTTTGTCTTATGGTTTATTTAATTGTAGTAATTGTTGGTTTTAGTAGTTGTGTAAGTTTGTGTAAGTATTTATTTTGTTGTTGTTTAGTTTAATAATTACGTTATTTTGTGTAAGGGTTTATTTTGTTGTTGATGTTTAGTTTAATAGTTGTGCTATTTTATGTAAGGGTTTATTTTCTTGTTGGCATTGTTTTTATTAGTTGTGTTATTTTTTTGTAAGAGTTTATTTTCTTGTTGGTGTTTTAATTAGTTGTATTATTTTGTGTAAGGGTTGATTCTGTTGTTGTTGGTTTAATGGTTGTGTTAGTTTGTTTAATAATTTGCTTATTTTCTTAACTGGACATGAAACCCACGTTTTTTTTTCTTTCATGATACAGATAGACAACAAAAATTTAAAAACTTTCCAATTTACTTCTAATATTAAAGTTGGGTCATTCTTGTGTTATTCTTTGTTGAAGAGATATGTAGATAGGTTTGGTACATGTCCGCAGCACTACATGACAGGAAAAAACGCTGCCATCTAGTGCTCATGCTAATGTATAACAGTTTTGCAAAACGTCTGACATATAGTGCTGCAGACACGTGTACACTTCAGAACTTACCGTCTGTTTTTTTTAACAAAGGTTTACAAGAATAGAATTTACGGGGTTAATAGTGTAGGATGGTGTAATGGGGTCAATGGGATGTTCATTTTATATTAAAAGAATAAAGAATAAATTAGATGAATGTATTAAAGATTTTCATTAAACACAAACCACAACATTTTTCGGATCTTTTCCAGATAAGCCCCGCCACTAATGCAAAAAGTGTACGTGCGAAAAGTTAAGCCCCGCCACTATATCTGATGTCTACACTGCGCGCCATAAAAACAACTCCTTATCGGGACAGTGTAGTAAAAAACAACAGTGTCCTTTTTAAATAAAGCATTGCATGTAGGTAAACGTTACAGTAAGCATGGATTTCACATTTTGCAGCTAAAGCTCTTAAATTATGAAAACTTGCAGTGATATAACCGCTTCATGAATATGTAGGTAATACACACTAATAAGAGCTAGGGGTTTTCCCTAACTAGCTGCTAAGTATATTACAAGCTGACATGCCGTGTTCTGTTCTGTACAATGTGCACAGTTCAGAAACTGCAGTTTTAACTAGCTCAGCCCTCATACATACAACAGAGCTAAACAGGCTCAGACACTGCTTTATGAATGGATATCAGCAAGAGCAAGTTTCACAGTGCAGCGTGTGAAGAGTTAAATTTTTAGCTCTGTGTCTTTATGAGATAATTTATTTCCGTGCCCGTGGTAACCAACAGTGCAGGGGGAAGTGTTCCCGGAGAACAGAGGCAGGCAGGGCTGTGTGCTAAAAAGCTATGGTTTAGCTCTGCTTTAAAATGTATGTAGCATTATACTCAGGTGGCGGGGGTTAACTTTTTGGCGGGGCTTATCTGGAAAAGATCCAATTTTTCATACAGATACAGATATAGCATGTGATTTAAATTACTTTCCAGTTTACTTCTATTATCAAATTCGCTTCATAATCTTGGTATCCTTTGTTAAAGGAGCAGCAATGTACTACTGGGAGCTAGCTTAACACATCTGGTGAACCAATGAAATGCAGCATTTATGTACATCCACAAATCATCAGCTAGAAATCTACTAACTGTACAGTGAAAATTAGTTTATGCATCTGCTATTCACACTGTTACTATGCAGTGAATATACATTCTATCCTGTGAAAACATGTTTTGAAAACATGCCCCCTCAACAGCCAATCCGTTTGATCAGTACTGATGACACTCTAATCTCAAGGGATTTCACTAAAATCTTGTGAGATTTCATTGTAAACGTCCTTAAACTGAGATGGGAAAGAACATGACTATGCCTACACATGTCAAATGCATGCTTCCTTGCGAGTCTCAGAATGAGTATTCTAATCGGCTGCTTAAAGTGAAGGTAAACGTTGATGAATGAAAGCCCGGTTTTAAAAATACTGTTAAAAACAGGGGGACTTTCATTCATCAAAGTTTACAAAGCAGCCTTTTCGATTAAAAACTTACGTCTCTCTGAGGCGGAGCTTGGCCGAGCAGGCAAATGGCTGCGTAGCCACACAGCTCCGATACAATGGCAGGACTAGCTCTGTTTTGACCCGGTGCTAAACAGCTTTTGAAGGCACAGACGGGCGGCTCAACACCTGCAGACCCTGAAGATCATTGCACTTTAGCCGGGAGGGAGCGATTCCAGCTGTGGAGTGAATTTGAACAGTCGCTGTATACCGCGCTGCCGCCATCTTGGAACACCCGCTACTACGGAGCAAAAGTTACATCGCCATGTGAGCAGACCTCTTAAACTGCCGATACTTTGACAGATCCCAGAGCGGAGGGTAAGACAAGCTTGGAAGGTGCCTTAACACACTAAAATTATGCCTTATTATGGCGGATAGAAACTCAAACCTTAAGTCAATACTTACATAACTCACGCGGCTATGGTAACATCAGTGCACAGATAAATAAGCTATACGCACTCCCTCAAGATAACATGTGTCCTAACATATTACCTTTCACTAAGACCACATTTGCTTGGACTCAGAACTGATAACCCCATAAAGCAGAAACGGAAAGTGATAACAGCGGCTCCATAGGCGGGTCTTTCTTTGAAGATTGGGGCCTTCTATAACGATTTTACAGCACCACACTGAGGTTTG
Organism: Bombina bombina; assembly: GCF_027579735.1. Taxonomy (NCBI): domain Eukaryota; kingdom Metazoa; phylum Chordata; class Amphibia; order Anura; family Bombinatoridae; genus Bombina; species Bombina bombina. The sequence continues at coordinate 941,470,225 of NC_069504.1, read as the reverse complement.
GCAGAAACACAGATAAAATGGCATCAAAGCATAAAAATAAGGGGGATAAAAGCACTAAAAGTCAGCTTCAAGCTAATACACTTGTCAGTTCCTTTTTCCAAGCCAGCACACCTGAATCACAGGACAGAGACTCCCCAGAACCCGCCTTAGCTGGCTCTTTATCACCACCGGATTATATGATACAACTTAAGCAAGATATCGCTAAACTCCCTTCAAAAGAAGATTTTGACTCACTTAAATCTCTTATCACAAAGGAGTTAACATCTTTGCGAAAAGATATGACAGAGATGGGAGAGAGAATAGTAGATATTGAAGAAACACAGGATACCACCTCAGAAGCAATTAGTTTATTATACAACCAGACCAACACACATGAGGCACAAATTGAGACCCGTCAAGAGAAATTAGAAGACCTAGAGAACAGGGGGCGGAGGAACAATCTCCGTATCAGGGGGATCCCAGAAACTATAAAATCTGCTGAACTGTTGGATTACCTACAAAACCTTTTCCGCCAACTAATAGGCGATCAACAAGCCCCACCTTGGGAAATTGAAAGAGCCCACAGATCCCTCCGACCCCTACCACCTCCGAATGCTCCACCTAGAGATGTCATTCTCAAATGTCTCAGGTTTAACGACAGGGAAGCTATTTGGCAGAAAGCAAGGTCCTCTCACACGATATCATACCTGGACCATGAATTACAAGTATACCCAGACCTATGTCCCAGTACTATTCAAAACTAAAAGAAGCTCGATTTATCACCTCAGTGCTACAAGACAGGAACATTAAATATCGCTGAGGGTTCCCCTTCAGTTTAATCGTCCCCCACGATGGTGCGACACTCATCTACAAAGGTGTTCAGGACTTGGACAAACTCTCTAAAGGATTGGGAATCCCCTTGAAACTCCCAGGACCCCCTTCTTCCTCAGTTGGCTCTCCCCCACCTACTCTACAATCACACCTTTCAACCCTGCAGAAAACATCATGGAATAAAGTCCAATCACTTAAAAAGAAACGAAAAGAAAATCTTAGCTCCTCTCCAAACCCATACAAGGACTGATAGGATGGAGTCCCCCTTATGATGCCTACAGGTGGTGAGACCTTGTCTTTGCACTTAATGGACTGTTGCTGTTATGCTTTTTTACTGTTTACTATGTGTTTTTGGTTATTAATGATGTTCTGATTTAGGTCCAATCACACTGTTCAATTTGTTTATGGTGATAAATTAATCATCATTATCTCAATCCATAAAGGTATTTAATACTTATTCTTGAAGGTTTAAACTTAAAACTTTTAATGTAACAGTTTGCACTGCTATTTTGTTTTTCTAAAATGATTATGTTCTCGCTGTTGTAAAACCTCAGACTAAAATGAGAGTAATTTCAGTCATCATTATGGTTTTATACCATTCCCCCCCCCCTAGTTATTCACCCTTACGGTTATTGCATGTACACAAAGGTTCAATCTGATAATTATATACAGATGTCGCTTATGGACACACACCATATCTGTTTTTACTTCTATTCTCACCGGGCCAAGTGCCTGAGCCAAGTAGACTTGGAACATACCCCAATTTATTCTTTTACTAATGTTATCACACTGCACGCCATAGTACATACCACACAATGACTCAAACTACAAAATACAATAGATCTTTATCTTTCTTATCAATAAATGCAAAGGGCTTAAACAACAAGTATAAAAGAAATATTGCCATACGGGATCTCAAAAGTAAAGGAGGCGACCTGATATTCTTACAGGAGTCCCATTTCTTAAAAGGTCATGAACCCAAAACCTTTTTCTATAAATTTGGCCCGTCATATTATTCCTCTAATACCTCCAAAACTAATGGAGTTGGAATTTTAATCAAAAAGGGAATACCCTTTCAGTTGCAGGACTCATATAAAGACACCGAAGGGAGATATATCATACTGGTGGGTAAATTATACAACACGATTACTACTTTGGTCAGTTCTTATGCCCCCAATACCGCCCAAGACAAATTCATATCCTCCCTGACAAATAAGATTCTAGAGGTTACCAGAGGTATGTTAATAGTGGGGGGAGACCTTAACATCACCTTAGACCCCTACATGGACAATTCCAATCACTCCTCCTCTACCTCCCACAGAACCATAACCTCCATAAAACTAAAATTGAGAGACCTAGCTGTACATGATGTGTGGAGAGTACATCATCCAGCTGTGGAAGATTTCGCATTCTTCTCACACCCACATTCACGCTGTACCCGCATAGACTATATCCTATCTGACGTTACCTCACTATCATATGCCACACAATCCTCAATCCTCCCTACATCATGGTCGGACCACTCCATAGTATCATGCATAATACACTGGCCCTCAGCCTCACCTTCCACATACATTTGGAAACTTAACGAAGAACTATTATACCTCCCACAATATAATGATAAACTACAAAAATCCATAGAAGAATTCTTTAATTTTAATCTTGGCTCAATATCAGTATTCCACACTATTTGGGAAGCACATAAAGAGACTATACGAGGGGAGTTAATGAGTATGCAATCCCATTATAAAAAACAACAAAGGCTCCTGTTGCAGGACTCCCTGTATAAGATGAACGATCTGGAAATGCAGCTAAAAAAAAAGCCAACTGACACACAATTAGCTAAGACCTTACAAGACTGTAAACAGACAACAACCAATCTTCTAGACAAAGAGTGTAAGAAGTTAGCTTTTAAACTTAGGCAATCATTCTACGAAGGAGACAATAAGTGCAGTAGGCTTTTCGCCCGCAAACTGAAGCGTACCTCTAACCGCGCATTTATCCTTAAGATTAGAGCTGCCAACACTATACATCACGATACCTCCAACATAGCGGAATCTTTCCGCTCTTATTACGACCAACTCTACAACCTAGCCACAAAACCCCCTAATGTGCACCCACATACCCTAGACGACTCCACTCCCCGCATCGAACATTTTCTATCAGATATCAACTTCCCTGCACTGACAAAGGATCAACTATCCCCTCTTCAACAGACCTTTACATTAATAGAAATCAGGAAAACTATATCAGACCTCCCAACTAATAAAGCCCCAGGCCCTGACGGTTATACCAATTATTATTACAAAAAGTATGCGGACATTCTTTCTCCACACTTGCTAACCCTCTTTAATTCAATAACGCCAGATAACCCTTTCCCTTCTCGGACTTTAGAAGCATTTATATCTATCATACCAAAACCTGGTAAAGACCCCGAATTTGTAGAAAATTACAGGCCAATCTCCCTATTAAATTCAGACCTAAAAATGTACGCTAAGATCCTCGCAACACGACTTAATACTGTACTCCCACAACTTATAGGAAAAGACCAAGTTGGTCCACCCAATTGATAGAATATGCCACTTAGAAAAATGTGCCGCTCCTGATCCTGTCGACCGACGCAGAAAAAGCTTTTGACCGCGTTGGTTGGCAGTTTCTGAGAGCGGTACTATTAAAAATGGGACTGGGACAGGAATTTACAGATCGAGTTTTTGCGTTAAACACCACCCACACAGCCAGAGTCCGAGTAAACGGCTCCCTTTCAGCCCCCTTTAATATCACTAATGGCACCAGGCAGGGCTGCCCTCTTTCTCCACTCTTATTCGCCTGTGTAATAGAAGCCCTAGCACACAAAGTTCGTAATCATCCTCAAATAACAGGCATACAAACCCAAACCTTGCACCACAAATTAATGCTATACGCAGATGATGTTCTGTTCTGCATTACAAATCCACTCACCACCATACCCCATATACTCCAACTCTTAGATGAATTTGGAGCGGTGTCTAACTTTCTGATTAATAAAAAACCCCCAGAAATTATGAACATAAATTTCCCCCCCATAGAAATAGATACAATCAAGCAAAAATGCCCATTCAGATGGCAAACTTTCTCACTTCGATATTTGGGTATTCATCTGACACCAACCCCAGACCAACTTTTCACCCTAAACCACAAACCTCTCCTAACGAGAATAATTGCTGACCTATCTTCCTGAAAGAAAAAACGCATCTCCTGGTTAGGGAGAGTTAACGTTATCAAAATGAATATTCTTCCCAGACTTCTATACCTTTTCCAGGCCCTGCCCATCCCACTCCCAACAAATTTCATGAACACATTACAGTCGAACGTCCTGGACTTTATTTGGTTTAATAACATTCCCTTACGCTCCTTGCAGATATGCCATCTAGGTAACGAACAACACTCCCCCTCCATAGATGAACTGGTTTCCTCGGGATTTTTTGTATTTAGAGACTGGCTTCTCTACAGACAGTGCTTCTCCTATATTACAACTCACCCACAGGCAAATAATATGACCAGATCACTAACACCCTTTGAAACCCTCTGTCAGAAAAGCATCCCGACCAGACACGCGCTGTCCATCACGCACGTACTCTTATCACAACAACCACACGGCTCACTTCCATATTATATAGACAGGTGGAATTCCGAATTGGGTATAGAAATCACATACACAGATGCCTTGCAAATTTTTAGCAACATCAAAAAAACATCAATTTCCTGTAAATACATCGAACTTAATATTAAGATCCTACAGCGATGGTATTTGACCCCGGAGAGGTGTAAAAAAATCTACAAACTTAAATCGGCACAGTGCTGGAGATGTGGATCAGTCGAATGCCATATGTCCCACGTTTGGTGGCTATGTATTAAAATATGGAATATGATAGCTCAGGAGGCCAACACAATTTTAGGAGTACCTACCCCCCCAGATCCATGTATATGGCTCTTCAATAAGATTCCATGCAAACTTTCCACTCCTTCCAAAAAAATATTCCACATACTAAGTAATAGCTTTAAGATTATAATAGCTAGGAACTGGAAAACAGATAAAGTCCCCTCCCTCGCACAGTGGCAATCAGAATGTCAGTGTACACTCTAGTTAGAAGAATATCACTATATGAAAAATAAAAACATGGACACATATGCCCAAATGCTCTTTCTGTGGGAAACCTATCTACAAACTAAAACACACATCTCTCAAAGGGCCCAGAAATAATGAATATATGCAAAATTGTAAATGTGCAATAAAGAACTGCCAGTTGACCTGAATAACATGCTTATCCATGTATATGTTGTAACCGTATATGTATACCCCCCTTTTTTCTTTCCCACCCCATCCCATTGTGCCCCCCTTAATACTTCAGTTATGAAGCGATTCAAAGTTGTAACTTATTTTACTTTGCATATTGACTGTATGTACAGGTGGCCCTCGGTTTACGACGGTTCAATTTGCGCCGTTTCAGAATAACACACTTTATTTTGCTATTGAAAAGCATTGACTGCTATTGAAAGCATTAGCACATGCATACATTAAAATAGCCAGTAGGTGGAGATGTCCGCTTGTGGCTGCAAAGAAAAGCAAGCCAGACGTGATCAATGGATCAGCTTTCAAAGGAACAAGATCTAGCAGCCACTTCCCTTAGCTGCAGACTCAATGCAGAGAACTGTTTGCAGAAAAAGGCAAGTAAAAAACGTTTTTGTTCATTAAACTTAATATGAGGATGATACAGTCTGTTGTGTGATTAAACACATGCAGGCTAATCAGTGTATAACCAGACCTGAGCAATGGATCAGTTTTTAAAGGAACAAGATCTAGCAGCCACTTCCCTTAGCTGCAGAAAAATGCAAGTAAAAAAACGTTTTTCTTCATTAAACTTAGATGATGATACAGTCTGTTGTGTGATTATTTTGTTTTTGTTCATTAAAATTAGATTGATGATGATACAGTCTGTGTTTGTGTGATAATTTTATTAGGTGCGGTTTAGCAAATGTTTTTGTTTATTAATCTTAGTTTGATGACGATACAATCTATTTTATTAGGTTACTAATGCTGTTTAGCATTTAAAGTCTTCATTTCAAAGCTTTAAAAATAATGTACTGGGTGTTACTTATGTCAATTTTGAGAGGGAACTGGAACCTAACTCCCTCACTTCCCATTGACTTACATTATAAACTGGGTTTCAATTTACAACAGTTTCAATTTACAACCATTCCTTCTGGAACCTAACCCCGGTGTAAACTGAGGGCTACCTGTATTTGATTTGCTTTCAATAAACATTTAAAATTGGAAAAAAAAACAAAAAAAACTTACCTCTCTTCTATGCACAACGAGAGCAGCTTCCCCCACCCGGAGATCCTCTCTTCACACATCATCAATGACTTATCCAGCTTCCTCCAATCACAGCTTTCCCCCCAGGGTAGTCATTGCTTGAGGCCATGCCGTGATTGGAGGAAGCTGGATTAGTCATTGATGATGTGTGAAGAGAGGCTCTCTAGGTTCGGGAAGCTGCTCTGACTGTGAAAAAAACAAAGGTAAGGTTTTAATCAAAACAGCTGCCTTCTAAACTTTGATGAATGAAAGTGCCCATGTTTTTAATAGTATTTTTAAAAAACTGGCTTTTAATTATCAAAGTTTACCTTCACTTTAAAGTCCCTTTAAAATGATATATGGCTACTGAGGAAATTTTGAGGTAAAATATTTTTCTTTTTTACATAAAGATGTTCAGGTTATATTTTCTAGTCATCTTTTTACAGTTATGCTGCATAATTTGGGTATCATGTTAAAATCTGTGAAAATCCTTGTAAAACAAAAAGATTGGAAAGCTTGCAATACACCTGTTTGTTATAGTGTTTCATTTGATATTATTGTTCACAGCAAAACAGATGAAAAAAGAGGGTGCATCATTGAATAGTATCTTCTAATGTATAAAATAAAGAATAAAACTCAGTGTAAAGCATTCTGAAGTGCTATAAGGACAGGCTGAGGTTGCATGATTGCCTAGCTACACCATCACTCCAGTGATACACGTATAATACAATTAATTTAAAATCAGATTAATTAAGAAAAAACATATTGCACTATTAAAGCAAGATGTTTTTGGCATTATGGCTGTTTCCAGAGTTTATTCCCAACTGACCATTTACCTGTTTATATGGTCTTTTTGATGGATTGTAGTGGGTGCCATTGTGTTTTTATAGAGAAAAAAATATGTTGTTGATATTTATGGCACTCATCTATGTTGTATGGGCATTTCTTGACTATATTTCCCTTGGGCTGTATAAATCTCAAACTGATTCAGTGGAAAGGTTGTTTTCACATTAGAAATATTGTTTGTGTGAATTAAATTTGTTATAGCAGTAACATTCTTAAAATAGTGAAGGTTGTTAGAAAGTGTAAAATATAACTCTTAAAGGGAAATGCATTAAATGCTCTTATAAATCAAACCAGTGCCATATATATTCCCAGAAAAGATTTTCTCTTTTTCTGAAATTCAGATTAGATAATGAACAGTATGTGATGATTTTCTAATAACAAAACCATGTCTTTCTGTCCGTCTATCTATGTTTAAAAATATAGGGCCAGATTATGAATGTATTGCTAACAGTTTCCTCACGAGCGATTAGGGGTTTATCGTTGGTGTTTGCGCTCGTCTGGCTTTCTGCTCATATTAGAAGTTGAAGGTAAATGTGATTGCGTTCAAGGTAGAATGATTACCGTGTCCTCAGAGCTCTGGTTAACTGTTTTATGAAACAAAAAAGTGTCACAAAACACATCAAAAATACATTACAAACTACACTTACACTCATAATAACAGTATCTGATAAATATTATTTAAAAAATATTGCACAAAAAAGTTATAAAGGCTCAAATATATTAGGTCTCAGGCATTAGAATAAAAAGGTAAGGAAAGGGCTTTAACACTGAGATACATACATATACAACTATAAATATGTTTATGTTTGTGTATATATATATATATATATATATATTTGTATATATGTATTTATATGTGTATATATGCATTTATAGACATATATACACAATTCAATACATATGTACACACATAAGACATATATATATTTATAAGTGCATTGGAGTCCTTTACAGTCAAGTAGATAAAAATATGTAAAACATATTTATGCAATATTCATTTTTAATAAAGTGATATATTGTGTATTGACTGTAAATATTTAACATTCCAAATGTTCTGCACATAGCATAATATGTTCTATGTATTTATAAATACATCTCCATATATATATATATATATATATATATATATATATATATATATATATATATATATATATATATATATATATATATATAGTATACCAACAATTTCCAGCTCTACCCTCCAAGTATCAACCGCCTGGGTGCAGAAATAAGTAATATAAATCATCCAAGCAAATGCACTCTCAGGTCTTTTCAAATAAGTTCTTTTAATGGAACGTTTTCGGGGTTCACAACCCCTTCATCAGCATGCTGATGAAGGGGTTGTGAACCCCGAAAACGTTCCATTAAAAGAACTTATTTGAAAAGACCTGAGAGTGCATTTGCTTGGATGATATATATATATATATATATATATATATATATATGTATATATCTGTACTTATATATAAATATATTCTACCACTTTAGTGCAAATGTGTCGATTACAAAAATTAACCAACCTGTGCCTAGTTAATACTGTATAGGAAATATACTTGTGAAATAACTCAGTGTATAATTCAGATGTGGTTAGGGATCCCATCTCCAAGTCGCTCCCACAAACAGAATACCCCGTGTTCAGCCCATAAGCTGGAATGGAAAAGTCCACAGACATCCTTATAGGATCGCATTATACGCCCTAATGGGCGTTAACATAACAAATGAAAACATAAACAAAAAAACGGGTATTTTCCGAACATCCACAAAGACCACAGCATTTGTGAGCCACCAGTGTCGGCAGCACTAGCAAACCACCACACAGCTTATCAATCTACAAAACGATGTGACACTGATCCGATGTCCCAGCACAATCATCATCAATTTCATTCATAAACAAAGACCAGGGTCACTCCCCCTAAGTCACCATAGGTCAAGACCCGGCACGCCTCCACTGTGATAGGCTGGGAAGATATAAGTCATACTAGTATTAACACGAACATCCACAAATATAAAAACAAAGTAAAAATCTAATATTGACATAACAGCCGCTCTGTGTCAGTTTCATAAAACACCAATCCTGTACCTCGCGATGTGTCACCTATCAGATTTCACGGTGTTACCACCGCTATACACACTGCTAGACACAGATCAAGGACACTCCCACTAGAACGCTATAGGTCAAGCCCCGGCACACCTCCTCTATGATGGAATGGGCTGATGTAGATCTCACTGATCGCTACGCTAACAACCACCTGATCTATAAACCAACAACAAGGAAAAAAGGGAAAAAAACATTACGTTCCAGCTACCCTATTAAATAACATAGTGGGTACATGTCAGAGCTATTTCAAATTTCCCGATACCATTTCAAACCTCAGACTGCATAGAGGAATTTAGAAGTTCCTCCCACTACATCATGATTGAACTCCACTGAGCACCCCCCTTTTTTTTAATAGGAGGGGAGGAAGATGTAATCTACTGTCACTATCATTAAACACAATGCTATTTATATTGCTAAAAATAAAAAAATAGTAAATGAGGTCGACCCCTAGTACAATCCCGATCACCCAAATATCCAAGTCTAATGCATAATAATTAATCATATGCATAATAGTTAATTGACTCTATATGAAAATACAAACTAAATTCCAAAAAAATTAAACTGTGAACAAAAACCAATGACTGTAAGGACTATAGAAGAGTCCCAAGTTTACCAACGGGTATCACAAGACAATTGACAAAGTGTGTCAAAAGGCACATAATGTCACAACCTCAACAACCCATAATGTGCACTGACAGTCGTCCGCCGCTAACCTAACATGCAACCCCACGTAAAGAAAATGAATATTAAGAACACAATTCTACACAACCAATTGTTGAAAAAATTCTTTTATTATATAAAATAAGAAATAAATAAACGAACCACCACATAATCAGCTGTGAAACAACCAATAGCTAGCATTGAAAAATTCAATGAAAAAAATCTATTTAGAGTTATTCACTCTATAAGACCCAGGACACCCTATAGGGTAGAATCATTCAGCCACACACTCACTATGACTCCGATCCCGTGCTGTTATTTAATGAATAAAACACTAAACCATTCATTCAGCCAGACTAGAAAGCATCCCGGATCAGGGAGCGGAGAAGAGGGATCCCATCCACAATAAACAAGTGAATTAAAATCAGTGAATCTACAATACATTATAGAGATTAAAATTAAATTAGAGACCACTAAAGGTCTCATATAAAAATAAATAGTCCTACTCAACACCAGTGAATTCGATCTGTTACTGGATCGCACTGTGTCAAGTTATAAATATGGAGGTGTAAAAAATAAATAATTAAACACTTAAGTTCCACAAGAGATCACCCATGGGATTCATTAAGGGTGAATCCAACAACTTAGTAGGGAGGGTGAGCAAACCCTACAGAAAACACAAAATATGTTGAAACTAATATATACTAGATACTAGACAGAAGACAATATAATAGAATCATGTACTCTCATCTTGTAATGGAATCACAGACTCCCACAAAGGTCAGGAAGATTATCCTGAATTTAAAGTCTCCTCACAAGAATGCATGCCACCCAGTTTGTACATTAAGGCTTCTGGGAGCTAGGGTGCCAAGTTCATGTATCCATCTGGCATCTTTCTGTAGTAGGATCTTCGCTCTGTTGCCACCTCTGTTCAGTACTAGAACATGATCTATTATCCGGAATCTCAAGTCCGTAACTGTGTGTCTGTTCTCCAAAAAGTGTCGGGCTACTGGTTGTTCTGTTTTTCCATTCTTTAGGGCGGCCCTGATACTTGATCAATGGTTTGCCATCCGAGTCCGGGCATCATCGATGGTTTTCCCAATATAAAAAAGTCCACAAGGACAATTGAGGAGGTAGATGATATGAGTCATTGTGCATGTAAGGAAGTAATTAATCTTTTATTTCTTCTTCTTGTCAGGGTGTTGGAACATATTCCCAGTGTGCATACTATTACATGTCACGCAGCCCAAGCATTTAAAGCAGCCACACTTCCGTTTCAACCACATCTGTTTATCGGTAAGTGTCGAGAAATCCGTTTTCATTAGATGATCCTTCAAGCTTTTACCTCTCTTGTAGGCAAGTCGGGGAGCCCCCCATTCAGTAAAGGGTAATAAGGGATCTGATTGAATCAGTTTCCATTCTTCTTTGATGGCTTTTGTGATTTGGTGTTGGTCAGGAGTATATGTCATCACAAACGTAAGTTGTGGAACATTATCTGGTGCAATCTGTTTATGTTCAGTCACTCCCTTGGTTACTTGATCACACATGGCTTGTAATTGTGGTCTCTTATAACCTTGCTGTGTGAATCTCTCCACCATTTCACTCAGTTGCATTTCTCCCTGCAATGAATCAGTGTTGTTTCGAACTCTGAAACTGAGCCTTGGGGATATTGCGGATCAGAGCTGGTTGATGTTCACATGAAGTATAGAATTACAGTCCGTTTTATTTCTGAACAGAGTGGTTCCGAGTGACCCATTAGTTTTAAATACTTACACATCCAGGTAATCCACCGAGTTCTTGTCTGCCACATGCTGAAATCTAATAGTGCTCTCAATTGTGTTCAACGACTCTATCCAGGTCTCTAATGCCTCCATATCATCTTGCCAGATCAAAAACAAGTTGTCAATGTATCTGCGGTAGAATTTTATAGCCGAGTTTTCATATACCTTCATCTGAAGCATTTCATATTCTGACATAAAGAGATTCGCCAGCGATGGGGCCACATTGGACCCCATCGCTGTGCCCGCTATCTGAAGGTAGAACTTATTCTCAAAGCAGAAAAAATTATTCTCTAAGCAGATCGTCAAAAGTTCCATCAAGACCTCTTCTGGTTGGCCTATGTATGGTGTCCGTCTCAAGCAGTTGGTGACTGCCGAAATACCTACTGAATGAGGAATGACTGTATATAAGCTTGAGACGTCCATAGTGACCAATATGTCGGACTCAGTAATATCGTTCAACTGTAGAATATCTTGGATGAAAGTGGATGAGTCTTGTGTGTACGACTTCATGTGCTTAACCATAGGTTGCAAAAAATGATCTGTAAACATGGCCAAGGGTTGCAAGAGCGATCCTCTGGCTGAGACAATCGGTCTGCCGGGTAGACATCTCATATCTTTATGGATTTTTGGCAGTGTATATAGAACGTGTGTTATAGGAAAGTCTCTTTGAAGGAAGCGTGCTTCCTGTTCAGAAATCACTGCGGTCTCTTTCCATACAGCTATTTTATAGTCGATCTCACATTTTAATGTTGTAGTTGGATCTCCCGGTAATATTCTATAAGTAGTGTGGTGGTTTGCTAGTGCTGCCGACGCTGGGGGCTCACAGATGCTGTGGTCTTTGTGGATGTTCGGAGAATACCTGTTTTTTTGTTTATTTTTTCATTTGTTATGATAACGCCCATTAGGGCGGATAATGCGATACTATAGGGATGTCTGTGGACTGTTCCATTCCAGCTTATGGGCTGAACAGGGGGTATTCTGTTTGTGGGAGCGACTTGAAGATGGGATCCCTAACCACATCTGAATTATACACTGAGTTATTTCACAAGTATATATCCTATACAGTATTAACTAGGCACAGGTTGGTTAATTTTTGTAATCCACACATTTGCACTAAAGTGGTAATTTTTTATATTTGGGCTGTCCTATGACACTGCCCCTGATACTTTTGCACATGGTTTCCAATGATTGGTGGCCGCACTCGGGGAGGGTTATGCAGGCCTTTATTAGTCTGTTTGTTTATAGTTTCAGGTTGTCAGAAGAAGGGAAGCTTGAGGTCCCGAAACGTCACAAATAAATATATTTTTGTTCACTATAGAATAGAAGCACTCACTATATAAAAGTCCAGTGAGTGCTTCTATTTTTCTACTTTGCTTCTATTTTTCTACTTTGCTATATATATATATATATATATATATATATATATATATATATATATATATATATATATATATATATATATATATATATATATATATATATATATATATATATATATATATATATATATATATATATATAAACACAGTCCAACAATTGCACTCTCTGGATTTAAACCACAGCAACTTTATTGTGTGAGGTTTCGGAGCATTCACTCCTTCATCTGAGGATGGAATGAATGCTCCGAAACGTCACATAATAAAGTTGCTGTGGTTTAAATCCAGAGAGTGCAATTGTTGGACTGTGTTTATTGAGATATTTTTCACCCTGGTATTTGTCTTACTAGCGAGTGGGAGTGTGCTTTTTCACCTATTTGTGTGTGTGTATATATAAATAAAACATATTAGGCTATGTGCAGAACATTGGAATGTGTAATATTCATATTTTCATGTAGGGTAAGTGCATTTGAGAATATGCTGTTGGGTTTGCATGCAAGTAGGGTGTTAGTTTTTCTTCTTCTTTTTCCCTCCATTTACCTCTATATGGGTATAGAGTATAGTGCGCGCAATATCTTAAGTGTGGCTTTTTACGCAAGTCTGGTTAGCGCGCAAGTGAAAACAGTTTACTTTCAATAATATCATAATATGAGTGCAACCAAAGGCAAGCAAAAAGCTTACTTCTAGCGCAGTTAACGCTTGAGCGGAAGCATTAAATAGCGCTCCACTTATAATCTGGCCCATAATTTGTAATACAGCTATAATACTTAAAATGTGTATGTTAGATCAAATAAAGTTTTTATAGTTACTTAATAAAGTTCAAAAACACTCAAACTTGAGCTGCGCAAATGTACAAATGCAACAATCTATGTGATATTAAACTGTTATTAAATGTGTCAAAAACTGTATAATACCAGTACTTGATGTGCACACAATCAAACATTAAACATACATGTAAACACAATAACTTTAAGGGTTACTCTACGTTCGTGAAGATAACGCCCTTAATAGGTATAACCCTCTATTTGCACAAATTGGGCAAATTTAACTGATCTCTTACTATTATCCACCAACGTGCCTCAGGGAGTATAGATAGTAAACTTATATACGGTGCCTTGATGATGAGATCCTTTCAGGATAATAGCTCTCCCCTTTACTGAGTCGTAGGTGCTGCTTCCATAAATCTCAAGGTGCCAAGGATTGAGAGGGAAATAGATAACTAAAAGACAAGAACACAGAAGCGCACAGAGCAATTAAATTCAATAATACTACCTTGAGTCGAGGTTGCGCTTCTGCGTTCTTGTCTTTTAGTTACTTAATAAAGTTGTATATATTTTAAATTATTTATTGAAAAAAGTGAAAGTTATATAAATATAATTTATGAGCACTGTCCCTTTCTCTTCCCTATTGTAAATACTTTATAGCTTTAACCCAAATGTTCTGGATTGCTTCACTGTTAACGAACTTTGCCCGTCTGACTACTCTGCTAGTTTTACCCCAAACGTTCTGGATTGCTTCACTGTTAACGAACTTTGCCCGTCTGACTACTCTGCTAGCTTAACCCCAAACGTTCTGGATTGCTTCACTGTTAACAAACTCTGCCTGTCTGACTACTCTGCTAGCTTAACCCTAAAGTACTGGATTTCCATACTATTGCTGTACATTGCCTGTCTGACCACTCTACCTCTTTAACCCTTGAACCTTTGGACTGCCTTACCGTTGCTAAACCCTGCCTGCCTGACCATTCTAGTGCTTTACCTTTGGTCTGCCTTACTGTTGCCAAACCCTGCCTGCCTGACTATTCTACTGGTTTACCCTTGAACTACCTTCCACTGATTCCCTGCCTGTTGCCACCAAAGACTATCCTGCCTATAGTGAGTACCGCTCACCTCATCTTGAGAACTTTCTCTGCTCTGGGATATTCCCTATAATTCTGGCTCGACGCCTGGATAAGAAGACTACTGGTCGAGTTAGGTCTGATAGCGTACTATCCCACGAGCATTACAAGGGTGTCTCGCTAAGGGGCATATACTGCATTTTCATATGGGAAGGAGATGCATAAATTACAAAAGTGCACAATTAAAAAATGAAATTATACTAAACGAATAATTAAAACATTACCACATAAGTACACAGGAAATAAAGGTGCGTCAAAAATTGTAATAAAATTTCTCACCAAAAATCATATTTTATCAAATAAACATAACATTTCTATATAAATTACAATGGAATAAATCAAATTAATAATGCACAGGGTAAATCATATTTTAAGTAGAATACATGAACAGGATCCGCTGCCCATATGCATCATTACACGCTCAAGTGAGCATGTAATCCCGCCCCTTTTCTCGCACGACCAATCGTGGTCACTCTCTGTTGTCTCCCCTTTTAGAGGTGGCGTAGAGTGTAAGAAGCGGTGGTCTAATGTCCGCTGCTTCTTACATTGCGAGAACCTGCCCCATAAAGGCTCTGGAACAACTTTTACTGCTTATTACATGGAGCATATAATGTTATGAGGTAAATTACATAAAGACAGAAAAAAACAATAATAAAGAATTACTATTGGTTTTTATGCTATGCCAGATTAAACAAGTGGCATTACCTTGCAAGTTGAAAGTAAAGTACAAACTAAATTTGTGCTCGTCGAGCTAGTCCTCATGTAAAGGGTTTGGGTTGGGCCAAATAAAATGTTGCACCAAACAATATGTGTGTGTATGTATGTATGTATATATATATTTATATATATATATATATATATATATATATATATACATATATATATATATATATATATATATATATATATATATAAAAATGTATATATATGTATAAATGTGTATTTATATATGTATATATATATATATGTATAAACTAACACATAAACACTTATATACAGCTCTGGAAAAAATTAAGAGACCACTGCAAAATTAATAGTTTCTCTGGTTTTACTATTTTAGGTATGTGTTTGGGTAAAATTATTTTATTTGTTTTATTCAATAAAATATGGACAACATTTCTCCCAAACTCCAAATAAAAATGTTGCCATTTTAGAGCATTTGTTTGCAGAAAATGACAACTGTTCAAAATATCAAAAAAGATGCAGTATTTTCAGACCTTTAATAATGCAAAGAAAACAAGTTAATATTTATTTTTAAACAAGACAATACTAGCAAGATACATAGCAAGCATTCAGAAATCAATATTTGGTTAAATAACCCTGATTTCAATAACAGCTTTCATGTGTCTTGCCATGCTCTCCACCAGTCTTTCACATTGCTGTCGGGTGATTTTTTTTTTATTTTTTTTTTAATATTTTTATTGAGGTGAAAGATAAAGTGATACATAGTAACCACATACATAGGCCTCCAGCCAGTGGGGGCGGTTTAGAAAAGTATACATCACTGTTCATACACAGAGCGTTACATCAAAAATAAGAGGCATGCAAACATTTCAAACAATAAGAAACTAATAACCATAAGCAATTCCAAGAGATGTAATGTAATCTAAGTGGTTAATAAACCTGTGAATCAACCTCAGTTTTTAAAGTTTATTGTATATAGGACCTCTTTTTAGGTCCTCACATCTGTACCTTCTTATTAAATTCAATAACATATAGGGTCAAATATAAGCCCTTGTTGCTAGGGTGGTACAAAGATAAGTGAATAGAATATGGGGGGAGGGATTATTATATAGGGCCCTTTTTAGGTCCTCCAGACTATAAACATATATCTATATCACAGGAAGGTTTATCAACCATAACTATGATAAAGGACTCTTATGTATTTTTTTTAGGGGGTCTTCGATGGGATCTGTGTCCCTTAGCTTAATAAATAAGCTCCAAAAAGGGGGGGCGGAGCTTAGTACTATAGAATATGAGTAAAATAAAATAAACTGATGTCATCAGCCATATCCAGGCATGATCTAAAATCTGGTATATAATTCTTGCAACATAGGAACATGTAATTGAACAGATTAAAATACTAGACAATATTTTGAGCACTAAACACCAATGTTCTATAATATACAGATAGTAGGTACATTCAGATTGTAATTGGGCAGCACATTATAAAAATGGCTATATAATAAACCAGCTCTAATAAGTCCTATTTAGGGGACATGCAAACTAATATGACTGTCTTTCTAGCATTGAATAGCAAAGGGATGGGATTATTACTAGCCGCTACATTATGGCAGGCGTATGGTAAAATAAAGGTATAAGGATTATTGTACTAGTTAGACCCCTGCAAAACCCGTCTAGGACTATATATGAGTATATGGGTGCAATATGGAAAGACATATAGCTAAAACTTCTTGCATCTCATGTCCCTGTGATAGGGATACGGGCCCTGTATCCCCCGACAGAGAACACATGAAGTACCTTTCTAGGGTAACCTGAGTTTACATAGTAGTAATTAGAGTTTGTAGCTTTCCCTGTCTAAGGAGGGATGTGTTCTGAGTAAGCATACTATTTACCCATATTTTATGATTAACATACACATATTACCTCACTAGCTGACGAGTACAATAATAAAATCTAATAGTCATCACAGAGCATCCAGTGCATGGTCAACACGCCACATTGCAAATATAATCTGTATAATACATTTCTTCAAACCTAGAGCTTTAGATAGATGCATATAGAAAAAACAACATTTAGTGAAACATAGAAACTGTAACGTGTTATAGGCATCGGTTAGGTATATACATGAAGAACATATAAAGTCCCTCTTTCTACTGCCATGGTAATATAGAAGTAAACTAGATGATTAAGATAATTTAATAGGTCTATGGGGCCCAAACTAAAGTATTCCTAAGTATTCATATCTGCAAGCAATATAATGGGTATACCGCTAATTAAAATGGAACCAGCTATGGACTATTCAGGTACGTTAATATACCAGCCTGGCACATACCCCAATGAGGGGATATATCTAAACTAGTCAGGCTTCAAGACTATTTAATATAGAAAATATTTTACCAACATGTTAGGAACGTGAGGCAACACATAAAAATAATACTGTAAGAGCATTGTCTGTAATATAAAGACTTTTAAGCCTATAGGGCAAAGTATCACTAAAAGCAGCCTAGTGGTTATAGGGAAATACTATAATAACAAACCATTAAATATTTTAAACTAATACAACTAGCGACTATGAAACAGAGGGACCTGTATCAGTCTTATCAGACCTCGTGTATTACAAGGCTCGACATTGTCCAACTCTGCAGCTACCAGAGGGTAGAAGACGCTGGAAGAGAACTTATCCAAAGCCAAATCTGAGTCGTATGGTAATATCATTTATCCCTTGCTGCAGGCACCAGCTTCGTGGCACTCCCAGGCCAAGGACTCGCTCCGACCACAGTAGAATAGCCGCCAGCTGGGTTATGTTACAATCTCCTGGGCCAGTCACCACATTATTTGGAGAGGTAAGTTTCTGTAGATCCCCACCTAGAAAGATGAGAGAAGTCCCCACTAGAGTGTGTTCTGTGAGCCGCGTAATGAAGGTCCCGGTAGGCTGAACTCCCATCGCACAACCGGGATCCCCAACTGCCTGAGGGGAAGTGTCTCGTGTAATCAATTCTCCCCGCCGGGGTCCGGCCGCCAACTCCGGCAGAGGAGCAGATGTAGCAGACGATGAGGACTCCAGCAGCGACATAGCTCTTTGACTCTGCGGCAGTTCCCCCGCCTGTGTCAGGATCTGACGAGTCAACTCCTCACGATGGGCCCGCTGTAGGGCCGAAACCAGCATTTGTTGCAGCGATAGTGTAAATTCATCAAATAGGCGAGAGATATTTGTTAGAGTGTCCTCCATACTTGGTGCATAAGAAACCTGCTAGGGCTCAGTCTGAATTATTAGTAATACACTCGTTCAAAGAGGTTCCAATCAGCTCTCAGGCCCTGTCGTACAGCAAAATCCTCCACGTGGCTGCGCCCAGAGTGTGTGCCGTCAAATGCTCAGTGTAGGCTCCGAATCTCTGCACATACTAGCATCAAATTAGCCTCTAGAAGATCTACAGTAGTGTTAGATAGAAGCTTGGGCAAAATATACTATGCCTTGGGTCCAATTATCGACTATGAGCAGGAGCTCTCTAAACATGCGTCCATCTCTTGCAGTGGCTAGCTCCGCCCCCCGCTGTCGGGTGATTTTATGCCACTCCAGCTTGGCTTTGTTTGATGGCTTGTAGCCATCCATCTTCCTCTTGATCACATTAAAGAGGTTTTCAAAAGGGTTCAGGTCTGAGAGATTGGACTGGCCATGACAGGGTCTTGATCTGGTGGTCTTCCATCCACACCTTGAATGACCTGGCTTTGTGGCATGGAGCATTAACCTGCTGGAGTAAAAACAAACCTCAGAGTTGGGGAAGAATGTAAGAGAAGAAGGAAGCATGTTTTCTTCCGTGGCTTGATTCATGCGTCCTTCACAAAGATAAATCTGCCCGATTATCTGAAAATAAGTGATAATAATCTGGAATTAGCACCAGATTCTAGGTTATCTTTACATGCCTTTTTGGAATTGAGAAGTCATTTGAGTTAGAAAATTCCAAAAATACATAGATAGAAAGATAGATGGATCAATAATAACACATATAAATAAGTTAAATATATATTTATTGATATGTCTTTACATTTTGTAACACTGACATTTTAATTACATTAACACTAGCTGCAAATATTTTAAATAAGATAATAACAATACAAAGAACACAAAGCAACAAACTTTTTGAACAGAAACAAAATCTTTATGGGGTTCTTGTCTTTGCTTTAACGTACCCAGTGCCTCTTTATCTCTTTACTTGTAACTTTTTTTAGCTTCAGATTGGCTTCTGAATTAACAATATGGTACGGTTTCAAAATGCGCTTCATATGTGTTCACAGATATAGGTCGACTCAAAAGCTAAAAAGCAATGCAAATGCAACTTTCTTCAAGCAAATACATTTTTTTCAGAAGGAATAGTCCAGCTGATTTATCTGCACCATTTTACTGAAGAGTTTTCTGAAGTTCCGTGAATTTTATTCTCCACAACTCTGATGACTTAAAGATAAATTAAAGGGACAGTAAAGTCATATTTAGAGATTCATGATTCAGACGGGACATACAATTTTAAACAACTCTCCAATTTACTTCTATTATATAACTTGCTTCCTTCTCTTGTTATCCTTTGCTGAAAGGTTTATCTAGGCAAGCTCAGGAGCAGCAAATAATCTAGGTTCTAGCTGCTGATTGGTGGCTGCATGTACCATTTGTCATTGGCTCACCCATGTGCTCAGTTAGAAACCAATATCCTTCAGCAAATGAAGTAAACTGCAAAGTTGTTTAAAATTGTATGTTCTACCTTAATAATGAAAGAACAATTATGGGTTTCATGTCCCTTTAAATTCAATATGTGAATTTCAAAATCTTCAACACTCATGCAAACAAAAATAGTAATAGATAAAATGGGGTGTTACAAAAATCAATTTAGTCAGGCTTTTAACCTTTTTTTTTTTTACTAAAGAAGAAGTTGATCTCCCCCAAGCATGCTTCAAATCTATTTATAATCTTGCTGCGAGCGAGTCAGTTAACATTATTTAAATAGTAGGAATATGTCTAAATTTAAATTAGACATCATATATCTTTTGACTGCTTTTAATTCCAGATTAATGACCACTATGTAAACATTTCCCTGCGCAGGTGTCATCAATGCAGGAATGAGGTAGGTGGGGTTCATTTACCATGTAAAATCCAAGATGGTTTAAACATGTATATAGCTCTAGTGATTTTAAAGGGACACTGAACCCATTTTTTTCTCTCATTATTCAGATAAGAGTAAATTAGAAAGTTGCTTAAAATTGCATGCTTTATTATTTTTCTTCATTCTCTTGCTATCTTTATTTGAAAAGCAAGAATGTAAGTTTAGAAGCCGGCCTATTGTTGGTTCACAACCTGGGTTGTGCTTGCTGATTGGTGGCTAAATGCACCCACCAATAAACAAGTGCTGTCCAGGGTACTGAACCAAAAATTGTCTGGCTCTTTAGTTTAGATGCCTTCTTTTTCAAATAAAGATAGCAAGAGAACGAAGAAAAATTGATAATAGGAGTAAATTAGAAAGTTGCATGCTCTATCTGAATCATGAAAGAGAAAACAAAATTGGGTTTAGTATCCCTTTAACTGCTCTTGAAAAAGGCAGCTGTGTCTTCCGAAACCGGCTGATCTTTTTTATACATACATTGTGCTTTTTATTGGATTTTATTAAAGCTGGAAATCACTGTTATCAATGCTTCTGGTGTTTTCTGAATAAAATCTCCAGTTTCTTCAAGTAACCCTGTGTATGTTTCTTTTAGTGAAGGCTGTTTGCTAAGCTATATTGCACTATTTTTGACATTTTCTTCTGAGGTTTTCTGCTGAGACCTGAGGTGGAAGAAAGAGGTTTAGCACGCTCCTCGTGAAAGATTGCGGTGCCATCTAAAAAACAGTTCTGTGCAGACGGTAGAGGAGTAACCGGGGCTGGCAGCATCTTGAAATACAAGGGAAGTCATTGTAATTGTTATTTTTATTATTTCACTAATAATATGGCTTGTTGAGACCTTTAAAGTCAACTAACTGAAAACATGAAAAATCATATTTATGCAAAATTCAATTAATAAAGTGTTTAACTGTGTATAGACTGAAAATATTTCACATTCCAGTGTTGTTCACATTGGGGAATATGTTCTATGTATTTATATAAATAGATATTCCATTTTATCTGTATATATCTATACCATACAATAGATAGTTAGATAGACAGACAGACAGACTGATAGATAGATAGATAGATAGATAGATAGATAGATAGATAGATAGATAGATAGACAGACTATAGAAGCAAGTTAAGAAAAAAAAAAAAAAGATTTCTCTGACCCAATTTCATATTTTTCTAAATAGTACCTTTGTTTGTTCCAGGCTGTTTTTCAGCTTTTACAAATATGCATGGGAATAAATATCCCAATATAGTTTATTGGAATGAACATTGTAGCATAATAGTTGTATAACTTTAATATGCCTAAAGAACTTTTGAACATATCACTGTATCTAGTCAATACTCCATTACTTTAGGTTAAGTGGTTTGCTATAGTTTCAGCACACTGGGTATTAGAAAGTCTGTTACCTAATTTCCTAAGCAATAATGGCACAAAAGCTATGCATTATTTCATTATAGTAAGCTAACAATTGTCTCTACAAAAGTAACAGTCTTCTATTGGCACTCTTGTGAGTAAAAAAAAAAATGAAAGGCAATTGAATAAAAAGATTGCAAATTGCTTTTACAAAAGTGTTGCATCTTAATAGGCACTTTATATGATCAGAGAAATGCAAACTGCAAGCTATCTTGTGTGAGATTGGTAAGCATAAGAATAGAAATCGTACGGCCTAATCTTCTGAAAAAAATATAAAAAATAAAGTGGGTCACTGTATTCTGTAATCTTAAAAACAGACAATTTTGAAATGAAACCATTAACTTTATATGTGAGCAAAGCTTTTTTTTATTTTCTTATCGAAGTAATTTTATTTAAAAATAGACAACACTATCAAAACAAGTCAATTCATGTAAGGTTTGTAAGGTTTTAGGGAAATGCATTTTAGGGGAAAATTGCTATATAAAATGTAAAATGGTTATGTTAAAGAAAAATAATTGTTGCAGGTTGTGCCAAGAGTTATATTGTAAATTGGATAACATTTATTTTTGTTTTCCATTTAAAAACTACTGAAGGGCAAATTAACCTCAAAATTGACTTCTCCCATAAATACTGTAAATATTTTTATATAATTGAATAATGAAATCGAAAAAACATTGCAGTATACATTAGTCAATCAATATTTATTTTACTTGTGTTTGCTGTAAAATACATTTTTTCTTTCATGTAATTTGCAAGAGTCCATGAGCTAGTGACATATGGGATATACAATCCTACCAGGAGGGGCAAAGTTTCCCAAACCTCAAAATGCCTATAAATACACCCCTCACCACACCCACAATTCAGTTTTACAAACTTTGCCTCCTATGGAGGTGGTGAAGTAAGTTTGTGCTAAGATTTCTACGTTGATATGCGCTTCTCAGCATATTAGAGGGACGTGAAGGGAGTATCGCTTATTGAATACGATGATTTCCCTAACGGGGGTCTATTTCATAGGTTCTCTGTTATCGGTCGTAGAGATTCATCTCCTACCTCCCTTTTCAGATCGACGATATACTCTCAATTTACCATTACCTCTACTAATAACTGTTTTAGTACTGGTTTGGCTATCTGCTGTATGTGGATGGGTGTCTTTTGGTAAGTATGTTTTTTATTACTTAAGACACCTCAGCTATGGTTGGGCACTTTATGCATTTATATAAAGTTCTACATATATGTATTGTACTTATATTTGCCATGAGTCAGGTTCATGAATTTTCTTCTGCAGACTGTCAGTTTCTTATTTGGGGAATATAAACATTTTTTTAAGAAATGTATTTCTTACCTGGGGTTTAGTCTTTTTTTCAATTGACTACTTCTTGCAAATTGCGGGTGGTATTAGGCCCGCGGGTGCGTCAAACGCTAAACTTTATTGCGTCATTCTTGGCGCGAAAATATTTTTGGCGCAAAAAAATACGTCTATGGCACAACTTCGTCATTTACGGCGTCATACTTGATGCCGAGACCTTTCACACGGTTGCGTCATTACTGACGTGAGTGTGTCATTTCCGGTTATTTTTGGCGCCAAAAAAAGTTTAAGTTACGTTGTGCGTCATACTTGGCGCCAAAACTTTTTCATTATTTCAATACCCCATGAATTTTTGCCTCTTGCTTTTTACTCTATCAGAGGGCTATGCTATTTGCATTTTTTCCCATTCCTGAAACTGTCATATAAGGAAATAGATAATTTTGCTTTATATGTTGTTTTTTCTCTTACATTGTGCAAGATGTCTCAATCTGATCCTGTCCCAGAAGTTTCTGCTGGAACATTGCTGTATGACATCGGTTCTACCAAAGCTAAGTGCATTTGTTGTAAAATTGTAGAAATTATTTCGCTGAATGTCATTTGTAATAGTTGTCATGAAAACTTTTACATGCAGATAGTGTATCCATCAGTAATAGTACATTGCCAGTTGCAGTTCCTTCAACTTCTAATGTGCATGATATACCTATAAATTTTAAAGAATTTGTTTCTAATTCTATCCTGAAGGCTTTGTCTGCATTTCCACCTTCTAATAAACGTAAAAGGTCTTTTAAAACTTCTCATTTAGTTGATGAAATTTCAAATGACCAACAACATAATAATTTATCCTCTTCTGATGAGGATCTATCTGATACAGAAGATCCTTCCTCAGACATTGACACTGACAAATCTACTTATTTATTTAAAATAGAGTATATGCGTTCTTTATTAAAAGAAGTGTTAATTACTTTGGATATTGAGGTAACCAGTCCTATTGACGTTCAGTCTAATAAACGTTTAAATGCTGTTTTTAAACCTCCTGTGGTTTCTCCAGGGATTTTTCCTATTACTGAGGCTATTTCTGATATGATTTATAGGGAATGGAATAAGCCAGGTACTTCTTTTATTCCTTCTTCAAGGTTTAAAAAATTGTATCATTTACCAGCAAAATCTATAGAGTTTTGGGAAAAAATCCCCAAAGTTGATGGGGCTATTTCTACTCTTGCTAAATGTACCACTATTCCTATGGAAGATAGTACTTCCTTTAAGGATCCTTTAGATAGGAAGCTTGAATCTTATCTAAGGAAGGCCTATTTATATTCAGGTCATCTTCTCAGACCTGCAATTTCTTTGGCTGATGTTGCGGCTTCATCAACTTTCTGGTTGGAGAATTTAGCGCAACAAGAATTGGATTCTGACATATCTAGCATTATTCGCTTACTGCAACATGCTAATCATTTTATTTGTGATGCCATTTTTGATATTATCAAAATTGATGTTAGATCCATGTCTTTAGCTATATTAGCTAGAAGAGCTTTATGGCTTAAATCTTGGAATGCTGATAGGACATCTAAATCTAGATTAATATCTCTTTCTTTCCAAGGTAATAATTTATTTGGTTCTCAGTTGGATTCTATTATTTCAACTGTCACTGGGGGAAAGGGAGTTTTTTCTGCCTCAGGATAAAAAACCTAAGGGTAAATCTAAGGCTTCTAACCATTTTGGTTCCTTTCGTCAGAATAAGGAACAAAAACTCAATCCTCCCCCCAAGGAATCTGCTTCCAATTGGAAACCTTCCTCAAATTGGAATAAATCCAAGCCATATAGGAAACCAAAGTCAGACCCTAAGTCCGCATGAAGGTGCGGCCCTCATTCCAGCTCAGCTGGTAGGGGGCAGATTAAGGTTTTTCAAGGATATTTGGATAAAATCTGTCCAAAATCATTGGATTCAGAGCATTGTCTCTCAAGGGTATCGAATAGTAAGACCTCCTGTGAGAAGATTTTTCTCTCATGTATCCCAGTAAATCCAGTAAAAGCTCAGGCTTTCCTGAAGTGTGTTTCAGACCTGGAGTCTTCAGGGGTAATCATGCCAGTTCCTCCTCAGGAACAAGGTTTGGGGTTTTATTCAAACCTATTCATTGTACCAAAGAGAGAAAATTTATTCAGACCAGTTCTGGATCTGAAAATTTTGAATCGCTATGTAAGAGTACCAACTTTCAAGATGGTGACTATAAGGACTATTCTGCCTTTTGTTCAGCGAGGTCATTATATGTCCACAATAGACTTGCAGGATGCATACCTTCATATTCCGATTCATCCAGAACACTATCAGTTTCTCAGATTCTCTTTTCTAAACAAGCATTACCAATTTGTTGCTCTTCCATTTGGCCTAGCAACAGCTCCAATAATCTTTTCAAAGGTTCTGGGTGCCCTACTATCTGTAATCAGAGAACAGGGTATTGCAGTGTTTCCTTATTTGGACAATATCTTGGTACTAGCTCAGTCTTTACGTGCTGCAGAATCTCACACAAATCAACTAGTGTTGTTTCTTCAGAAACATGGTTGGAGGATCAATTTTCCAAAAAGTTTCTTGATTCCTCAGACAAGGGTCACCTTTTTAGGCTTCCAGATAGATTCAGTGTCCATGACTCTGTCTCTAACAGACAAGAGACGTTTAAAATTGGTTGCAGCCTGCCGGCACCTTCAGTCTCAGTTATTCCCTTCAGTGGCTATGTGCATGGAAGTTTTAGGTCTCATGACTGCAGCATCTGACGCGATCCCCTTTGCTCATTTTCACATGAGACCTCTACAGCTTTGTATTCTGAATCAAAGGTGCAGGGATTATACAAAGATATCACAATTAATATCCTTGAATCCCAATGTACGACACTCTCTGACATGGTGGATAGGTCACCCTTGTTTAGTTCAAGGGGCTTCTTTTGTTCGGCCAACCTGGACTGTGATCACAACAGATGCAAGTCTTTCAGGTTGGGGAGCTGTTTGGGGATCTCTGACAGCACAAGGGGTTTGGAAATCTCAAGAGGCGAGATTACCAATAAATATTTTAGAACTCCGTGCAATTCTCAGAGCTCTTCAGTTTTGGCATCTGCTAAAGAGAGAACCGTTCATTTGTTTTCAGACAGACAATATCACAACAGTGGCTTATGTCAATCATCAGGGTGGGACTCACAGTCCCCAAGCTATGAAAGAAGTATCTCGGATACTTGTTTGGGTGGAATCCAGCTCCTGTCTAATCTCTGCGGTGCATATCCCAGGTGTAGACAATTGGGAGGCGGATTATCTCGGCCGCCAGACTTTACATCCAGGGGAGTGGTTTCTCCATCCAGATGTGTTTTCTCAGATTGTTCAGATGTGGGGTCTTCCAGAGATAGATCTCATGGCCTCTCATCTAAACAAGAAACTTCCCAGATACCTGTCCAGGTCCAGGGATGTTCAGGCGGAAGCAGTGGATGCGCTGACACTTCCTTGGTGTTATCATCCTGCTTACATTTTCCCGCCTCAAGTTCTCCTTCCAAGAGTGATCTCCAAAATCATCATGGAACAGTCATTTGTGTTGCTGGTGGCTCCAGCATGGCCACACAGGTTTTGGTATGTGGATCTGGTTTGGATGTCCAGTTGCCCACCTTGGCCACTTCCGTTATGGCCAGACCTACTATCTCAAGGTCCGTTTTTCCATCAGGATCTCAAATCATTAAATTTGAAGGTATGGAAATTGAACGCTTAGTACTAAGTCATAGAGGTTTCTCTGACTCAGTGATTAATACTATGTTACAAGCTCGTAAATCTGTCTCTAGAAAGATTTATTATAGAGTTTGGAAGACTTACATTTCCTGGTGTTCTTTTCATAAATTCTCCTGGCATTCTTTTAGAATTCCTAGAATTTTGCAGTTTCTTCAAGATGGTTTGGATAAGGGTTTGTCTGCAAGTTCCTTGAAAGGACAAATCTCTGCTCTTTCTGTTTTATTTCACAGAAAGATTGCTATACTTTCTGATATACACTGTTTTGTACAGGCTTTAGTTCGTATTAAGCCTGTTATTAAATCAATTTCTCCTCCTTGGAGTCTTAATTTGGTTCTGAAGGCTTTACAGTCTCCTCCATTTGAACCTATGCATTCTTTGGACATTAAACTACTTTCTTGGAAAGTGTTGTTTCTTTTGGCCATCTCTTCTGCTAGAAGAGTTTCTGAGTTATCTGCTCTTTCTTGTGAGTCTCCTTTTCTGATTTTTCATCAGGATAAGGCAGTTTTGCGGACTTCTTTTAAATTTTTACCTAAGGTTGTGAATTCTAACAACATTAGTAGAGAAATTGTTGTCCCTTCCTTGTGTCCTAATCCTAAGAATTCTTTGGAAAGATCCTAACATTCTTTGGATGTGGTAAGAGCTTTGAAATATTATGTGGAAGCTACTAAAGGTTTCAGGAAGACTTCCAGTCTATTTGTTTTATTTTCTGGTCCTAGCTTCTGCTATTTCCTTGGCTTCTTGGTTGAAACTTTTGATTCATCAAGCTTATTTGGAGTCGTGTCAGGCCCCGCCTCAGAGAATTACAGCTCATTCTACTAGATCAGTCTCCACTTCGTGGGCTTTTAAGAATGAAGCTTCAGTTGATCAGATTTGCAAAGCGGCAACTTGGTCCTCTTTGCATACATTTACTAAATTCTACCGTTTTGATGTATTTGCTTCTTCGGAAACAGTTTTTGGTAGAAAAGTTCTTCTGGCAGCTGTTTCAGTTTGATTCTTCTGCTTTTGATTTAAGTTTTTTTCTTTCAAAAATGAAAATAAACTTATTTTTTTGGGTTGTGGATTAATTTTTTCAGCGGAATATGACTGTTTTTATTTTTATTCCCTCCCTCTCTAGTGACTCTTGAGTGGAGATCCACATCTTGGGTATTGATATCCCATATGTCACTAGCTCATGGACTCTTGCCAATTACATGAAAGAAAACATAATTTATGTAAGAACTTACCTGATAAATTAATTTCTTTCATATTGGCAAGAGTCCATGAGGCCCACCCTTTTAATGGTGGTTATGATTTTTTGTATAAAGCACAATTATTTCCAAATTTCCTTTGTTGATGCTTTCTACTCCTTTCTTTATCACCCCACTGCTTGGCTATTCGTTAAACTGAATTGTGGGTGTGGTGAGGGGTATATTTATAGGCATTTTGAGGTTTGGGAAACTTTGCCACTCCTGGTAGGACTGTATATCCCATATGTCACTAGCTCATGGACTCTTGCCAATATGAAAGAAATGAATTTATCAGGTAAGTTCTTACATAAATTATGTTTTTTGCTGTTCAAATTATGCTTGTCACAATCTTTCTAGAGAGGCTGGAAATTATGTAACCTAATTATGCTGATTTTTTTTTCAAATTGCTTAAACCAGCTACACTCTACACAGTAATTACTTAGAGCAGGGCACAAACTCATTTATTGGGCAGAGTTTTTTAAACCATTAATAAATAGAGTATTAAGTAACTGAGGAATAGATTAAAAGTGGAGTGCAAGAAGGTGCAAGGTACTGCATGAGCCCATATTACCTTATGAGCCGAAAATAATATTACAACCTCAAGGTAACAAAAACTCCCTATACTTTCAATGACAAGGGCAAAGTGGAAACTTATGCTCATATTACCATTCCAAGTCCATGGTTAATCCTAGTACTCAAGCAAAAAATAACATTAACATGGGAAATATTAACCAACTTGCAAAGCTCTGGTAAAGCTCATACAGGACTTCAGAAACCAGAAAACTGGCCAATTAGGATTTAGTTTCACACAGTGAGACCTGCACTTAAAATGCTATGATACCCAAATGTTGAAACACTTGAAAGAAAACATGTGCAACGCTAAAGAATTTGTTTAGTTTCTTTTCGTTTTCATTAGTTAAATAAATAATTTAGTTTTGGAAAATTAGTTTAGTTAAAGGGACACTGAACCCAATTTTTTTCTTTTGTGACTCAGATAGAGCATGCAATTTTAAGCAACTTTCTAATTTAATCCTATTATCAATTATTCTTCATTCTCTTGCTATCTTTATTTGAAAAAGAAGGCATCTAAGTTTTTTTGGTTCAGACTCTGCACAGCACTTTTTTTTTTGGTGGATGAATTTATCCACCAATCATCAAGGACAACCCAAAAAAAATGCAAAAGGATTAGACTGTGGGATTGGTAGGGAATGTAGCTTACCTTTAAAACGTTATCCCAAAAGTTTCAAAATAAATGTAGTATAAGGTGGCGCAACTTAGCTTGCTATTCCCAAAGTGTATAATATCAATAGCTATGATTGCTTGGACGTTACGGGTCAATTATACAAACCATTATCTGTATGCTCCTATTAATAATTATAAATACACATTGATAAAAATAAAATACAATTTATTTATATGAATAAAAACATAAAATATGCAAGATTGTCAAAACATTACATATAAGTGTAAAATATAAAACTGGACATCGGTGTCAGCTAAAAATAAATGATAATAAAAGCTCTATCGTTCACAAATATATCCAAAATTATTAAACAAGTTTTGTTACTATATGAGTCCAACAATGTATCTAACAAAAATTGGTTAAACTGTCTGCTTGAGGAAATCGGAACTTAAATGTTAATGTTAAAATTATTAAACAAGTTTTGTTACTATATGAGTCCAACAATGTATCTAACAAAAATTGGTTAAACTGTCTGCTTGAGGAAATCGGAACTTAAATGTTAAATGTAATTCATTTGATTGTCACGGTAATGTTAATAATAGTTACAACTCAATAGTCTTAATCCAATAGTCAAAATACTTTTGGGGTATAGTATTGCGATCTGACAGATAGCTGTGAATATAATTCAAGTAGAAAATGTTATTATTTGTTAGGCAAATTTGCCCGATAGTACCTTATAGTGTTTCTGGTGAATACACTATTTGTTGGTGTGACCGGGATGAAAAGGTTCTCCCAAAATATTCCATTGAGAATTTTGCTTTAAGTTCCGGTAAGTATTATAATCCGTTCTGTGCTGAGTTATTCTTTGCCGGTCCTTGATTTTGTAACGGTGACTTGCTGTTAAGTGCCTGCTTCCTTAATGTTATCCTCCGAGTTATTGCGGTCTGTTAATAACCGCTTCCTGCAGGTTGGTGTTCTTTGCTCAATCCCTCAGGTGCTGGGGTGATGTTTCCTTCACCTCAATGCAGTCTGGTTCCTTGCCGCTTGCTGAGGTGGTCTTTGCTTGTCTTTGATGGGGTCTCAGATATAGCTATATGCTGGCTACTTAAGTGGTATCCTCCGGTTTTCTTCTTGCGGTCTGTTAGAGGAAATGATCTTGATTTTACAATATCAATGTCTGTGCCCCGGCTGCCTCTGTGTGAAGATGTCAGTCTGACATCTAACAGACCGCAATAACTTGGAGGATAACATCAAGGAAGCGGACACTTAACAGCAAGTCACCGTTACAAAATCAAGGACCGGCAAAGAATAACTCGGCACAGAACGGATTATACTACTCACCGGAACTTAGACCCCCTAACTTTAAAATAAATAAAATAGACCTAAATTAAAGTTACAATTATTAACTAACTACCTATTTAAAAAGAAATACAAACTTACCTGTGAAATAAAAATAAAACCTAAGCTAGCTACAATATAACTATTTATTAACTACCTAGTTAAAATAAATACAAACTTACCTGTGAAATAAAAATAAAACCTAAGCTTACACTGATAACACCTAACATTACTAAAAATAAAAAAGCCTAAGATTACTAAAAAAATTAAAACAACAATTACAAAAAATAATAAACGCTAAAATTACAAAAAATAAAAAAAAAACTATCATTACAAAAAATAACAAACTAAATTATCCAAAAAATTTAAAATGATTCCTATTCTTATACCCCATTTAAAAAAAAAAAAAAAAAACATCCTAAAATAAAAAAAATCCTAATCTATAAAAAAAACTACCAAGGGCCCTTAACCCCTTAATGACCACAACACTTTTCCATTTTCTGTCCGTTTGGGATCAAATAAAAAAAAAAAAGTTCCCTATTTCACAAACTTTTTCACAAACTTTAGGTTTCTCACTGAAATTATTTACAAACAGCTTGTGCAATTATGGCACAAATGGTTGTAAATGCTTCCCTGGGATCCCCTTTGTTCAGAAATAGCAGACATATATGGCTTTGGCGTTGCTCTTTGGTAATTAGAAGGCCGCCAAATGCCGCTGCGCATCACACGTGTATTATGGCTAGCAGTGAAGGGGTTAATTATGTAGCTTGTAGGGAGCTTGCAGGGTTAATTTTAGATTTAGTATAGAGCTCAGCCTCCCACCTGAAACATCAGACCCCCTGATCCCTCCCAAACAGCTCTCTTCCCCCTCCCACCCCACAATTGTCCCCGCCATCTTAAGTACTGGCAGAAACTCTGCCAGTACTAAAATAAAAGCTATATTTGGTTTTTTTTTTAGCATATTTACATATGCTGCTGTGTAGGATCCCCCTTAGCCCCCAACCTCACTGATCCCCCACCAAACAGCTCTCTAACCCTCCCCCTCTGCCTTAATGGGCGCCATCTTGGGTACTGGCAGCTGTCTGCCAGTACCCAGTTTAGTAAAAAAAAGTATGTTGTTTTTTTTTAATTGCCCTTTTCTGTAGTGTAGCTTCCCCCCCAAGACCAACCCCCCACCCCTTCCAGATCCCTTAGATGCTTAGATGCAATTTATAAATACATTTTTTTTTTACTTTTATCAACTTTGTTTTTCTGCAGTGTAGCGGTTCCCTCCCGCTCCCGCCCCATGCACGCACCCGCCCGCCGCCCCGAGCACGCGCACGAGCCCGTACACGCCCCCGTCTGTCCCCCCCTGATCCCGCCCCCTCCACTCCACTTGGCCCATCGATGGCCGCCCACCCGCCTCCCAGACTGGCTCCCACCCACCAACGATAGTGGCCACCGATGTCCGGTGCAGAGAGGGCCACAGAGTGGCTCTCTCTGCATCGGATGGCCAAAGGGGGTTATTGCAGGATGCCTCAATATTGAGGCATCACTGCAATAACCGGAAAGCAGCTGGAAGCGAGCAGGATCGCTTCTAGCTGCTTTCCAGACCAAGGACATAAGCCACACGTCCTCGGTCATTAACTGTATTTTTTTTTGAGGACGTATGGCATACGTCCTTGGTCGTTAAGGGTTTAAAAGGGCCTTTTGTAGGGCATTGCCCTAAAGTTAACAGCTCTTTTGCAAAAAAAATAAGAACAACCCCCCCCTAACATTACAAACCCCCACCCCTCAAACCCACAAAATAAAAATAAACCTAATCTACCCATTGCCTTGAAAAGGGCATTTGTATGGGCATTGCCCTTAAAAGGGCATTCAGCTCTTTTTCGGGCCATTAAAAATAGAAAATGCCTAATCTAAAATAAAAAAAAACTCCAAAAATAAAAAAAATCCCATTACAAAAAATAACCAAGAAATTATCCTAAATAATAAAAATTATTCCTATTCTAATACCTCATTTAAAAAAAAAAAAACACCCCAAAATAAAAAACCCTAATCTATAATAAACTACAAATGACCCTCAAAAGGGCCTTTTGTAGGTCATTGCTCTAAAGTTAACAGCTCTTTTGCTAAAAAAAATACAAAAAGACCCCCTAACATTACAAACCCCCACCCCCCAAACCCACAAAAATAAAAAATAAACTAACTATAAAAATAATTTACCCATTGCCCTGTAAAGTGCATTTGTATGGGCATTGCCCTTAAAAGTGCATTCAGCTCTTTTACTGCCCTTAAAAGGGCATTCAGCTATTTTTCGGGCCATTAAAATTAAAAAGCCCTAATCTAAACAAAAAACAACACCACAAAAAACAAAACAAAAAACTAGATTAAGAGTTTTGCGGTATGAGTGAAAAAGCAGCGTTAAGGCTCTTTTTTACTACCGCTGGTATTAAGAGTCTTGCAGGTTTAGCTGCACCGCAAATTTTTTTGGCCGGAACGCAACGTAACTACCGTAGCTTTCAAAAAGTCCTTTTTCAATGGGACTTCCACAGCACCAGTATTACGAGTTTGCCTGGGAGGACAAAAAGTGAGCGGTACAGCCTAAAACTACAAGATCCATAACGTAAACTGAAAGTCAGTAGTTATGGGTTTAATGCTACAACGCCGTAAAATAAAACTCATAACTAAAGTGCTAAAAAGTACACTAACAGCCATAAACTACCTATTAACCCTTAAACCGAGGCCATCCCGCATCGCAAACACTAAAATAAAATTATTATCCCCTAATCTGCCGCTCCGGACATTGCCACCACTATAATAAACATATTAACCCCTAAACCGCCGTACTCCCACATCGCAAACACTAGTTAAATATTATTAACCCCTAATCTGCCGCCCCCAACATTATTGCTACCTACCTACACTTATTAACACCTAATCTGCCGCCCCCAACATCGCCGCCACTATATTAAAGTTATAAACCGCTAAACCTAACCCTAAGTCTAACCCTAACACCCCCTACTTTAATATAATTAAAATAAATCTAATAAAAAATTCCTATCATTAACTAAATAATTCCTATTTAAAACTAAATACTTACCTGTAAAATAAACCCTAAGCTGGCTACAATATAACTATTAGTTACATTGTATCTATCTTAGGTTTTATTTTTTATTTCACAGGCAAGTTTGTATTTATTTTAACTAGGTAGACTAGTTACTAAATAGTTATTAACTATTTACTAGCTACCTAGCTAAAATAAATACAAATTTACCTGTAAAATAAAACCTAACCTGAGTTACACTAACACCTAACCTTACACTACAATTAAATAAATTACATTAATTAAATCCAATTAACTAAATTACAAAAAACCCCACTAAATTACACAAAATAAAAAATAAATGATCAGATATTTAAACTAATTACACCTGACGTAATAGCCCTATCAAAATTAAAAAAGCCCCCCCCCACATAAAAAAACCCTAGCCTAAACTAAACTAAACTACCAATAGCCCTTAAAAGGGCCTTTTGCTTGGCATTGACCCAAAGGAATCAGCTCTTCTACCTGTAAATAAAAATACAAACAACCCCCCAACAGTAAAACCCACTACCCCCAAATAAAATCCTATCTAAAAAACCTAAGCTTCCCATTGCCCTGAAAAGGGCATTTGGATGGGCATTGCCCTTAAAAGGGTATTTAGCTCTTTTTCCGCCCAAACCCTAAGCTAAAAATAAAACCCACCCAATAAACCCTTAAAAAAGAAAATATATGCTTACGTGATAAATGTATTTCTTTTTTGACACGATGAGTCCACGGATCATCTTAATTACTAATGGGATATTCACCTCCTGGTCAGCAGGAGATGGCAAAGAGCGCCACAGCAGAGCTGTTAAATAGCTCCTCCCTTCCCTCCCACTCCAGTCACTCGACCGAAGTTAAGGAAAGAAAAGAAAAGTCAAGGTGCAGAGGTGTCTGAAGTTTACAATAACCCAAACCTGTCTTACAAAAACAGGGCAGGCCATGGACTCATTGTGTCAAAAAAGAAATAAATGTATCAGGTAAGCATTAATTTTCTTTTCTTTTTTATGACACAATGAGTCCACGGATCATCTTAATTACTAATGGGATTCAATACCCAAGCTAGAGTACACAGATAATACGGGAGGGACAAGACAGGGAACCTAAATAGAAGGCACCACTGCTTGAAGAACCTTTCTCCCAAAAGCAGCCTCAGTCGAGGCAAAAGTGTCAAACTTGTAGAACTTTGAAAAAGTATGAAGAGAGGACAAAGATGCAGCCTTGCAAATCTGTTCCACAGAAGCTTCATTTTTGAATGCCCGAGAAGAAACAACAGCCTTCGAGGAATGAGCCGTAACTCTCTCAGGGGACTGCTGTCCAGCAGTCTCATATGCAAAACGTATAATACTCTTTAGCCAAAAAGAAAGAGAAGTAGCCGTAGCTTTCTGTCTCTTACATTTTCCTGAGAAAATCACAAACAAATAGAAGACTGACGAAAGTCCTTAGTCTCCTGCAGGTAAAACTTTAACATATGGACCACGTCCAAATAGTGCAGAAGTTGATCTTTCTGAGAAGAAAGATTAGGCCACAACGAAGGAACAACAATCTCCTGATTCATGTTCCAATCAGAAACAATCTTAGAAAGAAATCCTAATCTAGTACATAAAACTACCTTATCTGAATGTAAAATAAGGAAAAGAGACTCATACTGCAATGCCGAGAGTTCAATACTCTACGAGCAGAAGAAATAGCAACAAGAAATAAAACTTTCCAAGATAAAAACTTAATATCTAAGGAATGCATAGGCTTAAATAAAGTCCATTGAAGAACATTGAGAACTAAATTCAGACTCCATGGAGGAGTAACTGGTTTAAACACAGGCCTGATCCTAACCAAGGCCTGACAAAATGATAGAACATCTGGAACATCTGCCAGAAGTTTGAGTAACAAAAAAGATAGGGTAGAGATCTGACCCTTTAGGGAACTAGCGGATAAACCTTTCTTCAAACCCCTCGGAGAGAAGACAAAAATCTATGAATCCCCGCTCTACTCCATGAGTAGCCCTTGGATTCACACCCAAATAAATATTTGCGCCATATCTTATGGTAAATCCTTCTAGATACAGGCTTACGAACTTGAATCATGGTCTCTATGACTGAGTCTGAAAGACCCCGCTTGAATAAAATTAAGCTTTCAATCTCCAAGTAGTCAGCTTCAAAGAAAATAGAATTGAATGAAGGGCCCTTGAATTAGAAGGTCCTTTCTCAACGAAAGTCTCCATGGTGGCAGAGATGCCATGTCCACCAGATCTGCATACCAAATCCTGCGAGGCCAAGCTGGTGCAATGAGGATCACCGACGTCTACTCCTGCATGATTCGAGGAATGACCCGAGGAAGAAAAGCAAACAGAGGAAAAAGGTATGCTAGACTGAAAGTCCAAAGTACCGTCGGGGCATTTAACAGTACCACCTGAGGGTCCCTAGACCTCGACCTGTATCTCAGAAGATTGGCCCTCTGTTGAGATGCCATGAGATTCAATTCCGGCTGACCTCATTTGAGAATCAAGCTGAAAAACACTTCTGGATGGAGTACCCACTCCCCCGGCTGAAAGGTCTGCCTGTTCATGAAGTCCGTCTCCCACCCGAGTCTACCCCTGGGATGTGGATATATGACAGACAGCGAGAATGGGCCTCTGCCCACTGAATTATTTTGGATACCTCTGTCATTGCTAAGGAACTCCCCGTTCCTCCCTGATGAACTGAAGATATGTGTCCAACTGGAACCAGATAAACTGGACCGAGACTAACCACCAGACCAGGCCAGAAAAGCATTGAAGATCGCTCTCAGCTCCAGAATAATTATAGGAAGACCAGACTCTGACTGAGTCTTAAATTACCTGAACCTTTAGGGGGCCATAGACTGCTGCCCATCATAGAAGGTTGGTGTCTGTTGTCACAAACACACAAGATGGTCTGCGAAAACAGGTTCCCTGGAAAAGATGATCCAGAGACAACCACCCTTAAAAAATCCCTTGTCGTCTGCTCCAGTAATATTCGAGGAGACAAATCCATATAATCTCTGTTCCATAGTCTGAGTATGATAACCTGCCTAGGTCTGAGAAGGAACCGAGTAAATGGAATGATGTCCCATGCCGCTACCATCAGTCCGACACCTCCATGCACTGAGCCACTAATGGCCGAGGAGAAGACTGAAGAAATAGACAAAAATCAAAAATCTTTTAATTTCCTGACTTCTGTCCGGAAAAAAACTTCATTTATAGGGAATCTATTATGGTTCCCAAGAAGGTTACCTTAGTCCATGTGACTAAGTAACTCCTTACCAAATTTACCTTCCTTCTTGATATCACAGAAGGGATAACAAAAATGTTTTTTATCGCCTGGACTAGGCTGTCTTCCAGAAAAGGTGCCCCAGAAATGCCCTGTAACCGAGCACCACCAACATCAAACCCAGACTCCTATTAGAAATTCTGGGAGCTGTGGCAAGGCCCTCCTGGATCAAGAGAAAAATTTGAAGGACGGTACACTTAGGAATTTGATTAGAATCTTGACATTTAAAATTTGATTAGATTCTAGAGATCTAAAATAGTATTGAAGGTTCCCTCTTTTTGAGAACCACTACCAGATTAGAATAAATTCCAAACTCTGTTCCTGATTGGAACAGGAACTCACTTTTTCACAGGTCGGAGAGGACTCCTACCCAGAGTAAGGCCACCTTGCCTCTTATCTGGCTTCAAACATTCTTGAAAGCCAAAACCTCCCTTCTGCTCAGAAGAAGAAATAGAAGGATTCCCTTGAAATCTTGAAAGGAACAAAAAAATAATCTTGACCATAATGTGTGCCAATATGGTAAGCCTGAAATCTAGGTTCCCCTAAATACTTGAAGGGAAGTATCTGTTAAAAAAGAGATGACTGACTTAAAGTCATTTATTTTATCCTGGATCTCTTTGAAGGGAGTGTCTGTTCGAATGGAACCAGACAACGTATGAACCAGTATGCTGCCACATAAATGACAGTGGCAATACAAGTCATAGGTTGCCATTATTGAGCAACCCCTCTAACCTCTTATCCCTAGGATCCTTAAAGGAACAACTATCCTCTATGGGAATAGTAGGACTCCTGGCTAGCGTGGAAATTGTCCTTTCCACCTTGGATACCGACTGAAGGAACTCCTTGAAAGAGTCCGCTATGGGTAAAAATCTCTTCAAAAACATAGGAAATGG
Organism: Bombina bombina; assembly: GCF_027579735.1. Classification (NCBI taxonomy): domain Eukaryota; kingdom Metazoa; phylum Chordata; class Amphibia; order Anura; family Bombinatoridae; genus Bombina; species Bombina bombina. The sequence goes on along the minus strand of NC_069504.1, from coordinate 941,432,133 downwards.
AGAAAAAAAGGGGTACCTTCTCTCCCATTCCTTAGCAACTATCTTGGTACAATCTAATATTGACAACCACCATGGTATCGTTTTCGTCCTGAGTAGCTAAAACCTCCTTAAGTAACAGACGGAGGTGTTCTAGCTTAAACCTGAAAGATACAACTTCCATACCAGCAGGTGGAATTATACTGTCAGAAAATGAAATTTTATCCTCAGATGCTACTGAAGTATCCTCCTCCTCACGTCTGGGAGGGGACCCTAAGATAGTAACAACCGTGACAGGAACCTCGTTCACTGAATGTTTATATTTCCTCTTGTGCTCTCCCTGCAGCATGAGAAAAGCCGACAACGCACCCGAGACCGCCTAGTACAAGGGGGAAGCGATGTCTTGCAAGGTAACTCCAAGAGGAGTCATGGAGGAAATGCAGGGCACTGGTTGAAAGGACGCAAAGCTTTTTGGGACACTTAAGGAGAAGACTGTGGAATATATTTAACATTGTCAGAATGCCTAATGAACAGCATCCGTAACAATGTTGGCTCTGAGAAAAAGGTTTATCTCTGGACTGCAAAATCGTCATAATACATGAGACAGAAAAACGTTGGTCATACTACCATAGTAGCCAAGCATAAAGTATATGTAACATTATTTACATTTTGAATCAAATAAAAATTTAATATCCTAATCAGAGATACTGTGCCTTTAAATGTTAAAGAGATTCACATTTATTCCAATAACAGAGATATGTAAATTAACATGTCTAGAGTGTTCTTAGACCCACTGTAAGTACCATTTGGTCAACTAAAAATGGGGAAATACTGTGCCCTTAAGAGACAAAATAACTGCATTATTATGTAATCATAAAACTTTAACATAAGAATGAAAACAATCCCCAAACTTCAGTGAATCTGCGGAAACTTGACACCGGATTGCCTAAGAAATAGAAGGCAACTGTATATTACCTGAGAATTAAACTTCTAAAACAGAAAGTAAAGTCCCACCATAACTGCCCGATTCAACAGGATTAAGGCTATGAGCAAAGATGCGCCAAGACGCGTAGCATAGCTCCGCCCATCGTGGGCATGGCGAAATAAACCTCCCGGGCGGCTAAAACCTTGTTAGAAACAGAGCCGCCAGGAGAGTCATGGCGGCAATTATAGCTAAAACCTCCCATTCGACTAGTATGCATAAAAGTAAATAGAAGTAAAAACTTGCCCCAAACATTCTAAGGCTAGTTGTAAGGCAAGACTAAAAACTCCCGGTCGGCTAGAAATGTTAAATAAATCCGCTGGGAGTAAAGATTGCCCCAAACATTTAAAAGTTGCAAACGATGCTAAAACTCCTGGTCGGCTAGTTTTTTAGCGTTAAGAGAAAACCGCTGGGAGTAAAATGCACCAAACAAAAAACAATCCAATAATATCCAGTACAAGACCACTGGTAAGAGCTCCAAGGAGTTACTACCAAACTCCAGCAAAACGATACAAAGGAAAAAAGGATGGAAGCTCTCCAATATGCCAAATTTATCTCTTTATTAGAATAATTGCAGAGTCAAACAACCACGACGTTTCAGGGTAATGTGCCCCTTAATCATGTGTTAAATGTTTGCACAGATACACCTGTTTAAATAGCTGACTGGGATTTTAACCCTTACAATCTTTCAAAGCACACAGCTTATATGGGTTAGCGCCATCTATTGTTCAGGTCAAGGTATAATCTGACACAAAAGTTAAAAACAAACTGCTATGAAGCCACTAATACAAACCAGTTAAATAAATAACCTATCAATCATTGCATATAATATACACAAAATGTTTGTAACAAATCTATTTACATAATGTCACATAATAATGGTATTAAGTTTGATCAGAAACTGAAATGAATAAAAAGCACTGAATAACAAAAAATAAATAAAAAAAATAGAAAAAATATGAAAAAATTAAATTAATAAAAAAACTGCCCAATTAATTTCTCTGTTTAACCCCTTCGGTTCCAGGGTATCAAGATGAAAGATCCAAAAGGTCTCAGGCTGTTTGAGTAAAACATCCCTTTTACCCCCTCTTCTGGGAACCTTGATCTGCTCAATGACCTGGAACCGAAGCTGGCTAACATGGTGTCCTGTTGCTATAAAATGATAAGCAACAGGAGCTGTCAGTGTCTTACATCTGATATTGCTCTTGTGTTCTGTTATGCGATCACGTATCCTTCTAGAGGACTCGCCAATATAGGCCTTCCCACATGGGCATTTAATCATGTAAATAACATAACTACTATTGCATGTAAAATAATCCCTATAATACAATTTATATCCACTATGTGGGTGTAAAAAATAAGGACTTTTAACTATAGAGTTACATCATCGTTCCTTGATCAGGTCATTACCCAAAAGTCAGTTGCTCAGAGTGAAACGGATAGTAACTGAAGAATTTAAGGTCCCCTTTAGACTATCTGAGACAACTTTGGTTCCAGGTCATTGAGCAGATCAAGGTTCCCAGAAGAGGTGGTAATCGGGATGTTTTACTCAAACAGCGTGAGACCTTTTGGATCTTTCATATTGATACCCTGGAACCAAAGGGGTTAAACAGAGAAATTAATTGGGCAGTTTTTTATTAATTTAATTTTTTCATATTTTTTCTATTTTTTTTATTTATTTTTTGTTATTCAGTGCTTTTTATTAATTTCAGTTTCTGATCAAACTTAATACCATTATTATGTGACATTATGTAAATAGATTTGTTACAAACATTTTGTGTATATTATATGCAATGATTGATAGGTTATTTATTTAACTGGTTTGTATTAGTGGCTTCATAGCTGTTTGTTTTTAACTTTTGTGTCAGATTATACCTTGACCTGAACAATAGATGGCGCTAACCCATATAAGCTGTGTGCTTTGAAAGATTGTAAGGGTTAAAATCCCAGTCAGCTATTTAAACAGGTGTATCTGTGCAAACATTTAACACATGATTAAGGGGCACATTACCCCGAAACGTTGTGGTTGTTTGACTCTGCAATTATTCTAATAAAGAGATACATTTGGCATATTGGAGAGCTTCCATCCTTTTTCCTTAGTAAAATGCACCAAACATGATGATATCTGATATCATCATAACCCCTATAAGAGCCAATTCTCCTAGGTCCCCAGTGCCTGCAGAGACTGCCCTATGACTAATCCTCCCCTCTTAGGAAGAATGTCATCCTGTGTCCATTGTATATGTTAAAGTACTAATATTTCTGCGTACATCCCCAGAAAAAAAAAAATTAGCACTTACCTCAGAAATCTGCCCGGCAGCAGGGCAGCTCAACCGGCTTGAGAGGTTCTCCTCCTCACATTCGCCTGTGGAAAAAAGAAAGGACTGAGTATATCCCCTCAGACTTTCATAATCAGGGCAGTATCAATACATGGGAGGCGCAGTGAGAATTATGTCCCACAAGTTCCCATTGCTCTAAAGCCACCAATGCTCTACTGAAGAGACTGATATGGACTAAGGCTATACCCTAGAACAAAGCAGCACAATCTTGCACTACTTTAAAAATAATAAACTCTTGATTGAAGAATCTAATCTAACACCTCACTTTACCACTTCCTATCACTAACGTAGGCAAAGAGAATGACTGGAGTGGGAGGGAAGGGAGTAGCTATTAAACAGCTCTGCTGTGTTGCTCTTTGCTGCCTCCTGCTGACCAGGAGGTGAATATCCCATTAGTAATTAAGATGATCCGTAGACTCATCGTGTCATAAAAAACACTAACCCCCGAAGATCCACTTACAGTTTTTGAAGACCCGACATCCATCCTCAACGAAGCAGCAGAAGTCCTCATCGAAGCCGGCAGAAGTCTTCATCTAAGAGGGCCAAAGTCTTCATCCAAGGCGGTAGAAGTCTTCATCCAGACGGCATCTTCTATCTTCATCCATCCGCCGTGGATCGGCTTCATCTTCAAGACATCCGGCGCCCATTATACTTGGGCCATGAAGCCAAATGAGGTCACATAAGCGGTTTATCTTCAAGGACAGATGTTGGGAACCCATACCACACAGTTGCAGAGTGTGGATTCCAAACTAGAGGCTATAACCGCTCAACTCTCTTCACTAGTTGCAGTGAGGAATACCGGTCCTGTTGTTGAACCTCCAGTCTCTGCTCCTAGTACTGTGGCTTCATCCCCTGATTCTGAAAGTATACCCTGGATACTATTGCCTGACAAGTATGAAGGTACTACTGATTGTAGGGGTTTTCTTAACCAATGCAGGCTGCACTTCCGCAATGATCCTTGCACCTTTCAGTCTCAACAGTCAAGGGTCACCTTTATCATTTCCTTACTGAAAGACAAGGCTCTAGCCTGGGTCTCTCCCCTTTTGGAACAGAATGCTCCACTCCTGAACGATGCTGATGCATTCATTTCGGCACTTACTTCTGTGTTTAGGACTTCTGGCCATACTTCTGCTGCAGAACTTTCTTTCCTAGATCTCCGCCAGTGCAATAGAACTGTGGCACAATTTGCCATTGAGTTTTGCACCTTTGCACTAGAGACCAGTTGGAATGGCAGTGCCCCCAAGGCAGCCTTTAGGAGGGGTCTGCATGAACGCATCAAAGATGAACTCACTTACCGTGATATTCCCTCTTCTTTGGATGACTTTATAACACTTTGTATCAGTTTAGTCTCTCGCTTCCAGGAGAGACAAGCCGAGAGAAACAGAGCTCGGAGAATCCTTCCCTCCCGTTCTTCTATTGTCCGGTTTCTGCAGTGTCCTCTACCCCTTCAACTTCTCCAGCCACCCCAGTAGAGGGACCCATGAATCTTTCCAACTTCAAACCCTCAGAGTCTTAAAGACAGAGAAGAAGGAGATTGAGACTATGCTTTTATTGTGGTTCTAACTCCCACCAACTAAAGAACTGTGACATTCGGCCGGGAAAAGCTAATGCTTAGGGGATAACACTGGGGTACCTCTAAGCATGATCACTACTAAATCCCCTCACTCCTCTCGGATTCTGGTACCTGTTACTCTTACCTTTCTTCAGAATTTTGTCCACACTCAAGCCTTCATTGACTCGGGGGCAGTTGGAAACTTTTTGGATCACTGTTTTATAATTCAAGCTGGCTTGCCTCTTCTGCAGAAAAGACATTGTCTCAAAATAACTACTCTGGATGGCACCCCCCTTGATTCAGGCTTGATCCATTTTGAGTCAGCACCCCTGACCCTGACTGTGGGAGTCCTTCATATGGAACAGCTGCAGTTCGAGGTCATTCATTCCCCAGCACAACCTGTCATCCTTGGTTTTCCTTGGCTTCATATACATAATCCGCATTTCGAATGGGCTGAAGGGCAACTGGCCTCCTGGGGTAACTCCTGTTTCCACTCCTGCCTTGCTAAAGTCACTCCTCTGCTCCACATCCCTATAGCCAGTCTTCGAACTCCTTCAAACCTTCACCCAGTATACGTGGACTTCGCAGATGTATTTGAGATTAAAGCAGCTGACGTGCTGCCACCCCACCATCCTTATGACTGCAAAATTGACCTCTTTCCTGGAGCTCCACTAACTAAAGGGAGGACTTATCCACTCTCCAAAGCTGAAACCAAGTCCATGGATTACATCCAAGAGAACCTTGCTAAAGGTTTTATTCGCCCTTCCTGCTCTCCTGCTGGGGCAGGCTTCTTTTTCGTCAGTAAGAAGGATGGTGGGCTCAGACCCTGTGTCAACTACAGAGCCTTGAACAACATAACTATCAAGAATCGCTATCCCATTCCTTTGATCAGTGAACTGTATGACTTGCTCTAGGATGCTCGCTTCTTCACCAAGCTGGACTTACGTGAGGCATACCATCTGATTCATATCTTCCCAGGTCACGAATGGAAGACTGCCTTCAACACAAGATAAGGGCATTACGAATACCTCGTAATTCCCTTTGGGCAATTTGTCAACTATGTCTTCCGTGACCTCCTCAATCTCACTGTCATCGTCTACCTGGATGACATCCTTGTTTTCTCTTCCACTTTGGAGGAGCATCATAAACACTTGAGACAGGTACTTCATTGTCTCAGAGACAATTATTTGGTAGCAAAGCTAGAAAAATGTGAGTTTGATCAAGTTCAGATCCAGTTCCTTGGTTATGTCATCTCAAAGGAGGGTTTTGCCATGGATCCTCCTAAACTCACCGCAGTTTTAGAATGGCCTCAACCTAATTTGTTAAAGGAATTACAGAGATTCTTGGGGTTCTCCAATTTTTACCACAAGTTTATAAAGAACTTTTCTCAAACAGTTGCTCCACTCACTGAATTGACAAAATGGAATAAAGACTGTAAACATTGGCCTCCTGAAGCCATAAATGCCTTCTCTCATCTGAAAAAGGCTTTCTGTTCTGCTCCTGTGCTCCGCCATCCTGATCCTGACCTACAGTTCACTTTAGAGGTTGATGCCTCCGAGCTAGGGGCTGGAGCAGTTCTAATCCAAAGGGATCCTTTGACCTCCAAGTCGCACCCTGTAGCCTTTTTCTCTAAACCCTTTACTCCTGTAGAGAGGAATTATGATGTGGGTAATCGTGAAAATTAGCCATTAAGATGGCCTTGACTGAATGGCATCATTGGTTAGTGGGCACCGCCAATCCCATTCAAATTCTCACAGACCACAAGAATCTAACTTACCTACAGACTGCTCATCGACTCAATCCTCGACAGGCCAGATGGGCCTTGTTCTTTTCCCATTTTAACTTTGTGGCCTCTTATCTTCCTGAGACCAAAAACAAGAAGGTTGATACCCTTTCCTGTCAGTTTCCTCACACAAATGATTCTTCTGAAGCTCCTATTGAACACATCATACCTTCCTCCTGTGTGTTTGCTCAACTGAATACCACCCTTCTTCAAAGACTGCAACGTGCCTAGTCTAGTAAACCTCTTGAAGCTCCCGGGGCCTCCAATATCCTTTTTTTTACCTCTGAACCTATGCACTCCTGTGCTATCCTGGGGTCATGATAGTAAACTCTTAGGACATCCTTGTTTTTGACAAGGCTTGCTCCAACCATTGTCCATTCCCAAACAACCTTGGACACACATAACAATGAACTTTATTGTGGACCTTTCACCTTCTGACTACCATACAGCTATCTGGATTGTGGTGGATCGGTTTTCCAGACTGGCTCATTTTGTGCCCTTAACGAAACTGCCTTCTGCCCAGGAATTATCATCTCTTTTTCTCTTGCATATGGTACGATTTCATGGCATTCCTGTGAATATTGTTTCCGACAGAGGTTCACAATTCATCTCTACCTTTTGGAGAGCCTTTTGCAAGTTGTTTGGAACCACTGTTTCCCTGTCTTCTGGCTACCATACTCAGACCAATGGACTTACTGAGAGCGTAAACCAGGATCTCGTGGCCTACCTTAGAACCTTTGTCAATTCATTCCATGCCAACTGGTCTGACTTGCTGCCCCTAGCCGAGCTGGCAAGAAACACTCATTGACACTCTTCTCTACGATGTTCTTCATTTCAAGCTGCAGCAGGGTATAAACCTTGTGTCTTCCCTCTTCTCAGTCCACTGGGGTTGCTGCTGCAGACCGACACATTACTGAACTCACCACTCATTGGCAACGTATTCGCTCTCAGCTACGTTCAGCTGTCTCTAGATACAAGACATTTGCTGATCATCATAGAATTTCTGTATGTGACATTTTGGTAGGTGAACGTGTTTGGGTCTCTACTTGACATATTCGTCTACATCAACCCTGTCACAAATTAGGGCCTAGGTTTATCAGTCCTTACAAAGTCTCCTGTTGCCTACAAAGTGGCCATGCCCAAGACCCTGCACATACACCCAGTCTTCCACATATCTCTACTAAAGCCTTACATCAGGAATAGATATACCTGACTCAGAGCTCCTCTTCCTCTGCTCCTGGTCCATGGCGACCCTGAATATGAGGTTGCTAAGATCCTGGACTCCAGAAACAGGTGCAGACAACTGCAGTATCTTGTACATTGGAAGGGTTATTCTGTGGCAGATCATTCCTGGGTTCCTGCCCAAGACGTACATGCTCCATCTTTGGCCTCCAGATTCCATGTTGCTCATCCTTCGAAGCCGACTCTGGTTCCCAGGGGGAACCCTTGAGAAGGGGGCTATGTCAAGCTGCGCCGCTCTAGCTGTTGCTATGGGTGTGGCCTCTGCTTCCCTGCTCATTGTCAGGGGCTGTGTCGGCTCCGGTTGTGAGCGGCGCTGACGTCATCGCCGCATGCTCCTCTCTCAGATGCCGGTCCGGATTCCTGTGGCGCGAATCCTGCGCCTATGTAAGTCGCTCAATAACGATCTATCACTGCCCAAGTAAAGGTGTTACTTTGTGTGCTCCTGCTCCTAGGTGTGATAGATCGTTATGCTCTGGATTGCCTTATTGTTGATAAACCCTGCCTATCTAACTACTCTACTTGATTAACTCCTATTGCACTGGATTGCCTTATTGTTGATGAACCCTGCTTGTCTGACTACTCTGCTTGATTAACCCCTATTGCTCTTGATTGCCTTATTGTTGATGAACCCTGCCTGTCTGACTACTCTGCCTGATTAACCCCAATTGCTCTGCTTTACCATGCCAAATCCTGCCTGCCTGACCATTCTAGTAGTTTACCTTTGGACTGCCTTACTGTTGCCTAACCCTGCCTGCCTGACCTTTCTAGTGGTTTACCCCTAAACTGCCTTTCTCTGACTCCCTACCTGTTGTTGCCAAAGACTATCCTGCCTCTGGTGAGTGCCGCTTACCTCATAATACGAACTTTAACTGCTCTGGGATATTCCCTATCATTCTGGCTTGACGCTGGGATAAGAAGACTACAAGCCGAGTTCGGTCTGATAATGGAATATCCCACGAGCATTACAGGTATACCCATAAATATTGTCTCTGACAGAGAAGCTCAATTTATTTCCAACTATTGGAGAAGCTTCTGTAAATTGCTTGGAACCACTGTTTCTTTGTCCTCTGGTTATCACCCCCAGACTAACGGCAGACTAAGAGAACCAATCAGGATCTCAAAGCTTATCTCAGAACATATGTCAATTCATAGCATACTAATTGGTCTGGGTTGTTACCCCTAGCTGAACTGGCAAAGAATACTCATTGTCATTCTTCTCTATGATGCTCTCCTTTCCAAGCCGCAGCTGGTTATCAACCTCGTGTTTTTCCTCTTTCTGCTCAGTCTACAGGAGTTCATGTCACTTCACTGATCTCACTACCCATTGGCAATGAACACGCTCTCAGTTACACTCAGCTGTCTTCAGATACAAGAGCTTTGCTTGCCATCATCGAGCTGCTATTCGTGCCTTTTCTGCAGGTGATCATGTCTGGGTCTCTACTCAACATATACGCTTATGTCAAACTTGTCACAAATTAGGGCCTTGGTATATTGGTCCTTATAAGGTTCTCAAGAGACTGTCTCCTGTTGCCTACAGAGTGGCCTTGCCTAAGGCCTTACACGTTCACCCGGTCTTTCACATCTACCTGCTCAAACCCTACATCACAAGTAAATATACTCGACTCAGACGTCCTCCTTCTCCACTCATGATTCAAGGGGAGCCGGAGTATGAGGTTGCTAGGATCCTGAACCCCAGAATTAAATGCAGGCAACTCCAATAACTCCTTCACTGGAAGGGTTACTCTGTGGTGGATCGTTCCTGGGTCCCTGCCCGTGATGTGCATGCTCCATCTTTGGTCTACGAATTCCATGCTGTTCATCCTTTGAAACCAACTCTGGTTCCTGGAGGGAGCCCTTGAGTGGGGGGCTATGTCACGCCACTCATCTGTCTCAGGCCCCGGCTTTAGGCGCTTGGCATTGATGTAATCACCGCATGCCCTGTCTTCCCCTGATACCGGTCCAGATCTCACCTGTCCTCTCTTTGGCGCGAATCCTGCTCCTATGTAAGTACCTCAGTTGCTTACATCTTTGCCCAAGTATAGGTGTTACTTTGCGTGCTCCTGGGTGCTTATATTTTGCTGAACTGCTGCTTACCTTATCGTTACTGAACTTTGCCTGTTTCAAGACTACTCTATTGCTTAACCCCTAAACTGCTGATTGCCTTTTGTTGCTGACCTCTGCCTGTTCCTGACCATTCTACTGGTTTACCCCTGAACTGTTGAACTGCTGGATTACCTTTTTGTTGCTGACCTCTGCCTGTCTCTGACCGTTCTACTGGTTAACCCCTGAACTGCTGGATTGTCTTTCTGTTGCCGAACTCTGCCTGTCTCTGACCATTCTACTGGTTAACCCCTGAACTGCTGGATTGCCTTTCTATTGCCGAACTCTGCCTGTCTCTGATCATTCTCTGACTTACACTTATTGCCGTGAAGGACTACCCTGTCTACAGTGAGTACTGCTTACCTAATTTCTTAAACTCACTTTGTTCTGGGATATTTCCTTATCCTTCCACTTGACGCCAGGATAAGAAGACTACTGGCCAAGTTTGGTCTGATAGGGAAATATCCAATGAGCATTACAAAAAGTGATGCAGCATAACTGTAAAAAGCTGACTAGAAAATATCATGTGAACATCTCTATGTAAAAAAAATATATATTTTACCTCAAAAGTAGATATGTGCAGCTTCGAAAAATTCGGTTTGGTTCGGACCGATTCGAATTTCGGTTCGGATCGATTCGAATTCGGAAGAAATCGAATGAATTCATTTCGGATTCATTCGGATTCTTTCGGATTCGTGGGAAATTCGGTTCGATTCGGTTCGATTCGATTTGAATCGATTCGGAATTTCGGAATTTTGGTCAGGGTTATGTGGGATGTGCTGTGTATTACACTAGTATACTGTACAATACTAGTGTAATACACGGCCATCCGAATCCATCCGAATCTACCGAATAAATTCGAATCGATTCGGATTTATTCGGTAGATTCGGCACTACCGCAATTCGGAAATTCAAATTGATCCGAATCTCCAAATTTGACAAATTTGTCCGAATTTCGATTCAGACCGAATCGAATCGCACATGTCTACTCAAAAGTATTCACACCCCATTGTAAAGAACTTTAAGAAGTAAATCAGTATGCCTGTCCTGGGCACTGCAAGGGAGCATTCTTCCTGCACACTCATGTTATTTTCCTATTTAGTTTAAGGAAGTTTACTATGAAATCTCACAAGAGTTAAGTGAAATCTCAATAGATCACAGTAAAAGAGTTCATGACCTCAGCACTGCTGATGCTGATTGGCTGCTCTTCATTTCTTCCTCTTTTTTTTTTTTTACCTGCAGCAAGGCAGTAACTAAAAGATAACTTTTTACAGAACACTTACTCTGGTGAGCTGAGGAAATTGTGAGGTAACATATCTTCCTTTTTTACATAGAGATTCTCAGGGGATATTTTCCTGTCAGCTTTTTACAGATATGCTGCAGCACTTTCAAGTGATTTAGCATATGAGTATTATGTCCCTTAAAGAGAGAACAAAAGAAAAATCAACATGTTATTATATCTCTGCCCCCATCACTTGAAGCTTGAGAGCTTGAGTTCTTCTTAACGTTGTTGTTTACACAGCTTTTCTATAACCAGTATTGCAATTTATAATACAGGTGGAGATACAATTAGAAAAAGAAGTAGCTATTACAAATGATAAAATAAATGAAGACAATTTAATAAATTCCAGCAGGGACAATAGAACATCGGGTACACATTAAGGTCTAGATTACAAGTGGAGCACTAATTTACAAGTTGTCGGTTATTGCTACCGCGAGCTTGCGGTAGCAATTAGCACTTATAAAATAAAATTAAATCAGATCTCTGGTTAATTTTATAAATTTCCACCAAATTCCCCCAAAATCAATTGTGATATACTTTATTAAAAAATAAATGGCTAGATTACAAGTTTTGCGGTAAGAGCAGCTCGGTACTAACTTGCAAGTTATTTCCACCGCTCACCTCCCTATAGCGCTGCTATTACAGGTTTTAATAAACCCGGCGTTAGCAGGCGATATTGCAGCGTTGAGCAAAATTGAGCTCCATACTGCACTCAAATACCAGCACTGATTTAAGCTGTTTTTACGTGCTTGTGCATAATTTCCCTATAGGCATCAATGGGGAAAGCCGGCTAAAAAAGCTTAACACCTGCAATAAAGGAGCATAAAGCTCCGTAACGCAGCCCCATTGATTCCTATGGGGAAAGAAAATTTATATTTACACCTAACACCCTTATATAAACCCCGAGTCTAAACACCCCTAATTTGCCACCCCTGACATTGCTGACACCTACATTATACTTATTAACCCCTAATCTGCCGCCCCTAACATCGTCACCATCTACCTACACTTATTAGCCACTAATCTGCCGCCCCCAATGTCACTGCCAGCTACCTACACTTATTAACCCCTAATCTGCCGTCCCCAATGTCGCCGCCACCTACCTACACTTATTAACTCCTAATCTGCTGCCCCCAATGTCGCCACCACCTACCTACACTTATTAACCCCTAATATGCCGCCCCTAACATCGCCGCTGCTATACTAAAGTTATTAACCCCTAAACCGAACCCTAAGTCTAACCCTAACACACACTAACTTTAATATAATTAAAATAAATCTAAATAAAAATTACTATCATTAACTAAATAATACCTATTTAAGACTAAATACTTACCTGTAAAATAAACCATAAGGTAGCTACAATATAACTTATAGTTACATTGTAGCTAGCTTAGGTTTTATTTTTATTTTACAGGCAAGTTTGTGTTTATTTTAACTAGGTACACTAGTTACTAAATAGTTATTAACTATTTACTAGCTACCTAGTTAAAATAAATACAAATTTACCTGTAAAATAAAACTTAACCTGAGTTACACTAACATCTAACCTTACACTACAATTAAATAAATTACATTAATTAAATGCAATTAACTAAATTACAAAACAAACAAACACTAAATTACATAAAATAAAAAAAGAAATTAATAAATATTTAAACTAATTACACCTAATCAAAATAAAAAAGGCCCCCCAAAATAAAAAAAACCCTAGCCTACAATAAACTACCAATGGCCTTTAAAAAGGCCTTTTGTGGGGCATTGCCCCAAAGAAATAAGCTCTTTTACCTGTAAAAAAATAATACAACCAACCCCCCAACAGTAAAACCCACCACCCACACAACCAAACCCCCCAAATAAAATCCTATCTAAATAAACCTAAGCTCCCCATTGCCCTGAAAAGGGCATTTGTATGGTCATTGCCCTTAAAAGGGCATTTATCTCTTTTTCTGCCCAAACCCTAAGCTAAAAATAAAACCCACCCACTAACCCCCGAAGATCCGCTTACAGTTTTTGAAGACCGGACATCCATCCTCAACGAAGCCAGGAGAAGTCTTCATCCAAGCGGCAAGAAGTCCTCAACGAAGCAGGGAGAAGTCTTCATTCAAGCCGGGTGAAGTGGTCTTCCAGACGGGCAGAAGTCTTCATCCAGACGGCATCTTCTATCTTCATCCTTCCGACGGGGAGCAGCTCCATCTTCACCCGGCACGGAGCATCCTCTTCTTTCCACGGCTCTTCAAGAATTAATTCTCCTTTAAATTACGTCATCCAAGATGGTGTCCCTTGAATTCCGATTGGCTGATAGAATTCTATCAGCCAATCGGAATTAAAGGTGAAAAAATCCTATTGGCTGATGCAATCGGATAATAGGATTGAGCTTCAATCCTATTGGCTGATCCAATCAACCAATAGGATTGAGCTCACATTCTATTGGTTGTTCCAATCAGCCGATAGAATGCGAGCTCAATCCTATTGGCTGATTGGATCAGTCAATAGGATTTTTTCTCCTTTAAATCTGATTGGCTGATAGAATTCTATCAGCCAATCAGAATTCAAGGGACGCCATCTTGGATGACATTATTTAAAGGAGAATTCATTCTTGAAGAGCCGTGGAACGAAGAGGATTCTCCGCCCCAGATGTCTTGAAGATGGTGCCACTCTGCTCTGGATGAAGACTTCTGCCTGTCTGGAAGACCACTTCTTGCCGCTTGGATGAAGACTTCTCCTGGCTTCGTTGAGGACTTCTTTCCGCTTGGATGAAGACTTCTCCCGGCTTTGTTGAGGATGGATGTCTGGTTTTCAAAAACTGTAAGTGGATCTTCGGGGGTTAGTGTTAGGTTTTTTTAAGGGTTTATTGGGTGGGTTTTATTTTTAGCTTAGGGTTTGGGCAGAAAAGGAGCTAAATGCCCTTTTAAGGGCAATGCCCATACAAATGCCCTTTTCAGGGCAATGAGGAGCTTAGGTTTTTTTATATAGGATTTTATTTGGGGTTTTTTGGTTGTGTGGTTTTACTGTTGGGGGGTTGTTTGTATTATTTTTTTACAGGTAAAAGAGCTGATTTCTTTGGGACAATGCTATTGGCAGTTTAGTTTAGGCTAGGGTTTTTTTTATTTTGGGGGGCTTTTTTATTTTGATAGGGCTTTTAGATTAGGTGTAATTAGTTTAAATATTTGATAATTTCTTTTTTATTTTGTGTAATTTAGTGTTTTTTTTGGTAATTTAGTTAATTGTATTTAATTAATATAATTTATTTAATTGTAGTGTAAGGTTAGGTGTTAGTGTAACTTAGGTTTTATTTTACAGGTAAATTTGTATTTATTTTAGATAGGTAGCTAGTAAATAGTTAATAACTATTTACTAACTAGTCTACCTAGTTAAAATAAATACAAACTTAGCTGTGAAATAAAACCTAAGCTAGCTATAATGTAACTATTAGTTATATTGTAGCTAGCTTAGGTTTTATTTTATAGTTAAGTATTTAGTTTTAAATAGGAATTATTTAGTTAATGATAGTAATTTTTATTTAGATTTATTTTAATTATATTAAAGTTAGTGGGTGTTAGAGTTAGACTTAGGTTTAGGTTTAGGGGTGAATAACTTTAGTATAGTGGCGGCGATGGTATGGACAGCAGATTAGGGGTTAATAATATTTAACTAGTGTTTACAATGCGGGAGTGCGGCAGTTTAGGGGTTACTATGATTATTTTAGTGGCGGCGATGTCCGGAGCGGCAGATTAGGAGTTAATAATTTTATTTTAGTGTTTGCGATGCGGGAGGGCCTCGGTTTAGGGGTTAATAGGTAGTTTATGGGTGTTAGTGTACTTTTTAGCACTTTAGTTATGAGTTTTATGTTACAGCTTTGTAACATAAAAGCCATAACTACTGACTTAAAGTTTACGGTATGGATCTTGATGGTATAGGCTGTATCGCTCACTTTTTGGCCGGATAGGCAAACTCCTAATACCGGCGCTGTGGAAGTCCCATTGAAAAAGGACTTTTTGAAAGCTGCGGTAGTTACGTTGCGTTACGGCCAAAAAATTGTGCGGGACAGATATACCTGCAAGACTCGTAATACCAGCGGTAGTGAAAAAGAGCCATAACGCTGCTTTTTCACTCATCCCGCAAAACTCGTAATCTAGCCGAAAGATAGTAGCATCTTTAATTTTTTTAATAAAATAATGCCAAAAAGCAGTTTTTTGGTTCTAAAGGGAGCGGTTGTGGGGTGAAAAGTGCCTTTACATTGTGATTTATGGGAACTATGTGTTCCCTGTAAATATATATGTATATGGTTGTATACATATATATGTAGGTGTTAATATGCATAGATGCACATATTAACACATAAATATATACTGTATATTTATAGTCTTATATATATATATATATATATATATATATATATATATATATATATATATATATATATATATATATATATATATTTAGACTTTGCTGCCATCGCTGTGCAACATACCCCCTTCACTGCGCATAGTTCTCATGCTGTGTCTCACAGCATGAGAACAAGGCTCCCATTTGAGCCTACGGAAGCGTGCTATTGTGAGCGCAATTTTTGGTTTAGAAACAAGATTAACATTACAAGATATACATTTATTGCATAAAAAAATATCTGGGGTTTTTCTCATTATGATGGCTTTTGGAACAATTTCTCAAACTGTGAAACATGTTTTGTCAAAAGCAAGAGACCGTTTTTTGTGCAAACTTGTTTGCTACTGAACAGTTTTCTGCAAAAGAAGCTTGTCAACTTTCAATTGTAGAAATCACACCTATTTATAAAACATGGAAAAGCCACAGATATTTTTTACAATGTGAAAAATGTTAATAGGTTTATTTAATAGTCGCAATGTGGGTGGGCGCAGATTTGGGGTTAATCATTTTATTTAGTGTCGGTGATGTCGGGGAGCAGCGATTTAGGGGTTAATAACTTTATTTAGTGTCTGCAATGTCGGGGAGTGACGGATTAGGGGTATTTAGACTAGGGGTTTATGTTAGGGTGTTAGGTTTAAATGTAACTTTTTTCCCCCCATAGACATCAATGGATTTGTGTTACGGCAATCACCATTCCGCGATCACATGTGTTAGTTTTTTTCTAACACTTTCTCCCTATTGATGTCTATGTGGGAAAATGTGCACGAGCACGTAAACTCAGCCCTTGGCTTCTGTGCGGTATGGAGCTTAACGCACAATAACGCACAGCACATGGAGGTTTTTCTGTAACTCGTAATGGCAGCGCTATGGAAAGTGCAATACCACTCATTGTATTGCGTTATTTATGCCCCCGGTATATCGCAAAACTCGTGATATAGGTGATACATTCGTATTGAAAAGAATCACCCCCCTTGAAAATAATCAAATGTGGTAGCCTTGCAGCCTGAAATAATGACAGACACAGTTTTTGTTTATCCAATTGTTATTACTCAGTGCAACTTATAATATCCAAGTGAAAGATATAACACCAACATGTCAGGCAAAATAAAAGGCAATTCAGAAACAGAATCACAGAGCTGCAAAAAAGGATCACCCACTCCTAAAATTACTTTTAAACTCAATCAGGTGTAGCTAATCACCTTCTCAACGGCACACACAAAGTCGTTTGACCTTCAACCGTGATCAGCTGTTGGCATATTGATTAGCTCAGCATGAAAAGAGCTTTCCTGGAGCATATTAGTCCCTGGTAGTGCAACGGAAGCAAACAATCAACTATGGGTGGAAAGGCACTGTCAAAAGATCTCTGGGATAATGTTGTGGACAGGCACAAGTCAGGAGAATGATACAAGACAATATCAAATGCTTTGTCAATTCCTAGAAGCACAGTGAAGTCTATTATTAAGAAGTGGAAGGTATTTGGTAAAACACAGACCCTGTCTGAATCAGGACATCACTCCAAACTGGATGAAAGATCCAGGAGGAAACTGGTCAGAGAGGCTACCAAGAGGCCCACAGCAACTCTGAAACAGTTGCAGGAATTTATGACAAAGAGTGGCCATTGTGTGCATGTGACAACAATATCCCGAATTCTCCACAAATGTGACTTGTATGGGAGGGTTGCAAGAAAAAAGCCACTCCTCAAAAAAGGCCACATGCAGTCACAACTGAGCTTTGCCATAACACACCTAAGAGATTCTGAGGCCACATGGAAAAACAGTGTTAATGTCAGATGAGACTAAAATTTAATTAATTGGCCTCAACACCAAATATATTTCAGGAGAAAATCCAATACGGCTCACCATGCAAATAACACCATACCTACAGTACAGCATGGAGATAGTAATATCCTGTTATGGGGGTGTTTCTCTGCAGCAGGCACTGGAGCACTTGTCAGGATAGAAGGAATAATGGATGGGGCTGTCAAATTCTTTAGAAAAATCTGCTGTCCTCTGCGAGGAAGTTGTCAATGGGAAGAAGGTTTACCTTCCAACATGAGAATGACCCAAAGCACACAGCAAAAATGACCACACAAGTGGTTGATTGAGAAAAAGGTGTATGTCTTTGCATGGCCTAGACAGAGCCCAGACTTAAACCCCATTGAATATCTGTGGCATGACTTGAAGACTGCAGTCCACAAACGGTCACCATCAAATGTAACAGAACTGGAGCAGTTCTGCAAAGAAGAGTAGGCAAATATTCCACAGTCTAGATAGAAACATAGAATTTGACGGTAGATAAGAACCAAAAAGGCCCATCAAGTCTACCCATATTACATGTTACTTTTTCCTTAGGATAGCCTTATGCATGTCCCAGGCATTTTTAAATTCCTTTACAGTCTTTGTGTTTACCACCTCAAATGAAAGTTCATTCCATTAATCCACCACCCTTTCTGTAAAAAAATGCTTCCTTAAATTTCTCCTGAATCTGCTACCCTCTAACTTTAGATTGTGACCCTTTGTTTTGGCATTTATTTTTTTGTGAAAAATGCTTTCAGCTTCTATTTTGTTAGGTCCCTTCATATATTTGAAGGTTTCTATCATGTCACCTCTTTCCCTTCTATCCTCTAAACTATACATATTCATATCATAGAGTCTTTCTTTGTACGTTTTATATTTTAGACCATGTACCATTTTAGTAGCCCTCCTTTGGACAGCTTCTAGTTTATTTATATCTTTCTGAAGATATGGTCTCCAGAACTGTACACAGTATTCCAGATTTGGTCTAACTAATGATCTGTAAAGTGGCATAAGAACCTTGCTATTTCTGCTACTAAAACCTCTTCCAATGCAACCAAGCATTTGACTGGCCTTGCTGGCTGCACTGCGGCATTGTGTACCAAATTTTAAATCATCTGAAATAATAATTCCCAAATCTCTTTCTTCTTTAATTACAGTCAGTAATGTACCATTGAGACTATAATTGGCCTTTGGGTTTTTGGATCCTATATGCATAATTTTGCTCTTGGTAATATTAAATTTCAGATCCCATTTATTTGACCAGTCCTCTAGTTTATTAATATCACAGTTCATTTGATCAACTTCTCCTGGAACATCTACCCTGTTACAAATTTTTGTATCATCAGCAAACAAGCAAACCTTCCCCTTAAGCCCACTTCCAATATCACTTATGAACATGTTAAACAAAACAGGCCCAAGAACTGACCCTTGGGGAACACCACTAGTAACTGATGCCTCATTTGAATGTACTCCATTAATTGAAACCCTCTGTCGTCTATCTTTAAGCCAGCATTCTACCCACTTAACAATCTTAGCATCTATTCCAAGGCAATACATTTTGTGAATAAGTTTGTTGTGTGGGACGATGTCAAATGCTTTGCTAAAGTCTAGATATGCAACATCTATGGCTCCTCCCTGGTCTATTATTTTAGTTACAAAGAAATCAATTAGATTAGTCAGGCATGATCTTCCAGCAGTGAAACCATGCTGTCCTTTGTCTTCTAAGTTGTTTGTCTGAATGAAAGATACAAGTCTTTCCTTTAAAAGAGTTTCCATTAATTTCCCTGCAATTGAGGTCAAACTGACTGGCCTATAGTTAGCAGAATCGTCCCTACTACCCTTTTTATGAAGAGGGACTAGATGTGCAAAGTTAGTAGAGATAACAGACTAAAGGCTGTAATTAAAGCAAAAGGTGGTTCAACCTCTTTTTATGAAGAGGGCTAGATGTGCAAAGTTAGTAGAGATAACAGACTAAAGGCTGTAATTAAAGCAAAAGGTGGTTCAACAAAATACTGGCACAAGGGGGTGATCCTTTTGCAACTCAGTTATTCTGTTTTTGAATTGTCTTTATTTTTGCCTGACATGTTGGTGTTATATCTTTAATTTGGATGTTATAAGTTGCACTGAGTAACTACAACTGGATAAACAAAAACTGTGCCTGTCTTTATTTAAGGTTGCAAAGCAAACAAATGTGATTATTTTCAAGGGGGTGATTATTTTCAACACCCACTGTATATACGCATATATATATATACATACATATTTATTTCTTTTCTAACATCTAAGACCTCATATCTTTGAGCTCTTATTACTTTTTTTCTTATAACTTTATTTATAACAAAAAGATCTGTTACATATTTACGAGTAGATTTGGAGTTTGGCGGTAGCCGTGAAAACCAGCGTTAGAGGCTCCTAACGCTGGTTTTAGGCTACCGCCGGTATTTGGAGTCATTCAAAAAAGGGTCTAACGCTCACTTTTCAGCCGCGACTTTTCCATACCGCAGATCCCCTTACGTCAATTGCATATCCTATCTTTTCAATGGGATCTTTCTAACTCCGGTATTTAGAGTCGTGGCTGAAGTGAGCGTTAGAAATCTAACGACAAAACTCCAGCCGCAGAAAAAAGTCAGTAGTTAAGAGCTTTCTGGGCTAACGCCGGTTCATAAAGCTCTTAATTACTGTACTCTAAAGTACACTAACACCCATAAACTACCTATGTACCCCTAAACCGAGGTCCCCCCACATCGCCGCCACTCAATTAAAATTTTTTAACCCCTAATCTGCCGACCGCCACATACGTTATACTTATGTACCCCTAATCTGCTGCCCCTAACACCGCCGACCCCTATATTATATTTATTAACCCCTAACCTGCCCCCCACAATGTCGCCGCCAGCTACCTACAATAATTAACCCCGAATCTGCCGACCGCAAAGCGGCGCCACCTACGTTATCCTTATGTACCCCTAATCTGCTGCCCCTAACACCGCCGACCCCTATATTATATTTATTAACCCCTAATCTGCCCCCCTCAACGTCGCCTCCACCTGCCTACACTTATTAACCCCTAATCTGCCGAGCGGACCGCACCGCTACTATAATAAAGTTATTAACCCCTAATCCGCCTCACTAACCCTATAATAAATAGTATTAACCCCTAATCTGCCCTCCCTAACATCGCCGACACCTAACTTCAATTATTAACCCCTAATCTGCCGACTGGAGCTCACCGCTATTCTAATAAATGTATTAACCCCTAAAGCTAAGTCTAACCCTAACACTAACACCCCCCTAAATTAAATATAATTTTAATCTAACGAAATTAATTAACTCTTATTAAATAAATTATTCCTATTTAAAGCTAAATACTTACCTGTAAAATAAATCCTAATATAGCTACAATATAAATTATAATGATATTATAGCTATTTTAGGATTAATATTTATTTTACAGGTAACTTTGTATTTATTTTAACCAGGTTCAATAGCTATTAAATAGTTAAGAACTATTTAATAGCTAAAATAGTTAAAATAATTACAAATTTACCTGTAAAATAAATCCTAACCTAAGTTACAATTAAACCTAACACTACACTATCAATAAATAAATTAAATAAAATACCTATAATTATCTACAATTAAACCTAACACTACACTATCAATAAATTAATTAAATACAATTCCTACAAATAAATACAATGAAATAAACTAACTAAAGTACAAAAAATAAAAAAGAACTAAGTTACAAAAAATAAAAAAATATTTACAAACATTAGAAAAATATTACAACAATTTTAAACTAATTACACCTACTCTAAGCCCCCTAATAAAATAACAAAGCCCCCCAAAATAAAAAAAATGCCCTACCCTATTCTAAATTACTAAAGTTCAAAGCTCTTTTACCTTACCAGCCCTGAACAGGGCCCTTTGCGGGGCATGCCCCAAGAAGTTCAGCTCTTTTGCCTGTAAAAAAAAAACATACAATACCCCCCCCCAACATTACAACCCACCACCCACATACCCCTAATCTAACCCAAACCCCCCTTAAATAAACCTAACACTAAGCCCCTGAAGATCTCCCTACCTTGAGTCGTCTTCACCCAGCCGAGCCAAATTCTTCATCCAAACGGAGCAAGAAGAGGACCTCTATCCGGTAGAAGTCTTCATCCAAGCGGGGCAGAAGAGGTCTTCCATCCGATTGAAGTCTCCATCCAAGCGGCATCTTCTATCGTCATCCATCCGGAGCAGAGCGGCAGCATCCTGAAGACCACCGACGCGGAACATCCATCCTGGCCGACGACTGAACGACGAATGACGGTTCCTTTAAATGACGTCATCCAAGATGGCGTCCCTCGAATTCCGATTGGCTGATAGGATTCTGTCAGCCAATCGGAATTAAGGTAGGAATATTCTGATTGGCTGATGGAATCAGCCAATCAGAATCAAGTTCAATCCGATTAGCTGATCCAATCAGCCAATCGGATTGAACTTGATTCTGATTGGCTGATTCCATCAGCCAATCAGAATATTCCTACCTTAATTCCGATTGGCTGATAGAATCCTATCAGCCAATCGGAATTCGAGGGACGCCATCTTGGATGACGTCATTTAAAGGAACCGTCATTCGTCGTTCAGTCGTCGGCCAGGATGGATGTTCCGCGTCGGTGGTCTTCAGGATGCTGACGCTTTGCTCCGGATGGATGACGATAGAAGATGCCGCTTGGATGAAGACTTCAAACGGATGGAAGACCTCTTCTGCTCCGCTTGGATGAAGACTTCTACCGGATGGAGGACCTCTTCTTGCTCCGCTTGGATGAAGAATTTGGCTCGGCTGGGTGAAGACGACTCAAGGTAGGGAGATCTTCAGGGGCTTAGTGTTAGGTTTATTTAAGGGGGGTTTGGGTTAGATTAGGGGTATGTGGGTGGTGGGTTGTAATGTTGGGGGGGGTATTGTATGGTTTTTTTTACAGGCAAAAGAGCTGAACTTCTTGGGGCATGCCCCGCAAAGGGCCCTGTTCAGGGCTGGTAAGGTAAAAGAGCTTTGAACTTTAGTAATTTAGAATAGGGTAGGGCATTTTTTTATTTTGGGGGGCTTTGTTATTTTATTAGGGGGCTTAGAGTAGGTGTAATTAGTTTAAAATTGTTGTAATATTTTTCTAATGTTTGTAAATATTTTTTTATTTTTTGTAACTTAGTTCTTTTTTATTTTTTGTACTTTAGTTAGTTTATTTCATTGTATTTATTAGTAGGAATTGTATTTAATTTATTTATTGATAGTGTAGTGTTAGGTTTAATTGTAGATAATTATAGGTATTTTATTTAATTTATTTATTGATAGTGTAGTGTTAGGTTTAATTGTAACTTAGGTTAGGATTTATTTTACAGGTAAATTTGTAATTATTTTAACTATTTTAGCTATTAAATAGTTCTTAACTATTTAATAGCTATTGAACCTGGTTAAAATAAATACAAAGTTACCTGTAAAATAAATATTAATCCTAAAATAGCTATAATATCATTATAATTTATATTGTAGCTATATTAGGATTTATTTTACAGGTAAGTATTTAGCTTTAAATAGGAATAATTTATTTAATAAGAGTTAATTAATTTCGTTAGATTAAAATTATATTTAACTTAGGGGGGTGTTAGTGTTAGGGTTAGACTTAGCTTTAAGGGTTAATACATTTATTAGAATAGCGGTGAGCTCCAGTCGGCAGATTAGGGGTTAATAATTGAAGGTAGGTGTCGGCGATGTTAGGGAGGGCAGATTAGGGGTTAATACTATTTATTATAGGGTTAGTGAGGCGGATTAGGGGTTAATAACTTTATAATAATAGCGGTGCGGTCCGCTCGGCAGATTAGGGGTTAATAAGTGTAGGGAGGTGGAGGCGACGTTGTGGGGGGCAGATTAGGGGTTAATAAATATAATATAGGGGTCGGCAGTGTTAGGGGCAGCAGATTAGGGCTACATAGGGATAATGTAAGTAGCGGCGGTTTACGGAGCGGCAAATTAGGGGTTAAAAATAATATACAGGGGTCAGCGATAGCGGTGGCGGCAGAATAGGGGTTAATAAGTGTAAGGTTAGGGGTGTTTAGACTCGGGGTACATGTTATAGTGTTAGGTGCAGACGTAGGAAGTCTTTCCCCATAGCAAACAATGGAGCTGCGTTAGGAGCTGAACGCGGCTTTTTTTGCAGGTGTTAGGTTTTTTTCAGCTCAAACAGCCCCATTGTTTTCTATGGGGGAATCGTGCAAAAGCACATTTTTGAGGCTGGCCGCGTCCGTAAGCAACTCTGGTATCGAGAGTTGAAGTTGCGTTAAATATGCTGTACGCTCCTTTTTTGGAGCCTAACGCAGCCATTCTGTGGACTCTCAATACCAGAGTTATTTTAAAGGTGCGGCCAGAAAAAAGCCAGCGTTAGCTACGCGGGTCATTACCGACAAAACTTTAAATCTAGCCGTTTGTAAGGAAGAAAACATACTAAATTCATTTACCATAGAAGGAACATGAGTCCTCATAACTTTTTAGTGATTTTTATCAGACAGTGTTATTGTTAGTGTATCTGTACTAGTGATGTCGCGAACTGTTCGCCGGAGAACAGTTCCCGGCGAACATAGCTTGTTCGCGTTCGCCGCTGCGGGCGAACATATGCGATGTTCGATCCGCCCCCTATGTGTCATCATTGAGGAAACTTTGACCCTGTATGTCACAGCCTTCTTACACATTAGAGCCAATCAGCATCAGACACTCCCTTACAGACCCTCCCAGCTTCTTGGCAGCAGCCATTTTAGACTCATAACGATTTTGCTTTGTTAGAGAGAGGACCTTTTGTGTTGATTCTGCTGATATTATAGGGAAATAGATAGCTAGGCTAGTGTATTTAGTGTCCACTACAGTCCTGAAGGACTCTTCTCATCTCTGCTGCAAGGACAGCACCCCAAAAAGCCCTTTTTAGGGCTATAACTTCAGTCGTTTTTTGTTTTTTTTTTTCGTTGTATTTTTATTTGCATTTGCCCGGCTTTCAGCCTGTGTGTGAGGCTCACAGCATATGCTGTGATTAGTGCCACCACTGATATCTGCCTAACAACATTAGTTTAAATTTAACCAACAAAAATGTGAAATTATTTTGCTAGTGTAATTTATTTTCATTTTCTATCAGGCCTGTGTCACACAGCATATACTCTGGTTCATTGCTCTGTGCCAGCCACCACTCATATCCGCTTATAACATTATTTTAAATTTTTAAAAAAACTTTTAAATAATTTTGCTAGTGTAATCTAATTTCATTTTATATCAGGCCTGTGTCTCTCAGGCTCACACAGCATATACTTCAGTTTTTGTCAGTCTTTTGGTTAATTGCTCTGTGCCAGCCACCACTCATATTTGCTTAACCTTATTTTTTAAAAAAACTTTTAAATCATTTTGCTACTGTAATCTAATTTCATTTTCTATCAGGCCTGTGTGTTTTGCTGACTTACAGAGCATACTGTGTTTAATTGCTGCCCTCCCTAGTCTATCAGTCACGACTCATATTTGTTTAACCTTTTTTTAAATTCCCCCCAAAAAAACTTTAAATAATTTTGCTAGTGTAATCTAATTTTATTTTCTATCAGGCCTGTGTGTATCTGACTTACAGAGCCTACTGTTTTTAATTGCTGCCCTTCCAAGGCTAGCAGCCACGACTCATATGTGCTTAACCTTTTTCTTTAAATTAAAAAAAAAAATCTTTAAATCATTTTGCTAGTGTAATCTAATTTTATTTTCTATCAGGCCTGTGTGTATCTGACTTACAGAGCATACTGTTGTTAATTGCTGCCCTACTTAGCAGCCAGCCAGTGCCACCGCTCATATTTGCTTAACATTATTTTAAATTTAAAAGAAAAACTTTTAAATTATTTTGCTAGTGTAATCTAATTTAATTTTCTATCAGGCCTGTGTATTTCTCACCTACACAGCATACTGTGGTAAATTGCTGCCCTACCTACCAGCCACGACTCCTATCTGCTTTACATTATTTTAAAGTTAAAATGACCGCACATTTTCTTATTATACTTTGTCAGGGTAATCATGCAGGCCATATAGACCTCCCTTGATAGGGGGAGTAACAGGGATTACAGTTCTAAGAATAGTACTACTTAACACAACCTAGTTACCATGGGTCCCAGACCAGATGTTTTGTTGTTATACTTTGTCAGGGTAATCATGCAGGCCATATAGAACTCCACCGAAAGTGGGAGTAAGAGGGATTAAAGTGCTAAGAAAAGTTTTACTTAACACAACCTAATTACCATGGGTCCCAGACCGCGTGTCTTGTTGTTATACTTTGTCAGGGTAATCATACACGCCATATAGACCTCCACCGATAGGAGGAGTTACAGGGCTGAAAGTGCTAAGAATAGTACTACTTAACACAACCTAGTTACCATGGGTCCAAGACCGCATGTTTAATTATTATACTTTGTCAGGGTAATTATATATCTAACAAATCTATCTATTTCTCTTCTATCGATTCTATCTAACTATAAATCTATGTATATCTATCTATCATATCTATCTATCTATCTATCTATCTATCTATCTATCTATCTATCTTCTGTCCGGACTGTTTTGAGACAGCCACTTGTGTTTTGGACAAATTTGAAGTAGGAGGACAGACCAATCATCTTCTTCCATCTCCCGGTTCCAAAAATGAAGGCCATATAGACCTCCCCCGATAGGGGGAGTAACAGGTTGTAGTAAACTGCTAAGAATAGTACTACTTAACACACCACGGGTCACAGACCGCATGTCTTATTGTTATACTCTGTCAGGGAAATTATATATATTTCAAATCTATTTATCTATCAAATCGATCTAACTATCAAACATATCTATCAAATGTAGATTGCATCTATTGATCGATGTAATTCGTATCTATAAAATGTATATTACATATTTTGGTTGATGTAATTCGTATCTATCAAATGTATATTGCATCTTTGGATCAATAACATTCGTATCTATCAAATGGATATTGCATCTATTGATCTATGTAATTCGTATCTATCAAATGTATATTGCATCTATTGATCCATGTAATTTGTATCTATCATATGTATATTGCATCGATTGAGCTATGTAAGCTATGTATCTATCTATCAAATCTATCTATCTTGTGGTTGTGCAAATGGACTGTTTGCGGTTGTTTGCGGTGCGTTACACTTGGAGTTTGCTCTGTCACTGTGAAGCGGCCGTAACCCTTACACTACCTGATAGATACGACATCATAACTGATGTTTTAAAGCACGTTATTGCAAACAATTTGGGAATGTTAGGTGATTTAGGCCCTTTATGGGTTAAAAGCAGACTCTGCATCAACTATGTAATTTTCCATGGGAGTTTTGCCAGGGATCCCCCTCCAGCATGCCACAGTCCCGGTGTTAGTCCCCTTGAAACAACTTTTCCATCACTATTGTTGCCAGAAAGAGTCCTTGTAGGTTTTAAAGTTCGCCTGCCTATTGAAGTCAATGACGGTTCACGCGGTTCGCCGGTTTGCGAACAATACCGGAGGTTCGAGTCCGCCGTTCGCGAACCGAAATTTTTAAGTTCGCGACATCACTAATCTGTACCATGTAATTTATTTTTGCTATCCCAACACGCCTTAGTTGATTGTAATCAAGTGAATGCATTTACTTTCAACTCATAATATGCGTGCTACTTCTGATGAATGCAAAGGGCCACGATATACCACATATCGCTTGCGCGCAACAGTTAGTGCTCCACTTGTAATCTAGTCCTAACTTGGTTGACTTTCTCTCCCATAGTAATGAGGTGTTAGGATAGCCCTGCAATGGACTTAACAGCTTGTGATTGGTTGTATTTCTTTGGCAGCTTAAAGGGATAGTCTAGTCAAAATTAAACTTTCATGATTCAGATAGAGCATGCAATTTTACGTAACTTTCTAATGTACTCCTATTATGAATTTGTCTTTGTTCTCTTGTTATCTTTATTTTAATGTAAGCATAAGAGTCGGCCCATTTTTGGTTCAGCACCTGGGTAGTGCTTAATGATTGGTGTCTAAATATAGCCACCAATCAGCAAGAGCTACCCAGGTGCTGAACCAAAAATTGACCGGCTCCTAAGCTTACATTCTTGCTTTTTCAAATAAAGATACCAAGAGAACGAAGAAAAATTGATAATAGGAGTTAATTAGAAAGTTGCTTAAAATTGCATGCTCTATTTGAATTATGAAAGTTTAATTTTAACTAGACTAACCCTTTAATAAAGTGCACGGTTAGGACAGAATTCTGCTAATAGGTGCATTTATATTAAAATTACGACACCTTCATATTTTTACGTACAGCAATAGCTTGAAGGGAGATTACTAAAAGTAATATATCAAATATTTTGCCTCTCTTCCTTGTCCTTTTGAATTTTAAGGGTTTATATAAATTGGAAGCTTGAAATGTATTATGTTTTGCTGTTACATTCATGTTATCATATTTTACAATTTGGAAACTTGTATTAAATATAAAACTCTTGTGAGAACAAATGATGTCTAAAGCATGTGAATAAATTTAAAAGTTAAAGCTTATTATTTTATGTTCATATTGTTAATTAAGTGAATTTTTATAATGGGTATAAAATATGTTTATATACTGTGTATACTGATAGATAGATAGATGATAGATAGATAGATAGTTAAAGATATATGGTTTCTTTAGACTCTTTTTTATTAAATCTGTGGCTTTTCAGAAAAACATCCGGAGAGCTAAAAGCTGATTTACAATATAGTAGTTATCATGGGTTCAGAAGCTTGCTCAAAGTTCAAAGCAATCTCAAGAAGGTAAATCAGTAAATGCTTTCATAGCAGTTATGAAGAAGGTTCATGAACTCTTCAATCTATTTCTAATTTTGTACCTATCCTTCAAGTCTATCTATACCTGAAACCCTTTCTTATCTTCACTTCCAAAATGTATTATATTTTTACTTTGCTTAATCAAATGCATCTCCACTAATGATAACTATAGCTGTAAGATTAAATGGTGTGTGTAAGGATATAGTTACATTTGGTTTAAGGCTCTAGAAAGAAGTAACAATAAGAGTATTGTTGTCAGGGTTAAGTTATAGGTGTACGTAAGGATAAAGGTATATTTGGGTTAAGGTTTTAGTAAGAAGTAACACTAGGAATATTAATAGGTTTAGGCTATAGGTTTATGTAAGGATACAGGTATATTTGGGTTAAGGATTTAGTTAGAAGTAACAATAGGAATATTAAAAGGGTTAGGTTATAGGTTTATGTAAGGGCACATGTATATTTGGGTTAAGGATTTAATTAGAAGTAACAATAGGAATACAGGTAGCCCTCAGTTTACGCCGGGGTTAGGTTCCAGAAGGAATTGGTTGTAAATCGAAACTGTTGTAAATTGAAACCCAGTTTATAATGTAAGTCAATGGGAAGTGAGGGAGTTAGGTTCCAGGCCCCTCTCAAAATTGTCATAAGTAACACCTAATACATTATTTTTAAAGCTTTGAAAGGAAGACTTTAAATGCTAAACAGCATTATAAACATAATAAAATAATCACACAATACAGAATATATAATTAAACTAAGTTAAATGAACAAAAACATTGCTAAACAGCATTATAAACCTAATAAAATAATCACACAACACAGACTTCACTTGCATTTTTCTGCAAACAGTTCTTTCTATGCATTCCAATCTGGACTGTTTTATAGACAGGAAGATCTTGTTCCTTTTAAATCTGCTCGATAGCTCAGGTCTGGTTAAACTGATTAATTTCAGCTTGCTTGGCTTTGCTGCAACACAAGTGGACAGCTTCACCTACTGGCTATTTTAATAAATGCACTGCTTTTCAATAGCAGTCACATGACTGGAAAAAAGGTTGTTATTCTGAAACGGTGTAAATTGAACCGTTGTAAACCGAGGGCCACGTGTATTAATAGGGTTAGGTTATAGGTTTATGTAAGGATAAAGATATATTTGGGTTAGGACTTTAGTAAGAAGTAATAATAGGAATATTGTTAGGGTTAGGTTAGTTATTGTTGAGATTATGAAAAGTTAAAGGGATAGTAATTCCTGCTGCTTTTGTGTAAACAATTGAGCTTGTTATATAACCATGTTAGGTTTTATTATAGCCTTCTACATAAATATACCTATACACTATGGTTCCTACACGTTTAAGCTACAAACCTAAGTGACATCTTGCTAGAATATAAATATATATATATATATTTATGCCTATGTATGTTATTACTAAATTACCTGAATACTATATTTCTATCAGGATGCTATAACCTAAAGTCATAAGTCTGACCATAGATACCAAGGCCTAGATTTGGAGTTTGGCGGTAGCCGTGAAAACCAGCGTTAGAGGCTCCTAACGCTGGTTTTAGGCTACTGCCGGCATTTGGAGTCAGTCAGGAAAGGGTCTAACGCTCACTTTTCAGCCGCGACTTTTCCATACCGCAGATCCCCTTACGTCAATTGCGTATCCTATCTTTTCAATGGGATCTTTCTAACTCCGGTATTTAGAGTCGTGGCTGAAGTGAGCGTTAGAATTCTAACGACAAAACTCCAGCCACAGAAAAAAGTCAGTAGTTAAGAGCTTTCTGGGCTAACGCCGGTTCATAAAGCTCTTAACTACTGTGCTCTAAAGTACACTAACACCCATAAACTACCTATGTACCCCTAAACCGAGGTCCCCCCACATCGCCGCCACTCGATTACATTTTTTTAACCCCTAATCTGCCGACCGCCACCTACGTTATCCTTATGTACCCCTAATCTGCTGCCCCTAACACCGCCGACCCCTGTATTATATTTATTAACCCCTAACCTACCCTCCACAACGTCGCCGCCAGCTACCTACAATAATTAACCCTTAATCTGCCAACCGCAAAGCGCCGCTACTTACGTTATCCTTATGTACCCCTAATCTGCTGCCCCTAACACCGCCGACCCCTATATTATATTTATTTACCCCAAATCTGCCCCCCACAACGTCGCCTCCACCTGCCTACACTTATTAACCCCTAATCTCCCGAGCGGACCGCACCGCTATTATAATAAAGTTATTAACCCCTAATCCGCCTCACTAACCCTATAATAAATAGTATTAACCCCTAATCTGCCCTCCCTAACATCGCCGACACCTAACTTCAAACATTAACCCCTAATCTGCCGACTGGAGCTCACCGCTATTCTAATAAATTTATTAACCCCTAAAGCTAAGTCTAACCCTAACACTAACACCCCCCTAAGTTAAATATAATTTAAATCTAACGAAATTAATTAACTCTTATTAAATTAATTATTCCTATTTAAAGCTAAATACTTACCCGTAAAATAAATCCTAATATAGCTACAATATAAATTATAATTATATTATAGCTATTTTAGGATTTATATTTATTTTACAGGTAACTTTGTATTTATTTTAACCAGGTACAATAGCTATTAAATAGTTAATAACTATTTAATAGCTAAAATAGTTAAAATAATTACAAAATTACCTGTAAAATAAATCCTAACCTAAGTTACAATTAAACCTAACACTACACTATCAATAAATTAATTAAATACAATCAGAAAAATATTACAACAATTTTAAACTAATTACACCTACTCTAAGCCCCCTCATAAAATAACAAAGACCCCCAAAATAAAAAAATGCCCTACCCTATTCTAAATTACTAAAGTTCAAAGCTCTTTTACCTTACCAGCCCTGAACAGGGCCCTTTGCGGGGCATACCCCAAAGAATTCAGCTCTTTTGCCTGTAAAAAAAACACATACAATACCCCCCCCCCAACATTACAACCCACCACCCACATACCCCTAACCCAAACCCCCCTTAAATAAACCTAACACTAAGCCCCTTTTTTACAGGCAAATGAGCTGAATTCTTTGGGGCATGCCCCGCAAAGGGCCCTGTTCAGGGCTGGTAAGGTAAAAGAGCTTTGAACTTTTGTAATTTAGAATAGGGTAGGGCATTTTTTTTTATTTTGGGGGTCTTTGTTATTTTATTAGGGGGCTTAGAGTAGGTGTAATTAGTTTAAAATTGTTGTAATTTTTTTCTGATATTTGTAAATATTTTTTTATTTTTTGTACTTTAGTTAGTTTATTTAATTGTATTTATTTGTAGGAATTGTATTTAATTTATTTATTGCTAGTGTAGTGTTAGGTTTAATTGTAACTTAGGTTAGGATTTATTTTACAGGTAATTTTGTAATTATTTTAACTATTTTAGCTATTAAATAGTTATTAACTATTTAATAGCTATTGTACCTGGTTAAAATAAATACAAAGTTACCTGTAAAATAAATATAAATCCTAAAATAGCTATAATATAATTATAATTTATATTGTAGCTATATTAGGATTTATTTTACAGGTAAGTATTTAGCTTTAAATAGGAATAATTTATTTAATAAGAGTTAATTAATTTCGTTAGATTTAAATTATATTTAACTTAGGGGGGTGTTAGTGTTAGGGTTAGACTTAGCTTTAGGGGTTAATACATTTATTAGAATAGCGGTGAGCTCCAGTCGGCAGATTAGAAGTTAATACTTGAAGTTAGGTGTCGGCAATGTTAGGGAGGGCAGATTAGGGGTTAATGCTATTTATTATAGGGTTATTGAGGCGGGAGTGAGGCGGATTAGGGGTTAATACATTTATTATAGTAGCAGTGCGGTCCGGTCGGTAGATTAGGGGTTAATAAGTGTAGTTAGGTGGAGGCGACGTTGGGGGCGGCAGATTAGGGGTTAATAAATATAATATAGGGGTCGGCGATGTTAGGGCAGCAGATTAGGGGTACATAGGGATAATGTAGGTGGCGGGGGTGTACGGAGCGGCAGATTAGGGGTTAAAAGTAATATGCAGGGGTCAGCGATAGCGGGGGGGGGGCAGAATAGGGGTTAATAAGTGTAAGGTTAGGGGTGTTTAGACTCGGGGTACTTGTTAGGGTGTTAGGTGCAGACATAGGAAGTGTTTCCCCATAGCAAACAATGGGGGTGCGTTAGGAGCTGAACGCGGCTTTTTTGCAGGTGTTAGGTTTTTTTTCAGCTCAAACAGCCCCATTGTTTTCTATGGGGGAATCGTGCACGAGCACGTTTTTGAAGCTGGCCGCTTCCGTAAGCAACTCTGGTATCGAGAGTTGAAGTTGCGTTAAATGTGCTGTACGCTCCTTTTTTGGAGCCTAACGCAGCCATTCTGTGGACTCTCAATACCAGAGTTAGCTACGCGGGTCGTTACCGACAAAACTCTAAATCTAGCTGCAAGCTTCTCCACTAGATGGGAGTGAAGTTTTACTCCTCAATTTAAAATTGTGCCAATGCTTTTCCAGTTTTATTCACTTCAGAGCAGCATTCAGTCATCTGAGATATTCCTCCAGAGTGACAGGGTGCAATTCTACCAAACATTTTTGCATAGACCTCCCCTGCCCCTTAGAATTTAACCTGTGATGTTATCAAACCACTCTGCCATATACTTTTTAAGCCAAACAGCTATTGTATATCTGAGACTGTTGTGCTTGGTTTCATATCTAAGCAATCATCTTTTACATGCCGTGAAGGTTGGAATAAGCCAGATTGATAGCAGTTATTAATGCTATCCTCCATATTACCCCCTACTGGCAATTGTGCTCCCAATTGGAATTGCACTATAGTCTAAATAAATCCCAAAGCCTACCCAGCGTGGTATTTTTTCCTTCTATTAAATCGGCTTAGGCCTGGCGGATAACAGATGATGATGTAAAATTAACTCAACTAACTGCTATACCAGCTATACTAGGCCAGTTTTATTTTCAAGTATAGTATTGCTAGATCGCATAATTTTGATATTTCTAGTCTATTACCATAGGACTCATTCATATGACTTTATATTATATACTGTATATAAAGATTAAAAATGTTTTTTTTTTTAAAAATCACATAAAAATAAATATATATTTAGAAATAAGAACATTTTCTTCTATGTGAAGAACATATGAGTTGGAAGTATTCCTAATGCACCTTCAGGTTTAGCACACTTGATCTAGCGCAGTCACAGGTTAATGTGTGAACGATAACTAATATTCTTTTTGTAGAACGCAACATAGAAGTCTATGGGGAGAAGACGTTAGCTCGATATCTTTTACTCTGGTGCTAACTTTTTGCTTTCAGTGTGTAATATGCTTGCAAATCTGGAAGTGCTGATTTTTTTATTGAGCGCAGTTAGCGTGGAAGCGAAAAAAAATATTAGCAAGCCACTTGTAATCTGGCCCATTATGTTGGTAGTATATCTTGGCATTAGCAACATTATAATGTAGTTTGTAGTTTTGATTGTTCATCTATGCATTTCCCCCCATTCCAATTCAGTATCTGTTGTTGTGCAAAAGAGTCACATTTAAAGGGACATGTAAATCAAAATTAAATTTTCATGTTTCAGACACAGTGTACGATTAATTGGAAAAAAAAGAACAATTTACTTATAATATCACATTGATCTAATTCTCTTTTTCCCTTTTGTTAAACACATATCTTGTTTCTATATGAATATACTGTGATAATTTCAAGAGTGTGCACATGTCTTGTCTGCTATATGGAAAGCAGTGGTTCTAGCAATCTTATGCTCAAAACATGTACACACCCCTGAGCCTACCTCAGTATGCTTTCATGGAAAGTTTCAACAAATTATACTTAGAAAAGGATTTTACAATATAAATAAATGTAATAGTTTTTTATTTTTATTCTTTGCTCTGTGTGAATCATGAAGGTTCTATTTCTGACTTCTACGGCTCTTTAATTATTTCTTCATTTTCTGTTTAGTCAAAGTTGATATCCTATCCTTTTTTTGTACTGTAGGCAATTTTGATATATTTATTTAAATGAATGACATTGCTTCTTTTAGCATTATTTGTTTTTAATTTATATTCAAATACATGGCCTGACAGTATAATGTATGGTACTCAATGTCCTCAAAGTATGTTTTCTATCCATTTACAGATACAACAGAAGGCAAAAACTAATTTGTACCCTTTAATTATTGATAAAATGAAACATTCTGAAAAACATACATTAATCAATCATATACATTCCAAGCAGCTTAAAACAGAACCTTTACAATATTTTGTAGCTCTTCTTTGTTATTTATGTTAGTAAACATGGAATTATGTTTGACTTAAAAAGATATTAAACTACAAACATGCATATCAAAGACCATTATTAAACCACATGAAAATATTTTTGCATAAAGGTTGTTATACCTGTTTACTTTTATTTTGACACTGAGTGTTTGTTGAGAACTAGTATGTGTGATAGAAGTTTGCTTAATAAAGGAACCTTTTGTTTTAATGTTTATGAAGATGAGTGCCTGTCTACAAATAGAGCGAAGGGAAATGCACTTATCAGCCAATGAGTGATATATTTCTAGGGACTGGCTGCACACAAGCTTGTATTTCATGTTAGATTCAAAATCAATTTCAACATTTTGAACTTCACTGACCTATGACACAGTGCACCCCTGCATACTTGTTTGGCAGACCCATTTTTGTATGTAGGATCGTACTGTGTTACAGCATGCTCAGAAGCGCCTGCGCAACCTGTCATTGACATCAGTGGGTTTGGTAGTGACAAAGGTCAATGCTCTATTCTTAGTTAATGAAGCTGGCAGTGGTGAATATATTCCCCAATGAAAACAACTAGCAACTAGAGCATGAGCTTGCAAACATCTATGGTGTTTAAAAAACATTTAGAAAGGGAATAGAGATTATTGCACCCCATAAAAATCATTTTGGCATGGACATTTAGAATAAATGCTGCACTAGGGAGCAACGAGTAGTAGTAAATGGATCATACTCAGATTGGACAAAGGTAATCAGTGGCGTCCCCCAGGGATCAGTACTGGGCCCTGTTCTTTTTAATATTTTTATAAATGACTTGGAGCAAGGATTAAATAGCGACATCTGTATTTTTGCAGATGATACTAAATTAAGTAAGGTCATAAGGTCAGAGCAGGACGAACTGTCTTTACAAAGGGATTTGCTAAAATTAGAACTATGGGCAAGTGAATGGAAAATGAGATTTAATACGGAAAAATGCAAGGTTCTACATTTTGGAAGTAAAAATAAGCAGGCTACGTATTTTTTAAATGGGACAAGACTTAGCCAAACACAGGAGGAAAGGGATTTGGGAGTAGTAATAGATAACAAGCTAAAGATGGGTGCACAATGCAGGGCAGCGGCTTCAAAGGCTAATAAGATACTAGCATGTATTAAAAGAGGCATTGATTCAAGGGAGGAAAGCATAATTCTGTCATCATATAAAGCCCTGGTAAGACCTCACCTTGAGTTTGGAGTGCAGTTCTGGGGACCAATTGCTAAAAAAGATATTGCAGAACTAGAAAAAGTTCAGAGAAGGGCCACAAAGCTAATAAGGGGATTGGAGAAATTAACCTATGAGGAGAGGCTAGCCAAACTGGGTCTGTTTTCTTTAGAAAAAAGGCGCTTGAGAGGTGACATGATTACTTTATATAAATATATTCAAGGCCCATATACAGAGATGGCAGAAGCTCTGTTTATTCCAAGAAAATTGTTTCTGACAAGAGGTCATAATTTAAGGTTGGAGGAAAGGAGATTTAATCTCCTGCAACGGAAACGTTTTTTCACTGTGAGAACAATAAAATTGTGGAACTCATTACCAAAGGAGGTAGTGAATGCCAATACCATAGATACATTTAAAAATAGTCTGGATAAGTTTCTGTATACAAACAAAATTCATGGATATGATTGCTAGTATTAAATGGGTCACATTTTAATGGGGTTATTTAAGCTTAACTGGAGCTTTTTGTAAGTATTTTAGATTTGTATAGGTTGAACTTGATGGACTTCAGTCTTTTTTTCAACCTTATCTACTATGTTACTATGTTACTAAAACCAGGGACATAACTAGACCTAGTGGAACCCAGGGCAAAGACAGTGGCGGGACCCCTATTTCAGTATTCTCCTTAATGGCTGTCTGCAATCAACAGTTGCAGATCTGGCAGCCTCATATCATAGGAGCAAAATGAGCTGCTTTTCTGTGGCTGTCAGTCCCCCTAAACCCTTGGTTCTGGTACTAATTGATTATTGATTGATATATTGTGCTCAGTAACATTGACAAAAGTAAAGGGTCAAAGTTAGTTACAATGCTTAATACATTTTGCAGCACTCTCTTGTGAAAACATTACTTGTTATAATATTTCAGAGCTGGTGGTTCTGGTGAGTACCCCCGCAAAAAAAGCCCTGGTTAGCTTAGGTCAGAGAATATTTACTTGAAAAGCCTTCCTGTAGAAATATAGTGACAGTTTTTTTATGTACAATACTGTGGGGGCCATCTTGGAAACCCTGTCACCATATTTGTAAAAGCAAATCAACAAATTTCAGTTCCCTGTGAGCCCTGTTTGACAATGGGTCACAGTGGAGCCAGGCATGATGAAGGCGAACCCCAGGCACCATTGGGACCCCTTGTAAGAACACCACAATGTAGTTCCAAAGTAGACATTTACAATAAAAATGAAATCACATGATCGTTGATGCTATCATGTGATTTCAAGGCTGGGATCGGATCATGGGGGACTGCCTACATTGCTAGGTATGCCCCCCATGCCTATTTGTGACTTGCGGGATGCCATATAAGGTAGGACGTTCCATGCTGTCCTATTGACGTTAAAGCCCATCGATGTTAGGATGACATGGAACATCCTAACAATGTAAAGGGGTTAAAGGGACAGTAAATATAAGCTTTATGTTTCTAGTGTTTTATTTACTCTTCATTTATGTGAATCTGAATCAACCACTAATATTTCATAAAGTCAATATTCATCGGTTTTAATACTCCCATGGAAAATTACATAGTTGATGCAGAGTCTGGTTTTAATCCATAAAGGGCATAAATCACCTAACATTCCTAAATTGTTTGGAATAACATGCTTTAAAACATCAGGTATGATGTTGTATCGATCAGGTAGTGTAAGGGTTACGCCCGCTTCCCAGTGACAGAACAAACTCCCCATTTAACGCACCGCAAACAACCGCAAACAGTCCATTTGCACAACCGCAATCTCCCCATTTGCACAAGGTTGGATACCAAGCTAGCCATGTTCTGTTCCTTGTCCTCACTAATGTCATTGAAGGTCTCTTCCTCCACCCAGCCACATACAACACCAAGGGTCCCCGAAAGGTGACAACAAGCCCCCTGGGACGCCTGCTGTGTTTGGTCTTCCACCTCCTCAAAGCCACCTTCCTCCTCTGATTCCTCTTCTTCAGACTCCTCTCTCTGCATTGCCTCTCTCTGCTTTATTATAAGGTGTGTTAAGTAGTACTATTCCTATCAGTTTAATCCCTGTTTTGTCCCCTATCAGGGGACATGTATATGGCATCGATTTTAGGAACCGGGAGATGGAAAAAGATGCTTGGTCGATCCTCCTCCTTCAAATTTGGGGCACTGCGCGTGCAATCTAATGTGCCACCAGATAGGAGTGGTGTGTTAAGTAGTACTATTCTTATCAGTTTAATCCCTGTTACGTCCCCTATCAGGGGACGTGTATATGGCATCAATTTTAGGAACCGGGAGATGGAAAAAGATGCTTGGTCGGTCCTCCTACTTCAAATTTGGGGCACTGCACGTACAATCTAATGTGCCACCAGATAGGAGTGGTGTGTTAAGTAGTTCTATTCTTATCAGTTTAATCCCTGTTACGTCCCCTATCAGGGGACGTGTATATGGCATCGATTTTAGGAACCGGGAGATGGAAAAAGATGCTTGGTCGGTCCTCCTTCAAATTTGGGGCACTGCGCGTGCAATCTAATGTGCCACCAGATAGGAGTGGTGTGTTAAGTAGTACTATTCTTATCAGTTTAATCCCTGTTACGACCCCTATCAGGGGACGTGTATATGGCATTGATTTTAGGAACCGGGAGATGGAAAAAGATGCTTGGTCGGTCCTCCTACTTCAAATTTGGGGCACTGCGCATGCAATCTAATGTGCGACCAGATAGGAGTGGTGTGTTAAGTAGTACTATTCTTATCAGTTTAATCCCTGTTACGTCCCCTATCAGGGGATGTGTATATGGCATCGATTTTAGGAACCAGGAAATGGAAAAAAAATGCTTGGTCGGTCCTCCTACTTCAAATTTGGGGCACTGCGCGTGCAATCTAATGTGCCACCAGATAGGAGTGGTGTGTTAAGTAGTACTATTCCTATCAGTTTAATCCCTGATTTGTCCCCTATCAGGGGACATGTATATGGCATCGATTTTAGGAACTGGGAGATGGAAAAAGATGCTTGGTCGATCCTCCTCCTTCAAATTTGGGGCACTGCGCGTGCAATCTAATGTGCCACCAGATAGGAGTGGTGTGTTAAGTAGTACTATTCTTATCAGTTTAATCCCTGTTACGTCCCCTATCAGGGGACGTGTATATGGCATCAATTTTAGGAACCGGGAGATGGAACAAGATGCTTGGTCGGTCCTCCTACTTCAAATTTGGGGCAATGCACGTGCAATCTAATGTGCCACCAGATAGGAGTGGTGTGTTAAGTAGTTCTATTCTTATCAGTTTAATCCCTGTTACGTCCCCTATCAGGGGACGTGTATATGGCATCGATTTTAGGAACCGGGAGATGGAAAAAGATGCTTGGTCGGTCCTCCTACTTCAAATTTGGGGCACTGCGCGTGCAATCTAATGTGCCACCAGATAGGAGTGGTGTGTTAAGTAGTACTATTCTTATCAGTTTAATCCCTGTTACGACCCCTATCAGGGGACGTGTATATGGCATTGATTTTAGGAACCGGGAGATGGAAAAAGATGCTTGGTTGGTCCTCCTACTTCAAATTTGGGGCACTGCGCATGCAATCTAATGTGCCACCAGATAGGAGTGGTGTGTTAAGTAGTACTATTCTTATCAGTTTAATCCCTGTTACGACCCCTATCAGAGGACGTGTATATGGCATTGATTTTAGGAACCGGGAGATGGAAAAAGATGCTTGGTCGGTCCTCCTACTTCAAATTTGGGGCACTGCGCATGCAATCTAATGTGCCACCAGATAGGAGTGGTGTGTTAAGTAGTACTATTCTTATCAGTTTAATCCCTGTTACGACCCCTATCAGGGGACGTGTATATGGCATTGATTTTAGGAACCGGGAGATGGAAAAAGATGCTTGGTCGGTCCTCCTACTTCAAATTTGGGGCACTGCACATGCAATCTAATGTGCCACCAGATAGGAGTGGTGTGTTAAGTAGTACTATTCCTATCAGTTTAATCCCTGTTATGTGCCTTTTTTTTGGTTTGGTTTTTGAAACCACAGTGCAGCACCAGAGGCCAGAAAACTTAGGCATGTACACATGCCTGAAATATTAGGTATTGTTGCAGCCGCTGCTGTAGCAGCGGCCAGAAAAATTGATGTTTGTTTCCCAGGCAGAAAGTGCCCTAAAACATTGTGGCTTGAATCCTAGTTGGTGACGGATAAGTCACGCAAGTCATCCGGCATTCAGAGATAAAATACAGCAGCGTGTGGACCATTTTTAGCCCAAGGCAGCTCATCTCATCAGGCCTTTTTTAGTCGAATGTATCGCCCACTGTCAGTCCCTTCGGGATCCATCCCTCATTCATCTTAATAAAGGTGAGGTAATCTAGACTTTTTTGACCTAGGTGACTTCTCTTCTCAGTGACAATACCTCCTGATGCACTGAAGGTCCTTTCTGACAGGACACTTGAAGCAGGGCAGGCCAGAAGTTCTATCGCAAATTGGGATAGCTCAGGCCACAGGTCAAGCCTGCACACCCAGTAGTCAAGGGGTTCATCGCTCCTCAGAGTGTCGATATCTGCAGTTAAGGCGAGGTAGTCTGCTACCTGTCGGTCGAGTCGTTCTCTGAGGGTAGACCCCGAAGGGCTGTGGCGATGCGTAGGACTTAAAAAGCTCTGCATGTCCTCCATCAACAACACGTCTGTAAAGCATCCTGTCCTTGCCGGCATGGTCGTGGGAGGAGGAGGATTACTTTCACCTCTTCCCCTGTTAGATTCCTGTTGTGCTGTGACATCACCCTTATACGCTGTGTAAAGCATACTTTTTAATTTCTTTTGGAACTGCTGCATCCTTTCCGACTTGCGGTAATTCTGTAACATTTCAGGCACTTTATGCTTATACCGGGGGTCTAGTAGCGTGGTCACCCAGTACAGGTCGTTCTCCTTCAGCCTTTTTATACGAGTGTCCCTCAACAGGCATGACAGCATGAAAGACCCCATTTGCACAAGGTTGGATGCCGAGCTACTCATGTCCCGTTCCTCATCCTCAATGATCTCACTGAAGGTATCTTCTTCCCCCCAGCCATGTACAACACCACGGGTACCAGATAGGTGACAACGAGCACCCTGGGATGCCTGTTGTGGTTGGTCTTCCTCCTCCTCCTCAAAGCCACATTCCTCATCTGACTCCTCTTCCTCACAATCCTCTTCCAGCCACAGGTCCAGCAAGCGATGCTGATAAGGCTGTTTCTGGTGGTGATGGAGACCACAACTCTTCCTCTTCACGCTCATCTATGTCCTGATCCAGCACTCTTCGCAGGGCACGCTCCAGGAAGAAAACAAATGGTATGATGTCGCTGATGGTGCCTTTGGTGCGACTGACTAGGTTTGTCACCTCCTCAAAAGGACGCATGAGCCTACAGGCATTGCGCATGAGCGTCCAGTAACGTGGCAAAAAAATTCCCAGCTCTGCAGAGGCTGTCCTAGCACCCCGATCATACAAATAGTCGTTAACAGCTTTTTCTTGTTGGATCAGGCGGTCGAACATTAGGAGTGTTGAATTTCAACGTGTCGGGCTGTCACAAATCAAGCGCCTCATTGGCATGTTGTTTCGCCGCTGGATATCTGAAAAGTGTGCCATGGCCGTGTAGGAACGCCTGAAATGGCCACACACCTTCCTGGCCTGCTTGAGGGCGTCCTGTAAGCCTGGTTACTTATGCACAAAGCGTTGTGCTATCAGATTACACACATGTGCCATGCACAGCACACGTGTCAACTTGCCCAAATTTAATGCCGCCACCAAATTTCTTCCATTGTCACAAACCACTTTGCCGATCTCCAGTTGGTGCGGAGTCAGCCACTGATCCACCTGTGCGTTCTGGGCAGACAGGAGTGCTGGTCTGGTGTGACTCTCTGCTTTCAGGCAAGTCAACCCCAAGACGGCGTGACACTGCCGTATCCGGGATGTGGAATAGTACCTGGGGAGCTGAGTGGGTGCCGTTGATGTGGAGCAAGATGCAGCAGCAGAAGAGGACTCAGCCGAGGAGGTTATGGAGGAGGATGGAGTAGGAGGAGTAGAGGAGGTGGCAGCAGGCCTGCCTTCAAGTCATGGCGGTGTCACCAACTCCTCTGCAGAGGCACGCATTCCATGCTTGGCAGCAGTCAGCAGGTTTACCCAATGCGGAGTGTAGGTGATATACCAGCCCTGACAATGCTTTGCAGACCAGGTATCAGTGGTCAGATGGACCCTTACCCCAACACTGGTTCCAGACATGCCATTACTTCCTTTTGCACAATCGAGTACAGGTTGGGGATTGCCTTTTGTGCAAAGAAATTTTGGCCGGGTACCTTACACTGCGGTGTCCCAATAGCTACAAATTTTTTGAATGCCTCAGACTCCACCAGCTTGTATGGTAAAAGCTGGCGGGCTAAGAGTTCAAACAAGCCAGCTGTCAGATGTCGGGCAAGGGGGTGACTTTGTGACAATGGCTTCTTACGCTCAAACATGTCCTTGACAGACACCTGACTGTGGGCAGATGAGCTGGAACTGCTCAAGGCGAGACACGTAGTGGCGGATGGTTGAGAGGGGGCAAGGAGGACAGCAGTGGTTGACGTGGCTGAAGATGTTGGACCAGGAGGAGGATGGCGGCTTTGAGTTTGTGTGCTGCTTGTACTCATTTGTTGATCCCATAGGTGTTTGTGATGTGCGATCATGTGCCTTCGCAAAGCAGTTGTACCTAGGTGGGTGTTGGACTTCCCACGACTCAGTTTCTTTTGGCACAGGTTGCAAATGGCATCGCTGTTGTCAGAGGCAGACACACAAAAAAATTGCCACACTGCTGAGCTCTGCAATGACAGCATTCTGGTGGTGGCA
This sequence comes from Bombina bombina, assembly GCF_027579735.1. NCBI lineage: Eukaryota > Metazoa > Chordata > Amphibia > Anura > Bombinatoridae > Bombina > Bombina bombina. The sequence continues at coordinate 941,389,555 of NC_069504.1, read as the reverse complement.
ACAGCATGCGTTGATTGACGTGCTGTCTGGCTGACCCCAGGTGCCGATGCATGCTGTCTGACTGTGCCACTAGCTCCTTGCGACAACCTCCCCCTGTTCCAACTCGTCTCCTCCTCCTCTCTGTCTCCCCATCTGAACTTTCCCCCTGTTCTTCTTCTCTTCTAGCGGGCACCCACGTAACATCCACGGACACATCGTCATCATCAACCGCTTCACTTGTATCTGATAACTCAGCAAAGGAAGCAGCAGCGGGTACAACATCATCATCATCACACCGTACGTCCATGTGTGTAATGCTGCCTGACTGAGACATATCCCTGTTATCTACATCCTCTGGCAATAATGGTTGCGCATCACTATCACTCATTTCTTCCAACTCATGTGTAAATAACTCCTCTGACAGATCAAGTGAAGCAGCTGTGGTGCTAGTGTTGGTGGTGGCGGCAGGCGGGCGACTGGTAACTTGAGAGGTGCCCGAAGCTAAGCTGGAGGAGGATGGTGCGTCAAGGTTCCGAGCGGAAGCTGTTGAAGATTGGGTGTCCTGTGTTAGCCAGTCAACTATGTCCTCAGAACTGTTCGAGTTCGGGGTACATGGCCTCTGAATACTGGGCATTATACTAGGGCCAAAGTGAATCACAGCACCATGAACACGATGGCCCCTGCGGGTTGGGCTGCCTCTGCCTGTCATTTTTTTTTCGATTAGTGGTACTATGCGTTCAAGCTACTGTGACAACAGATATGAGTGGCACTGTGCACTGGCAGAAGAGTGCAGAGTAGACGCTGTAGGCCTGACACACACGCTTGCAGACAACTAACTGCTATTCAATCTATTACAGTCAAATTTTTTTTTTTAAATGTACACTACTGTTACACCAGATATGAGTTGCACTGGGGTGACACTGTGCCCTGGCAGGCACTGAAATGCACACGTGTGAAGGAAACTGACTGCTATTATTTAACACAGTCAAAAAAGTGTTGTTTTTTTTAAATGTACACTACTGTTACACCAGATATGAGTTGCACTGGGGTGACACTGTGCCCTGGCAGGCACTGAAATGCACACGTGTGAAGGAAACTGACTGCTATTATTTAACACAGTCAAAAACGTGTTGTTTTTTTTAAATTTACACTACTGTTACACCAGATATGAGTGGTGGCACTGTGCAAGTGGGCACAGTATACGCTGTGAGCCTGACACACATGCTGGCAGGCAGGCAGGCAGGCAACTGCAATTAGATTACACAGGAAAAAAAAACAGACTGATGTTCTAGCCCTAAAAAGGGCTTTTTGGGGTGCTGTCCTTACAGCAGAGATCAGATGAGTCCTTCAGGATTGTAGTGGACACTGAATACACTAGCCTAGCTATCGATTTCCCTATTAAATCAGCAGCAGCTACACTGTCCCTCCTCTCACTAAGAATGCAGCTTCCGAATGAATCTAAAATGGATGCTGTCCAGGAGGTAGGAGGCTCTGGGAGGAAGGGTCTGCTGCTGATTGGCTGGAATGTGCCTGCTGACTGTGAGGTTCAGGGTCAAAGTTTTACTCAATGATGATGAATAGGGGGTGGATCGAACATCGCATATGTTCGCCAGCCGCGGCGAACATGCTATGTTCGCCGGGAACTATTCGCCGGCAAACTATTCGCGACATCACTAGTAAGAAGGAGAGAACAACCCTGTACTTCTGTAACAGCTGGTAGAGATTACATGTGTAGCCTGGCTTGTCAAACAACAGGGACTGATCAGGTACAGTAAGTACAGTCCTAAAAATGTAAATCTTATGTTTGCTGTCCTTTTAAAGTATTTTCATTTATAAATTGTATCATGAATATCATATATCAATAACTAAGTGCAGTGTTGCAATAGAAATGGTTTAAAGGGATTTGACATATTATTGTCTTATTACAGTTTGCATTGTTTCACAATCCATGGACATACCCATAGAAAACAGATTGAGTATGTTTATCTTATCTCTGATCTCTTTTTCTGTGTATGATTAGGAGCAGATATAAAGTGTCCCTTCCATTGATCAAACAATCATTGTATAGAATGTTGCAGGGTCAAAATTCTGAATACTGTATAATGCATTCCAACCTCTGTAAGAATGCTGGAAAACACAAACAATTCAGAGCTGAATTACATGAAAATCAGGCAAATTTAATAATGAAAGCAAATTGGATTTTATTTTTCACTACACATAATCAAACATTTTACAGAAAACTATATTTTGAATGTCATGTCACTTTAAACCATTACACTATTCACCCTCTCTAGTTCATGGGAATCCTAGCATTTGGACAGTATAGTTTCAGTACTGTTAAAGTTATCAACAGGGCTTGTACTAACTATCTGGGGTAAAAGTAAAATGACTATGTCTAAAATAATTGAGCCTTATGAATTCTATGAAGAAATTAGTAACTCCGGCTCTTTCTTATTTTCTTACTACTGAATACTGATCTGGCACATGTTTCATTGTAGGAGATACTACTTTTGTCTAAAAATGTCATAGTATAAAATTAGGTCCATAAATATTGGAACATTGATAAAATTATAACTATTTTAGCTGTTTAGAGAAAACAATATTGGAGTTGAAGTTAAATAATAATGTGGGTATTTAAATCCAAATTGAGTGAATGGTTTAAAAATTACAGTAGAGCACTCTTTATATGTAGCCCCCTCCTTTTCAAGGAACTAGAAATAATTGGACAATTGACTGAGAAGCTGTCTAATGGTCAGGTGTGGGCTGTTCACAAAATACTTGTTATTATTTCATCAAAGGGACAGTCTAGTCCAAAATAAACTTTAAGGATTCAGATAGAGAATGTAATTTTAAACAATTTTCCAATTTACTTTTATCACCAATTTTGCTTTGTTCTCTTGGTATTCTTAGTTGAAAGCTAAACTTAGGAGGTTCATATGCTAATTTCTAAGCCCTTGAAGGCCGCCTCTTGTCGAAGGGGATTTTGACAGTTTTTCACCACTAGAGGGTGTTAGTTCATGTGTGTCATATAGATAACACTGTGCTCATGCTCCTGGAGTTTAGGTGAGCCAGCTCTGATTGGTTAAATTAGATGTATGTCAAAAGAACTGAAATAAGTGGGCAATTTGCAGAGGCTTAGATACAAGGTAATCTCAGAGGTAAAATGTGTATTTATATAAGTGTGTTGGTTGTGCAAAACTAGGGAATGGGTAATAAAGGGATTATCTATCTTTTTAAACAATAACAATTCTGGTGTAGACTGTCCCTTTAACAATCAATTCTAGTTACTGTGGTACAGAACAATCATATAACAATTTTTTTTTTATTTTTCATATGCAAGTAGATCTATTTTATGTAATGCTATTATTAACATTTTTTTCTTAAACATAAAGCGTAACCATGTTGTTTTAAAAGCTGATACAGTATATATTAATTAATGTATAAAAATAAGATATATGTTTATGCAATATAATTTAAAAATGTTTTTTTTTTTTACTTTAAAGGACATGTTACCCAAATGTTGAATAATTTGGAAGTGATACTGCATGTCTGTAGAAACTGACTAAAAAATATCTCATCAACATTTCTATGTAAAAAATGAATATACTTTACCTAGACGTTTTCTCAATAGCCACATCCTACTCTAAAGGGACTTTAAAGTGAATGTAAATTTTGATGTTTAAGTGCCCGGTTTTTAAAACTTTGATTAAAAACAGGGGCACTTTAATTCATCAAAATTTACATTTCACTCCTGTTGTGACAAAAAACTTACCTTTTAAACTTCACAGCAGCTGCTGCTTCCTCCGGTCTCACAAGCCATTTCTGATGTCAGAAATGATTGATAGGTCATCCTCCAATCACAGATTCCCCCCCGGGGGATTCAGTGTCTGATTCACTGCTGTGATTGGAGGAAGCCAGATACCTAATTTTAGACCCAGGAAGAGGCTTTGCAATGGGTGGAGGAAGCTGGAGCTGCTGTGAAGATTAAAAAGTAAGTTTATTTTCACAACAGGAGTGAAATGAAAATATTGATGAATTAAAGTGCCTCTGTTTTTAATCAAAGTTTTAAAAACCGGGCACTTTAGTATCAAAATTTACATTCACTTTAAGCAGCCAATCAGGAAGCTAGTGCCCAGACTTGCAAGGCAGGGTGCATCTGGCATGTACAGACACAGTCACCAAAGGGATTTCAATGAAATCCCATGAGATCATAGTAAAGCAACGTGTGAATTCAACATTGATGTAGCTGATTGACTTTTTGTTTTTCACTATCCAGATAAAGCACATACCCTCATTTATGAAGCTATGTATGCAGCTTCAGGGCCCGAGAGTTTCAGGCTTGTGGGATCTGACTGAAATGCTAGTTAACCTCCTCGACACCTCAAGGCTTGACTTGATTGAAAAACCTTGCTCTCAAGCAATTGGCTGCTCAAGCAATTGCTTGTGCAAAGTTAAATGCGAGCAGCAGATGCCCGGTGGATAAGGTTCCCAGAAGTGAACCTTAGCCATCAGAGCTTTAATAAATGTGGCTCAAAATATCTTCTTTCTTTTACATAGATATGTTCATGTGATATTTTCTCATCAGCTTTCAAGTGATTTAGCATATAAGTGAATTGTTCCTTTAAAGTATATAGTAATATATAGAAATTACAAATATGAATGTTTAATAAATTTGAGAACATCAAAAACTAATGAATTACATGGTTTAATAGATAATCAGGAAAACAGTTTATCTATGTGTACAAGCAGCAAGGCAAATAAAAACAATATTTTTTTCTGTTTACCAGAAATCCAGGTAAATAAAAAGCTAATTCATATTTATTTACTAGCAGCTGGCTAAAACAAAAAATAGATCCATACTTAATTACAAGCATACAGATAAATGAGAAATGGATTAAAATTTATTTAACAGACTGATGCATGCCTAAATAATATATTTCTTGTTATATATTAAACAATCATGTACACAAGCTGATTGTTTTTTGACTTACAACTGGATAGATTAGAAAATGGATAATTCTGATATGTTTCGAACAGATGGGTATATAGAAAGAGACGCCTTTTTCACAAACAGGCATCTGGTTATAAGAAGATGATTTAATATTATTTTACCAGGTCACCAGATGAATAAGAAATGTTTCTATTTTTCGTTAAAAGGCTTTTGTCTATGAAGAAAAAGATTTATTTTATTCATTTGACAGATGGGTATAAAAAAAACGATTTCATTATAGTTAACAAGCATCTGGGCATACAAGGAAAAAACAGATAACTCTTAACTTTTTTTTTTTTTTTACATATTTTCAAGAAAAAATAAGATGTTAAAAAAAATTAAAATACAAAACTATTAAATGAAAGTTATGACACAAGATCCAATTAATTTAATGATACAAAATACTTTATGATCATACAACATATACATGCCTAAGCACTATGGATACACTGAGAACTGTGATAAAAATGCAATTACATACCAAGATTCTTGGGTTTTTTTTTGCAATGTTTCTTTAACAAGCTTCAAACACATTTCTTAATTTTATGTACTACCAGTGCGCAAAATAAATAAATATATTTAAAAAATAATGTTACATGTTTTTTAAACTTTAATTATTTTTTTTGTACACAAGTTATAAGTGCTTCAATCCATATCTTCCAAAATTGCTATACTGTAAACATTAGACATGTGCACTGACAAAAAAATAGTTTTATCCATACGATTTGGTATAGCGTAGTCTTGACTGGGAAGGGCTCAGGAGGTGTATATATACAGTACGTATATATGAATAAATTTTTTTATTTGTATGTATACATGTCTATATGTGTGTATTTATGTTTATATGTGTGTAAATATGTACACCGTCTTCCCAATCAAATACCTTGAAATATGCTAATACAATTTTTAAACAATTTATTTATCAAAATAAAAATAAAAAATTCTTCAAAGGAAGAACATAGGTATTTGAAGTATTCCTAACACACTTTTGGCTTTAGCATAGATGGCTTAGAACACCTTTGGGTTAGCACTCGAGCAAAAAAAAAAGAAAAGTTTTTTTTAGCGCCTTATAGAAGTCTATGGAAAATGGAGTTAGCATGGATGTGATAGCCAACCTCAAGCCCAAAACTACTACTCCTAGGAAGGAGTTCAAAGACATGCCTAGAGTCCTTTGGACAAAGCATCTGATTTGGCATTGACTGATATTCATTACAGAGCAAGAAGAGAAAAAGAGGCAGCAGAGTCTCATAGTGGAGAAGCAAAATAGTGTCTGTTACATTGCAATGTAACAAATTATTACTTCAGGGAACCAGCATCAGTTCAGGGTATTTCTCCAGATGCATGCAACCTTTCAGCTGCTCCTTCAGCCTCATGGCGAGTGCTGCTATCTCACTGTGTAGTATTCCACAAGAAACCACTTCACAATTGTCCATGAAAGCATCCACCTTGCTCAATAGGTGACTGAACAAGGGTATGAAATGACCCAGACTGGCAGTGTTTTGGCTCAAGTTCTCGGTGACATCCCTAATAAGCTTTAGGACTGATACTAACTGACCAATCATAGTCTACTCATATCTGCCTAATGGGCTCCCGATTTCAGTGCATTGCTTGGCAGCCATAGTAAGGATATTACTCTGCTGCTCCAAAATATGTTCTACTATCTCCAAAGTCAAGTTCTACCTAGTAGTTATGTATTTCTTAAGATGGTGCTGGGGAAGCCCTGCCTTCTTCTGTTCCTGCCCAGACAGCTGACTGGCTTTAACACTGTGGTTTAAGTGGCCTGCAATCCTTCTGCACTGTTCAAGTACCACTGCTAACCTAGAGTTACCTTCAGGGATAGCAGCCTTTACCACCAAGTGGAAGATGTGAGCCGAACAGCACTCAGCTAAAATATCACCCTCACGCAGAGGCTTCCACATATTGGCTGCTCCATCAGTGGCTACAAAGCCCATTTCCACCTAGATGCCAGCTTGTTCTTCTAACACTCTGTGGTACCATCCTCATAAGAGACTGCAATATATTATCAGTAGCTTGCTGCTCATCCATCACCTCAGAATAGAGAAGAAATTATTGGTACACTTGCTAATCTACGACCAGCTTCTGTTGTGGCTGGAGCTGCAATCAGCTGCACCATCACTAGCAGTAGAACTACCCTTATCCTCATCAAACACCCTGGGCTGCTACCAATGTGCCATCAGTGCGAGGAAGGTATGATGGCTGCTAGGAACCATCTAGAAGTTATTGGTAAAGTGCACTAACTGCCCAGAGACTTCACCAACTCCTCCTTTAACACTAAAATACAAGGATGGTAGAGTGAGGATGCTATGTTCCTACTGAAAGTTCTGTGTGAAGATAGGTGGTATTGGGGTGCAATACTCTCCAACAGATAAATTATTTGCCACACGATTTGCACTTAGCAAAGTGCCCATCCTTAATTCTGATAAAGTGGTACAACACCTTTGAGTGGTGTGAAGCAGTTGCTGCCTCTGCCTGCCCTTCTACCACTGTGGAGGCCTCCTTGCCTGTGGTTTTAGATGTGGCACTGACTAATTGTCTCTGCCCTCACTGTAACACTCTTTTCTCTCCTACTGGTAGAGCTGTTAGTGGTGGTGGAACTGCTAGTGCTGCCAGTACTGACAGAGATTGCAGATCTCAGAGATTGTAGTGGGTGATGCTGTCATAGTAACTGGCTGCTCTATAACTAGAGACAATAATTGCAATGTTTATATACATATATATATATATATATATATATATATATATATATATATACATACACACATATTATATGGCCAAATGTATGTGGACACCCCTAATAATTATTGAGTTCAGGTTTCAGCCACATCCATTGCTAACATGTGCATGAAATCTAGCTATGGAAAGACATACAAAACATTGGGTTGTACTAAAAACTCAGAGAATTTAAATGTGGCACTGTCCTAAGGATGCCAAAAGTCATTTTGTGAAAAAGCTAGAACTGCCCTGTTCAACTGCAAGTGCTGTTATTTTGAAGTAGAAGTGTTTAGGAGCAACAACAGCCCAGCCAAGAAGTGGAAGACCGCGTAAACTCAGTTAGTGTCTGCCAAGTACTGAAGCAAGAAGCAAATAAAATTGCCTACCATCGGTTGCATCACACACTACACCATTCCAAACTACCTATGGGAGAAACATCAGTACAAGAACTGTGCATCAGGAGCTTCATGAAATGGTTTTCCATGGTCAAACAGCTGTAGACAAACCACACATCAACATGAGTAATGGGTCCGCTGGAGTGGTGTAAAGCACTCTGCCAGTGGTCTATGGAGCAGTGGAAATATTTTCTCTGGAGTGATTAATCATGCTTCACTATCTGGCAGTCTGATTGAAGAATATATATAGAATGCAACCTAATGGAATGTATAGTGTCAACCATAAAGTTTGCTGGAGGAGGTATAATGATCTGGAGATGTTTTTCATGGTTTGGGCAAGGCCCCTTAGTTCCAGTGAAGGGTCATCTTAATACTAAAAGCATTTTAGAAAGTTAGGTGCTTCCAACTTTGTGGCAGCAGTTTATAGAAGGCTTTTTCCTGTTTCAGCATGACTGTATCCCTGTATCCAATGTGAAGTCCATGAAACCTGGTTTGGTGAATTAAGTGTGGAGGAACTCAAATGACTTGCCTAGACATTGACCTTAACCCCATTAAACATCTTAGTGATGAATGTATCCAACATCAGTGCCTGAGCACTCACAAATGCTCTGTTTGCTGTTGAATGGACATTCATTCTCAAAGACACATTTAAAAATCTTGTGGAAAGCCTTCCTAGAGGAGTAGCAGCTGTTATAGCCACAAACGGGAGAAAACTCTTCATTAATGCCCATTTTTTTGGAATGGGATATCCAGCAAATTCATACAGGTGTGATGGTCAGGTGTACTCATAAATTTGACCATATAGTGTATATATATATATATATATATATATATATATATATATATATATATATATATATATATATATATATATATATATATCCATATAGAAGAAGGGCACTCTCAGGGTTTGTTTAGAAGATAAATGCTTTCTTTATTTAGTGGAATCACTAATACATGGTCGAGGTTTCGGCCCTCAGTCGGGCCTTCATCAGGACAAATATAATCTGAAAGACAGACATAGTGAAAGATACTAAAAACGTAGATCAGGTGAAATAAAACAAACAGTGAGACAAACAACTTATCTAACCACCACCAATCAAGTTAAAATCTGACTGAGCAGTCAGATATGGGAATCATCAATAATGCAACAAAGGATAACCAAAGAACAAACAACAGCACAGTCAAATAACAACCATACAAAGAAGAGGCACCAAATGGAATCACAAGAGTAACTAAGAGATAACAGAGATAGTATGCTCCCAACCACATTGATAATGTGTACGTATACATTCAGAAAAGCACTTAAACAGGGTATAACCAAGATAATGTAGACAATGATAAGTATAAACTATACAGCCACTAAACATAATACAAACCTGGTCAAGTATAGAAAAAGGAATACACGCATCTAAACAAACAGAGCATAGAAACTAATGATAGTTAGGCAACAATACCAGATGAGCAGAAAGCTTGCCCTATGCGTACCTCATATCTTAACACTAAAGAAGGTAGGACGCCATTGGTACCCATGGTAACAGACTTACAAATAATGCCATAACTTGTAAACGCAATAGTCTCTGTATGCTGGCAAACTAGCTAAACAAGCAAGGGAACTAATGAGAACAGGGTCCCACACATCAAAACACCACAAGCACAAACCAGAATGTGTATAAAATATCTCAGGTGATCAGAGACAGACCACCTATGAATAAACTGCAAAATATCGTGTGACTCAAAGCTGATACACACAACAATATATGTGGTGAGCTGGAGGGATAAACCCTGTTAATAAGTGGAACCGGACTGTAATGCATAAAATCAAAACATAGCTCAACTGGGATATAGAGAATAATTACCTTGCAACTGCCGAGCGGCAGGGATCTCAGATCCAAAAAGATGAGTAATACTAGACTCAGAATCACGCCTTAAATAGGGGGAGCCATAAAGCAAACCAATACATGATAGGATAAGCCCAGCCATCGCCTTGCGTTGTCATGGCAATCACACAGCTGTGCGTTGAAAAAGTCAGAGAATGCCTAACCACAAAACATCAATGAGACAAAAAATAACAACCCGGCAAGCGTAATTGAAAGGCACACAATCACCATTCATACACTGCTATTTCAATAAACAAGCACTAGTAAAAAACATAGACATACCCTACAGCAACTTGCAGAGGCATAGAATAAGCAGATTATAGGTATATTAAATTGTAGTGACACGAAAACGTATACGTGCCGTCCCATCAAAAGCTTAAACAGCGAATTATATCAAAATGTCAGAATTGTTCATAGAGCTAAGAATTTGCGGTAGATGGTATGCACTAAAACGTACACAATCAGGCACAGGCTCACATGCACTTCTCAATTTGTTGTGTATTTGTTATCTTGCCCATGTGGCCTCTATTACATCGGAAGACCAGTACCACCTTCAGGGAGAGACTGGCCAATCATAAAAGTGCTATAAGAGCCGCTTTAAATGATGGCAAAGCGGACCAACCTGTGCCTAGGCATTTTCTGGTACTTAAACATCCCATTGCCTCCCTCCGTGCCATGTTGATTGACACAGTGGTACCTCTGAGGAGAGGGGATGATCGTAACCAAGAACTGTTAAAGTGTGAATCCAAATGGATCTACCAATTAAACACTTTGATCCCACATGGGCTTAATGCTCATTTGGACTTCTCTGTATTTTTTTGATCTTGTGCATTTCTTTTGACTTTGTTTATGCTCTTTGTCTCTTTTTATTTTTTCTGAAGTTTGTTCTGTGTTTGTTGGCATCCCTTTACACACTGTCTTGTTAGTTTGATCTCATTTCATATCACCCACTATGCACGTATAGCATTCACTATCTTGGTGTGTCCTGCAGTTTTTCCCCTTTTCGCTTGTCTTATGATCTGGCTAGCCACCTATTGCTAAAGTGGTGCATTTCTGTTTTGACTTATCTTTGGGGCTTGGTTAGATTTCATGTACACCCTAGAAGTTGGTGCACTCCACTACTGTCTGGGGTAACGTTTACTATAATAGTGGGTGCCCACTAGTACTTTCATCCCTATACATTCTATTATTAGGTGCCTTAATGCCAGTATGTTATTTGTGCTGATATGGCCACTGTGTATTGACCGCCGCTGTTTGTCTGATTCTAAATATAACTGCATATTTGCGGTAACGTTTTCTATAATAGTGGGTGCCTATTAGTACTTTCATCCTTATACACTCTATTATTAGGTGCTTTAATGCCAGTATGGTATTTGTGTTGATATGGCCACTGTGCATTGACCGCCGCTGTTTGTTTGATTCTACATATATCTGCATATTTTGTGCTATATACATGGTACTCCCTATGGGGTTGCATAAGTTTTACCCTGTGCGCTACTTGGGGCTTCCATAGCTACATCCCAATTATCAGCCCTTTTGTTTTGGGGGTGCTGCCGCTGTCCACACTAGATATTGCATATATTTTTTCCACATTTTGGCTGCGTTCCATTTTTTCTTGTGTGTTCACTAGTTCTGCAGTGGCTCTATGTAATTGAAACCCCCTGGTGCGTGCATGTATCACTATTGTTTTCGTTATGTAAACAGTGAGCTCAGCGGAGTCCATTAAGTGCCGTTTAGTGCATACCATCTACCGCAAATTCTTAGCTCTATGAACAATTCTGACATTTTGATATTGTCATGAGTGAGCTCGTCTCAGGTGCAGTAATAAAGAGGTCCAGACCAGATATTTATCAAACAAGGGCTCACCTCAGGAGAGGTAATCTTTATTACACTGTTGCAACAGTGTCCCAGCACAAAAAACAGTAACGCAAGACTAACACATTTTCATATACATGCATTTTTATACTATTACAGTTCCTTACAAAGCAGAGAGCTAATTGGCTGATAATGATTGGCCAATAAATCTCACGTGATTAGTGGTTACTAGGAAAGGAAAAAAAAAAAACAGATCCTCTATGTTAAAATTTGAGAGATGTGTTTTCTTGGAATGTGACCAGAGGCTAGTTGGCTAATTGGATTGAGAAGTTGATACTGTACAGAGAAGCCTTGGATTTTACCTTGAGTTTCAGATATTTAGAAAACTTGGTATGGGAGAAGCCATAACTTTAAGATGTACTGATACATACTTATTAGGCTAAAAGTAAGTTGTTAAAGATATATCACTTATTAGAAAATACAGAAGTAATATATCTGCAGTTTCAGAGAAGAGTTCAGTAAAAGAAAAGGAAAAGTTTGGTTAAACATATAAAATAATGAAAATATAATAAGCAGCTCATAACATTCCCCCCTTTGATCGCAAACGTCAAAGTGCCGCGATCACAAAAAGTAAATGCGACTCATGGCGGTTTGACAATCACAATGCTATTAGTACATGAGTGCTCGTGTCCAAGATGGTTCACAGGATTACAAAAGGGTAAGCAAAAACAAGGTAGGAGTGAAGTTATTAGGTAGTAGGCAATTTCACTATTACTGGACGCTAGTCGCCATCGGGTGGAGTAGACAACTACCTAAACATTCCTATGCTGTATATGTGTGTGTGGCATGACATATGTGTGGCATGACATAGTGCAGAAACATCCCCTCCCAGATTTATTAACAACAAGTAACAATCCCCATCATTCTTGCAGAGTTGATGGCGAATAGTAGGTTGTCAGGCAGTATCATGGCATGTTTGGGAGGTGAAGGAATTCTGCACCTGTGAAGGAAATATAGAGAGTGTAAGTATAAGGTAATGCAATATAAAACAATACAGAAAGACAATGAAGAAATAGAAACCACCAGGGAGGGAAAAAGGAGTGGGTTATGGGTATACAGGCTACGACCGGGGTGGCCATCAAGGTGGATGATGGTCCATGGTCTCTCCGTGGCCAGTTTCCCAATGTAGGAAAGTTCTAGATGATCCTAGGGACGTAGTGCATCCTGTATAGGGATAAGACAGGGAATTTTAGGGCACAGCTGGTGGGTAGGCAATAACATTGTAAGATCAAGAGGTCAAAAGAGACATAGAGTAGGAGAGAAGTAGGTGAACTCAGAAGAAATCAGGGTCAAGAGAGATCTTAACATGGTGGGGAGATTCAAAATGGATAGAGGGAAACAAGTATTGGGAGAAGAATGACACATAGTGAAAACATTCTTGCATGTAGAGATTAGACCAGGTACACATTGTATACAGCAACACATCAGTATAAGGCATACTATAATAACAATGCCATACAGAAAAAGGGAGTGTAACCATCCCAAATTAGGTAGCCAATCAAAGAGATGGTTAAAAATACCTCCAAGGCCAAATTTGTCATCAATCACATCTTGGACATCCTGGGATAGGGACCTAATAACTGTGAGATGGTGACTCAAATTAAGTGATTGATCAGTAACATAGCTACAACATTCTTTGCTCACAAGACTACACCCCCCTCCCCTCCTTGGGAAGCCAGGAGGTAATCAAGGGCCATCCTATTCTGCAATGCTAGTTATCTAAGCTGCTTCAACTCTTGGGCCACACTCTGAACAACTCCTGCACTCTCATTCATGAAGGTCTGTAGTATCACAGATAACATGATGATGTCCTAATGATTCAGGTAGACACCAACGGCCGGGAGGATAGCTCGACCAGTTGAATCTCCAGCATACTGTTGGACAAGGGAGGCAGCGAGCTTCCAGATTCCCATTTATTGCGAATTGGGCCCAAGGGCAGCGTGGGGACAACACGGATGGCTGGGGTTACCACACCCAGGAAGCTGATGGCTGTATAGCTACCAGGGAGGACTGACACCGCTTTCTGTCCACATATCCAATACAACCCAGGGGGTGGTCTGCTGAGGAAAGATTGTACAAGGGATGGGGAAACAAAAGTACAATTGGGGTCCTGGAGGAAACAAAAAAGTGCAGTGAGATTATAATTCACAGTTAGGATCATACCAGAGGAATTTACCAGCCGGAAATGAGTGCCATTACTGGAGATTACATACTCACATAGGGAGGCACCGAACCGCACCGTACCTTGGCCAATTTCCCTGCAGATAGTACCATATGAGGGACCTCCCAAAGAGATAAAATTACCTGATAGGTTGAACAATGGTGTACCTGGAGGAATAAAAGTAGACAAATCAAAGGTAAACAAATCAACATTTATGCCCATAAGAGGAATACCCCCCTTATGATGAGTGGGTATGCGAGCACAAATATAACAATTGCCCTCGGTGCGATTGGCTATAGTTTGGAGTAGGACAACGTGTGAGTTTAGTCCCCATTCACCTAAAGAATAGTTCTCTGTGGACAATTGGGCATTAGGTAAATTATCATTATGGGGGTAAGAATCATGGGGGTAAATAGGGGTTGTGGCAGAGGTAGTTACAGGGGAACGTCAAGCAAGAAGAGGTGACTTTCATTTCTCAGCTACCCACTTCATAATTTTCAAACCACATTCACTAGTGGGGCTATGCAAATAGACTGGATAACAAACCCCTTAGGACCTTTAAATACGAACTTTGAGTCTAATTACTTGTTGAGGGCAGCTAGTTGTAGGAGGAAAAACTGCCACAGATACAAGGTTACCAGAACAAGAGTATTTAGTAAAGGGGTTAGGACAAACACACTGACCAGAAGACACATATTGGGAAATAGAGTAAGAGAGCATGGTCAAAAGTGTGACACAAAACAAAGGAGACATATTGAGGGATGTTACTCAAGATATCAACAGAGGAGTGAGACAATGAAAATAAGAGTTAGAAAGACAGATCTTTCAGTTTCACTCATTCAGCTAGTGAGATTTCACTATTTCTGGTTAGTCTGAGTTTCAAACCCGGAAGGGTCTGAATTAACCAATCGTCGTCAGGGGTCTTGGTTACCCCTTCTTCAGAAGCCTTGGTTGCCCCAGCTTCTTCTTTCTTTGGCTTGTTGCAAGCTGCTTCTTTTTCTGGGCTGTATCTTTTACACCTGGAGTAGTGGATCCAAGAGTCGACCTCAGCAACTTTGATAGCTGTTGGAGTAGTCAGCAAAACCAGGAAGGGACCTTTCCAGAGAGGCTGCAGTGGCTTCTTTTGATAAGTCTTGACCAAAATGGAGTCACCTGACTGTAAGGGGTGTGCAGTCACATTCAATGGCAAGGGCTGAGAGAGAGAGGCATGTCTGTGGAGAGAATGTAATTGCTTTTGCAGTTGCAAAAGATAGGCAGTTAATTATACATCACCTACTGCAAGGTCAGGCAGGTGTAAGGTGTTGGCACTATACAAAGGAGGTGGCCTACCAAACAACAGTTCATATGGTGAGAGCTTGAGGGTCCCCCTATGGTTTGTGTGAGTCCCAAACAGTGCTAGGGGCAAAGAATCTACCCATTTAAGGCTTACTTGAGAACAAATTTTTGCAATAGTCTGTTTTAGGGTCTGGTTCTTTCTTTCCACTTGGCCTGAGCTTTTCTGGATGCCAAGGGGTATGGAGATGCCAAGTAAAGCCTAAGGCTAATGTCAGTTGGTGAATAATATTACTTGTGAAATGTGTTCCTCTGTTAGATTCAATTACTCTGGGGAGGCCAAACCTGGGTATGAGTTCTTTTATCATTCACTTGACAACTTCTTGGACTTTCACAGTTCTTGTAAACATTCAAAAGTTTGAAATGCCCATGGGCATTCGCCTGGTGGGCCTTTAGGTTCCCCCCTTGGATTGAATTGAGCACGTCTCACAATTCAATACAACCCACTTTGCAGCTTGATGGGGGGGCAAACCACTGTCTGTTAAGGGTTTCAGCAAGTTGTGTGGTACCTCAGTGTGTTTGGTTATGCAGAAAGGATAGCATATTAGAGATGTGCGGTTGAGGTAGAGCAGGGCATCCATCTGGAGTGGACCAGATACCAAAAGAGTCATAGGTAAGACCAAGAACAGTCCAGAGGTGAACAGTTCGTTCAGGAAGAGAAGTGTAAAGAGAAGACAATGTAGTGTAAATGGCAGAGAAGCTGCATACTAAGCAATTTGATCAGCATAACTATTACAAAGTGAAATGGGTTCCTGTGAGTGGGTGTGTGCTTTGCAATGCATGACAGAGATGGAAGTTGGTAAATGGATTGAGTCAAGGAGTGCAGAAACTTGTGGTGCATTGACAATTTGGGTACCAGCAGAAGTTAGAAAACCCCTTAATTTCCATAATTGACCAGTGGCATGTACAATCCCAGGGGCATATTTACTATCAGTGTAAATGTTTACTGACCTGTCCTTTGAGAGCTGACAAGCAAGTGTGAGTGCATGTAGCTCAGCCTCTTGGGCACTGTAGTGAGATGGGAGGGGCTCGGCCTCTATAAGAGAATCTGTCATAACTACACCAGAAACATTCACCATCCTCAAACTTCCATCACAGAACAGTGTCCAATCCAGGTTAGGTAGAGGCACATCAGAGAGGCCATCCCTTAGTTTGGAGGAAAAGAGAGATACAGATAAACAGTCATAGTGTGGGGTACCATCATCAGGCAGAGGTAACAAAGTTGCTGGGTTGAGAGAGGTACAGTGGATGATAGTGATATTAGAAGGTACAAGACGTTGGTTTAAAAAAAATGTTGTGTATTTGTCTGACTGAGTAAGAGGTGTACTGCGTGTGGCACATAAATGTGTAAAGGATGTTCCTGTACAAGCTTCTTTCCTCTATTTTGGCATTTGAAATAGCTGATTTAGTCTGTGGTATTCCCACCTATAGTAAAAGTTTTATACTGGAGTCTCATCTATCAATCAGCCTAAGTAAACAAGCCAGTAATAAGAAACCACACTCACAGGAGTGCAGGATAGTTAAAGGGACAGTTTACCCAAATTAAGAATAATTTTTAATTGAAACTGCTTGACATAGTTAAATATACTAGTGCTGAGCATACAATAAACTTCATTTTCTTTCTCTGTAAATATTGTTTGAAATCTCAGATTTTATATCAGTTTGCCTATACCCCTTTAAATATTTTTTTTCCTGCGGCCACTCTGGTTTCCCTGCCTTCAGTGCATTGCACATGCTCCACCCCCTGACTCTGTGTTGAGCAGTGAGCAGTTTTTTTTTAGAGCTTGAATACATTCAGGTCAGTGATATCTCTCAGTTTGCAACTTATTTGAAGAGAAAAAGAAAATGTTTGCAACATGCAATTCCACTTCTGTATTAGAACAGACTTTTACACAGACCTGTATGTATTCAACTCAGAAGTCAAATCCACATCGGCATGAAGCCTCAATCAGCTGGAAAACAAATGTAACTTTTTTTTTTTATTCTACTGCTAGTCTCACAGATTTTATATTATATATATATACAAGGAAAGGTCTGCACAAGGTGATTATGTAAGCAAACTATTGTAAAACAAACTAAAGTAAAAATATAGAAAATCATCCAGGTCTTATGCAATTATTATGCTCCCAGAGACAGGACCAGTAAACACAGCAGGTTTGCATAATCAACAAATGCAAGATAACAAGACAATACAATAGCATTTAGTCTGAATTTCGAATGAGTAGTAGATTCTTTTCTAACACATTTCTAAGTTATGTATATTTCCACACCCCCTGTACTATGTGATAGCAATCAGCCAATCACAAATGCATATACGTATAGTCTGAGTTCTTGCACATGCTCAGTAGGAGCTGGTGACTCAAAAAAAAAAATGTAAATATAAAAGACTGTGCACATTATTTTTAATTGAAGTAAATTAGAAAGTTGTTTAAAATTACATGCTGTATCTGAATCATGAAAATTTTATAAAACCTGAGTGTCCCTTTAAATGTAAAGTGTGGGGAGTGATATTTAAATTTATTTTGTTAGCTGCTGATTGTGTGTGCACATTGGAGGTTTACTGCCTTTAGCATATCATTTACTAAAGCACTTTGATTGGCCATGGGGCGAGGTAATAGAGCATTATAGCACTGCCCTTTTATCAGGGCATTCCAGGGACATTTAGCTGAACTGCAAAGAAGAAGATAAAAAATGTAAAAAAAATAATATATTTTACAAACTACTACATTTTATGTATTATCTTCTTTTCTTGTTAATCCAGTGTTATTGCTGCTCATGAACTCCCATGAGTGAACTGGTCCTTTAAGTAATAAAATGACAATTTTCCATTGCTCTTTCTAAGCACTGAGATCCGATTTTACAGACAAATATAACACAATGAGATATTCTTATTATCTAAAATTCAACCCATTGCAATCAACTGTGTTTTGAAAGCATAAAACCAGCTACTTCATATATATACAAATAAACTTGCAAATGCAATTTCTCCTATATTTTATACTATGCAGCTTGTATAAATATATAGTAATTGAAAATACATTAATATAAAAACAATTTTACAGTGTACTGTCCCCATAAGGGCTGACCATTTATCATATATATTACATATTCAACCTTATTGTCTTATTTACCATCAAAACTCCACCTCCCCACTGCATCACAACCTGCATATACTTAAATATTTATTGCAAAAGAAACAGACCCAAATACATACATCTAATGTCACACTGTCCATAATACAGCAAAGAAGCAGAACTCCAATGGCAAACAAGACAAGTTTTTTTACCTTATTATCTTTTCCACAAACATACTTAACCCATTAATCATATACAAGAAAAACTCTCATATTTACTAGAGTGTGACAAAAATGACACACACCATTGCACTTTCAAAGTCCTTAGTTACTTCACTTACATATATTTTATATGCCTCAAACAGATGGAAACACATTAAATCTCTTATCAGCCCATACATAAAACAAATATCACTTAAAACTAAAAAAAAAAAATGCTATTATTGGCGCACAAAATTAAGAACATACATATGACTTTAAAACCAAGTTACAGCAATAACAAGCAAATCCTTACGTCATCAAATTTCTTAGCTAAGAATTCCTGATACACACACACAGCTCCAGCCTGCATCAAACATCAAGGCCAGCTTTCTTTTGCAGCGATTGTACACAAAATTCATATCAACTCACATACCTCAAATATTTCACTCCCAGCATTTATTCTAAAGCAATGTTAACATACATGAAACTTTTAGTAATACAGAAAACACATTTTCATTTGGGTTTTGACGTCCGCAACCCTACTATTCTCAAAAAGATAATAGTAGTCCATCTGGTCAGGGCATATATCAACCAGAAGATTGCGGAGGGCAATTAATTTAGGGAGCTCAAAGGACCCAAATCTCGGCCACCTTAATTCAGGATCAAGGCTGAGAGTATAGGAAACTCAGAGCTCTGTGCACAAAGTATAAAGTCTATTTTTTTTATAACCAAGCAGTACTGAGTTTTCCCTAATTTGCATATACTTTAACAAGGGAAGAGTCTTTGTCTACTTTAGACAACCGGGATCCCATTATTATATCCCTGTTCCTTAAAGTGAATGTAAATTTTGATGACAAAGTGCCCAGTCTACAAAAATTAGACCAAAAACAGGGGCACTTTAACTCCTCAAAATCCACACCTCACTTTAATCCCTAATCAAGTCCCTGCAGTTACCGGACGGACACTTCCTCAATGTCCCTGCCTAGCGGGAGAGATTAGCACTATAGTCAATCAACTCCCTGCAGTTACCGGACGGACACTACCTCAACGTCCCTGCTTAGCGGGAGAGATTAGCACTATAGTCTCAAGTCACAATATGTCTTGGATCACTATTTCTGCCTCTGTAAAATCCCTACCACCTGAAACTTTATTTTATAGTGGGCTGGCACCCTAATGGTGTTTAACTGCCAGACAGATGTCCCACTGAATTTAATAGTGATCCAGTATATAAAACAAAAACAGGGTAAAAGACCCACAACATATATTACATGTACATGAACACAAAAGACAAGAAGACACTCACAGAATGGTCCAAGGGGTACATTGTGTCCGTTGTTTGTGGTCTGTTCCTCAGTACGTACTCCCTTATCGCCCCCCGGGACTCCCTGGCCAACAAGACAAAACCTCCCACAGGTAAGCTATAGACCTGAATCAGATGGGTGCGCGCAGATGTTGGTTCCCAGCCAGGGAGGCACGGAAGGTCGACCTGAAGCACGTCCCACCAGAGTCGCAAAGTTACTGTCATGAGTGAGCTCGTCTCAGGTATAGTAATAAAGAGGTCTAGACCAGATATTTATCAAACAAGGGCTCACCTCAGGAGAGGTAATCTTTATTACACTGTTGCAACAGTGTCCCAGCACAAAAAACAGTAACGCAAGACTAACACATTTTCATATACATGCATTTTTATACTATTACAGTTCCTTACAAAGCAGATAGCTAATTGGCTGATAATGATTGGCCAATAAATCTCACGTGATTAGTGGTTACTAGGAAAGGAAAAAAAAAAACAGGTCCTCTATGTTAAAATTTGAGAGATGTGTTTTCTTGGAATGTGACCAGAGGCTAGTTGGCTAATTGAATTGAGAAGTTGATACTGTACAGAGAAGCCTTGGATTTTACCTTGAGTTTCAGATATTTAGAAAACTTGGTATGGGAGAAGCCATAACTTTAAGATGTACTGATATATACTTATTAGGCTAAAAGTAAGTTGTTAACGATACATCACTTATTAGAAAATACAGAAGTAATATATCTGCAGTTTCAGAGAAGAGTTCAGTAAAAGAAAAGGAAATGTTTGGTTAAACATATAAAATAATGAAAATATAATAAGCAGCTCATAACAATATCATTCGCTGTTTATGCTTTTGATGGGACGGCATGCATACGTTTTCGTGTCACTACAATTTAATATACCTATCATCTGCTTATTCTATGCCTCTGCAAGTTGCGGTAGGGTATGTCTATGTTTTTTACTAGTGCTTGTTTATTGAAATAGCAGTGTTTGAATGGTGATTGTGCGCCTTTCAATTACGCTTGCTGGGTTGTTATTTTTTGTCTCGATGATGTTTTGTGGTTAGGCGTTCTCTGACTTTTTCAATGCACAGCTGTGTGATTGCCATGACAACGCAAGGCGTTGGCTGGGCTTATCCTATCATGTATTGGTTTGCTTTATGGCTCCCCCTATTTAAGGCGTGATTCTGGGTCTAGTATTACTCATCTTTTTGGATCTGAGATCCCTGCCGCTCGGCAGTTGCAAGGTAATTATTCTCTATATCTCAGTTGAGCTATGTTTTGATTTTATGCATTACAGCCCGGTTCCACTTATTAACAGGGTTTATCCCTCCAGCTCACCGCATATATTGTTGTGTGTATCAGCTTTGAGTCACACGATATTTTGCAGTTTATTCATAGGTGGTCTGTCTCTGATCACCTGAGATATTTTATACACATTCTGGTTTGTGCTTGTGGTGTTTTGATGTGTGGGACCCTGTTCTCATTAGTTCCCTTGCTTGTTTAACTAGTTTGCCAGCATACAGAGACTCTTGCGTTTACAAGTTATGGCATTATGTGTAAGTCTGTTACCATGGGGACCAATGGCATCCTACCTTCTTTAGTGTTAAGATATGAGGTACGCATAGGGCAAGCTTTCTGCTCATCTGGTGTTGTTGCCTAACTATCATTAGTTTCTATGCTCTGTTTGTTTAGATGCGTGTATTCCTTTTTCTATACTTGACCAGGTTTGCATTATGTTTAGTGGCTGTATAGTTTATACTTATCATTGTCTACATTATCTTGGTTATACCCTGTTTAAGTGCTTTTCTGAATGTATACGTACACATTATCAATGTGGTTGGGAGCATACTATCTCTGTTATCTCTTAGTTACTCTTGTGATTCCGTTTGGTGCCTCTTCTTTGTATGGTTGTTATTTGACTGTGCTGTTGTTTGTTCTTTGGTTATCCTTTGTTGCATTATTGATGATTCCCATATCTGACTGCTCAGTCAGATTTTAACTTGATTGGTGGTGGTTAGATAAGTTGTTTGTCTCACTGTTTGTTTTATTTCACCTGATTTACGTTTTTAGTATCTTTCTCTATGTCTGTCTTTCAGATTATATTTGTCCTGATGAAGGCCCGACTGAGGGCCAAAACGTCGACCATGTATTAGTGATTCCACTAAATAAAGAAAGCATTTATCTTCTAAACAAATCCTGAGAGTGCCCTTCTTCAATACGGATATCTACATTTATTATTTCTAAGGATTGCACCCAGGTCGTGGCTGCTCCACCTGGTTGGAGTGCTGGGCTACAGGCTATGTGACTTTTGAGATATATATATATATATATATATATATATACACAACCAGTCACAAGTTTTAGAGCACCTTCATTTTTTACAGTTTTTTTAACCCTTTGATGACAGGGTTAATTTGTCTACATCGGAACAACGTTCCGATGTAAACAAATTAAAATCCTGCGATCATGCACACGATCACAAGATTTCAATTATGGGATCAGGTCAGGCGGGCATCCCTAAGACACTAGGCATGCCTTCCAGACTGCAATCGCATCCTGGAAGCGCCGTTGGCTTCAGGACAGCCAAACGGCTAAAGCCTGGCACGGTTAGGATGGAATAGAATGCCATAATGGCGGTAAAGGTTAAAATGTATGCAAGACTCAATGGGGCCAAATTATCAAGCTCCGAATGCAGCTTGATGCCCCTGTTTCCTCGCGAGCCTTCAGGCTTGCCAGAAACGGCAGTTATGAAGCAGCGGTCTAAAGACCGCTGCTCCATAACTTGTCCACCTGCTCTAAAGGCTGCGGACATCAATCCGCCTGATCCTATACGATCGGGCTGATTGACACCCCCTGCTAGCAGTTGATTGGCCGCATTGGACTGCTTTGCACAAGCAGTTCACAAGAACTGCTTGTGCAATGATAAATGGCAACAGAGTATGTTGTCAGCATTTATCGATGTGCGGCGGACATGATACGCTAAATCATATCATGTCCACTCGCACTTTCATAAATCTGCCCCAATATACTTAATGTGCTTTGAAATTAAAGCATAGAACAAATAAACAAATTTCATGGAATCATTTGTGACATTCTCTCTATAATGAAATCAGATATTGTTCAGAAAGTTCTTCTCAACACTGAGCTAGATTACAAGTGAGGAGTTAAATTTATCTTACGTGATGCAGCAATATAACGTCCGTGTTATTTTGTGTGCATATTGTTGTATCATATTGCATATATAAAGTTGAAAGAAAAGGTGTTCGCTCGAATGTAATCTATTTTAATCCACATCAGGTTAGCACTTGAAAACCTTGTGCAAAGGGTTGGGGCTAGCATACAATTTGCACCAAACACAACATAAGTACATTAAAATAAACAGTTACACTTATATATACACTATCTGATAACAATTAGTCCTAAAAATATTGATAGCAATTATTTACAATGGGTCAAAAATATATGGTATATGGCCATGCATTTGACTGCAAAGGGATATAATATACTGTATGTATGTATGTATATAAACGAAAAGATTGGTAAAGGACCGAGTACAGGAGCACAGGGACGATATTCTTCACTCCAGAGAAACTAATGTTGCCAGGCATTTTTGTAATGTACATAATAAAAATGTAGATTCATTGAAGTTTATCATAATAGATAAAGGCATCACAAATGGACGTGGTGGCAATAATGATAGGGTCCTCCTGCAAAAAGAGGCCAAATGGATCTACAGACTGGGAACTAGATTCCCAAAAGGTTTAAACGATAAGCTTGAATTTGTCCACTTTTTGTAAATTTTCATTTTTTTTAATATAATAAACATCTGTTTGAAGTGTGCGCCAGGATAGAGGGTAATTTCTATCTCTCTTCTATTGTGTATTTGAAAGTATTGGGGGTAACCAGGAATTAGGTTGAACCAAAATTTATTTAGTTATTTCTTTCTAACACAATTTTGAGTTTTGAGAGGTTTTTCTGTATACAGGGTTAAAAGTGATACAGCTTTAAGGTGTTGCAAGGATACTTGGGAAAAAACACCTGTAAGCAATTAGGTATCTGCATAAAAGAAGATGTCCACTGAGGACTCCACATGCCCTGATGATCCCCTGTAACACATACTGGAGGTGGGGGAGAAACGTGCGTTGGCACTATGTGTTTATGAGAACCCAGGTACCTGCTGAATGTACCGTGGGCCAGGATTTCTAGTGCACCTGTCTAGACCTTTTCCCTGAATCTCATGTTTCTTCAGAGACATTTTGGCTCTATACATGCAGCTGTACATTTCAAGTGAGCTACGAATTCTTCTGGTGTGACTCCGACAGTGGAGTAAGTGGTTTGAGGAGTGTGCTATTGGAGTGCAATGGAAGTTGTGCCTATACGATAGGTGAATATACGATGCAAATTCGATTCAACTGGATCCTCCTGTCTACAGCCACTCACAGTCCCTGGTGACGCTATACCACTCCCACTATTGCTGACGTCACACGCCAAGTAATCATCACAGGTGCTTGCAAGCTGAAGACAAGTGGAAACAACAAAAACCGGAGGACTTAAGCTAAGTATATGCCGTATATGCTGTGTTTTTCAACTGAATTGCTACACTTGCTAGAGACTCTTTATCCAGCAATACTAATTGCGGCACATTTATTTGCCTTAAGAGGAGATTCCCTGGTACATACAAAGAGTAAAAAAAGCGCTTTTTGATACAAAATATAGTTCACCTCTGTTTGGATTGCAGCCATATGTATCACATGTATTTTGCCTACTTATCATAAATGTCCTATAAACATTAGATTTTTGTACAATTCGCTATAAACATAAGTTTCTTGGTTAACCCCTTACTGTTTATGATGTCTTTTTGTGATCTATAGTATAGGGAAAGAATTAGGTCTCAGTGCACTTTAAATGTTTTAGATTTTGCTGTCTGTAGTGGTGACTGAAATTGACAGATAAGATATCGCTATATACTTAAATGTGTTTTTGGGAACTTATTATTAATAAATTTTTGAAAGTCTTTTATGTGTGCCTTTTATTCCCTTGCTGTTCTAGGGTAATCTCATATACCCTGGTATTTTTTCTATCTTGACTATATATTTTATATTTACTATAAGGGTGGCACCATTCAAAGCAAATTAGCAATATTACCTACTCTCTCACGCCCCCTAAATTTAGTCTTTACTTTTTTGAGGATAATAATTTGAGGATTCAATTGTCCTTTTCTGGTGAGATTGGAGTAGATTGCTTAAGGAGTTCTTAGTTTTAAAACTCCTATATTTTCCCATTATTTTGTCTGTCTTTGTTCAGCTACCACAACCATGGCGTACACTCTCTCAGATGATTTATGGGAGGCAGAACTTAAAGATTCTCTGGCTAATGATATTAGTGGGGGGAATGATGAGAATGATGAAGAAGTGGTAACAATTTTCAGTGCTTTCAGAAAATATAGATACCTTTTGAGTAGACAATTGAAAATTAAGGCAGAAAATGCTAGTCTGGCAAATTATATTGAAAAGAAAATAATCCCTAGGGGATTAAGATTGTCACTTGATCCAGGTGCCAATACAAGGGAGGATGAGGAGGGAGACTCTTTCATAGAAGAATGGAATGAGAAACTCTCCTCAACCTCCCTTGATCTAATGGAAATGATGATCAAAAGAAATAATAAAAGGTTAGAGAAAGTAAAGGGGGAAGCAGAAACAGCAATGATCAAGGTTAACTCTTTCGAATGTGACCCTAAATTTGAGAAATTGAATGGAGAAACAAGCTCGAATATCTCTAAGTTGAAAACTGATATTAAATCAAGAAAATGTAGGAAACTAAGGAGAGATCAGGATGATTATAAAAATGGTAGGGTTTACACATATAAATCTCAGAAAGGGACTTATGACTCCGGGACTGATATGTCAGACTCAGAATCAGGACCCTCAAAAAACTCCCCAGTAAATACACAAACAGAAGGAGGAGGAAAAACAGAAGGGGAAAAAGGAAGAGACCCTTATGGGGGGCAAGGGAAGGAGAAGAGATATCCTACCAGAGAAAAGAGAGGGAGAGGGGATCAGGCTCCACAGAGCAGGGGGAGGTACAGAGGGAGGGGATTACGCAGGGGCTTTTAAGAACCCCAATGGATGAGGAATTACAGATAGTAAACCTTTCCTCTTTTCCTCTAAACCTAGCTCATATCGAACTCCTTAAAAAAGGTATGTCCTTTTGCCCCAATACACCAATTGACAAATTTGAGGTCATAAAAGACCTACATCTTTTTGCAAGAAAGATTGTCCTGTCTGTCATTATGAAATCTAAATCAGATAACAACTACATGTTAGATGCAACTGATCAAGTGGCCCTTAATGATTTAGAGTTACTTCTTGCTGAAAACCAAGCTGTTTTTGATGATGACACACAGAGAGAATCTTTGGTGGATAGAAAGTATGCCTTTAAACCTAAATCAACATATATGCCTTCACTTTCCCTGGTTCCAGCGGTTAATCTATTTGTAAAACAAATGGAGAGAGATATAGAAGATATATCGAGCCAACAAACTTTTGACAACCTAAAACCAAGGGAAAGAATAGCACTAAAAGAATTAAGTATGGCCAAAGGTTTGGTGATGAAGCCTGCCGATAAGGGCGGTAATTTGGTTTTACTTGATGAGCATTTATATGTGAATGAAGTTAAACGGCAGCTGAATAACAAAAAGCAATA
Source organism: Bombina bombina (assembly GCF_027579735.1). NCBI lineage: Eukaryota > Metazoa > Chordata > Amphibia > Anura > Bombinatoridae > Bombina > Bombina bombina. Next base: position 941,362,938 of record NC_069504.1, on the reverse strand, counting down.
TGAGAAAATTGGTGGCAACCCTTTGGTCCATATCCAAAATTCCCTTTTTAAACTTTTGAACGATGCAAGAAGCAAAGGGGTAATTACCCAAAATGAGTTCAAATTCCTATATCCTGAGCACCCAGTTATGCCTGTTTTTTATGTATTACCAAAGCTACATAAAAATATGCAGTGCCCCCCGGGAAGGCCTATAGTCTCGGGAATAGGGAGTGCCACGGAAAAAATTGGGGAGTATGTTGATAAATATCTACGACCCTTTTTGCTAACCTTAACATCATATGTTAAAGATACAGCCGACCTTTTGAGAAAGTTGGATGGAGTAGTAGTAAATGAAAAGACCATTCTGGCATCTCTTGATGTAGAGGGTCTTTACTCCTCCATACCACATAAAATAGGCTTAGCCGCAATAAGGAGGTTCTTAGAAACTAGAGGACCTACATATGCTGAACACACTGAATTTGTCTATTCCCTGTTAGAGTTTGTCTTGAAAAACAATATTTTTTCATTTGACGGACAGATCTTTCGCCAACTGTGCGGGACAGCGATGGGGGCAGTGTGTGCCCCCACATATGCATGTCTACATCTGGGCCTTTGGGAATCAGAGATCTTTGAGTACTATTCAAGGATCTTTGAGGACAAAGTGCTACTATGGATTAGATATGTGGATGATGTTCTTGTCTTGTGGGATGGGACGGCAGAAGAATTCAATGAATTCGTTGCTGCCCTTAACCACAACGACAAGAACATCACCCTGACGTCAGAAACCAATACAGTAGAACTCAACTTTCTAGATGTGACTTTGAAAAAAGAGGGAGTAAGAATAGTGACGGAAAACTACAGGAAAAAGAACGCAACTAACAATATATTACATGCAGGTAGTAGCCATCCGAACCACCTTAAAAAAGGGATTCCGTATGGCCAATTCCTCCGTCTGAGGAGAAACTGCTCCTCTCTTTCCAAGTTTGACATTCATGCAGCCTTAATGAAAGAGAGATTCCTAAAAAGAGGTTATTCCAATAAGTGCCTCAAGAAATCTCTCTGGAAAGCCAGAAATATGTCTAGGGATGACTTACTGTATCGTAATAATTCTAAAAATGAAAATAGCAAAATTAGATTTATCTCTAATTTTAATAATCAATGGGAAAGTCTAAGGTCAGTTTTCAAGAAAAATTGGCACATCTTATCCCTTGATGAAAAAGTGAACAGTGTGATGGGGGATACCCCATTGCTGACAGCTAGAAAAGCACAGAGTTTAAAGGACAAATTGGTGAAGAGCCAATTTTCAAGGGGCCCCTCGGCCTCTGATTGGCTGAGAAAGGACAGAGGTATTAAGGGTAGCTTTCCATGTGGGCACTGTGTATACTGTGCCCACATGGATAGCACTAAACAATTCTCTGTCCAGGATGGAAAGATTTTTGACATAAGATTCTTTTTTAACTGCAAATCGGAAGGGGTGATATATCTTCTGCGGTGCTCCTGTCCGGTGTTTTACGTTGGAAAAACGAAAAGATTGGTAAAGGACCGAGTACAGGAGCACAGGAACGATATTCTTCACTCCAGAGAAACTAATGTTGCCAGGCATTTTTGTAATGTACATAATAAAAATGTAGATTCATTGAAGTTTATCATAATAGATAAAGGCATCACAAATGGACGTGGTGGCAATAATGATAGGGTCCTCCTGCAAAAAGAGGCCAAATGGATCTACAGACTGGGAACTAGATTCCCAAAAGGTTTAAACGATAAGCTTGAATTTGTCCACTTTTTGTAAATTTTCATTTTTTTTAATATAATAAACATCTGTTTGAAGTGTGCGCCAGGATAGAGGGTAATTTCTATCTCTCTTCTATTGTGTATTTGAAAGTATTGGGGGTAACCAGGAATTAGGTTGAACCAAAATTTATTTAGTTATTTCTTTCTAACACAATTTTGAGTTTTGAGAGGTTTTTCTGTATACAGGGTTAAAAGTGATACAGCTTTAAGGTGTTGCAAGGATACTTGGGAAAAAACACCTGTAAGCAATTAGGTATCTGCATAAAAGAAGATGTCCACTGAGGACTCCACATGCCCTGATGATCCCCTGTAACACATACTGGAGGTGGGGGAGAAACGTGCGTTGGCACTATGTGTTTATGAGAACCCAGGTACCTGCTGAATGTACCGTGGGCCAGGATTTCTAGTGCACCTGTCTAGACCTTTTCCCTGAATCTCATGTTTCTTCAGAGACATTTTGGCTCTATACATGCAGCTGTACATTTCAAGTGAGCTACGAATTCTTCTGGTGTGACTCCGACAGTGGAGTAAGTGGTTTGAGGAGTGTGCTATTGGAGTGCAATGGAAGTTGTGCCTATACGATAGGTGAATATACGATGCAAATTCGATTCAACTGGATCCTCCTGTCTACAGCCACTCACAGTCCCTGGTGACGCTATACCACTCCCACTATTGCTGACGTCACACGCCAAGTAATCATCACAGGTGCTTGCAAGCTGAAGACAAGTGGAAACAACAAAAACCGGAGGACTTAAGCTAAGTATATGCCGTATATGCTGTGTTTTTCAACTGAATTGCTACACTTGCTAGAGACTCTTTATCCAGCAATACTAATTGCGGCACATTTATTTGCCTTAAGAGGAGATTCCCTGGTACATACAAAGAGTAAAAAAAGCGCTTTTTGATACAAAATATAGTTCACCTCTGTTTGGATTGCAGCCATATGTATCACATGTATTTTGCCTACTTATCATAAATGTCCTATAAACATTAGATTTTTGTACAATTCGCTATAAACATAAGTTTCTTGGTTAACCCCTTACTGTTTATGATGTCTTTTTGTGATCTATAGTATAGGGAAAGAATTAGGTCTCAGTGCACTTTAAATGTTTTAGATTTTGCTGTCTGTAGTGGTGACTGAAATTGACAGATAAGATATCGCTATATACTTAAATGTGTTTTTGGGAACTTATTATTAATAAATTTTTGAAAGTCTTTTATGTGTGCCTTTTATTCCCTTGCTGTTCTAGGGTAATCTCATATACCCTGGTATTTTTTCTATCTTGACTATATATTTTATATATATATATATATATATATATATATATATATATATATATATATATATATATATATATATATATATATATATATATATATATATATATACTGTATATATAACAGCAATTTAAAATATGGGGAGGTGAAAAGTGAGTTTAAAATCCTCCACTAAATCCAAAATGTAGAGAAAATAACTCATTGTGTAAACCATTTACAAATCTAAACAAGTCGGAATAAGTATAACTCATGTCGGTTTAGAGCACAGGAAGAATTAGTATACTTTTGCGCACATAAGCTTTTTTTTATTATTTAAAAAAAAAAAAAATTCTGAAGTGTAGGGATCCTTCCCCAACCCTCCCACCTACCTGATCTTTCCCAAAAACCTCTCTAAACCTGGAGCTGGGCGGGATCGTGGGCGGGGATGCCAGGGGGCGCGTACTGATGCGCGCACGTGCACGGGAGGGTGGGGGCAGGCGCGTGCACAGGGAGGGAGCGGGTGGGAACCGCTACACACAGAAAAAAAAGTGTAGGAAAATGAAAAAAAAAAAATACCCATCCCTCCCTCTCCCTTCAAAATTTCCTTTCTGTAGTGTAGGGTTCCACCCCTCCCTCCCTCCCCTCACTCATCTATCCAACGCTTTGCCCCCCCACCTGCCTTACCTCCTACACCTCCCACCAGCACCAAAGCATGATTGTTACAGACAGTCACACAGACAGTGTCACTGTCTGTCAAGATCTGGCAATTAGCCTTCATTTGGTGATGGAGCATTGATCGCAATGTGCTTGGATTTTTCAAAAAAGACAGTGAGTCCTGTAATTTCCAATGGTAGGTATATGGCCACTCCTCTGCACAGCGAGGATCATCCCACTTTTGTTATAACATTTCATCCAGTGGGCACTTGGCAAGGCTGGCGAGACTGAAATGAGCATTTCCTGCAGACCTGACGATCTTTAGAACATCAGACCCTAAATACTGTGTGACTTTTTGAATTCACTCGCTTTTTCCAAAAAACGTTATATAGCAATAAGATCAATCCCCATGCTAAACTGTAAGCAGAACTGTTAAGATAGTTAAACTGTGGGTAAGATAAACTTTTCTCACAGTAGCACATGATAGAACATTAGCAGAACCCTATTTATCTTATCCATTTAAAAAATCTAGCAAAAAAAAAAGTCAGAGTTTATAATGATTAGGGTCCACATCTAATCTGATTGATTTGTGCAAATTGGATTTACCATTGCCAGTACATAAATACTACTTTATAATAGAAACTTTACTATATGCTTTAGGTCAAGTATGGTTTATCATAGACCTTATAAAATATTTCCAGAATTAAAAGGGGTTATTAAAAATGAACTGCTTAATGTTTTCCATTAATATATTCTGAATGTTTATGCATTGACAAAAATTGATCTGTAAACAAATTTTAGCCATTTGCTTGCATTCAAATATTGTTAGCAGCACAGACTCCAGAAGCTTTAACCTAAATAGCAGTTCGCACTTCTAAGTTGCATGTTGATTATTTTTTTTTAACAATTTTTGTAAATTTGAATAGTATGTACAGTTAAAGGGACAGTCTACTTGAAATGTTTGATTTGTTTAAAAAGATTTATAATCCCTTTATTACCCATTCCCCAGTTTTGCATTACTAACACTGTTATATTATTACACTTTTTACCTCTGTAATTACCTGGTATCTAAGCCTCTGCAAACTGCCCTATTATTTCAGTTTTTTTGACAGACTTGCATTTTAGCCAATCAGTGCTGAATCATGAATAACTCAACGGGAGTGAGCACAATGTGATCTATATGACACACATGAACTAGCACTGTCTGTCTGTAAAAAAGCTAATAAAATGAACTGAGATAAGAGACAGCCTTTAAGGGCTTATAAATTAGCATATGAGCCTACCTAGGTTTAGCCTTCAACAAAGAATACCAAGACAACAATGCACATTTGATGATAAAAATAAATTGGAAAGTTGTTTAAAATTGCATGTCCTCTATGAATCATGAAAGTTTAATTTTGAATTCACTGTCCCTTTCACATCATTAATGTTAGCTATTTCCTGATGTATTTTTTCATTTAAAATGTGATTATAACTATTTTATGAGGTTATTTTTATCATGAGTATAATGTAATGTGGCCCCCAGCCAATTTTGCCATAATTGACCAGATCTCTTTATGAAAAGTTTATGCACCTATGTTCTAAGGCTTTGTAGAATACAATTTATGATGAAAACATACCTTCCAACATTTGCTAGAGGCTTGCCGAGGCAAGGAGGTGAGGGGGACATGGTGGTGGAGCTTGTACCTCATTGTTCTAAAACATTGTGTTTTGTCTGTTTGAACTTATAATTCTTAGCGCAAACGTTTTATTTTGGTAGCAGATAAGGATGATATATCTTGATCCTGATGATTTCAGGTTGTATATTTTGTGTCAATAGTGTCAGCTTCTTCACTGTTAATACTCATCATTTAGAACAATCACTGTACTCACAAGGTATATGTTCTTGGATAATAAAATTGCTCTATGGTTGTAGCTTTAGGTAGATTCAACAACTGTCTTAAATCAAAGTTTAGTCATAAATTCTTTTGTGATTCAGATAGAGCATGCAATTTTAAGCAACATTCTAATTTACTCCTATTATCAATTTTTCTTCGTTCTCTTGCTATCATTATTTGAAAATGAAGGCATCTAAGCTTTTTTTGGTTCAGGGCTCTGGACAGCACTTTTTTATTGGTGGATGAATTTATTCACCAATCAGCAAGGACAACCCAGGTTGTTCACCAAAAATGGGCTGGTATCTAAACTTACATTCTTGCATTTCAAATAAAGATACAAAGAGAATGAAGAAAATTTTATAATAGAAGTAAATTAGAAAGTTGCTTAAAATTTCATGCTCTATCTGAATCACGAAAGAAAAAATTTGGGTTCAGTGTCCCTTTAACCCCTTAACGACCGAGGACGTGCAGGGTACGTCCTCAAAAAAAAAGGCAGTTAACGCCTGAGGACGTACCCTGCACGTCCTCGGTGTGGAAAGCAGCTGGAAGCGATCCTGCTCGCTTCCAGCTGCTTTCCGGTTATTGCAGTGATGCCTCAATATGGAGGCATCCTGCAATAACCTTTTTAAGCCATCCGGTGCAGAGAGAGCCACTCTGTGGCCCTCTCTGCACCGGAGATCGGTGGCTTACTGCGTTAGTGGGTGGGAGCCGGACCGGGAGGCGGGTGGCGGCCATCGATGGCCCTCGTGATGTGGAGGGGGGCGGGATCGTGGGCAGGGATGCCAGGGGGCGCATACTGACGCACGTGCACGGGAGGGTGGGGGCAGGCGCGTGCACGGGGGGAGGAAGCGGGTGGGAACCGCTACACACAGAAAAAAAAGTGTAGGAAAATGAAAAAAAAATAGTAAAAATAAACAAATCAGATTTAAAAAATACAATCAGTTAGGTGGTGGGGTTGGTCTGTGGGGAGGGGGAAACTACACTACAGAAAAACTGGGCAAAAAATAAAAAAAAACATATTTTTTTGCAAACTGGGTACTGGCAGAGAGCTGCCAGTACCCAAGATGGCCCCCAATAAGGCAGAGGGGAGGGTTAGAGAGCGGTTTTGGGGGGATCAGGGAGGTTGGGGGCTAAGGGCGGGATCCTACACAGTAGCATATGTAAATATGCAAAAAAAATTTTTTATTATTTTTAAATACCCTTTTATTTTAGTACTGGTAGACTTTCTGCCAGTACTTAAGATGGCGGGGACAATTGTGGGTTGGGGGAGGGAGGGGAGCTGTTTGGGAGGGATCAGGGGGTGGGATGTGTCATATGGGAGGCTGATCTCTACACTAAAGCTAAAATTAACCCTGCAAGCTCCCTACAAACTCTCTAATTAACCCCTTCACTGCTAGCTATAATACACGTGTGAGGCGCAGCAGCATTTAGCGGCCTTCTAATTACCAGAAAGCAACGCCAAAGCCATATATGTCTGCTATTTCCGAACAAAGGGGATCCCAGAGAAGCATTTACAAACATTTGTGCCATAATTGCACAAGCTGTCTGTAAATGATTTCAGTGAGAAACCTAAAATTTTGAAACATTTAATGTTTTTTTTAATTTGATCGCATTTGGCGGTGAAATGGTGGCATGAAATATACCAAAATGGGCCTACATCAATACTTGGGGTCGTCTACTACACTACACTAAAGCTAAAATTAACCCTATAAGCTCCCTAAAAGCTCCCTAATTAACCCCTTAACTGCTGGGCATAATACATGTGTGGTGCGCAGTGGCATTTAGCGGCCTTCTAATTACCAAAAAGCAATGCCAAAGCCATATATGTCTGCTATTTCTGAACAAAGGGGATCCCAGAGAAAAAATTACAACCATTTATGCCATAATTGCACAAGCTGTTTGTAAATAATTTCAGTGAGAAACTGAAAGTTTGTGAAAAAAATTTGTGAAAAAGTGAACGATTTTTTGTATTTGATCGCATTTGGAGGTGAAATGGTGGTATGAAATATACCAAAATTGGCCTAGATCAATACTTTGGGATGTCTACTAAAAAAATATATATACATGTCAAGGGATATTCAGGGATTTCTGAAAGATATTAGTGTTCTAATATAACTAGCGCTAATTTTGAAAAAAAAAAAATGGTTTGGAAATAGCAAAGTGCTATTTGTATTTATGGCCCTATAACTTGCAAAAAAAGCAAAGAACATGTAAACATTGGGTATTTCTAAACTCAGGACAAAATTTAGAAACTATTTAGCATGGGTGTTTTTTGGTGGTTGTAGATATGTAACAGATTTTGGGGGTCAAAGTTAGAAAAAGTGTGTTTTTTTCCATTTTTTCCTTTTATTTTATAATTTTTTTATAGTAAATTATAAGATATGATGAAAATAATGGTATCCTTAAAAAGTCCATTTAATGGTGAGATAAACGGTATATAATATGTGTGGGTACAGTAAATGAGCAAGAGGAAAATTATAGCTAAACACAAACACCGCAAAAATGTAAAAATAGCCTTGGTCCCAAACGGACAGATAATGGAAAAGTGCTGTGGTCATGAAGGGGTTAAATAGTAATTTTAATTCTTGACCGCTTAAACAAGTATCAGTTATATGGTATATTGCCTTAAAATTATGCAAATATTTGAGTTACTTAATACATAAACTGTTGTAGCTATATGTGTGGCATATAGTATTAAATGTGAGTTAGCTTTTATACAATGTTACAAATGTAGCTGTTGGTAAAATAGAAAGATTCCTGCTTCCATTAAAGTGAAGGTCCATTTTGATGAATTAGTGCCCGGTTTTTAATAAACCTATTAAAAACAAGGGCACTTTAATTCATCAAAATTGACATTTCATTGTTTTCTTAAAAAACAAACCTTTTAATCCTGGCAGCCGCTCCAGCACTTCCTCTGCCCGTCGCAAGCCGTCTTCGCGGGTCCAAAATGATGAATCCAGCTTCCTCCAATCACAGCGTTACATCAGGCCAAGATTCCCCCGGGGGGGGGGGAGGAAGCTGTGATTGGAGGAAGCCTGATTCGTCATTTCTGACGTCTGCAGAGACTTCCGACGGTCGGGGGAATCGCTGGAGTGGCATTCAGAATTAAAAGGTAAGTTTTTAAAGAAAACAGTGAAATGTCAATTTTGATGAATTAAAGTGCCCTTGTTTTTAATAGGTTTATTAAAAACCGGGCACTAATTCATCAAAATGTACCTTCACTTTAAATGTATTTGTATATGTGCTGGGAAATAGTAGGTTCTAATCAACTGTTACTATGTTGATATATTACCTAGGTTTACACCGTGCTATGTGAATATTCAGTAGCGGTTTAAAACTATGACCGCATGTGCAGCGTGATCGTTAGTAACATTAAATGCTTTGTTAAGCTGACAGACACTTGTCATTATCTTATACTCCTTGTCTCCGCAGTAAAACTATCTATTAAAATTTTCAATTTCTTTTTATAATTCAATTGTTAGCCATAGTTTGAACTTGACAAATTATAAATAAAGGTTCCCACCAGCCCTCTCGTCTTTCCCTTTCTATGTTTTGATGTTTTTCTGGCTTAACGGCTTTCTCAAAAGGTGAGTCACTGGGGCGGGTTTTTATTACATTCACCACGCCCCTTTCTTTTGAATTGACAAATAGAATCTTGTTTACATCTGCATAATTTACTATTACAGATATTAATCGTATTTGATGGTATCAGTTTTTGGAGAGTGTTAACATTAGAAGATAATTCCAGGATATTTTAAATTTAAAGTGTTATATAATAAACTAGGCGATAAGCCTGCCCAGAGGGCAGTCTATTTTAAAAAAATACAAACCCCCAGGCTAATGTTACAAAAATAAAAAATAAAAAAATTACAGAAAAAATAAACAAAGCTGTCCAAAATAAAAAAATTAAACCTAAAGTAATACCCCTATAAAAATAAAAAGTCCCCCCAAAATAAAAACACCCCCTAATTTAATACTAATCTACCAATAGCCCTTAGAAGGGCATTTTGTAGGGCATTGCCCTAAGTTAAACAGCTCTTTTACTTAAAAACATTTCCAATTACCCCCTAACAGTAAAACCCCCCACCCAACCAACCCCTCCAACATAAAGGGCAATCAGCTCTTTTACAGCCCAAAAAATCCTAATCTAAAAAAAAAGCCACCCCAAAAATAAAAAAAAGCCTAAGACTAAGCCTCAAATAGGTAGTCAACGTTCCTGAAGTCCGGTGGTGAAAGTCTTCTTCCGGGCGGTTCCATCATCCTCTATCTTCATCCGGAGTGATGAAAATAAATATGGGGTACCTAGCATTCAATCTTCAGTGCGACGGATGATCGCATAAAGAGGAGCCTCCACGCCGCTAAGGACCACCGTCACTGATGACCGCCACTCTGAGGATCCGTGCATTGGGGAAGCCAGCTCCGCACCTCCATTCAGCACTACTTTTTCTCCGGATGAAGATAGAAGATGATGGAGCCGCCTGGAAGAAGACCTTCTCCACCAGACTTCAGGAACATCAAATTATGTAATATATCTGCCTTCATGTTTTTGTGGGTGTCAATACATAGGTCGCACCTGTAGGCGCCTGAGTGTGAGATGGTCGGAACACTATCGTAATATTAAAAATAACTTTAAATTACATAGTGTACCCAGACATTGCCATTCGAAACATAATGGCAATCTAAATTGTTTCAAAATTACACCAATTGAACATATCCCTAAATCTGATTTTTACAATCGTTTCTTTAGACTGAGACAAAGAGAGACTTTTTGGATTCATAAACTCCAAACATTGCACCCACTTGGTTTAAATATTAATATAGATTTGGCAGCTTTACATTAACTATATTAGTTCTTTGAAATTTAGTATTTATACCTCACCTATTTGAAGCAGTCATAATATACTATGACTGATTTAAAATAAAGGATTGAATACTAGAGGATTGAATTGGGTTTGAGAAATTGTTTTCTACCATATCAATTCTACATTAATGTATATGGGCCACTAATATAAATACATTAAGTTTTAGAATTTATACATGTCCCTTAACAGCGATGAGTGTATTATTTAATCCATCTTTTTCCCATCTAGATTTTCAGATTAGTTCAGATGGTTAATTTTCTGAAGGTCCATGCCAATTCAGAAATGGCTCTGTGTGTATATTATTTATTTATTTATTTGAATTATACCATATACATATTGTTATGCCTTTTTTATTTGTTATTTATATTTAAATTTAACCTCTTAAGGACATATGACAGAATTTTTCCGTCATAAAACAATTGAGCAAACTGAAAGCTGTGTCCTTAAAGGGTTAAATTTTGAGTGTTTTTGGTAATTCACTGATTATATGGTACAGTGTTTATGTAGATTTGTTTGGTAGGTTTTAGTTTGTATTATGTCTATTATGAAATGTCTATATAGCTATGAACACAGAAAAACATATGTTTTGTCTAATGTGTCTTGGGATGAATTGTTTATATATATATATATATATATGCTTTTTAAATATTTATGTGCAATCCGATCAACAGATGATATGTATTGACACACCAATTGTTTCAAATCGTTAGGGTAGATCACGTCATATGTTTATATAGATATGAACTTAGAAAAACATTTTTTGTCTAATATGTCTTGGGATGAATTGTTTATATATATATATATATATATATATATATATATATATATATATATATATATATATATATATATATATATATATATATATATATATATATATGCTTTTTAAATGTTTATGTGCAATCCGATCAACAGATGATATGAATTGACACACCAATTGTTTCAAATCGTTAGGGTAGATCACGTCATATGTGTAACTAGGAGAGTGTACTTAGAATCGATATTTGATTGGTTAGAGGGGGTACATATACAGCAGGTCTGTTTAAAGTATAATCACAGCCTGATGAAATGGCTCTGTGCAGCCGAGAAACGCGTTGCTGGTTTTTAAAACTTTTAAATAAAATTGTTTTAACTTGTACTCTTTTGGAGCTTATCTCCTCTATCTTTTGAACCACTTTATATCTCTAAACAAATGAACATTTGGGCATTGACAGCGCGCACCATATCTACACACCCCTTCTAACACTTTTGACGATTGGATCCTTTGGAGGAAGGTGTGGGCGCAGAGCCATTCCTGATTGGCGGAAGGATTCACGTGACCGGCAGTGTGGTGTCTGCCGGGCGACTGTAAGGTCCCGGTTTGCAATTTTGGGCACGTCATAGTGCCGCTCCGCTTGTGAGTACAGTCACCGTCCACTTCTATTGCCTGTTCTTTTCCTGACGATATTACCCTATTGGCGCCTTCTTTTTTCCTGCTTTAGGACTTTCATCAGGAACTGTTAGTACCTATTTGGGGGTTAGATTTAGGATTTTTTTTATTTTTTGGATTTTTTTTATTTTTTTTAGATTAGGGTTTTAATGCGCTTGTAAAAGAGCAGTAAAATATTTTTTTATTTTTTGTAATTTTAGATTCATTTAAAAATACAATATCTCTCTAAGCGCCAGTAATGAGTATATACAATAAAAAATTATAATTAAATAATAGTTACAAATTTAGAATATAAAAGATTATTTGCACCTTTGCATTTAATTAATAAATATAATACATTTTTTTTATTTTTTTATTTATATGGTATATCAAGAAAACACATATACAGACTTTATATGTTTATCTAGAGACAATACTCACACAATATACCAAGTTCATGTGCTGTGAAAGTCCTTGAAACGGTTACATATCCAGTTGGCGATGCTGCTCCTGCTCAAACAGGTGTTGGAGCACCTCTCAGCATAACGTGAAAACAAAAGGAGAAAAAACAGCGCAAAGCCACTCTAAGTGTAAACGGTATAAAACAATTTTATTACATATAAAAACAACATTCAGCACACTCACATGTAGCAACCTCAAACAAATATGAGGTATTGGAAAAGCAGAGACCGGAGAGCGAAACGCAATAGCCTACGCCCACCAATGCCACGAGACTTGCTCTGAAGCACTCGAGCCGGCTTAGATGGAACTTTGAAGCAGCCGCGGTGTTCTTCTTTGGAAGCGCAGATGAGACAAAGTGCCTAACAGCTTATATGCTGGATCGGAAAGGAACTTACAGATTAAGAAATATCCTCTAACGATCTGCAAGGTCCTAATAGATGACCAACGGACATACCAAGGTATATGCATTATTGCTGTATATGCGATCTCCGCTTTTCCAATACCTCATATTTGTTTGAGGTTGCTACATGTGAGTGTGTTGAGTGTTGTTTTTATATGTAATAAAATTGTTTTATAAGGTTTACACTTAGAGTGGCTTTGCGCTGTTTTTTCTCCTTTTGTATTCACACGTTAGATTAATTTAAACTTAGTTGTTGTTTTTTTTAAAGTAATGTTAGGTTTTTCATTTTAATTGTAATTTAGTATTTTTTAATTTTAGGTAATTGGGGTTAATTTAGGGGTGTTAGGTTAGGGGGCTTAGTAATTAAATGAGTTATTTGCATTGTGGGGGTTGGCAGTTTAGGAGTTAATAGGTTAATTAGGTTTATTGTGATATGGGGTTTTGGCGGTTTAGGGGTTAATATGTTAATTAGGTTTATTGCGATGTGGGTTTTTTTGCGATTTAGGGGTTAATATTTTAATTATGTTATTTGCGTGGTTAAATTTGTGGATTATGAGTTAATTACTTTAATATTTTGCGATGTGGAGGTTGGCTGTTTAGGTGTTTGTTAATACTTTGTGCGGGAGGTTAGGTTTTTTTGTTATACTTTGTGAGGGTGGTTAGGTTATTTTATTATTTCAGGCGGGCGGTTACGTTTTTTTTTTTTTTAAGGCTTCGCTTGCCTACTACGCAGCATCCAGGTGAATTCTTTTGGCTGCGCGCGTAGCCAACATTCTTTTGGCTGCCTCGCACAGCCAACATTCCTTTGAGGCGACGACAACGGACGCTTTACAAATGTGATTATAGTATAGATATAGAGTGTTGGCATCTAAGATTATTGCCATGTATAGTTGGTATTTCAATTTGTTATATTATGCTCCAGAGAGTTATTTATTGTACAGATAACTAAAAGTTAACTATACATCTTTTACCCCAATATGTCTAAAATAAATGTTAGGATGGTATTTGCTTTCATTTGAATCTTAAAGTGGTTCTTGTATTATACTATTCAATGCTAAATATTGTGAGTTAATAGAAATAAAAATACATTTACCTGTTTATGCATAAGCATATTATGGTTATATATAGCCTATAAAGTGAATTAATTGTGATATAAAAATTATTATGGTGGTGAAGTGTGAATAATCAATAGTGAGACAACTAAAGTCTATTGAAATATGTATTTAGTGTAAGTGTGGAATATTTAACATTTTATAATCATAGTGTAATGTTGTGTTTTATTTTGTATGTGCACAACTATATATTTGGGTAACTTCTTGGAATTCTTTCCTGAAAATTGAAATAATAATAGATTCTAATAGTTACTGAAATTTAATTGTGCAAGAGTTTAAAGCTTAATAGTAATATTTTTTGTCTTAAAAAAACTCTCTTGAGTATCCTCCAGGTATATATATTGAACTGTCATCATATGACTATTCTTTTTAGGTTTTTGATGTTCTTCTATTTTCTATGTTGATTTATGTTACACCTGGCTCTTAAAAGGACATTCCAGCCAAAATTGGAAGGAGGTAGAGGGGGAACCTATGTGGGATCCGAGTTGGGACAGGGATCTGGGAGAGGGGTAGGGTAATAAGGGGGGGGGGCAGCTATACTACAGAAAAAATGTTTTGTTATGTTTTTATTACAAAAATTAGCATAATTTGCAGCAAATTGGGTACTGGCAGACAACTGTACCTAAGATGGTGGCAAATAGGTAGAGGGGGGTGGGTTAGATAGCTGTTTGGGGGGATCAGGGAGGATGGGGGTAAGGGGGATCCTACACTGCAGAAAATATATATATATAAAAAATATTTTTTAAAAAAGCCTTTTTATTTTCATTCTGGCAGATGATGATGGTGACCATTGGGGGGTGGGGGAGGGAAGAGAGCTGCTTGAGAGGATCAGGGAGGGATCAGGTGGGAGGGTAATCTATACACTAAAGCTAAAATTAACCCTACAAGCTACCTAATTAACCCCTTCACTGCTGGGCATAATACAAGTGTGGTGCGCAGCTGCATTTAGTGGCCTTCTAATTAACAAAAAGCAATATATGTCTGCTATTTCTGAACAAAGGGGATCCCAGAGAAGCATTTACAACCATTTGTGCCATAATTGCACAAGCTGCTTGAAAATAATTTCAGTGAGAAACCTAAAGTTTGTGAAAAAGTTTTTTTATTTGATCACATTTGGCGGTGAAATGGTGACATGAAATATACCAAAATGGGCCTAGATCAACGTTACAAATTTTTATTTTTTTTTCATTATATTTTATAATTTTTTTGTAAATTATATGATATGATGAAAACAATGGTATCTTTAGAAAGTCCATTTAATGGCGAGAAAAAACGGTATATAATATGTGTGGGTACAGTAAATGAGTAAGAGGAAAATTACAGCTAAACACAAACACTGCAGAAATGTAATAACAGTCCTGGGGCCCGATCCGATATGCAGCGTCGTCCGCAAAAGCCGGCGATGCCAGATTTTGCGCGATTTTGGTATTAAATATACGGCGTAGCATACAAGTTACGCGCGTATACTTCACCCTTCGGCCATATTTTTTTTAGCCATAGACTAACATAGAACAGACGCACAATTTTTTATCCAATATACAGCGTAAGGACTTACGCGTGCAGAATTCAGAAAATCTACTCCATTCTCATCTCGCCACAAATTGCAGGCGCAGCAACCCTTGCACTGACTAAAAAAACAATGTAACTCCCTGGAAGCCTTAACAAACACATACTTTTAAGCATCATCTCAAGGTTAAAGGGACAGTATACTATGATATTGCTTTTTTAAGGTTTATTTGTGTATTTGAAATAGTTTGAAGCCACAACATAATCAAATGGATTGAGCTGGTAGGTACTTTATCACATTGTGGACATATACTTGCTTATTTACTTTAAATTGTATTATCTTCATCTCTTTAGAACCCACTAGAGTGTAATTTATTCTAATGCTAACACAGCTTGGCACTGATGCCAAAATATATAAAGGGACAGTCAAGTCCAAAGAAAACCTTCTTCTTTTAAATAGGGCATGTTATTTCAAACTACTTTCAGATTTAATTATAACACTTGCTTTGTTCTCTTGGTATTCTTAGTTGAAAGCAAAACCTAGGATGGCTCATAAGATAATTTCTAAGACCTTCTTGAAGGCTGCCTCTTTGCAATAGTGTCAAACCAATCACAGACACCACAACCTCTCACCTGCAGACTTAAAACTCCTGATAATGCCCACCCTATCAGTAACATCACTACTATATATACCAATGTGTCAATTTATATTGGATGTGAGATACATTGATTTACATCTTAGAAGTGAATATTATTATATGTACCCTTCAGAAACAACTATTGTGGATGTGAGTTATAGTACAAGAATATGTCATAAACAGTATAATATTACCTTTTTTGGGCCATTTCCACACAGGCCTTATTATATGTTTTAACAATATTAGTGTACTAAAACACACCTCACATGGATGTGGATGACAATTATATGGTAAATATCAGAGGACAAGATTTATGGTGAACTATAAGAATATTTATTTATTTTTAGACTTCTTGGATGAGGGGGCTGAGGTGACTGTAGTGGATTTCCTTGTTCTCCTGGTTTGAGAAGATTCAGATGTTTCTGCTGGAGTGCTGGCCACAGATGATAGGCTGGAGGCAGTGTCCTGCTGGTGTGTAAAGTGCTCAGCCAACACACCCAAGAGTTGATTTTGTTCCTACCATCTATTGTCCATCTGCACCTGCATATCAGACAGAATTCGCATCATCTGTGACTGGTTTTGAACAATTCCACTTAATGATGCTGCCATGTCCCTCTGCAGCTCTATGCTACATTTGTGTAGCTTCTCTTGGCTCCTGTGAAACCTCTCTTGGCTCCTGTGAAACCTCTCTTGGCCTCTTTATCTGCTCTCGCAGCTTGTTATGAGCCTCCTCTGGAGTGCAATGTATTCCTCACCAAGGGGAGAATACAATGCATCCACAGGCTCTTGAGCAGCAGGGCTTCTAGTTGCTTGAGGTGCAGGTTCAGCTGCATATGCTGTTTCCTGTGGGACATTTTCAGCTGCATCTGCTGGTGCTTGAGGTGCAGGTTCAGCTGCATCTGCTGGTGCTTGTGGGATATTTTCAGCTGCATCTGCTTCTGCTTGTGGGACATTTTCAGCTGCATCTGCTGCTGCTTGAGTACTTTCAGCTATATGTTCTTCTGCAGATGGTGGAGCTCTCCCAAGTGAAGAGTATGGTGGAGCTCTCCCAAGTAAAGAGGATGGTGGAGCTCTCCCAAGTGAAGAGGATGGTGGAGCTCTCAGGGTGGATTGATAGTCCCACTGATGACCATTGTGTGACCACACAGCCTGTCCAGTTGGCACTTCTTGTGACATAGCCTGTGTGTAAAAGCCATGACTGCCCTGAGTTTGTGTTGGGGGGGGGTAAATACATGGGCCCTTTGTGGCTGTCTTGGCTCCCCCTCAAAGCCAAAAGAAGAATATTCCTCTGGCCAGGAATCTTGCCAGGGGTCATATGTCAATGGTGGTGGCATCACTTCCGGGTCCTCAACTGAAGCCATCCAACCTTGCTCATGCCTGGGAGCATAATGTTCATGTGATTGCCTGAAGACTGGTGGTGGTGGCTGCATGCCTGTGACTGGTGGTGGTGGTGGAGGTGGCGGCATGCCTGTGACTGATGGTGGTGGTGGAAGTGGCGGCATGCCTGTTTGCATCCTTGTGACAGGAGGTTCTGTGGAGGAGTCAAATGATGAGAGGGATTAGAACAGTCATATATATGTCCATGTGGGCATACAATGTACATTGATACATGCTAGGGCCTATACTGATTCTCATGTCAAACTCTATAACATGCATGTGCACATTGTGATTTGTGATATGAGGGATTTTAATATGCGTAGTATACAGGTATGTGTTTCATACAATAGTTATGTGTACATGTCAATGATGGAGAAAATGTGTTCTTTAAGTGACACTATGGTCACACAATTTACTTTAGCCTGATGTAGACACTGAACCTGCTTTCTTGAGCTAAAAGTATTGTGATGGCTATAGTGTCCATTTACTGAAAACTCTACATGTGGGTTGTGGCCTGTGTTACTTGGAGACATGTTAGTATTGCACTATTCCACCTCATATCATGAATTGCATTGTGTTAAGTAGCATTAATGTCAAATATAATTGTAGATGTTTTTGTTAGTAGGCCAAATACCATGCTCCTCATTGTGTACATGAATGTGTGACATTAAAGGATGTTCTATCTCAAATACATATAATACTGGTGTGTGGGATGTTACTCACCAGCATGATGTGCTGTGGTTGCAGCCCCTGAGTCACGAGCCCCTGGAAGTCCACGGACTGCTGTGATACTCAGGGACCTGCATATCATCTCCTGCCAGGTGTTGTATTCTATGGCCAGGGGTGGACCACCGCCTGTTCCCCTCTGGTGCATAGCTTCCTGCCCCATCTTTTCTTTCACCTGACTCTTGCAGTCATTCCACTGCTTTTAAGGCCCTCAAAGTCCTCCTCTGCGGGGCCACACTGTTGACGGCATCCTCTACCGCCAACCATGCTGTTTTACGCCTTTTGGCACTTCCTTTCCCCTTCTCCTGGCCAAAGAGGGCACTGTGATTGTCCATGATTGCCTGGACTAGGGCAACATTCTCATTGAATGAGAAGTTTGGACATCTCATCCTCTCATCCTCCGTGGACACCTGGCTTGCTCCCTGTGATGTCCCTGGTGTGGGTTCCTCCCTATCCTCTCCTTCCTCCCCCCTTCTGTCCCCATGCACACCCTCTGTCCCTCTTCTAGATGTGCCTGGTCTCTGGGGCTCTCGGGTATCTCCCCTCCCATCATCCCTTCTAGCTCTCCCTCTCCCTACTCCACTTACTCCCTGATGGGAACCCCACTGCTCCTCCTGTCCTCTACAATACTCCTCTCCCTGACACTTCTCTCCCCTCCTCCCCTCCGCCCTACCTCTCCCTGCCATCCTACACACTACACACACTCACACACTCACACTCACTCCCAGTTCAATCACACACAATCACAACCAAACACTCAACCTATCACACTGTAAAATTGAAATAAAATGTCTGAGGTGTTTGAAAAAAAAGTGTGGTGTATTTGTATATGTATGTATGCAATATGTGTGCAATATGTAAAAATATGTGTAAGTGTACAAGCTTAATCAAACAACAATGCGACCTAACTAACTCCTCTGTTTGCGCCTCTCTCTCTACTCTGACTAATCCTCCACTCCACTGTAGTGTGCTGTAGCTCAACGAACCATCCAAACACACTGAAGAAAATGGCGGCTGCGCATGGGTTTATATATGACTTTTGAATAGCGTTATTATGTGTCGCATTTTTAGATGGAGTCTCGGTTCATTTTTACGAGTGTTAACCTAATTTGCATAAAACTCTTTATTGAGACTTTCCGTGGACAAAATACAGGTGTAGGTTACTTGCGACGACTAAAATGTGTATTTGCGCACTTTTCGGAAGATCGCCAGTTTGTCCTACTTATGCCTGTTTAGCATCTAACGGCGCAGTATATGTAATACCCCGATATGCGAGGGGAAATTATGGGCAGCATGGGTACCCACGCTTGCGCCGAAAACTACGCCGTATATCGGATCGCGCCCCTGGTTCTTAACGATAAGAAATTGAAAAATGATCTGATCACTAAGGGGTTAAAGATATGTGAAAAAGTTGTTATTCTCATTCAGAGAAAAAAGAAGATGGAGGTGGCACACAGGGCACTCTGTAGTATAAGTAGTAATAATTAGATGAAATACTTCAAATTTTATTAATAAGTATTTATTACTGACATAAAATTCCTCAAATTCAAATTAAAACAATTTAAAACAAGCTGCACATATTGAGACACCGGTATCCTAAACTTTAAAATTCAAAGTGCAATAATAACATAAACAATATATTTAAGTTAATCACAATGACTCCAATTTCATATATGGCAACTTAAATACATTATAGCAACTAAATAAACGATGGCAATATCATATGACTCCAATTTCAAATATGACAATTTAATTAAAAAATGGCAATTTCATATGACTCTAATATCATATAAGGCAATTAATACACTATGCCAACTTAAAGGGCCATAATACCCAAATGTTTAAACACTTGAAAGTGTTGCAGTATAGCTGTAAAAATCTGACTAGAAAATATCACCTGAACATCTCTATGTAAAAAAGAAAGATATTTTACCTCAAAAGTTCCTCAGTAGACACATCCCATTGTAAAGGATTTCTAAGCAGCATATTAGTATGTATGTCCCGGGACAGCCGAAGGGATGAGCCTTGTGCACTCAAATGTTATTTCTCTATTCAGTGTAAGGAAGTTTAAATTAAATCTAATGAGAGTTAAGTCAAATCTCATGAGATCACAGTAAAACATAATTTATGTAAGAACTTACCTGATAAATTCATTTCTTTCATATTAGCAAGAGTCCATGAGCTAGTGACGTATGGGATATACATTCCTACCAGGAGGGGCAAAGTTTCCCAAACCTTAAAATGCCTATAAATACACCCCTCACCACACCCACAATTCAGTTTAACGAATAGCCAAGAAGTGGGGTGATAAAAAAGTGCGAAAGCATATAAAATAAGGAATTGGAATAATTGTGCTTTATACAAAAAAATCATAACCACCACAAAAAGGGTGGGCCTCATGGACTCTTGCTAATATGAAAGAAATGAATTTATCAGGTAAGTTCTTACATAAATTATGTTTTCTTTCATGTAATTAGCAAGAGTCCATGAGCTAGTGACGTATGGGATAATGATTACCCAAGATGTGGATCTTTCCACACAAGAGTCACTAGAGAGGGAGGGATAAAATAAAGACAGCCAATTCCTGCTGAAAATAATCCACACCCAAAATAAAGTTTAATAAAAAACATAAGCAGAAGATTCAGACTGAAACCGCTGCCTGAAGTACTTTTCTACCAAAAATTGCTTCAGAAGAAAAAAATACATCAAAAAGGTAGAATTGAAAAAGTATGCAAAGAGGACCAAGTTGCTGCTTTGCAAATCTGATCAACCGAAGCTTCATTCCTAAACGCCCAGGAAGTAGAAACTGACCTGGTAGAATGAGCTGTAATCCTCTGAGGCGGAGTTTTACCCGACTCAACATAGGCAAGATGAATTAAAGATTTCAACCAAGATGCCAAAGAAATGGCAGAAGCTTTCTGGCCTTTTCTAGAACCGGAAAAGATAACAAATAGACTAGAAGTCTTTCGGAAAGACTTAGTAGCTTCAACATAATATTTCAAAGCTCTAACAACATGCAAAGAATGCAATGCTTTCTCCTTAGAATTCTTAAGATTAGGACATAATGAAGGAACCACAATTTCTCTACTAATGTTGTTGGAAATCACAACTTTAGGTAAAAATTCAAAAGAAGTTCGCAACACCGCCTTATCCTGATGAAAAATCAGAAAAGGAGACTCACAAGAAAAGAGCAGATAATTCAGAAACTCTTCTGGCAGAAGAGATGGCCAAAAGGTACAAAACTTCCCAAGAAAGTAATTTAATGACCAATGAATGCATAGGTTCAAAGGGAGGAGCTTGAAGAGCTCCCAGAACCAAAATCAAACTCCAAGGAGGAGAAATTGACTTAATGACAGGTTTTATACGAACCAAAGCATGTACAAAACAATGAATATCAGGAAGAATAGCAATCTTTCTGTGAAAAAGAACAGAAAGAGCAGAGATTTGTCCTTTCAAGGAACTTGCAGACAAACCCTTATCTAAACCATCCTGAAGAAACTGAAAAAAATTCTCGGCATTCTAAAAGAATGCCAAGAAAAATGATGAGAAAGACACCAAAAAATATAAGTCTTCCAGACTCTATAATATATCTCTCTAGATACAGATTTACGAGCCTGTAACATAGTATTAATCACAGAGTCAGAGAAATCTCTTTGACCAAGAATCAAGCGTTCAATCTCCATACCTATAAATTTAAGGACTTCAGATCCTGATGGAAAAAAGGACCTTGCGACAGAAAGTCTGGTCTAACGGAAGAGTCCATGGTTGGCAAGAGGCCATCCGGACAAGATCCGCATACCAAACCTGTGAGGCCATGCCGGAGCTACCAGCAGAACAAACGAGCATTCCTTCAGTATCTTGGAGATTACTCTTGGAAGAAGAACTAGAGGCGGAAAAATATAGGCAGGATGATACTTCCAAGGAAGTGAAAATGCATCCACTGCCTCCGCCTGAAGATCCCGGGATCTGGACAGATATCTGGGAAGTTTCTTGTTTAGATGAGACGCCATCAGATCTATTTCTGGAAGTTCCCACATTTGAACAATCTGAAGAAATACCTCTGGGTGAAGAGACCATTCGCCCGGATGGAACATTTGGCGGCTGAGATAATCCGCTTCCCAATTGTCTACACCTGGGATATAAACCGCAGAGATTAGACAGGAGCTGGATTCCGCCCAAACCAAAAAAAATTCGAGATACTTCTTTCATAGCCAGAGGACTGTGAGTCCCTCCTTGATGATTGATGTATGCCACAGTTGTGACATTGTCTGTCTGAAAACAAATGAACGATTCTCTCTACAGAAGAGGCCAAAACTGAAGAGCTCTGA
Source organism: Bombina bombina (assembly GCF_027579735.1). Lineage (NCBI taxonomy): Eukaryota > Metazoa > Chordata > Amphibia > Anura > Bombinatoridae > Bombina > Bombina bombina. Next base: position 941,340,558 of record NC_069504.1, on the reverse strand, counting down.
AAATTGCACAGAGTTCCAAAATATTGATCGGTAATCTCACCTCCTGAGATTCCCAAACTCCTTGTGCCGTCAGAGATCCCCACACAGCTCCCCAACCTGTGAGACTTGTATCTGTTGAAATTACAGTCCAGGTCGGAAGCACAAAAAGAAGCCCCCTAAATTAAACAATGGTGATCTGTCCACCACGTTAGAGAGTGTCGAACAATCGGTTTTTAAAGATATAAATTGAGATATCTTTGTGTAATCCTTGCACCATTGATTCAGCATACAGAGCTGAAGAGGTCGCATGTGAAAACGAGCAAAGGGGATCGCGTCCGATGCAGCAGTCATAAGACCTAGAATTTCCATGCATAAGGTTACCGAAGGGAATGATTGTGACTGAAGGTTTCGACAAGCTGAAATCAATTTTAGACGTCTTTTGTCTGTTAAAGACAGAGTCATGGACACTGAATCTATCTGGAAACCCAGAAAGGTTACCCTTGACTGAGGAATCAATGAACTTTTTGGTAAATTGATCCTCCAACCATGATCTTGAAGAAACAACACAAATCGATTTGCATGAGATTCTTCGAATGAGAAGACTGAGCAAATACCAAGATAATCGTCCAAATAAGGAAATACCAAAACCCCGTTCTCTGAATACAGAAAGAAGGGCACCGAGAATCTTTGAAAAAAATTCTTGGAACTGAGGCTAGGCCAAACGGTAGAGCCACAAAACTGGTAATGCTTGTCTAAAAAGAGAATCTCAGACACTAAAAATGATCTGGATGAATCGGAATATGCAGATACACATCCTGTAAATCTATTGTAGACATATAATGCCCTTACTAAACAAAAGGCAGAATAGTCCTACAGTAACCATCTTGAATGTTGGTATCCTTACATAACGATTCAATATTGATAGATCCGGAACTGGTCTGAAGGAATTGACCTTCTTTGGTACAATGAAGAGATAAAATAAAACCCTAGTCCCTGTTCCAGAACTGGAACTGGTATAATTACTCCAGCCAACTCTAGATCTGAAACACATTTCAGAAATGCTGAGCCTTGCTGTGTTAACTGGGACACGGGAAAGAAAAAAATCTCTTAGCAGGAGGCCTTAACTTGAAGCCAATTCTGTACCTTTCTGAAACAATGTTCTGAAACCAGAGATTGAGAACGGAATTGATCCAAATTCCTTTGAAGAAAACGTAATCTGCCCCATACCAGCTGAACTGGAAAAAAGGGCCGCACCTTCATGGGTACTTAGGAGCTGACTATAGGTTTCTATAAGGCTTGGATATATTCCAAACTGGAAAAAGTTTCCAAACTGATACCGCTCCTGAGGATGAAGGATCAGGCTTTTGTTCCTTATTATGAAAAAAAGAACGAAAAAATGATTATTACCCTGGACAGAAAGGGAAAACAAAGTTGACTTAGAAGACATATCAGCATTCCAAGTTTAATCCATAAAGCTTTTCTAGCTAAAATAGCTAGAGACATATACCTGACATCAACACTAATGATATCAAAAGATGGTATCACCAATAAAATTATTAGCATGTTATAGAATAATAATAATGCTATAAAATTATGATCTGTTACTTGTTGTGCTAAAACTTCTAACCAAAAAGTTGAAGCTGCAGCAACATCCGGTAAAAATATAGCAGGTCTAAGAAGATTACCTGAACATAAGTAAACTTTTCTTAGAAAGGATTCAATTTTCTTATCTAAAGGATCCTTAAATTTAGTACTATCTGCCGTAGAAATAGTAGTACATTTTAGCAGGAATAGAGACAGCCCCAAACCTTAGGGATTTTGTCCCAAAAAACTCTAATCTGTCAGATGGCACAGGATATAATTGCTTAAACGTTTAGAAGGAGTAAAAGAATTACCCAAATTATTCCATTCCCTGGAAATTACTTCAGAAAAAACATCAGGGAGATTAAACACTTCTGGAATAACTACAGGAGATTTAAAAACCCTATTTAAACGTTTGGATTCAGTATCAAGAGGACCAGAATCCTCTATATCTAAAGCAATTAATACTTCTTTAAAATAAAGAACGAATAAATTCCATCTTGAACAAATATAAAGATTTATCAGCATCAACCTCTGAGACAGAAACCTCTGAACCAGAAGAACCATTATCAGTATCAGAATGATGATGTTCATTTAAAAATTCATCTGAAAAAAAGAGAAGTTTTAAAGGACTTTTATGTAAACTAGAAGGAGAAATAACAGACATAGCCTTCTAAATGGATTTAAAAAATAAAATCTCTTATGTTTATCAGGAACACTCTGAAATTTAGATGTTGACGGAACAGCAACAGGTAATATAACAGTACTAAAGGAAATTTTATCTGCATTAATAAGTTTGTCATGACATGCAATACAAACAACAGCTGGAGAAACAGATACCAAAAATGTATAGCAGATACACTTAGCTTGGTAGCTCCAGCCCCGGCAGTGATTTTCCTAAAGTATCTTCTGACTCAGTTGCAACGTGGAACATCTTGCAATATGTAATAGAAAAAACAACATATAAAGCAAAATTGAACAAAATCCTTAAATGACAGTTTCAGGAATGGGAAAAAAATGCCAGTGAACAAGCTTCTAGCAACCAGAAGCAATAAATAATGAGACTTAAATAATGTGGAGACAAAAGCGACGCCCATATTTTTTTAGCGCCAAACAAGACGCCCACATTATTTGGCGCCTAAATGCTTTTGGCGCCAAAAATGACGCCACATCCGGAACGCCGACATTTTTGGCGCAAAATAACGTCAAAAAAATGACGCAACTTCCGGCGACACGTATGACGCCGGAAACGGAAAAGAATTTTTGCGCCAAAAAAATCCGCGCCAAGAATGACGCAATAAAATGAAGCATTTTCAGCCCCCGCGAGCCTAACAGCCCACAGGGAAAAAAAGAGTCAAATTTTTGAAAGGTAAGAAAAAATGATTAATTCAAATGCATTATCCCAAATATGAAACTGATTGTCTGAAAAATAAGGAAAGTTGAACATTCTGAGTCAAGGCAAATAAATGTTTGAATACATATATTTAGAACTTTATAAACAAAGTGCCCAACCATAGCTTAGAGTGTCACAGAAAATAAGACTTACTTACCCCAGGACACTCATCTACATGTTTGTAGAAAGCCAAACCAGTACTGAAACGAGAATCAGCAGAGGTAATGGTATATATAAGAGTATATTGTCGATCTGAAAAGGGAGGTAAGAGATGAATCTCTACGACCGATAACAGAGAACCTATGAAATAGACCCCGTAGAAGGAGATCACTGCATTCAAATACGCAATACTCTCCTCACATCCCTCTGACATTCACTGCACGCTGAGAGGAAAACCGGGCTCCAACTTGCTGCGGAGCGCATATCAACGTAGAATCTAGCACAAACTTACTTCACCACCTCCATCGGAGGCAAAGTTTGTAAAAACTGAATTGTGGGTGTGGTGAGGGGTGTATTTATAGGCATTTTAAGGTTTGGGAAACTTTGCCCCTCCTGGTAGGAATGTATATCCCATACGTCACTAGCTCATGGACTCTTGCTAATTACATGAAAGAAAAGAGTTCATGACCTCAGCACTGCTGATGCTGATTGGCTGCTGTTCATTTCTTCATTTTTTTTTTTTTTACCTGCAGCTGGGAGCAGCTGAGTATAACTTTTTACACAGAACTTACTCTGCTGAGCTGAGGAGATTGTAAGTTAAAATATCTTCTTTTTTTACATAGAGATGCTCAGGTGATATTTTCCTGTCAGCTTTTTACAGTTATACTGCATCAGTTTCAAGTGATTTAGCATATGAGTATTATGTCCCTTTAATAGCGTGCTCCACTATATGGTACAATGAAATATGGTAAGTCACAAAAAATGGAGAATGCATATATTCCAAATAGACAGTTGTTAGGAATATAGTTGTAGACTTAAGTTCGTTCTACTCGAGTATCAGCAGTCTGCAGGTTGCTAGACTTTTGTTTTTCATATGAGCTACTGGACAACTTGAGCTACCTCACTCAGACCATGTGGTTGTACAGTGTCTAATAGATAAATTGAGAGATTATCTGCTCTCAGTAAGGATTGTTCCAGGTCGCCTCCTCTAATTCCTAATTTTTCTTGCTCTAAACCAAAGCATTGGAGTTATGATGTTTTCCCTGATGGTATAATAGGAAATGAAGAGCTAGACTCTTTAGATTTTTGCCTTCTCTGTGATCCCTACTTGCTGTTCTTAGAGTGACAGAGGGAAGAGCACCCAACCCTTGAAAAAAATCCTCAGTAATCAGTTTGTTTTAAACAATATAAATGCACTACTACCTGCATAGGAACTACAAGGAGGTTAAACACAATTAATGTTAGCTCCAAAAGCAGCAATGCACCATTGGGAGCTGAAGACATCTGGTGAGCTAATGACAAGAAACAAATATGTGTAGCCACCAATCACTAGCTAGCTCCTAGTAATGCATTGCTGCTGCTGAGCATATGTACATAAGCTGTTCAACAAGAGATATGAAGAGAACAAAATACATTTGATAACAGAAGTGAGCTTAACCCCTTAAAGGAACACACTGAACCCAGATGTTTTCTTTTGTGATTCAGATAGAGCATGCAATTTTAAGCAATTTTCGAATTTACTCCTATTATCAATTTTTCTTCATTCTCTTGCTATCTTTATTTGAAAAAGAAGGCATCTAAGCTTTTTGTTTTGTTCAGAACTCTGGAAAGCACATTTTTATTGGTAGATGAATTTATCCACCAATCAGCAAGAACAACCCAGGTTGTTCACCAAAAATGGGCCGGCATCTAAACTTACATTCTTGCATTTCAAATAAAAATACCAAGAGAATGAAGAAAATTTGATAGTAGGAAAAAAATTGAAAGTTGCTTAAAATGTCATGCTCTATCTGAATCACGAAAGAAAATAAATTGGGTTCAGTGTCCCTTTAAGGAACAGTGATGTACCCTGTACATCACTGGTCTTTCCATGGGGCTTAATTTTTTTATTGCAAATTTGTGCTCCACTCGTAATCTAGCTAAAAGTGTTAAATAGAAGCGTAGTCAGGGGAGGTAGAAGTCAAACCAGTATGCCCAAATTATTTTCAGAATAACAGGAATTAACTTAATACACAAACACATAACTAATATAGACTAATGCAATTAAGGCCTAATTGATCTTCTTGGCATCCTTAAAGGTACAGTATGCCTAACTGCAGCAGAAATCACTCTTTTAAACACCTATTATGACAGTCCATCTTAATATATACTCCCAGTGTGAGGTAGATTGTTTTTTTTTCTCCCCAATTTCCAGCAATAGAAATGTTTGTGGTCATTAATATATAAAATAATAAGAGTAGTTTGTGTTTGGGAATCTTTTTCCTAAGTGGAGTAGAGTTACCTAGGGAAGGGGGGGAGGTAATAGGGAATATCTTATAGACAACAAAGGGCAAGATTACAAGTGATGCAGTAACATTGAAATGCTAACTTGCACACTTATTACAAATTGAAAGTAAATGCGTCTGTACAAGCGCAAACTAAATTTGGGCTTGTTGGGTTAGCACAATTGAAGTCATTACGTAAAGGGTTAGGGATAAATAAAATGTTACACGAAGCACAACATAAATAAATTAAATAAAGTGTTACACTAATATATACACTATCAAATAAAAATGATTCATATAAAAAATATTTTAAAAAAGTTATAAGGTTTTAACTTTAAAGGTATATATTATATGACGAGGTATTTGAATTGAAAGGCCTATAATGGATATATACATACACATACATGTCTAAATATATGTGTGAATGCACAGCATATATATCTATGGTATTTGAATTGAAAGGCCTATGATGGATATATACATACACATACATTTCTAAATATATGTGTGAATGTACAGTATGTATATATATATATATATATATATATATATATATATATATATATATATATATATGTGTGTGTGTATACATGTGTATTTATTTTTATATGTGTGTATAAATGTATATGTGCATATATACAGATATTTATACATATGCATATATACTTTGGAGCCCTTTCCATTCAAATGCTGAAAACTAAGAGGTATTGTGAAATGCTTGTACAATTCCGCCCCCTGCACATTCGCGGCCAATTGACCGCTAGCAGGAGATGTCAAACATCCCGATCGGGATGATTGATGTCTGTCCCCTCAGACCTTATGACTGCTGCTTCTTAACTTAAGTTTCAGGCGGATCTGAAACTTCAAGGGTAGATTGCAGCATCTGCTGCTTGATAAATCTACCCCTTGTTGTGCTAACATTCGCTGACAATTGTTTAAATGGATGAATTCTCCAAACATGGAAGACATTTTGAACCCTATTTATCAATGCCAGGACAGACAAGGATCGCAGCCAGCAGGCAGCAGTAAACTGCCTGCATTAAACATTGCACAAGCAGCTGCTTGTGCAATGCTGCTCCCTAATCATGTTAGGCCAAAGGCGCATAAGAAGGGGCTGTCAATAACTCCGTATGAACGTGTCCACGGAAGTTTTGATCTGCCAGGTAAGAACTGGTGTACAGTTTAGGAAGCAGCAGTCTGATGATCGATGCTTATTAACTATTGGCTGCAGGCTCACACATGCAATTGTGCAATAGTTTAGCACATAACTATATTCAAGCAATAGTACAATTTAAAATGCTTTAATATATTAGAGCATTTTATTTTTGCATTTGATGTCCCTTTAATTTTTTGAACTGGGAAAAAGACAGCTTTAAAGTCCTGTATTTATCACATAGGCAACTGATCAGTGAGTTTGTTGTTAATCCACTAGACATGCAAAAAATCTGAGCAAACATGCTTGAAATATGTGCAATGTAATACGTTAGGAAATATTGCTTGTGCCAATATTTCTATAAATTAAGCCAAGAAACAGTCAGAAGATGTGAGATATAATTTTGGGGAATCTTACTAAACATAAAAGAAAATCTATCTGTTGGCACAAACAGTTAAAATCAATGTAATATTGTTTAATGTCAGATCTACTCACTAAATTGTATTAATAAATATATAGAAAGGTATAAAATACTTTTGAACAGGAATCTTCAAACCAAGCAGCAACAATTTTATACAATCATTTCTCCTAATAGTTTAAATATTTTGCATATATATATTTATATTATAAAAATTGCAGTTTTTCCTTTGGAAATCTACATCCAATTTGAATATAATATGAGTAGATTTCAAAGCCCGAGCAGCATGAATTTGATGTGAAGCAAAAATGAAGATGAATTTCAATTAGATGGTTCTATTATAATCCATATCCACCTGTAGTTTTCATCAAAATTGCTAGGGAGAGAAAGAGAATATTATGATCTGGAAAGACTGGAATTGCCCACTGGCAGCAACGTGTCCATTATCTTAAGAAAAAAAAACCCAACAAAATAATTAGTCTTTTGCTTCTAGATACTAACTGCTTGACAAGATTTCCTTTAATTGCAGTTAGTAATCTATTTTAAGATTGAAAGTTTATATCCCCTCCTAGAAGGACACAATTAGTTTATTCATTTGACTAAGTAACAATGTATTAAATGTAATGGTAAACTAGCACAGACAGTTTATAATCCTTTGCGATATAACTGTGCCATATGCCTTTTTTTTAATAAATTGCATTTTTTTTGGTTAAAGGAACATGTTAGAAAAAATTCACACTTTTCTTTGCTGTGATGCTGTGGGATTTTGAAATAATTTTGTAGAATCAATATTGAAAACTTCCTAGTGTGAACCCACGTTGAGAAATAAATCTCAAAAGCAACACTGTATAAAAAGGACAAGAGTTTCTTTACTGAGGTGTAATGTCCATAGACAGCGAGACCAATACATAACCCAAAACGTTGCTGTCTATGGTGCTGCTGTTGCAATTTAGGGCCAGCTTACAAGGGGAGCATTATTTAATGTTTCCGCTCGAGAGCCTTTTTTTGTTTCACAAAACAGTTAACCAGAGCTCTGAGGCTGCGCTAACCTGACGCGTGTTAACTTCAATTGTACTCATGCGATCTTCTTTACTTTCAACTTGTAATATGAACGAAAAACCTGACAAACACAAACACCTACTATAAACCCCTTATCGCTCGCACATAACTGTTAGCGCTACACTAGTAATCTAGCCATTATTTTTTATGTTGCTTGAGGTTGGGTTGTGAGATCCCAATAGCAACATGCCCACTGGAAACCGATTGTTAAGATTGGAATAGGGTGCTGTGCTTAATTGCTTGTTGTCTGCACAATTATAGTTAAACAGTATAAGGCTATGTGGCACCCCTTTATTTCTATTTGATCGTATCAGACAATGTTCAGATTAAAAGGAGGTGCCTGAGCTCATATTACAAGTTGAAAGTAAACACAACTGTGAGAACGTAATCACATTTTGCATTCGTCGGGTTAACACAACTGAAAAGGGTAGTGCTTTAAAAATGTTGCACTAAACACAACATAAATACATTGAAAGTTACAGTTACACTCATATAAACACTATCTGATAAAAAATATTCATATGAATATTAAAAAAATAAGTTATAAGGGCTCAAATACATATGGTATATGACAAGGTGTTTGACTACAAAGGGATATATTGTATATGTACATACATGTCTAAATATGTGTATATATGCATATATATATATATATATATATATATATATATATATATATATATATATATATATATATATATATATATATAGCATATATTTGTGTACACATGTATGTATGTGTTTTACTATGTATTTACTGTACATATTCAGTTCAATGTTCTTCCCATACAGGACAATGTTATTTTTATTGTAAAATCATACTTTAGTTAGAATAAAATCCATAAATAGGGTGGAGGTGGTTATGTGATTTTATTCAGGGTGGTGGGGAGTGTCTGCTATTTTTGTTTACTCAGCCCCTTTCAGTGGGTGTCCCAGACTTACCTCATCAACAGTGCTAAACTGGGAGCTTCTAAGCGAATACCAACAAGCGGATTCTTTGCCTTCCTTTTTGGTGACGAGTACCTGTACCTCTGGAGACAGAGCAAGACCTTCTTGATCGTGCCTCACACTCACCTCATATGATTGAGGGCACTTCTTGTAAGTAGTATATACAGACCCCTATGGGATAGATATTACTTACTCAACAACCTCTGAATAATGCTATAGAGACTTCATTTGCTGCACAAGTGTTTCACTCAGAACGGCCTGTGATATATATGTTCAAACAAATATCGAATTAATCAACAGTATTATATCATTGGGACTCTAGAAACACAATATTAGTTTTTTTGTCATTGAATTTATATTTATTTTTACTTTCCTATAAGATAGGGTGCGCCCTAAAGATATATAAGTGTATCAAAACGTAGTATGGTGTTAAATGAATATCAGATCTGTTAAAAAGAAATTATAAATCATATAATATAAAATATATCACACACAATGCATAGACAGTTAGTAATACTCCAATAATTCCAATCATAAATATAAAGAGTCTCTGAGGAGTGAATTAATTGAGGGTAATCTTTAAGCAGCAATCTGTAGAGAACCCGGCCAGGATCCCATAGAGATGATCTTCAAAACAGAAAAAAGACAGATGCGCCACATGGCCCAATTTTGTTTGTTCAACACAGTAAAGATGGTCTAGTTGTATCAGTGCAAACTCACAATTTAGGGAGCACTCCAATTAGTGCAATAGAAGCAGTCTGGGATCAATCACAGTCACCCAGCAGACCGACCTCTTGGATAGGAAAGATTAATCTGTGGTGGAGATACAAAGAGACACAAAGGTGCCTATATGGCCTAGTACAGTTTGGACCCAAGAAATAGTACTGTGTGTAGTTGGTAATATACTCACAATTGGTAAAACATCTTCAGTGATGCTAATCAGACAAGATGGGATCAATACAGTCACCCAACAGACTATGACAAGGTTCCCACAGTAGGCAATCAGCAGAAGTCCAAAAAAAGGCAAAAAATGGTCCAAATAATGCACAAGAGCAAGTGTTTTATAAAAAAAGTAATAAAGTTTACTATTTAAAACAAGTAAAAAGAAGCGACGCGTTTCTCAGCATACAAGCTGTTTCATCAGGCTTACAACATATAACTAAAACACTTGCTATTTATAACCAATATATGTATCAACTTAATTGGACACACCTGTTAGGGGGGTGGCAGAAGGCAACTCCCTTTGAGTACACCCTATCAGCATTTACTATAGTGGATGACATATATAATTCACATTATAGGGCATAACAATGTAATATAATGATGTTTACTTACAGTACAAGTATATTTATTTATTTATTCCCCCCTCTTTGTATTCTCATATGAATTCATCAAACCTAAGACATTAGTGATCCTGTTGGGCACCACTGAACAATAAAGTAATATGCGTAGTATAATTATATAAATCTTCTCTATTGGAAGCTAAAGATTAGATTGACAGTATATATTTGTAGCTTTAAAGATTTGTTTACTTACGTGAAGTTAGTGTTATTATATCAAGTGTCAATGGAGAATAGATCTTCGTGTTTGTGTTTCCTACGGCGTTCTCTAATTGTGACTGCGCATGCGTGTGATGTCATCTGTCAGTCTCTATCTTACAGATGCGCATGCGTATATCCCCTAAGTGCCGCAGCTCTATTAAAAGTGCTCGTCTAATCTATTTGAAGAGAGCCATATAAAAAATATATAAAAAATATATGTAGTGTGAGTGTCCTGCTGTGTTGGGATATTCAAAAGAAGCACCACTCTGCTATTTAAATTACAAACTTTGATATGTAATGGTGTTTGATTACCATTCCCAATACGGCTACAGATTTTTTCTCACATCGCTATCTGACAGACTATATTCTTACTAGGGAGTGTACATTTTTCTCTCAATGAGTTTATATTGAAGTATCTGTATTATAATCTAACAGTGGATAGTGTGTAGACTGCTATTCTATACTAGAACTAGTCAGTGATTGATTATCTGTCAGAGGCTATTGAAATCTCATAGTTAACATAGGGGTTGTTTCTCACGTGATTAACTCCGGATACCAACCAATAGATACAGGTTGTTCTAACCTATCATCATACAGCAATTAGAGGGTGTGTGAGTCTAATATCATGACCCGTATCAGTGAAAATATACTATAGTTTATCTAGTGTATAAAAGTTTTCTATTTATAAGGGAGATGTAAGTATTATATCCATCCCTAGTATCATATGTGATAAGTGAGATGTAATGTTGTTAAACCATCGGCCCAGTTATAATAATAACGATTCTCATTGAAGACTTTTAAAATCGCGAATACCTATCTATGTGAGAGTGTATATAACATTACTATCATACCAACTTGACAGGTGTGATCTTGTAGTGATCTGTAAGTGACAAAATGGTAAATTATAATCACAAAATAGAACCTATAATAATTAAAGTTAAACCCCAAGTGATGTATATAGTGGCAAATGTTTGCAAGGACTTGAAATCTGTATATATGTAAATAAATATATGTATACAAACTGTGTGTGTGTAGTGCAGTTTGTGACATTACATAAGTGCATGTGACTATGCACTGATACAACTAGACCATCTTTACTGTGTTGAACAAACAATATTGGGCCATGTGGCACATCTGTCTTTTTTCTGTTTTGTAGATCATATTTATTTTTAATCAATTTAGCCCATTTTCCACTCTGCAATTCAAATATCCCTGAAAATTGTCACTTTTTTTCTGTGAAAAATCGCAATCAATGGTGTTTGTATTATTGTTGTATTATTACTATTATATTGTATTACCATTTACTGTGTTTAGTATAACATACAAAGTGTGAAAGGGGCACACCAACTGGCTCAGAATCCCTAACAGTATACTTCCTTTACATATATATATATATATATATATATATATATATATATATATATATATATATATATATATATATATATATATACATATACATATATATATATATATATATATATATATATATATATATATATATATTTAAATTTAAACACAACACACAGAAAACCTGGCACTCGCCAGCAGATACTCAGTAATGTTTAAAAGCAAAACTGAGGGAAGTCAGTTACATTTGGCGCCAAAGGATCAAGCCCAGGACCACGTCAAGGTCTCCCCCTTCCTGGGACCCTAAACCAGCACTGACAAAATGCATACTTTCATACAAACCAACTGGGAACCTCCCAAGGTGACACAGGCTTTTCTAATCTACCCTATATAAATAAAAAACACAGGAATGGACTGCACTCACAAACTGGACTGGGTACACATCCTAAGCCACTGTTAACTCCACAGCCCTGAACACTGACAGACAGCTGCACAGTTCCTAGGAGCCCAGGCAGTTAACCCCTGAACAGTCTGGGTGACAGGCCTGCGAGGAAGCATTACAAATATTATAAATACAACACACAGAAAACCTGGCACTCGCCAGCAGATACTCAGTAATGTTTAAAAGCAAAACTGGGGGAAGTCAGTTACATTTGGCGCCAAAGGATCAAACCCAGGACCACGTCAAGGTCTCCCCCTCCCTGGGACCCTAAACCAGCACCCACAAAATGCATACTTTCAAACAAACCAACTGGGAACCTCCCAGGGTGACACAGGCTTTTGTAATCTACCCTATGTAAATACAAAACACAGGAATGGACCGCATTTACAGACTGGACTGGGTACACATTCTATGCCACTGTTAACTCCACAGACCTGAACACTGACAGACAGCTGCACAGTTCCTAGCAACCCATGCAGTTAACCCCTGAACAGTCTGGGTGACAGGCCTGCAGGGAACCATTATAAACATTACAAATGTAACTGACTTCCCCCAGTTTTCCTTTTAAACATTACTGAGTATCTGCTGGCGAGTGCCAGGGTTTCGGTGTGTTGTGTTTATAATGTTTGTAATGTTTCTGTGTGGGCCTGTCACCCAGGGGTTAACTGCCTGGGTTGCTAGGAACTGTGCAGCTGTCTGTCAGTGTTCAGGGCTGTGGAGTTAACAGTGGCTTTGGATGTGTACCCAGTCCAGTCTGTGAATGCGGTCCATTCCTGTGTTTTTTTTTAATATATTTATATATATATATATATACCGTATTTCTTTCATGTAATTAGCAAGAGTCCATGAGCTAGTGACGTATGAGATATACATTCCTACCAGGAGGGGCAAAGTTTCCCAAACCTCAAAATGCCTATAAATACACCCCTCACCACACCCACAAATCAGTTTTACAAACTTTGCCTCCTATGGAGGTGGTGAAGTAAGTTTGTGCTAGATTCTACGTTGATATGCGCTCCGCAGCAGGTTGGAGCCCGGTTTTCCTCTCAGCGTGCAGTGAATGTCAGAGGGATATGAGGAGAGTATTGCCTATTTGAATGCAGTGATCTCCTTCTATGGGGTCTATTTCATAGGTTCTCTGTTATCGGTCGTAGAGATTCATCTCTTACCTCCCTTTTCAGATCGACGATATACTCTTATATATACCATTTCCTCTACTGATTCTCGTTTCAGTACTGGTTTGGCTTTCTACTACATGTAGATGAGTGTCCTGGGGTAAGTAAGTCTTATTTTCTGTGACACTCTAAGCTATGGTTGGGCACTTTTTATATAAAGTTCTAAATATATGTATTCAAACATTTATTTGCCTTGACTCAGGATGTTCAACATTCCTTATTTCAGACAGTCAGTTTCATATTTGGGATAATGCATATGAATAATTCATTTTTTTCTTACCTTAAAAATTTGACTTTCCCTGTGGGCTGTTAGGCTCGCGGGGGCTGAAAATGCTTCATTTTATTGCGTCATTCTTGGCGCAGACTTTTTTGGCGCAAAAATTATTTTCTGTTTCCAGCGTCATACGTGTCGCCGGAAGTTGCGTCATTTTTGACGTTCTTTTGCGCCTAAAGTGTCGGCGTTCCGGATGTGGCGTCATTTTTGGCGCCAAAAGCATTTAGGCGCCAAATAATGTGGGCGTCTTTTTTGGCGCGAAAAAATATGGGCGTCACTTTTGTCGCCACATTATTTAAGTCTCATTGATTTTTTGCTTCTGGTTGCTAGAAGCTTATTCACTGGCATTTTTTTCCCATTCCTGAAACTGTCATTTAAGGAATTTGATCAATTTTGCTTTATATGTTATTTTTTCTATTACATATTGCAAGATGTCCCACATTGAAGCTGAGTCAGAAGATACTTCTGGAATATCCCTGCCTGGGGCTGGAGCTACCAAAGCTAAGTGTATCTACTGTAAACTTATGGTATCTGTTCCTCCAGCTGTTGTTTGTACTGTTTTGTCATGACAAACTGTTTATGCAGATAATATTTCCTTTAAGTACTGTTACATTACCTGTTGCTGTTCTGTCAACATCTAATACGCAGAGTGTTCCTGATAACATAAGAGATTTTGTTTTTAAATCCATTTAGAAGGCTATGTCTGTTATTCCTCCTTCTAGTAAATGTAAAAAGTCTTTTAAAACTTCTCATTTTTCAGATGAATTTTTAAATGAACATCATCATTCTGATTCTGATAATGGTTCTTCTGGTTCAGAGGATTCTGTCTCAGAGGTTGATGCTGATAAATCTTCATATTTATTTAAAATGAAATTTATTCGTTCTTTACTTAAAGAAGTCCTAATTGCATTAGAAATTGAGGATTCTGGTCCTCTTGATACTAAATCTAAACGTTTAGATAAGGTTTTTAAATCTCCTGTAGTTATTCCAGAAGTTTTTCCTGTCCCTAGTGCTATTTCTGAAGTAATTTCCAGGGAATGGAATAATTTGGGTAATTCATTTACTCCTTCTAAACGTTTTAAGCAATTATATCCTGTGCCATCTGACAGATTAGAGTTTTGGGACAAAATCCCTAAAGTTGATGGGGCTGTCTCTACTCTTGTTAAGCGTACTATTCCTACGGCAGATGGTACTTCCTTAAGGATCCTTTAGATAGGAAAATTGAATCCTTTCTAAGAAAAGCTTACTTGTGTTCAGGTAATCTTCTTAGACCTGCTATATCTTTAGCGGATGTTGCTGCAGCTTCATCTTTTGGTTAGAAGCTTTAGCGCAACAAGTAACAGATCATAATTCTCATAGCATTTTTATTCTTCAACATGCTAATAATTTTATTTGTAATGCCATCTTTGATATCATTAGATTTGATGTCAGGTATATGTCTCTAGCTATTTTAGCTAGAAGAGCTTTATGGCTTAAGACTTGGAATGCTGTTATGTCTTCTAAGTCTACTCTGCTTTCCCTTTCTTTCCAGGGTAATGATCGTTTTTCATTCCTTTTGTCACAACAAGGAACAAAAACCTGATCCTTCATCCTCAGGAGCGGCATCAGTTTGGAAACCATCTCCAGTCTGGAATAAATCCAAGCCTTTTAGAAAATCAAAGCCAGCTCCTAAGTCCACATGAAGGTGCGGCCCTCATTCCAGCTCAGCTGGTAGGGGGCAGATTACGTTTTTTCTAAGATTCTGAAGGAATGCTCGTTTGTTCTGCTGGTAGCTCCAGCATGGCCTCACAGGTTTTGGTATGCGGATCTTGTCCAGATGGCCTCTTGCCAACCGTGGACTCTTCCGTTAAGACCAGACCTTCTGTCGCAAGGTCCTTTTTTCCCATCAGGATCTCAAATCCTTAAATTTAAAGGTATGGAGATTGAACGCTTGATTCTTGGTCAAAGAGGTTTCTCTGACTCTGTTATTAATACTATGTTACAGGCTCGTAAATCTGTATCTAGAGAGATATATTATAGAGTCTGGAAGACTTATATTTCTTGGTGTCTTTCTCATCATTTTTCCTGGCATTCTTTTAGAATTCCGAGAATTTTACAGTTTCTTCAGGATGGTTTAGATAAAGGTTTGTCCGCAAGTTCCTTGAAAGGTCAAATCTCTGCTCTTTCTGTTCTTTTTCACAGAAAGATTGCTAATCTTCCTGATATTCATTGTTTTGTACAAGCCTTGGTTCGTATTAAACCTGTCATTAAGTCAATTTCTCATCCTTGGAGTTTGAATTTGGTTCTGGGGGCTCTTCAAGCTCCTCCGTTTGAACCTATGCATTCATTGGACATTAAATTGCTTTCTTGGAAAGTTTTGTTCCTTTTGGCCATCTCTTCTGCCAGAAGAGTCTTTGAATTGTCTGCTCTTTCTTGTGAGTCTCCTTTTCTGATTTTTCATCAGGATAAGGCAGTGTTGCGAACTTTTTTTGAATTTTTACCTAAGGTTGTGAATTCCAACAACATTAGTAGAGAAATTCTAGTTCCTTCATTATGCCCTAATCCTAAGAATTCTAAGGAGAAATCATTGCATTCTTTGGATGTTGTTAGAGCTTTGAAATATTATGTTGAAGCTACTAAGACTTTCCGAAAGACTTCTAGTCTATTTGTCATCTTTTCCGGTTCTAGAAAAGGCCAGAAAGCTTCTGCCATTTCTTTGGCATCTTGGTTGAAATCTTTAATTCATCATGCCTATGTTGAGTCGGGTATAACTCTGCCTCAGAGGATTACAGCTCATTCTACTAGGTCAGTTTCTACTTCCTGGGCGTTTAGGAATGAAGCTTTGGTTGATCAATTTGCAAAGCAGCAACTTGGTCTTCTTTGCATACTTTTACTAAATTCTACCATTTTGATGTGTTTTCTTCTTCTGAAGCAGTTTTTGGTAGAAAAGTACTTCAGGCAGCTGTTTCAGTTTGAATCTTCTGCTTATGTTTTCATTTAAACTTTATTTTGGGTGTGGATTATTTTCAGCAGGAATTGGCTGTCTTTATTTTATCCCTCCCTCTCTAGTGACTCTTGCGTGGAAAGATCCACATCTTGGGTAGTCATTATCCCATACGTCACTAGCTCATGGACTCTTGCTAATTACATGAAAGAAAACATAATTTATGTAAGAACTTACCTGATAAATTCATTTCTTTCATATTAGCAAGAGTCCATGAGGCCCACCCTTTTTTGTGGTTGTTATGATTTTTTTTGTATAAAGCACAATTATTCCAATTCCTTATTTTTTATGCTTCGCACTTTTTTCTTATCACCCCACTTCTTGGCTATTCGTTAAACTGATTTGTGGGTGTGGTGAGGGGTGTATTTATAGGCATTTTGAGGTTTGGGAAACTTTGCCCCTCCTGGTAGGAATGTATATCCCATACGTCACTAGCTCATGGACTCTTGCTAATATGAAAGAAATGAATTTATCAGGTAAGTTCTTACATAAATTATGTTTTTCCTGCATATAAGACGACTTGGCGTATAAGACAACCCCCTACTTTTAATTTTAAAAATATAGGGTTTGTGCTATACTCGCCGTCTAAGACTACCCCCCTTACCCCCTCAATGAATGCAACAAGCACACCAAATAAAAATAAAAAAACATAAGATTTCATTTCAATATGGTAAATTTAATTCAATTTAATTCTTATGACATGAAGGTACATAGCAGGAAAACTCTCACTTATAAACATAAGGCTGTTTGCCATTAAGTATGTAAACTCACTTATAAACATAAGGCTGTTTGCCATTAAGCATGTAAACTCACTTATAAACATAAGGCTGTTTGCCATTAAGCATGTAAACTCACTTATAAACATAAGGCTGTTTGCCATTAAGCATGTAAACTCACTTATAAACATAAGGCTGTTTGCCATTAAGCATGTAAACTCATTTATAAATATAAGGCTGTTTGCCATTAAACATGTAAACTCACTTATAAACATAAGGCTGTTTGTCATTAAGCATGTAAACTCACTTATAAACATAAGGCTGTTTGTCATTAAGCATGTAAACTCACTTATAAACATAAGGCTGTTTGCCATTAAGCATGTAAACTCACTTATAAACATAAGGCTATGTGCCATTAAGCATGTAAACTCACTTATAAACATAAGGCTCTTTGTCATTGAGCATGTAAACTCACTTATAAACATAAGGCTGTTTGCCATTGAGCATGTAAACTCACTTATAAACATAAGGCTGTTTGTCATTAAGCATGTAAACTCACTTATAAACATAAGGCTGTTTGCCATTAAACATGTAAACTCACTTATAAACATAAGGCTGTTTGCCATTAAGCATGTAAACTCACTTATAAACATAAGGCTGTTTGCCATTAAGCATGTAAACTCACTTATAAACATAAGGCTGTTTGCCATTAAGCATGTAAACTCACTTATAAACATAAGGCTGTTTGCCATTAAGCATGTAAACTCACTTATAAACATAAGGCTGTTTGCAATTAAGCATGCAAACTCACTTATAAACATAAGGCTGTTTGTCATTAAACATGTAAACATAAAACAGTGCAAGTGGATTAAACTTTTAGGAGGAAGATAATAAACAATAGAGAAAGAGCAAATGCCGGGCAAGTCGCCCATCATACCGTAACTTCAAGCTACAATATTTTTACCGGTTTTGCTGGCATTACAGTTTCCCTTTAAAAGCCTTCAAAATCCTCCTGTTCGTCATCTGATCTCATAAATAAATCAATGATATCTTGTGATACATTTGTAAGGCAGTCATCGTATGGATCTAATTCCGTATCAGATGGTGTGGTCTCAGCTTCGGCTTCCTCTTCATCTTGCCACAAGTAGTCATCCTCCATACCATCTAATGAATTTGATATGCCACACTTCTTGAAAGACCTGATTACTGTTTCTGCATTAATATCATTCCAGGCTTTTAGGACAAACTTGCATAAAACATCCAACTGTGGAACACGCATGTTTCCTCCCTTTGTGAATGACTTTTCGCCTCTAACCATCCACTCATTTCACTGTTCTCGAATGCGATCTTTAAATGGCTTGTTTAGGCACACATCCAGTGGCTGTACCAACGATGTCAATCCTACAGGAATAACTGCTGCATCTGTGTTTATTCTTGCTAGCCTTTGCTTGGTGCTGGGAGTTAAATGAGCCCTGAACATATCCCACACCAGTAGACTACGTTTTTGAATAAGTCCACCTGGTCGCCTGCTCCATACATTATCAAGCCATAGCTTTACCCCTTCTTCATCCATCCAGCCTTTTTCATTCATGTACAAAACAACCAACAGGGAACTTGAGTTTGGCATTGTTTTCCTTTTAAAAATAATCATTGGTCTCAATTTGGCGCCATCTGCTGTGCATGCTAGTACTACTGTAAAACTGGACTTTTCATGTCCTGTTGTTTTAATTAAAATTGTTTTTTCACCTTTTTGATGGACAGTTTTATTTCCAACCATATCAAAATTCATGGGAGTTTCATCCATATTTCCAATACTACTTAACATATAGCCATATTTATTGCGCTGTTGTATTCGATGGAAACTATTTACTTTGGCATCAAGATCTGCAGGTAATTTTTGTGCAATTTTCGTCTTTTGCCTCATTACCAGATTATACCTTTCCAAGAATCTACTACACCAGGATACAGTGGCCTTAAATCCGTTGCTGTGATCTGGGTTAGATTTGGCCCACTGAAGGGCAAACAAACATATTTTATTTCGTGTCACCACATAACCGTTTTGGCGATGCTCATTCACCATGTCTGCAACATGTTTTTTGACTTCTGGCCAATGTGGGATACCTCTTCTTAATGCACACTTACCCCTTGGCATACTCTTTAATGCTTTTTCATTTGCTTTCCAGTTCCGAACCATCTTTTCTGTTATTCCATATTGTCTTGCAGCAGCACAATTATTATGTTCCATGGCAAAGTTTATAACTTTAAGTTTGAAACTTCATATTTCTTTCTTCTTGCTTGTAGAGCCATGACTGCTAGCTACCATATTTGTATACTGTACTGTATGTACTGGTGTTGTACTGTAAAAAAAAAGTTAAAATGAAGTACCGGTATAACAACTTTTAAGCACACACACACACGGTACATACGGTACATACACATATACCGGTACATACCGTATATATACGGTATATATAAGCTAGGACTGAGGGACACATTAGCCCAGTGTACAGGGGAACCTGGGTATAGCTAGGGAGAGAGAGAGGGAGGGTGGGAGAGAGAGAGGGAGGGAGGGGGAGAGAGAGAGAGGGAGGGAGAGGGAGGGAGGTATAGGGAGGAGAGTGAGGGATGGGGGAGAGGGAGGGAGGGAGGGAGAGAGGGAGGGGGAGAGGGGGGGGGGAGAGGGGGATAGGGAGGAGAGGGAGGGATAGGGGGGAGAGAGGGAGGGGGAGAGGGAGGGATAGGGAGGAGAGGGAGGGATAGGGAGAAGGGGGCAAGAGAGAAAAAAAGGGAAAGTGAGAGGGATGGGGGAGAGGGTTGGAGAGAGAGGGGGAGAAAGAGGGAGAGTGAGCAAAGTTAGCAAAGAAATTCCTTAACCACTGAGGAGTCACATAATCCATATTACTCAGATGGGCAAGGGTTATCAGAGCAGAGGAGACATTAAGGCATAGTATATAGCAGCATGAAACAGTTCCCTTAGATTTGTAACACACAGACTAGCACAGTGTCTGTAAAACTTTCAGCAGAAAAAAAACACTCTAGTGGAAGGCTGTCCCTTTAATCACCTTTCTTCCCTGCACAATTTGCTCCGTAGCAGATGTCACTTGACCAGCTACACTACAGCCAGACATCCAAATCCCAGTGCGGTCATGTGACATCTGCTACAGAGCAAATTGTGCAGGAAAGAAAGGTGATTAACAGAGAAAGATACCGGGTACGGTATTTAAAGTAAAGCCTTCCTAGTTTTCAGGGAGTGGGACCCCTCATCAGGACTGGACTCCTGACGGTGGGCTGACTGACTGTCTGACTGAGACTGACAGCACATCGCAAAGCTCCAGCTACTAATATGATATACGGTATATGATTGATTATATCATATTAGTAGCTGGAGCTTTGCAATGTGCTGCGTCAAAATTTCTGCTGCGATGTGCTGCGTCAATATAATCCCCATATAACCTGTCCTGCCTGCTGCCCTGCTGTCACCGTGACCTACCTCGCTCAATCAGTCTGAACCAGTGCACCGCAGTCGCACAGACCACTTCTGCCTGAATCTGGATTCACTGTCGTCTTCGGCAGGGCAGGGCAGGGCAGCATGCCACAAACAAGTCACTCTCAGCAGCTCCCTCCTGCTCACTCTTCTTCCCGCCTGAAGTCTGTGTCGGCGTGACCACTACGTCATGCTGCTCTGTGCAATCAAGGCGCATCATTGGCCAGCACAGCCGGGGGCCTATCTAGGGGGGTGTGGGCCTGGAGCTGCAACTCAGTCCATTCACAGTGTGACTAGCGTGTCCGACTCCTCCCCACCGCCTCACCCACACGTCACACAGCTCACTGGTGCTTAAATAACTCAGTAATAATAAGGGTTATAAAACGTCACCCGGCGTATAAGACGACCCTCGACTTTTGAGAAGATTTTCAAGAGTTAAAAAGTCGTCTTATACGCCGGAAAATATGGTATATATATGTATATATATATATATATATATATACCTGCATATCTATTCCTATAGATATATAGGTATATATATCTATTTTACATTAACATTATCACATATATATAGAAATATATATTTAATAATACAAATTATTTTATTTTTTCTATGCAGAGAACATAGGAATGTAAAATATGCCTCGCTTCGGGTTTGATGCTTTAGGTCTAACACAGTGTCGGGTTAGCTCACATGAAAAATATGTATACTTAAAGCGCGTTCTTGAAATATTAAATATAAAATATTAAAAATATAAATGATTATTATAAAAAAATATATACATAATATATTCTATGGATTATTTAGAATTTTTTACAGTATGTATAATAATTTTGAATAATTATTATTAATATTTTTTAATATTTAATATTTCAGAAACACGCTTTAAGATTACTTATGCTTCATGAGCGTTAACACAACGTGTAGATTTAGAACAATAGCAATAATGCAATCGGATAGTTAACTACAATATAGTATTACTCCATGCAAATGTTATAAGGTCATAGACACCTACTCTGATCTATAAGAAGGGCAGTGTGTCTTCATTTTCTAACCTTTTTCAGATCAAAGGAAATGCACATTTTGGATTAAAAAACAGCTCAAATCATATAATTGAAGAAAATTCTAGTTGAACAGAAATACTGTAAGAAACAGGCTTTATATATGAGGAATTTTGATTTTTTTTTCTCAGATCTTCTAGAAAGCAAAATATGCAAGGCTAAAGTAAACGTTAAGGAAGAAAACTAATGAATTCAGCATTAATAATGATGAATAGAGGCTATTTAAAAGGGCATTAAAGTTAAAAAGTTAAAAGTATTTTTTTTTTTAAATACACAACAGAAATTAAATTTACTATTATAATCCTTCATATAATAGACTAGTGGGGTTTGCTGAAAATGTCATGTTAGCTGTAACTCAAGCTCTAAGCCAAATGCCAAAGATGCAGTAAGCCAATGGTGCGCTAAGCTCAAGGTGCTCTTCCTCGAATGTGCTCTAAGCCGAAGGTCAAATAGTGTAATTCTTCACTAACTAGGATTTTCTATTGAGATATGTTTAAAACACTGCACACGCACTTACATACATATGTGCACATACACAAATATGCATACACACATACACAAATATATATATATATACTGTATATATATAATTTTCTTTTACAGCCTCTGTACAGTTATAGTTACAGTACAGTTACAATTACAGTACCGTTACAGACTAACTTACAGCAGTCTCCCAGATTTGCAAGCACTAACCCTCCCATCCTTGCCAGTTACCTCCCACTCAGGGGCGCAATCATATATGCGGTGTCGCCTGCAAAAGCCGGCGATGCCAGTTTTTTTGATAATCAGCTATCACATATAGGGCGCAGCATTTAAGTTACGTGCGTATATTTAACCCGTAGCCCCCGCATTTTTTATTCCTATAAACTAACATAGAACTGGAGTTGCCAGTCGATATCATATATACAGTGCAAGGGGTTACGCGTGCAGAATTGTAAAAATCTACTCCATTTTAATCTTGCCCACATAGGCAGACGCAGCAAGCTTTGCACTGACTAAAAAAGCACTGTAACTCCCTGGAAGCCTTAACAAACACCTAAAGCATGTGCAATCACATACATTAAGCCGCACATCTCAAATAGTTAAACCTTGCTGCCCACTTAATTATTCAAAGCAATATTCCTCCTCTGCAATTGTGTCAAACCAATCACAAACAACACAACCTTTCACCCGGAAGCATTAAAACACCTGACACACAAAGCACACGCTAGTTATAGTTACAGTACAGTTACAATTACAGTACAGTTACAGACTAACTTACAGCAGTCTCCCAGATTTGCAAGCACTAACCCTCCCATCCTTGCCAGTTACCTCCCACTCAGGGACGCGATCATATATGCGGTGTCGCCTGCAAAAGCCGGCGATGCCAGTTTTTTTGATAATCAGCTATCACATATAGGGCGCAGCATTTAAGTTACGTGCATATATTTAACCCGTAGCCCCCACATTTTTTATTCCCATAAACTAACATAGAACTGGCGTTGCCAGTCGATATCATATATACAGTGCAAGGGGTTACGCGTGCAGAATTGTAAAAATCTACTCCATTTTAATCTTGCCCACATAGGCAGACGCAGCAAGCTTTGCACTGACTAAAAAAGCACTGTAACTCCCTGGAAGCCTTAACAAACACCTAAAGCATGTGCAATCACATACATTAAGCCGCACATCTCAAATAGTTAAACCTTGCTGCCCACTTAATTATTCAAAGCAATATTCCTCCTCTGCAATTGTGTCAAACCAATCACAAACAACACAACCTTTCACCCGGAAGCATTAAAACACCTGACACACAAAGCACACCCTAGTTATAGTTACAGTACAGTTACAATTACAGTACCGTTACAGACTAACTTACAGCAGTCTCCCAGATTTGCAAGCACTAACCCTCCCATCCTTGCCAGTTACCTCCCACTCAGGGGCGCGATCATATATGCGGTGTCGCCTGCAAAAGCCGGCGATGCCAGTTTTTTTGATAATCAGCTATCACATATAGGGCGCAGCATTTAAGTTACGTGCGTATATTTAACCCGTAGCCCCCACATTTTTTATTC
Organism: Bombina bombina; assembly: GCF_027579735.1. Taxonomy (NCBI): domain Eukaryota; kingdom Metazoa; phylum Chordata; class Amphibia; order Anura; family Bombinatoridae; genus Bombina; species Bombina bombina. The sequence continues at coordinate 941,316,523 of NC_069504.1, read as the reverse complement.
CCATAAACTAACATAGAACTGGCGTTGCCAGTCGATATCATATATACAGTGCAAGGGGTTACGCGTGCAGAATTGTAAAAATCTACTCCATTTTAATCTTGCCCACATAGGCAGACACAGCAAGCTTTGCACTGACTAAAAAAGCTCTTTAACTCCCTGGAAGCCTTAACAAACACCTAAAGCATGTGCAATCACATACATTAAGCCGCACATCTCAAATAGTTAAACCTTGCTGCCCACTTAATTATTCAAAGCAATATTCCTCCTCTGCAATTGTGTCAAACCAATCACAAACAACACAACCTTTCACCCGGAAGCATTAAAACACCTGACACACAAAGCACACCCTAATTACCCACCATATCCTGAGACGTGAGAGGAAGTGTTTGGAGAGGCTAAGTCATGAGGCACAAGTAGTGCCACATGGATCACCAGCCCCAGGTGCGTCCCCTGTTGCTCCAGCTTCTGGTTTTGCTGGTCACGGCATGCTGGTCCTGCATAACCTAAGACCTGCAGGGCCACTCAGACGGCAGTATCAGCAGAGGGTGAAAGCAAGGGATTCACAGGAGGATCAATTACAGGATTACATGATCCAAGAATAATTCACAAGTAAGTGAAGGCCACTAAACCATATTGGTCCCAATAATTAGGATGTATGGGTGTATCTCACCTAACCTTGTATGTGTATATTGTATATTGTATGTGTATATTTCATGTTTTGCATGATCCTATACCGAGGATTCACATTTCATGGAGATTAATCTACAACATTCCACACCCCTTCCCTTAACCCCCCTAATTCATGCATATATCTCATTGTGTTATTCATGTTTAGATGTTACTGTAAATTTCCTATGCTCATGAATGGAAAAACACGTCTCATCCCTGTTTTCCATAAATAGGTATCTAATGTTATAACCATGTATTACATATATGCTTGTCTGAATTATTTTTGTGTGTGTAACTGCAACATGGATTAACATACTCCTATTGAATATTACAATCTGTACCCATGATACAGAACTATATTGTGAGTTAGAGTACAATATTATATCATATAGATGATATTACATGTGGTGTAGTGCCACTCAAACACAGGTCATATCATCATTATATTTAATATTTGTGTACTCTAACACCCATAACATGGATGTGTATTACATTCAAATGGTAAATAACAGTGGACAATGGTTATGGTGAAAGGAAGCTGAGGTGCCTGTGGTTGATAACCTTATCCTCATTCTTTCTAAAGATGCTGGCATTTCTGATGGTGTGCTGGTGGCAGATGATACGCTTGAAGCTGTGTCTTGCTGGTGTGTGAAGTTTTCCACCAACACACCGAAAAAGCTGATTCTGTTCTCTCCATCTATTGTCCATCTGCATCCGCATATCAAACTGAAGTCTCATCCTCTGTGACTGTTTTGCACAGTAGCACTTAATGATGCTGCCATGTCTTTCTGCATCTCTATGCTCTGTCTGAGGAACCTCTCTGTGCCTCTGTGGAAGTGCTCTATGCTTCTGATGAGCCTCCTCTGGAGTTTAATGTATTTGTCATCCAGGGGAGAATACAGTGCATCCCCAGACTGTTGAGCAACAGGGCTGGCAGTTGTTTGAGGGCCATGATGTTGGAGAAGAGGTGATGCTAGTGGATGTGCTTCTGCTGCTGGAAGTGGAGGTTCAGCTGTAGCTTCTGCTGCTGGAGGTGAAGGATCAGCTGTAGCTTCTGCCTCTGGAGGTGAAGGATCAGCTGTAGCTTCTGCTGTAGTTTAATCTGCAGATGGTGGAGCTCGTCCAAGGGAAGCAAATGGTGGAGCTCATCCAAGGGAAGCAGATGATGGAGCTAATCCCAGGGAAGCAGATGGTGGAGCTCGTCCTATGGAAGTAGATGGTGGAGCTCTCACAGATTATTCATATTCCCACTGAGGACGACTTAGCTTCTTCAATAGGCACACCCTGTGACATTGTACGTGGGTAATATCCATGACTGACTTGAGACTGTGATTGTGTTGTTGGGGGGGGGGGTAAATACACGGACCCTTTGTGCCGGTCTTGGCTCCCCCTCAAAACCAAAGGGAGGATATTCCTCTGGCCATGACTGTTGCCAGGGGTCATATGGCAATGTCTGTAGCGTCACTCCCGGGTCCTTAATTGAAGTCATCCAACCATGCTCATGCCTTGGAGCCTGAAGACTGGTGGTGGTATGCCTGTTTGTATCTTGTCCCAGGAGGTCCTGTGGAGGAGTTAAAGGATGAGAGGGATCAGTACAGTCAGATATATGTCCATGTGGGCATACAATGTACATTTATACATGTTAAGGCCTATACTGATTCACATGTCAAACTGTATAACATGCATGTGCACATTGTGAGTTGGTCTATGAGTGATTTGAATAGGATCCGTATACAGGGATGTGTTTCATACAATAGTTATGTGTACATGTCAACAATGAAATAATGTGTTCTTTAAGTGACACTATGGTAACACAATTTACTTTAGATTGATCTAGTCACAGAACCTTCTTTATTAAGCTAAATGTATTGGGATAGCTATAGTGTCCATGGAAAACTCTACATGCGGCTTGTGGCCTGTGTTACTCTGAGACATGTTAGTATTGCACTATTCAACATCACATCATGAATTGCATTGTGTTATGTAGCAGTAATGTCAAGTATTATTGTAGATGTTTTTGTTAGTACTCCAAATAACATGCTTCTCATCATGTACATGAATGTGTGATGTTAAAGGATGTGGTATTGCAATTACAGGTGTGGGATGTTACTCATCAGCATGATGTGCTGTGGTTGCAACCCCTGAATCACGAGCCCCTGGAAGTCCACGGACTGCTGTGTTACACAGAGACCTGCGTATCATCTCCTGCCAGGTGTTGTACTCCATTGGCATCGATGGCCCACCGCCTGTTCCCTTCTGGTGGACTGCTTCCTGCCCCATCTTCTCCTTGACCCACCTATTGCAGTCATTCCACCTCTTTTTAAGGCCCTCCACTGTCCTCCTCTGTGGGCCACACTGTTGACAGTGTCCTCTACCTTCAGCCATGCAGTCTTTCTCTTCCTGGCACTGCCTTTGCCCTTCTCCTGGCAGAATATGTCACTGTAGTTGCCCATGATGGCCTGGACTAGGGCAACATTTTCCTCAAAGGAGAAGTTGGGACATCTTAGCCTCTCCTCACCCATGGACACTTGGCTTCCTCCTTTAAATGTACCTTACAATATATAAGTGTACAAATGATAATAAATCCACTAATGCGACCTAGCTAATTATTTTGTTTGCGCCTCTTTCTCTACTCTCAATAAATCCTCCACTCCTTGGCCGTATTTTGTAGCTCAACTAACAATCCAAACACATGCAAGAAAATGGCGGTTGCACATGGGTTTATAGAGGGATTGTGAATGGCGTAATTACGTGTTGCTTTTTTATTTCTTTTGTTTTCAATTTTACGTGTGATATCCTCATTTACATAAAACTACTCTTTATTAACAATTTACACTGACATAATAATGGCATAAGTTACTGGCAACGACAGAAATGTGTATTTGCACACATTTCTGAACATCGCCAATTTGTCCTACTTACGCCAGTCTAGCATCTGACAGAGCAGTATATGTGATTCCCCGATGTGCAAGGTGAATTTACGAGTGACGGAGGTTTCAGCAGTTTTGATGAAGCCTGCGCCACATATGTAATCTTGCCCCAGGTGTTTTCCTTAATATATAACACCTCTTAACAGTAATTAGGTGCAGCTATCAATAATTATCTACAAAAGATAAACTATTTCACATTCCATGCGCCTTTAAATCAATCAAACCATTTTTTTTTATCAATAATAAACTTTTATTTTGAAATTAATATTTATAAATATGTGTGAAATACTATATTTTAAGATATTTTTCATGGTTTTTTTATGCATAAATTCATTCATTAACACTTTACTTCAGGGGGGGGATTTATCAATGTCTGGCAGAAACGCTGCAGCGGATCATGTCTGCCAGACATCGATGAATGCAGACAGCATGTGCTGTCGGCATTTAACATTGCACAAGCAGTTCTGGTGAACTGCTTGTGCAATGCCGCCCCCTCCAGATTTGCGGGGGTGTCAATCAACCCAATCGTATACGATCGGGCGGATTGCTGTCTGCTGCCTCAGAGGAGGCGTATGAGTTAAGGAGCAGCGGACTTAAGACCACTGCTTCTTAACTCCTGTTTCCAGTGAGCCTGAAGGTGTCGCGATCGCTCAGCTGCTGATCGCTTCCTTCTTCCTCTGTGTCAGTGCGGTAGCGCTTTCTTGGTTGCTTAGCAACCCTGTTCCTGTCGGCCCCTTCTGCTGACGTCAGGAGGCCTTCTTATTCCGGCGTCTCCTCTCCTCGGGGCCTGTTTGTTTTCACTCGTTGGCTAAGTGAGTACCATTTATATCTGTGATATTCTGAACCTGTGCCTACTTAATTCTGAACCCTAAACCCCTACCTGCCTGATATTACGTTGCTGGACATTGCTTACCTGACTATTCTATTGGTTAACCCCTACCTGCCTGATTACACGTTGCTGGACATTGCTTACTTGATTACTCTATTGGTTAACCTCTACCTGCATGATTACACGTTGCTGGACATTGCTTGCCTGACTATTCTATTGGTTATCTCCTACCTGCCTGATTACATGTTGCTGGACATTGCTTGCTTGATTACTCTATTGATTAACCCTATCTACACGAAGTTCCTTCTCCTGACCCTGCTGTGCCATCTTCCAGTCTATTACTGTGAGTATATTATACTATAGCTGTCGCAGGGTCAGTTCCTGGTATATACTCACTGTGCTAGGGTGTTATTAACCTCATTCTAGCATTTGGGTCTAACTCTGGACTTAACCTATCCTGACATTACAAACAGGCCATATAATGGACCCTGGTGAGTTATCCAGAGCTGTGGCTTTACAGGGACAGCTTCTTGGAACCCACTCTGCACACCTGCAATCTCTGGATTCTAAATTGGATCAAATTACTGCTCTTTTGCATAATCTTTCTCCACCTTCTCAAGTCTCTGCAACACCTGTTGTTCCTGCGGCCAGTTCTAACCCTGCATTTAATCCGCCACAACCTGCAGAACAATTTATCCCCAGAATTCCACTACCGGATAAATATGACGGCAATCCTGAAGACTGTCGAGGATTTCTTAATCAGTGCCGCCTTCACTTCAGAAATAATCCTCAGATGTTTGTTTCCTCTTCCTCCAAGATCACCTTTTTAATTTCTCTTATGAAGGGTAAAGCCTTGGCTTGGGTTTCTCCACTGTTGGAAAAGGATGATCCTTTGCTTTAGGATATTGACACTTTTGTATCCATATTTTCTTCTGTGTTTGATAAACCTGGTAGATCAGCGGCTGCTGAAGCAGGACTTTTAGATTTAAGACAGGGATCTCTTTCTGTAGCACAATACGCTATAGAATTCCTGACTTTAGCTGCTGAAACTATGTGGAATCATGGGGCCCTGCGTGCAGCATTTAGTAAAGGTCTTTGTGATCGTTTGAAAGACGAATTGGTTTATAGGGATCTTCCTGATTCTCTAGAAGAACTAATCAACTTATGTATCAAGCTTGATGCTCGTTACTCTGAGCGTCTCCATGAACGTGACCGTAACAGAAGATCCTTTATTAGATCTTCCTTCCGTCCTATGCCTCATTCACCAAACCTTCCTACTCCAAATACTTCTATCTCTGAGTCAAGTGAACCCATGGAGGTTGGTGCAATCAAATTATCCGAAGCTGAACGTCTCAGAAGGCGTAATCTGGGACTATGTCTTTACTGCGGTATTAAGGGGCATATGTTAAAAGATTGTCCAACTCGTCCAGTAAAAGCCAGGGCTTAACTCCAGAAAGAGGGACTGAGTTAAGCCAAAGATCTTTTTCTACCCTCAATCCCAAGCTGTTTGTTCCAGTTACTGTCCGCTTTGGCAACACCAAATTTCAGGCTCAAGCACTCATCGATTTTGGAGCTGCAGGAATGTTTATGGATTCGGAGTTTCTCAATGCTTTTCGTATTCCTTTGCTTTCCAAGAGCCAAGTAATTAAGGTCACTACTGTCAGTGGTCAACCCTTAGGTTCTGGTTTCATTCGATATTCTACCATACCACTTCTCATGTCTGTAGGAGTACTTCATTCCGAAACCATTTGTTTTGACATCATCTCTTCCCCACAGTTTCCTCTCATTTTGGGACTTCCTTCAACTATATGATCCAGTTTTTTCCTGGTCTAAAGGAGAGCTTGTTGCTTGGGAATCTTCTTGTTTCAAACAGTGTCTACGGAATACTCCCAAAACTTCTAGTACAGTTGTGGCAGTTTTGGACATTCCTGATTCCTTGCCTGAACATTATCATTCTTTTTGTGATGTGTTTTCTAAAAAAGATGCTGAAGTATTACCTCCACACTGGACCTTTGATTGTCCCATTGACCTATTACCAGGAGCACCTCTACCTAAGGGTAAAACTTACCCACTTTCTCGTCAAGAAAATGTTTCACTTGAGAAATATATCAAGGATAATTTGGCCCGAGATTTTATCCGCCCTTCTTCTTCTCCAGTAGGGGCAGGTTTTTTCTTTGTGGAAAAAAAAAATGGAGGTCTTCGTCCTTGCATTGATTATCGAGCTCTTAATCAAATTACAATCAAGAATTGTTATCCACTCCCTCTCATTCCCAAATTATTTGATCGTCTCCAGGGTGCTTCCATCTTTACCAAATTGGATCTTCGTGGGGCATATAATTTGGTCAGAATTCGTAAAGGGGACGAGTGGAAAACTGCCTTCAACACTAGGTTTGGACACTATGAATATTTAGTTATGCCTTTTGGGTTATGCAATGCCCCTGCAGTTTTTCAACATTTTGTTAATGAAATATTCAGAGACTATCTTAATCAATTCGTTATTATCTATCTTGATGATATTCTGATTTATTCCCGGACTTTACAGGATCACGTTCATCATGTTACACTAGTACTCCAGAGATTACGTGAAAATTCTCTCTTTGCCAAGCTTGAAAAGTGTTCTTTTCATCAAGAATCTATTCCTTTCCTGGGTTACATTATTTCTCCGTCTGGATTCAAGATGGATTCTGATAAACTGTCGGCTATTCTAGATTGGCCTACTTCCTTAAAATCTCTTCAAAGGTTCCTGGGGTTTGCCAATTACTATCGTAAGTTCATAAAAGACTTTGCTAACATCTCGGCACCCCTTACAGCTCTTACTAAAAAGGGTCAGGATTGCAAGCATTGGTCTGATCAAGCCTTACAGGCATTTGAATCTCTGAAGTCTGCATTTACTTCGGCTCCCATTCTTTGCCATCCTGTTCCGACTCTCCAATTCATTCTTGAAGTGGATGCTTCTCTGATTGCTGCTGGGGCAGTACTATCTCAACGAAATCCTGTTTCTAGCAAGATTCTTCCTGTGGGATTTTTCTCCAAGAAGTTCAATACTTCTGAACTGAATTATGATGTTGGTAACAAAGAATTGTTAGCTATTAAAATGGCTTTGGAAGAATGGAGACATCTGCTTGAAGGCACTGGTCAACCATTTCTTATTCTCACAGATCATAAAAATCTTCTGTATCTTCATACTGCCAAACGCCTCAACTCACGTCAAGCCCGATGGGCTCTGTTTTTCTCCAGATTTAATTTTGTCCTCTCTTATATTCCTGGTTCTAAGAATACGAAAGCAGATGCTTTATCTAGACAATTTCTGGCTTCTGATTCTACATTTTTGGATTCTGAACCCATTCTCCGCCCTGCTAAAGTTCTGGCTCAGTTATCTATGTTTCCTTTACAAGCATTACAGTCTGCTCAAGCTTCTGTTCCTTCATCCTGTAACATACCTCCTGGGATCTTGTTTGTACCTACAGAATTCCGCCTAAAACTTCTTCGTTGGGCTCATGATAATGTTCTGTCTGGACATCCAGGAGTGCGTAATACTATGTGGAGACTCAAACAACATGTCTGGTGGCCTCCCATGGGCAAAGATGTCAAGGATTATGTTGCAGCTTGTCATTCCTGTGCCTCTAATAAACAGTCTTCATCTTTACCTCTTGGTCTCTTACAACCTCTGCCTGTTCCGTATTATCCCTGGTCTCATGTTTCCATGGACTTTATTACAGATCTTCCTAATTCTGCCGGAAACAAGACCATATGGGTTGTGGTAGACAGGTTTTCCAAAGCAGCTCATTTTGTTCCATTAACAGTTCCATTAACTGGATTACCATCGGCCCAGAAACTCGCTGAATTGTTTATTCTCCATATCACCAGATTACATGGTTTTCCTTTGGACATCGTTTCTGATCGAGGAGTTCAATTTGTCTCAAGATTTTGGAAATCTCTGTGCAAACAGTTTGGAGTTACCATATCTCTTTCTACTGCTCATCATCCTCAGTCCAACGGTCAAACTGAGCGGGTAAATCAATCTCTTGAGTCCTACCTCAGGCACTATGTTAATCATCAGCACTCCAATTGGTCTCAACTTCTTCCTTTAGCAGAACTTGCTTACAATTCCCGCTTCAATTCTTCTTTACAGACTTCTCCTTTCAAGGCAGCCTAAGGATTTGAACCTAGAACTTTTCTTCGGGAGGTTCTGGAGTTCCTGGAGCAGATTGTACAGTGAGAAGTCTTTGTAAACACTGGAAGAAGATTCGGGAAATTCTTCTTCTCTCTACTGAAAAGTATAAACGATTTGCTGATCGCAGACACCGGAAGGCACCCTCTTTTCGGACTGGAGACAAGGTTTGGATTTCCACCAGATTCATTTGACTCAAACAACCTTGTGCTAAATTGGGTCCCAAATACATCGGACCATTCAGGATTGTTTCCAAGGTATGTTCTACTGCCTACAGGGTGGCTTTACCAGACAACTTGAAGATTCACCCTGTCTTTCACGTATCTCTTCTTAAACCAGCAGTCTCTAACCGGTTTTCCACCAAATGTAGAGTTCCCTCTCCGTTCCTTGTGGATGGTACTTCAGAATTTGACATCAGTCAAATTCTTGATTCCAGATTACGGGGTAACCGTCTATATTATTTGGTCCATTGGAAGGGATTTCCCATGGAGGGGTCCTTGAGGTGGGGGCACTGTCGCGATCGCTCAGCTGCTGATCGCTTCCTTCTTCCTCTGTGTCAGCGCGGTAGCGCTTTCTTGGTTGCTTAGCAACCCTGTTCCTGTCGGCCCCTTCTGCTGACGTCAGGAGGCCTTCTTATTCCGGCATCTCCTCTCCTCGGGGCCTGTTTGTTTTCACTCGTTGGCTAAGTGAGTACCATTTATATCTGTGATATTCTGAACCTGTGCCTACTTAATTCTGAACCCTGAACCCCTACCTGCCTGATATTACGTTGCTGGACATTGCTTACCTGACTATTCTATTGGTTAACCCCTACCTGCCTGATTACACGTTGCTGGACACTGCTTACCTGACTATTCTATTGGTTAACCCCTACCTGCCTGATTACACGTTGCTGGACATTGCTTGCTTGATTACTCTATTGGTTAACGTCTACCTGCATGATTACACGTTGCTGGACATTGCTTGCCTGACTATTCTATTGGTTAACTCCTACCTGCCTGATTAAACATTGCTGGACATTGCTTGCTTGATTACTCTATTGATTAACCCTATCTACACGAAGTTTCTTCTCCTGACCCTGCTGTGCCATCTTCCAGTCTATTACTGTGAGTATATTATACTATAGCTGTCGCAGGGTCAGGTCCTGGTATATACTCACTGTGCTAGGGTGTTATTAACCTCATTCTAGCATTTGGGTCTAACTCTGGACTTAACCTATCCTGACAGAAGGCTTGCGTGGAAACCGATGCGTTGGGGCCAATTCACTGTTTGATAAAACGCCCCCCAGGTCTCAAGAGCACTTATTTTCCAGTGCTGGTTTGTGTTGTGGTTGAGTCCAACACTTAAGTGATCACTCTTAGTATTGGTGTTAAGAGTGCACAATAAAACAATGTCAGCCACATTAGGATTAGGATTCTCTGGCAAACTCATTAAGTATTAAAGCTTTTTCCATTATGGATAATTAAATTAAACATTACGGCCAAGATACAAGACAAGTTAACAAATTAGTGGTATTGATCCTTCACATTGCTGGAGTGCAATCCATAGTCACACCGCTTGCATTTTTGTGCTGGTATCACAAAACATTGTTATTGTACACATGACAGTATAGGGGGTGTACAATATTCATATTAGATAACGCCAATAAACAATATACAATACACAATATAAAGACTAATGTGATTAAAACAATGTTATAGTATGTTGGAGCATTTTATTATTTCACTATTGATTACATATAACTAAATGTTTAACCCATGCATCTGGTGAGCCACCAATTGCCAGCTATCTCCCAGAAGTGCATTTCTTGAGTCTATCTATCTATGCCTTTAAACAAAGGATATACATAGAGAACAAAGTAGAATTTATAATAGATTAGATAAAATGCATGCTGAATCTGAACCATAAAAAGTGAAATGTTTATTTCCAAGCTCCTTTTAAAGGGGAATTAATATCAGTTCTTGATGTGTGCAATTGCATGTTTCTCATAATTTTACACAGTTTTATAACATTTTATACAATTGGAAAAAAGTAACTACACCTAATTTTTCATAGTTCCTCCATTTTAGTGACTTCAACATACTTCTTTTGCTACTATTTAATAATAGTTTGCTCTTCTCTATGACTATCGTTAACCCGACCCAACCAACAACAAATAAACCTGCGACCCCTCAAAATTCCATTAATAATAGTTTAACTGTCCAGATCACTAATCACATCGAAATTCTATCCTTTCTCCCCACCACAATTAACCCTAACTGAAATTACTCAAATTGTTGCGTGCGTGCCAATAGGGCTATATTGCGGCTCTTAGTGCACGTCAGAAGTATTGTACGTATCACAAGATTAACTTTTTACATTCAACTTGTACTAAGCGTGCTACCAGACGTTCGCAAAAAGCCTCCATCTATCGTAAGTTAACAAACTATCACTCCACTCAGAATCTAGCCCTTAATAGTGGGCAGGGTTTGTAGCCGTTGTTGTAATATGTGCCTGAAAAATATTGGCACTGATTAGCTCTTCTAAAATTACTTAGCAGTGTCTTAGCATTAAGCAAAGTCCATAGGATGATTGACTCAGTATACCAGTCTATTGGCAAACTGTTAAATTGAAGCTGGGCTTGAAATATATCGGCCCGTACTACATATTACATTCACATATACAGAATAGACTGAGATTGTGAAGCTAATCAATATAAGTAATACATTGTGCAAAATGCTATGATATGAATGGTGTAAGATAAATGTGTTTGGCATCTATTTTATGCTAAGAGATTACGAATGAGTATGTAGAGGTGGGCGGAGCCTGTAAATATAGCCGTGATAGGTGCTTGAAAAATATCAGCACTAATCCCCTTCTCTCATACGTCTCTTCATAATTTTGATACTTTATTACCACATGAAAGTCGTGGGATACACCTTAATATAATGCATGGTTAAATTGGCAGTTTGATCACTTTAAGTAGGGCTTGAAATATATCGGCCTACAAAAGAATTGAAACATAGTTGCTCTAACTGCTTAAAACTATGGAGACAAATGTGCATGCATGATGTATGAAGCACATATGTTGTGACACTCTATTGAGTGTATTCATTTAATTGCTAAGTAATTAAGAATGAGTATGTGAAACTTTTATAATGGTGCTCTATACTGAGTTGTTATAACTGACACTAGGAGTGGAATAGCACCTAGATGAATAAATATGATTTTAGGTGAAACCTCACCACTTACAACTATAATAGAGGGTCCCTGTATTTAAACACTAATATGACACAAGCCCTTGGTCAAATTTTTTAACTTTTCTTTTAATTTCACTCCCTTGCATATATCTGACAAGCAACTGTGCAGGAGGGTATTGAGGAGTTTAACCCTCCTTTCAGACAATACAAAGGAATTGTAATACACTATTTTCGTCTCTTCTTATGAGAATTTTATGGTTATTAATAAAGGTATAATTTTAATTTATTTTTCTCAATACTCCACTCCCACTATATTGTTAATTATTACTATGCTCAATTCTGCATAGTGGCGTTAATATCCCTGATCTGTGTGTAGTTAAAACACAGATGCTTTCCTTGTGACTTCATAATATGTTTAATGTAGAAATTGCTCACTTACCTGCAGCGCTGGTATTATGGGTTTTAAAAGGCAAGAAGTGAGCGTTGAGCAAAATTGAGCTCCATACCGCACTCCAAAACCAGCTCTGCTTAAGTCAGCGGTGAGCTGGTCGTACGTGCTCGTGCACGATTTCCCCATAGGAATCAACGGGGAGAGCCGGCTGAGAAAAAGTTTAACACCTGCAAAAAAGCAGCGTAAAACTCAGTAACGCAGCCCCATTGATTCCTATGGGGAAATAAAAGTAATGTTTACACCCTAACGTGAACCCCGAATCTAAACACCCCTAATCTTATACTTATTAACCCCTAATCTGCTGCCCCCAACATCGCAGACACCTACATTATATTTATTAACCCCTAATCTCCCTCCCCCAATGTCGCCGCAACCTACCTACATTTATTAACCCCTAATCTGCCTTCCCCAACGTTGCCGCCAATATAATAAACATATTAACCCCTAAACCGCCACACTCCCGCCTTGCAAACATTAGTAAAATATTATTAACCCCTAATCTGCAGCCCCTAACATCGCCGCCACCTACCTACATTTATTAACCCCTAATCTGCTGCCCCAAACGTCGCCGCCACTATACTAAATGTATTAACCCCTAAACCTAAGTCTAACCCTAACACCCTCTAACTTAAATATAATTACAATAAATCTAAATAAATATTAATATTATTACCTAAATAATTACTATTTAAAACTAAATACTTACCTGTAAAATAAACCCTAAGCTAGCTACAATATAACTAATAGTTACATTGTAGCTATCTTAGGGTTTATTTTTATTTTACAGGCAAGTTTGTATTTATTTTAACTAGGTAGAATAGTTATTATATAGTTATTAACTATTTACTAACTACCTAGCTAAAATAAATACAAAAGTACCTGTAACCTAACCTAAGTTACACTAACACCTAACACTAAACTACAATTAAATAAATGACCTAAATTAAATACAATTAAAGAAATTAAATACAATTAGCTAAAGTACAAAAAAAACAAACACTAAATTACAGAAAATAATAAACAAATTACAAGATATTTGAACTAATTACACCTAATCTAATAGCCCTATCAAAATAAAAAAGCCCCCCCAAAATAAAAAAAACCCTAGCCTAATCTAAACTATTAATAGCCCTTAAAAGGGCCTTTTGCGGGGCATTGCCCCAAAGTAATCAGCTCTTTTACCTGGAAAAAAAAAATACAAGCAACCCCCCAACAGCAAAACCCACCACCCACACAACCAACCCCTCAAATAAAACCCTAACTAAAAAACCTAAGCTCCCCATCGCCCTGAAAAGGGCATTTGGATGGGCATTGCCCTTAAAAGGGCAGTTAGCTCTTTTGCGGCCCAAAGCCCTAACCTAAAAATAAAACCCACTTAATACACCCTTAAAAAGACCTAACACTAACCCCCTGAAGATCGACTTACTGTTCTGAAGACCAGACATCCATCCTCAAGGAAGCGGCAGAAGTCTTCATCCAACCGGGCCGAAGTCAATAGAATGCGAGCTCAATCCTATTGGCTGATTTGATCATCCAATAGGATTGAACTTCAATCCTATTGGCTGATTGCATCAGCCAATAGGATTTTTTCTACCTTAATTCCGATTGGCTGATAGAATTCTATCAGCCAATCGGAATCTAAGGGATGCCATCTTGGATGAAGTCATTTAAAAGAACTGTCATTCAGTAAGAAGACTCCAGATGAAGAGGATGCTCCGCGTCGGATGTCTTGAAGATGGACCCGCTCCACATCGGATGGATGAAGATAGAAGATGCCGTCTGGATGAAGACTTCTGCCCGTCTGGAGGACCACTTCGCCCGGCTTGGATGAAGACTTCTCCCGGCTTCGTTGAGGACTTCGGCTCCGTTGGATGAAGACTTCTGCCGCTTCCTTGAGGATGGATGTCCGGTCTTCAGAACAGTAAGTCGATCTTCAGGTGGTTATTGTTAGGTTTTTTAAGGGTGTATTGGGTGGGTTTATTTTTTAGGTTAGAGCTTTGGGCTGCAATAGAGCTAAATGCCCTTTTAAGGGCAATGCCTATCCAAATGCCCTTTTCAGGGCAATGGGGAGCTTAGGTTTTTTTAGTTTTAGTATTCTATTTGGGGGGTTGGTTGTGTGGGTGGTGGGTTTTACTGTTCGGTGGGTTGTTTGTATTTTTTTTTTACAGGTAAAAGAGCTGATTACTTTGGGACAATTCCCCGCAAAAGGCCCTTTTAAGGGCTATTGGTAGTTTAGTTTAGGCTGAGGGGGGTTGTTTTGGGGGGGGCTTTTTTATTTTGATAGGGCTATTAGATTAGGTGTAATTAGTTTAAAGATCTGTAATTTTTTTTATTTTCTGTAATTTAGTCTTTGTTTTTTGTAATTTAGCTAATTTAATTTAATTTAGTTAATTGTTTTTAATTTAGTTGATGTATTTAATTGTCGTGTAGTGTTAGGTGTTATTGTAACTTAGGTTAGGTTTTAATTTACAGGTCAATTTGTATTTATTTTAGCTAGGTAGTTATTAAATAGTTAATAACTATTTAATAACTATTCTACCTAGTTAAAATAAATACAAACTTGCCTGTAAAATAAAAATAAACCCTAAGCTAGTTACAATGTAAATATTAGTTATATTGTAGCTAGCTTAGGGTTTATTTCATAGGTAAGTATTTAGTTTTAAATAGGAATAATGTAGTTAATGATAGTAATTTTCTTTAGATTTATTTAAATTATATTTAAGTTAGGGGGTGTTAGGGTTAGACTTAGGTTTAGGGGTTAATAAATTTAATATAGTGGTGGCGATGTTAGGGGCGGCAGATTAGGGGTTAATAAGTATAATGTAGGTGGCAGCGATGTTAGGGATGGCAATTTAGGGGTTAATAATATTTAACTAGTGTTTGCGAGGCGGGAGTGCGGAGGTTCAGGGGTTAAAATGCTTATTATAGTGGCGGCAATGTCCTGAGCGGCAGATTAGGGGTTAACATTTTTTATAGTGTTTGTGATGCGGGAGGGCCTCGGTTTAGGGGTTAATAGGTAGTTTATGGGTGTTAGTTTTCTTTTCTAACACTTTAGTTATGAGTTTTATGCTACGGCGTGGTGTAAAACTCATAACTACTGACTTTAGAATGTGTTACGGATCTTGGAGGTAGAGGGTGTATCGCTCACTTTTTGGCCTCTCAGGACAGACTCGTAATACTAGCGCTATGGAAGTCCCATAGAAAAAAGGGTTTACAAAGTTTACGTAAGTCGTTTGGTGGTAAGGCCAAAGAAGTGTGCGGTGCCCCTAAACCTGCAAGACTCGTAATAGAAGCGGTAGTGAAAAAACAGCGTTAGGACCTGTTAACTGCTTTTTCAGCTTAATGAAAAACTCGTAATCTAGCCGTTAGGGTTCATACTAGGGGCCATATGTGATGACTTCCCTGAAATATAGGGAGGCAGAGAGTGCAGATCAGCCAGAAGAGGTGGAAGCATCTGGGGCAAATATCTTACTGTACAGCCCCTGCGCTCTCTGCAAAATGTTAGCAGCTTTTATAAAAGATGGAGCTGGAGACAGCAGTAGGACACTACCCACAGCCTAATGGGTATTACTATGGAACAGATAGGAAAAACCTAAAACAACTGTGTGCACCAAAAATGCTTCAAATAATTATAAGAAAATAATAAGAATAAGTTCACAAAAAATATATATATATGTGAACAAAGCCCCAAATAAGGGTAGGTGCTGCTTCCTCTTCAAATGTAAAATCCCAGGCTGGGAAAGGAGTGATCTGTGAAGTAGAAAAAGAAATAGGTCACTCTAATAGTGAAATACGTTGAAGTAATGCAGCAATCAACAAAACGCCAAAAGGCGATATACTCACAAACGAGAAGCACTCAATAGTGCAGTTGGTGCATGCTGAAACATCTGAGCTGTCCAGCTAGCTCACACTCAGACATTCAGCACACTTGATATGCTACACAGAGGATGCCGATATGTTACAAGTATTTGTTTGTCTGTATTCAATGAGGATAGGTGCACAAGTAAATCAGTAGTTTCCTATTGATTTGAATCTACTGCCCTTCTGTAATGGGTATTACTGGAGTTCATGAGCACTGGTAAGAGAACTAACAATCCTCCAACTTTTGAAATACAGTGCTCTATCCTCTCCTGCATGGTGTCTGGTTTGTGTGTTTCTCTATCTATCTATCTATCTATCTATCTATCTATATCTATCTATATATCTATCTAGTCATAATTGCACAGAACCACATGTCTACTCTATGGGGCCTATCTATCAAGCCGTCAACTTTGTTGCATTCAACGGCACCAATACGCTCGCCTAACATCGTGGCCACGGACCTGAATACGATCTCCATATTTATAAAAAAGCCGGCAAAAAGCCGCGCACCAAGTATGGGGCGATGAGCAGCGGACTGTTGTTAACTAACAGTCATCGATCTCGCTGCTATTCGGCTTTTTACCAACTTTGTTTATACCCTGTCACTAAACGCCGCCACTATACTAAAATGCTTAACCCCTATCCTGCCACTCCTGGACCCCGCTGCAACTGTAATAAAGTTATTAACCCCTATCCCGCCGCTCTCGGACCCCGCCGCAACGAAATAAAAGTATTAACCCCTATCCTGCCACTCCCGGACCCCGCCGCAACTAAATAAAAGTATTAACCCCTAAACCCCTGGCCTCCCACATCACTACCACTAACTAAACCTATTAACCCCTAAACCGCCAACCCCCCCACATCGCCATGAACTAAATTAAGCTATTAACCCCTAAACCTAACGACCCACTAACTTTACATTAAAAAACTTTACATTAAAATTACAACATCCCTATCTTATAATAAATTAAAACTTACCTATAGAATTAAATTAAACTATATTAAACTATTAATTAACCTACCCTAACTATTATACTAAAATTACATTCAACTATCAATTAAATTAACTATATTACAAAAAAACGAACCCTACTCAAATTATTTAATTCTACAATAAGAAATTACTAACGCCTAGATTTAGAGTTCTGCGTTAGCCGTCCAAACCAGCGTTAGGGGGTCCTAACGCTGGTTTTTACTGCCCGCTGGTATTTAGAGTCAGTCAGGAAAGGGTCTAACGCTCACTTTCCAGCCGCGACTTTTCCATACAGCAGATCCCCTTACGTCAATTGCGTAGCCTATCTTTTCAATGGGATCTTTCTAACGCCGGTATTTAGAGTCTTGGCTGAAGTGAGCGTTAGAAATCTAACGACAAGACTCCAGCCGCAGAAAAAAGCCAGGAGTTAAGAGCTTTCTGGGCTAACGCCGGTTCATAAAGCTCTTAACTACTGTGCTCTAAAGTACACTAACACCCATAAACTACCTATGTACCCCTAAACCAAGGCCCCCCCACATCGCCGCCACTCTATTTTAACCCCTAATCTGCCGACCACACACCGCCGCAACCTACATTATCCCTATGTACCCCTAATCTGCTGCTCCTAACATCGCCGACCCCTACATAATATTTATTACCCCCTAGTCTGCCCCCCCCAACATCGCCGCTACCTACCTACAATTATTAACTCCTAATCTGCCGACCGGACCTCACCGCTACTCTAATAAATGTATTAACCCCTAAAGCTAAGTCTAACCCTAACACTAACACCCCCCTAAGTTAAATATAATTTTATTCTAACGAAATAAAATAATTCTTATTAAATAAATTATTCCAATTTTAAGCTAAATACTTTCCTGTAAAATAAACCCTAATATAGCTACAATATAAATAATAATTATATTGTAGCTATTTTAGGATTTATATTTATTTTACAGGCAACTTTGTATTTATTTTAACTGGTACAATAGCTATTAAATAGTTAATAACTATTTAATAGTTACCTAGTTAAAATAATTACAAAATTACCTGTAAAATAAATCCTAACCTAAGTTACAATTAAACCTAACACTACACTATCAATAAATTAATTAAATAAACTATCTACAATTATCTACAATTAAATCAACTAAACTAAATTACAAAAAAAAACCCATTAAATTACAAAAAATAAAAAAGATTACAAGAATTTTAAACTAATTACACCTACTCTAAGCCCCCTAAAAAAATAACAAAGCCCCCCAAAATAAAAAAATGCCCTACCCTATTCTAAAATAAAAGTTGTACAGCTCTTTTACCTTACCAGCCCTTAAAAGGGCCTTTTGCGGGGCATGCCCCAAATAATTCTGCTCTTTTGCCTGTAAAAAAACAATACAATACCCCCCACAACATTACAACCCACCACCCACATACCCCTAATCTAACCCAAACCCCCCTTAAAAAACCTAACACTAAGCCCCTGAAGATCTTCCTACCTTGTCTTCACCACGCCGGGTATCACCGATCCGTCCAGAAGAGGGTCCGAAGTATTCATCCTATCTGGCAAGAAGAGGGCATCCGGACCGGTAGACATCTTCATCCAAACGGCTTCTTCCATCCGACGTGGAGCGGGACCATCTTGAAGCAGCCGACGCGGATCCATCCTCTTCTAATGATGTCCTAAGTCCGAGTGAAGGTTCCTTTAAATGACGTCATCCAAGATGGCGTCCCTCGAATTCCGATTGGCTGATAGGATTCTATCAGCCAATCGGAATTAAGGTAGGAAAAATCTGATTGGCTGATTGAATCAGATTCAAGTACAATCGGATTGGCTGATCCAATCAGCCAATCAGATTGAGCTTGCATTCTATTGGCTGTTCCGATCAGCCAATAGTATGCGAGCTCAATCTGATTGGCTGATTGGATAGGGGTTAATAGCATTATGTAGGTGGTGGCGATGTTGGGGCGGCAGATTAGGGGTTTTTAGACTCGGGGCTTATGTTAGGGACGGGTGTTAGGTGTAAACGTCACTGGTTTTCTACCATAGAAATCAATGGGATATCTGGCAGCATCAAACATAAGCTTTCACTGCTTTTAGACTCCCATTGATTCCTATGGCATCCTCGGCCTCCAGGGTGGTGGATTGAAAACCAGTTACGCTGGGCCAGAATAGCCGCGAGTGTACCGATTAACTATTTGATAACTTTGAAAAAGTGTCAAATAGTGCCGAATGTGTATTCGGAACATCTGTAATAACGTAAGCATCGATCTGTGTAGGATTGAGACCGGCGGATCGTATGTTACGTCACAGATTTCAACTTTTGCCGGTCTGTAGGCTTTGATAACTAGGTCAAATCAAGCTTGCAACAATTACACTGTGGAATTCCAGAGTATTTGCGGTTGGCGGCTTGATAAATGTCCCCCTATATACTTAACTATTCATAAAAGCGTATAGATTTTTATAATCATTATTTAGAAAATGTCCTATTTTAGTATATAAATGTTCAGCACCATTATGCTATCACTATTAGTGTATAGGCACCAATCATCATTAAACAGTGTAGCCTGTTCTGTTTTTTAGTGTATGAACCAGCAACATCATTATACAGTGGAACATATGTTATCAGTGTAAAGGTACTCTGTATTAATTATATTGTGTAGCATGTTTATTAGTGTATAGATGCCTTGCATTATCATTTAGTGCATAGTGTTGTGTTTATTAGTGTGTAAATGTTCATTATCGACACTTTACAGTACAGTATATATGTTAGCAATGTTAGCAGTGTATAGGTACTCTGTATTAATCATACAGGGAAACATATATGTTATCAGTGTATAGGTAATCTTCATTAATTATACAGTGCAGCATGTTTATTAGTATATAGTTGCCTTGCACTATAATATATTGTATTGTTGTGTTTATTAGTGTATACATGTTCATTATCATCACTATACAGCGGCACATCCAAAATAAGTGTGAGTTATACTGGTCCCCTTGCCAAAACTTGCCCGTACTACGCTGCACGTTAATATAATTTATTGTAGAGCTTGAAAAATGTATACTTATGGGAAAATTTATCAAGATGCATTTGCAGCTTCTGGGAACTTGCAGTTCAGGTTTGCAAGAGTGAGTCAGCAACCACAAATTAAAGAAGACGTGTTTTTATGTATATACTGTATGTTAGAGCCCTGTTTGTCAAACACCTTATAACACATATCTTTGAGCCCTTATAATTATTACTTTAATGATTCAGACAGGGAATGTAATTTTAAACAACTTTCCAATTTACTTTTATCTTAAATTTTTCTGTGTTCTCTTGGTATTCTTAGTTGAAAGTTAAACCTAGGTAGGCTCATATGCTAATTTCTTAGCCCTTGAAGGCCGTCTCTTATCTGAATGCATTTTGACAGTTTTTCACAACTAGAAGGCATTAGTGCATGTGTGCCATGTAGATAACATTATGTTGATGCTCGTGGAGTTACCTAGGAGTCAGCACTGATTGGCTAAAATACAAAAAAAAGTCTGTCAAAAGAACTGAAATAAGGGGCAGTCTGCAGAGATTTAGATTTAAGGTAATCACAGAGGTAAAAAGTGTATTAATATAACTAACACAAGGAGTCAGCGCACCCGGCGTTAAAGAAACTGAAGGCACACAGTAAAATGCTCAAAAGGTAGATTTAATGCAATGCATAAATAAACATCACATTACAAGGCCAGAAGTGTATGGTGGCTGGTTCCACCGGGAATAAAAGTTAATAAGGTCAGACGCGTTTCCTGTGGGTATATCACATATTCATCAGTGACCGTACTGCACACAGACTGAATAGAGCCTTAAATCTAGGCAGGGAACACTCCCATTTAATTGCCGGTCCAATAGTAAGAGGACCCAATGCTGGCTGTAAAAAGTGGGTGTGCAGTAAGGAGTGATGTGTGAGAGCAGTTCACAATCCATAATCTTTAAACTTTAATAGGGAAACAGGTAATACATATGATAATTTGCCATATGGGAAAACAAAACAAATAACATTGCAAACATGTTAAACAAACCACCTGTTACCCTAAAATAAAAAGATGATGAAATGAAAAAGAAAAAGAAAATTGAAAAACATACATATATACTGCTAGGCGAAAATTTAAAGTGACAGTAAGGTGAATAATAATACTGTGTCAGACAATATCAAGAAATGAAACTATAGTAATAATGCTATTGATCAACATATAACTTAACATCCCACTCTGAATTTAAACCAATGGGAAGGCGGGTATCCAAATGAAAAATCCAGAACACCTCTTTTTTACTGAGGATCAAACCTCGATTACCTCCTCTGGGGTGTCTGGGGATCATTTGGATAGCCTGGAATGTCAACAAAGAACTGTCTGAATTATGATATCTTCTGAAATGCAGGGATATTGGAGTAGTTGACTCCGGATCCTCAATGGAGCGTAAGTGTTCTAAAAAACGGTCCTTCATGGCACGGGTCGTTTGACCTACATACTGCCTGAAACATCCCTTGCATGTCAGAAGATAAACAACATAACAAGAATTACAGGTCATGTGTTCTCTAATCTGAAAAGATTTATTAGTAGCAGAAGACACAAAGCTGCTCCCAAAAGTAGCATAGGAACAAGATTTGCATCTCCTGCTGCCACACCGGAAAAATCCTGGTTTGATCGAGAGCCAATTGGCTCTCAATGGTTTCCTGGGCAACATAGATGGGGACAGTAAGTTCCCTAATGTTGGTGCCTTACGTGATACAAAGCAGGTGCCATCATTTAATATGCTTTTGAGACTCTCATCAGTATTTAGAATAGGAAGTGCCTTGCGAACAATGTCGCATATTTTACCATATTCAACACTATATGTAGTAATGAATTTAAGTTTGTTTACCCTACTCTGGCCTAGATTTAGAGTTCGGCGGTAGCCGTCAAAACCAGCGTTAGAGGCTCCTAACGCGGGTTTTTTACGCACTCCGGTATTTAGAGTTTATTTACCGCGACTCAAAATACACCTAACGCTCAACTTTCTACCGCCACCTCAGACCCAGTAGTAAACATATACCGCACAAAAAAACATCCACGAATCACAAAACAAATATTACACAAAGTACACTTACACTCATACAAACACAACACTATCTTTATTTTTCGGAATTGTTATTTTTTCTTTAAAATACAAAGGATTAAAGTTGCGAGATCTCGGGTGTTTGAAAAAAATCCACACAAATCCATTTTCCCATTGACTTACATGGACATACGGGAAAAGACCCTCATATACCTACATCTAACTAATAACATTATCACAAACATACACTCATCGATGCATACAAACAATATACACCACATTACATACACAAAATATTTATTTATTACAAAAAGAACACGATTTAGTTACTTTTTCACACAAGCTCATGACGTCACTCACTTTACGAGGAAAACCAGTCTTAGAAAAAAAAATATAGAAATCTTTGGAGCCTCCATTGACTTCTATTGGGAAGACGTGCTCGTGCACGCGAAACCCTCATTTCCCTAACGCACGCAAATAGCGTAGACGGAAAAACTCCAAATACCAGCGCTAGAAAATACATGCTTTTATGCGTTAGACACAGCTATGATAAATAGATCAAGAAATGACTATTTCCCTATGGTGGATTTATGTTTTTTAATATTAAATATTCACCACACCATAAATATTTTTAACACTTTTAGATTACATCAACTACAAATCCCCATCACTAGTAACACATTATTATTTCAATAAAATTACATTTACAATTAAAATAAAATTCAATACACATTTCTGGATTCACAAACACTACACAATGGGAAACATCTATCATTTACCTTTATTATTGCATTTCTGTTATTCAACTCATATGCTTGCAGCAACTGCATATCTACATAGGCTTAACACATGATCACTCATGGATGCACATACATTACTTTTAACATTCACTCATACATGTGCATTCAAATGATGGGGGAAAAACACATTACATTCTCTCGAGGAATCACAAAACACAACATATGGATTTGACTGTACTTTTAACATCATGATTCCATCACCAGAAACCATTAGGAATTACCTACAACAAGAACATCATTACACCAGATTACAGATGTCACTTTATGGGAAGGAACAACAATGCCAGACCGCTATATAGAAGTCAGCATATGTGGGACACAATCACAATATATACGTACATGTACATAACACGCATCACCCATCACGCAACCACAAAGCACACATTTAGATTTTATTCAGCACACAATAACAATGTAGCACAATACAACAACACAATGAGGATTTCACAACTACATAGGCAGGTTAATAATATCATGACGTCATTACAAGATTCAACCATACACATCACAGATTCACCACTGTACCGCCCCTTTAGGAACTTTAACACTCAATACTACAATACAACATATACGTAAAACACACTTTTGAACAGCATTATTATGGAGATTTCAATGGGACAATTCAGAAATATTGTCAGATCGCACATCAATTATATATATAATACTACAGATGGCAGCCGGAAGTTATTCAGTATTCGTGCAATTTTTATGGGACGCATACAATATCGTCAGATCGAAAATCACTTATATATATAATACTACAGATGACAGACGGGAAGTTCGGAATTATTATTGCGATTTTAAAGGGACGCGTACAATATTCACATCTCGGCAATCACTTATATATACAATACTACAGATGACAGCCGGAAGTTATTCAGTATTAGTGCCATTTGAAAGGGACGCATACAATATTGACAGCTCGGCAATCACTTATATATACAATACTACAGATGGCAGACGGGAATTTCGGAATTATTATTGCGATTTTAAAGGGACGCGTACAATATTCACATCTCGGCAATCACTTATATATACAATACTACAGATGACAGCCGGAAGTTATTCAGTATTAGTGCGATTTGAAAGGGACGCGTACAATATTCACATCTCGGCAATCACTTATATATACAATACTACAGATGACAGCCGGAAGTTATTCAGTATTAGTGCCATTTGAAAGGGACGCATACAATATTGACAGCTCGGCAATCACTTATATATACAATACTACAGATGGCAGACGGGAATTTCGGAATTATTATTGCGATTTTAAAGGGACGCGTACAATATTTTACAGCTCGGCAATCACTTATATATACAATACTACAGATGGCAGACGGGAAGTTCGGAATTATTATTGCGATTTTAAAGGGACGCGTACAATATTGACAGCTCGGCAATCACTTATATATACAATACTACAGATGGCAGACGGGAAGTTCTGAATTATTATTGCGATTTTAAAGGGACGCATACAATATTGACAGCTCGGCAATAACTTATATATACAATCCTACAGATGGCAGATGTTCCTTTATCATTTACAAACAATATTGCAGCAACATTGATCGATCACATTCGATGCACATTATACACAACTATGCACTTTCATTCATGTTAGCCTGGACGTGTGCTTGTTACTATAACATCGCGTTTAGGAAATATTGATTACGCATATGAACAAACATTACAAACATGCACTGTATGTGTGATATTTGACACTTTCACATTGAGAATCATTGTTTGAAACTAACATTTCAGCAAACAACAAATAAACGCCCACTGTGAAAGCATTCGCGCCGCTCACATACAAACAGGTGAATACAATCAGCAATCATTACAAACTCACTACCATTGGACTAATTGTACTATAAATCCCCCAAACAACATGGCCAATGCATCACTTGTGATCCACATCAGATCAAGTGCTTACCTTGTTACGCTGTTTTGAAAGATGGATGACGATGACATGGTAGACGCTGCTGGTGGTGCTATTGGCGAACTAGCTGTTGGTCGAATCAGGCAGCCTCGGCGGCTCAGACCGAGACGAAGGGGTCGTCTGGTTCGAGGTCCTCGTGTCTACAGGGTGAGACCCACCTTGGAAAACATGAGTGACTTTGAGGTTTTTGATAAGTATCGGCTCGATCGCGAACAGCTCATTGGCCTTTACGAGCTTCTTAAACCTCATTTGGAGCCACGTATACAAATAAGGACTGCTGTTCCCCCCATGAGTAAGATGCTAAGCTGTCTATACGTCCTGGCCTCCGGGAGTTTTCAATCAGGAGAACTGTACATGCATGGCCTGGCTCAAGGTACATTCTCTGTGGTGTTTGATAACTTTCTGAACGCCATGGTACGTATCAGTAAGCAATACATAGGATTCCCACAGAATGATGGTGATTGGAGGCGCCTGAAGCGGGAATTCTTTGATATTGCTCAATTGCCCAATGTCTTGGGAGCCATTGATTGTACCCACATTGCGCTGCGTGCTCCAATTGATGACTTGCCCTTCAGAAATCGCAAACATTTTCATAGCCTCAACGTGCAGTATGTTTGTGACGCACGGATGAGGATTATGCATGTGTATGCGAATTTTGGAGGTGCTTGTCATGATGCCCGCATCCTCTCTCTGTCGTCCCTGTGGAGACAGTTTGAGGAAAGACAAATGCCCCCTGGTTATCTCGTTGGTGAGTATTTGTGCCCAACATGGTTAATTATTTTGACAATTGCCCCTGTATTTTTTAACTGTTAGCGTCATGTTCAGCTATAGGATTAAATTTAACCATTTGTTATTTACCGACGCTAATGTCTATTTTTATTGAAATGCAGATATGTAGCATGTCTTACCTTAAGTGTTCAGATAGAGAATGCAATGTAAACATGTAGTTAGCATTTTACACAAGGTTTGTTTTAGGAGAAATACGCATATGTAGCATGTCTTAGATGAAATGGCAAGATATTATCTCATGCAATTTAACCCTGTCATTGTCTTTTTCTGCTAATGTCTATTTTTATTGAAATGCAGATATGTAGCATGTCTTACCTTAAGTGTTCATATAGAGAATGCAATGTAAACATGTAGTTAGCATTTTACACAAGGTTTGGTTTAGGAGAAATACGCATATGTAGCATGTCTTAGATGAAATGGCAACATATTATCTCATGCAATTTAACCCTGTCATTGTATTTTTCTGCTAATGTCTATTTTTATTGAAAAACAGATATGTAGCATGTCTTACCTTAAGTGTTCATATAGAGAATGCAATGTAAACATGTAGTTAGCATTTTACACAAGGTTTGGTTTAGGAGAAATACGCATATGTAGCATGTCTTCGATGAAATGGCAATATATTATCTCATGCAATTTAACCCTGTCATTTTATTTTTCTGCTAATGTCTATTTTTATTGAAATGCAGATATGTAGCATGTCTTACCTTAAGTGTTCATATAGAGAATGCAATGTAAACATGTAGTTAGCATTTTACACAAGGTTTGGTTTAGGAGAAATACGCATATGTAGCATGTCTTAGATGAAATGGCAATATATTATCTCATGCAATTTAACCCTGTCATTTTATTTTTCTGCTAATGTCTATTTTTATTGAAATGCAGATATGTAGCATGTCTTACCTTAAGTGTTCATATAGAGAATGCAATGTAAACATGTAGTTAGCATTTTACACAAGGTTTGGTTTAGGAGAAATACGCATATGTAGCATGTCTTATATGAAATGGCAAGATATTATCTCATTCAATTTAACCCTGTCATTGTCTATTTCTGCTAATGTCTAGTTTTATTGAAATGCAGATATGTAGCATGTCTTACCTTAAGTGTTCATATAGAGAATGCAATGTAAACATGTAGTTAGCATTTTACACAAGGTTTGGTTTAGGAGAAATACGCATATGTAGCATGTCTTCGATGAAATGGCTAGATACAGATTTAGATATAATTTTATTTTTTTTTTTTATGTTTCTGACAACTTTTAATATGGATTATGGTTTTTAAAAAATATATTTATACAACAATATACTAGTTTAAGTATTCTGTTTGAATTATGTTCTGTTCTAAATTTATAGGTGATTCTGGGTACATGAGCCGGCCTTGGCTCATTACCCCCTTGCGTAGCCCAACTGATGTGTCTGAGGAGCGCTACAATAGGGCTCATAAGAGAACCAGGGCGGTGGTTGAAAGGATGTTCGGGCTCCTGAAGATGAGATTCAGGTGCCTGGACCGTTCTGGAGGAGCACTCCAGTACAACCCAAAGAAGGTGGCTAAGATCGTTGTAGCCTGTAGCGTCCTGCATAATATTGCACAGCGGGCTGGGATGCTGCAGGCCGTCCCGGTGGACAGAGACCTCCTCAGAGATGAGGAGGATGATCCTGTTCTAGAGGGGGAATTCCAGGACGAGGGACTTGATGTCAGAGCAGACGTCATCAACCGCCACTTTAGACGGTAAATAATAGAAGTTACACTGGAGTATTTTCAATAGATGTGAACTCTAGGGAAATGACAAGTAGAGAATTGTGCAAACATGTTAGTATTGATAAAATGTTATAATAATATTTATTTCTCATAATATAGGTGATGCTCTGGGCATTGGGTCCTATAGCGAGTCTTTGCCACCTTGTTTTTATAGAGGACATCAGATGGTAAGTAGAAATGTATGGACTGTTGCTGGCATGATTTGTACACAAATACATAATATGGCATAAATTTTTAAAAATATAACTTTGTTTACACATTACTTATGTACATAATCAGAAAGGGATACTCTAGAATGACTATGGTTCAATGTCACACAGAGGTTTGTTCTGCTCAATATGACTCATCTTCACACTTGATAGAAAATAACACAGGTTCATACACAGGCTTAGTAAGCTAGTGATAGATATTTATTATGAAATGGGGGGTGGGAGAGGGGTACAGAACTGATTCACACACTTGTATGAAATCTTTATATATAATTTCTTACATTAGGGAGATGACTTAATATAAAGACTGAAAGGGAACAATTTGAAGCCTGACAGTGAAGATTTCCAAGACTGACAGTGGGGAAAAAGCCAAGATTGAAATTGAAGTATACCAATGGGATCATGTCTGGCATATTTAAATTCTGCTGACCTTGAAAACCATACAAAGACATGTTCACATGGTAAGTGCAAACTATTTGATAGAATAAGGCTGTGGAGACATCCTATTGGAGACACTTAGATGATTTTCTATTTTGTAGATGGTATTTCCCAGTCCTCTATTTAATGAACTGATGAATAAGACACCTATTGAAGATCAACTGTTTACCCCTGAATTGACATTCAAAGACCATGCATTGTCCAGGTTGGTGTACCAATGCATGCTAGTGAAGACTGTAGAATATTAGTAGCTTACATACATTAGTCATATTTAGTTCTTAATTAGATATTTAGGGATCACAATCAGACACTTAGATGATTTTACTTTTTTAGATGGTATTTCCCAGTCCTCTATTTAATGAACTGATGAATAAGACACCTATTGAAGATCAACTGTTTACCCCTGAATTGACATTCAAAGACCATGCATTGTCCAGGTTGGTGTACCAATGCATGCTAGTGAAGACTGTAGAATATTAGTAGCTTACATACATTAGTCATATTTAGTTCTTAATTAGATATTTAGGGATCACAATCAGACACTTAGATGATTTTACTTTTTTAGATGGTATTTCCCAGTCCTCTATTTAATGAACTGATGAATAAGACACCTATTGAAGATCAACTGTTTACCCCTGAATTGACATTCAAAGACCATGCATTGTCCAGGTTGGTGTACCAATGCATGCTAGTGAAGACTGTAGAATATTAGTAGCTTACATACATTAGTCATATTTAGTTCTTAATTAGATATTTAGGGATCACAATCAGACACTTAGATGATTTTACTTTTTTAGATGGTATTTCCCAGTCCTCTATTTAATGAACTGATGAATAAGACACCTATTGAAGATCAACTGTTTACCCCTGAATTGACATTCAAAGACCATGCATTGTCCAGGTTGGTGTACCAATGCATGCTAGTGAAGACTGTAGAATATTAGTAGCTTACATACATTAGTCATATTTAGTTCTTAATTAGATATTTAGGGATCACAATCAGACACTTAGATGATTTTACTTTTTTAGATGGTATTTCCCAGTCCTCTATTTAATGAACTGATGAATAAGACACCTATTGAAGATCAACTGTTTACCCCTGAATTGACATTCAAAGACCATGCATTGTCCAGGTTGGTGTACCAATGCATGCTAGTGAAGACTGTAGAATATTAGTAGCTTACATACATTAGTCATATTTAGTTCTTAATTAGATATTTAGGGATCACAATCAGAAAAAGGAATACATATTATAGTTGATATAGAGGTATTTGAATGGACATGAAATATTACATTTATGTTCAGCATACATATATTGTTTACATGTGATATACATTATTATGTATAAATTTAATTTTTGAAATTTAAATATTATTTTTAATCAACAATATAATGGTGTATGTATTTCATTAATTTAAAATGAATGTAATGATTATCTTTAAAAAATGTTGATCAAAGTTAGAGCATAGACACCATATGATTTTAAATGTATTTTATGAATATTTTACAACGTGTGTATTAACTTTGTTCCATTTTTATTATTTGTCATTTCAGATTGGCATCTGATGACTTCATGGAATATTTATTTATTTTCTATTAAATATATATTTTTTTTTTAGCAGATTCTAATATATATCAATATAATCTGTAAATAAATAAAACTTGGACTCCCATGACTGGTAGTTGGCTATTTGACAAGCACATGCATAAGAGAAAATAATGCATTAATAGTAGAAAATAAAATTCTTCAGAGAATATTAAAAGATATATTTTAACATTAATTGGGGAGTCATATTCTTCAATGCTTTTATATTGAAAAAGTATATATTAAAAATATTTAGGATATGTATTAATATTATGATTGTTTTAACATTTAATAAGGTGAAGTGGTTCAATTACATGAAAGTGACAGTGTTGTTGAATGTAAAAAGAATTGTATAAGATCATGTATCTTCCTTAGGTATCTCAAAACATTATTAGAAAATATTTTACAATTATTACATTTATAAATGGTAGGTCATTTAACTTTATAATTTTTAATAATTAGTTATTGGATGCCAGGTTAATCTATGTAATTTTCTAGTGGAGTCATTTAACTATACTTAGTAATATTATGTATTTATTACAATCTTACCTCTTGGGTTAGACATCAAATATCTATATAGAATGTAATTTCCCCTTTAGTTTATTTTGTCAATGTTAAATAAAAATACAATATGTTTGGGTCCTTAAAGGGGTCATTCAAAATGTATATTTTGTATACATTGTTACAAATATCATACAAGAATTTAAACATATTTAGAATGTACTATAGAATTACATTCAGTCTTTAAATATACTTGTTAAAATAAAAATAAATGCACATATCTTAGTGAATGATATAAGGCATCTATATGCAAACAACAATCAGCATCAAAATAGCCTATGTAGAGATGTATTTAATCCACGAATATATATAATTACAATATAATGATTGAATAACAAAACATATTAAGTTGGTCAAATATAAGATTATGATACAAAATGCATACATAACATATAGCTTAATGTCCCTCTACGCTGAAGGCTAAAAAATACCTCATTTAATAAATATATTTCAGTCAGTGTGTAAAACAATCTAGAAGTTAATCTAAATTTTCTTTACTCATATGTTAGACTCATTTAGCAAAAGGAAGGTGCCTAGGTTTATGATATATTAAGCATTATTGTGAAATGTTTATTTAAAGGGACATGAACTCAAAATATACTTAAAGGTAGCCATTTAAAAAAAACAATGATTTATACATTCTGAATGAGTATTCTATTTTAATCAACTTTAAAACTTGTCTCATATTATGAATGCTCATTGTGATGTTGCTATCATTACTTTAGAAATAAGGCAGTAAATAGCTAATTTATTTGCTTCAGTACTCTGGACAGAACTTGATTGTTTGGAATAATTGATGCAACAATCGTCAAGGACAACCCAGGTTTTTATTAAACAATTGTCCGTAATATAAAATATCATTATTGATTTTCAAAGAAACATAACAAGATAACTTAACATTTGATAATCGTATTAAATAATAAAGTTGATTAACATTTAATGCTCAATCACCAATGGTAAATTTGTTTGGACAGTGTCCCTTTAAGAGCTTGAAATAGTGTATTTACTTCTCTTCCTATCTTGACATACTTTGCTTGAAAAGCATATCGAGATAGGCTCAGTAGATGAAGATTGGTGGATGCACAGAGATGCCTTATGTGATTGGCTCAACCATGTGCATTTAAATTTCTTATGTTGAGGATATATAAATACTAAGAGAAAATGATTTACATTTTAAAGTCTAAACAATCTTCTATCTCTACAGATCATTTGATACAATTGTTTGTAATGTCTCTTTAAAACTAAAGACGCCATTGCACAATAACATATATGAGCACTTCAGAGAAATACAAGCTCGAGGTTTATTTGCGAATAACAAAGCTGTAGTTTAACATTTATAAACAGATTATCAAAGTTACTGACATTCTTCCCGGAATTTTAACATTAATAAATATTGCGTGGGAAACGCATCTTCAAACACCAGATTAGCATATTTAAACATTAGTGTAATGTCACGCAATAGCACACAATCAATGTGCATTATAAATACATTTAATAGAGCAATGTCAATACTTCACAATCAATTTATTTAAAGAACAATAAAGACATACAATATTAAATGTGTATTTGTATTAAAGAAACAGACCGTTATTAAACCGAGAAATGTCTACAACATTAATAATGTGACAGGATGAGATTTTAAAGAGTATTTAATCATTAATATTTCACGGATCACGGATATTAAATCTGCGTCACACATATCCGCATGACAGGCCCATGAGTTACAAATAAGTCTACATGAAAAATGAAGTTACAGCACCACCAAGCGGTATGTGTAAGGAAGTTACTAAGATATGAAACATTAAGGAACGGCCAATCAGAGTTCATCACACAAACACAACTTGAGTCAGGATGGTCTCACAGACATTATAACAATATTTCAAACTTTTATCCAATCAGATGTACAGATAAATTGTCCCATGGTGCATCTCATGTTTACTTCACCATATAAAAGTCCATTACACGTTGCCATCTTTGTCAGTTCTCTAATGCCTGCAGGCAGTCTTATATATTAATATTATTATAATATATTTAGTAGCCAACCGAGCAGGCATGTCAGTTCCCAGGTTCACCAAGGAGGAGAGCGCTGCACTGGTCCACGCCGTCAAGGACTTTTATCCCCAGCTGTTTGGGAACAAGAGGAGCTCGACAGATGCGCCTGTTAAGAAGGCCCTCTGGGAGTCTATCACCAATGCGGTTAGATTGGTGTGTGACGTCCAGAGGACCCAGGATCAGATCATGAGGAGATTCGGAGATATGAGGTTGCGTTTATCGAAAAAAGTCAACCTCATAAGGGACTGGGTACAAGCCCGTAAAAGAGGGGGCCAAAGAAAGGCCCCGCGGAAACTGTACCTACTCCCTTATGAGGTGACTTTATGCGAGCTCCTCAATCTCCGGGTCCCCAAAAGATTTAGATCCTCGCCATCCTCGGCCTCCTCTTCTTCCCTCCCAGCTGCGGGATCTGAAAGTCCTGACGCGGGGGACAGGGCAGATGCTTCTCCGTCCGGTGGCCTGGGAGGACCCGATAGAGAATCTGAACCAGGTAATTATCCAACTTCATATAATATTTATAATGTTAAAAATCCAAAATGTGTATTTAGTCAGATACTAAACCTATACAGATCTCACAACATACACTACATATGATGTTTAGATATCTGATTTTACATTAGTGATACATGAAATTGGAATGATGTTTATTGCGCTCTACAGAATATGCGTCACAGAGCGGAAATCTAATTTCGCATCCACGTTAACATGGGTTTGCGGAAAGTGGCATTGCTTTATACATGTTGGTCAAATGACGGATGCGTAATTCCGCTTGGAATCATTGCGCAATGATCGCGAAAATGGCATTTCTCATCCACGTTAACATGGGTTTGCGGAAAGTGGCATTGCTTTATACATGTTGTTAAAAATTAAATGGAAAATCTTAGATTAGTGAAGAATACAGTATTCTTATTTTAAATATTATATCTAATAAAAAACGAATAATACTAATAAATTATAACATATGGCCATCAATTGATGATTATGTAATAACAAGCATATATTCTTAAAGATACAGTAAACAACACAACTGATTGAAAATAAGAGTCCCGGATATATTTATCATTCATTTAATTTCGGAAACTATTAACTCATGGGACTACCAAAGGATTAATATTTTTCTATTGATTTGTTATTAATGTAAATATTTTAAACATGGCATGATTAGTATTAATGATATGCAATCCTCATTTAATATATTACAGATATGGATGTGGCTGCTGGATCCTCAAGCCAGGGCTTGTCACAGTATGGTATGTCTCATTTTAATTGACATTTGTCTTAGAAACATGGAATGAACATTACATACTAAATACACATTGTTCTATATTTATATGTAATGTCTATTTAATAGATGAAAATTATATAATTATTCGGATATACTTAAATAACATATTTGATTTTAATTGCATGCTCAATACCATTCATTACATCAACATATGGAGTAGATAATTCATTAACAAACAACAACATTGTGGAATCTATTTAATTTTAGATTAAAGGGATACTGAACTACAATTATTAATATTGTCTTTCACATACAGTATGCAATATTAATAAACATAAAATATAATACTATCATCATATGTGACATATTCTATTGCTAAATGTATTTTAAAATAAATAAAGTACGTTTATGTGCATCTAAATATTTGTTGACCAACCTGGGTTTATATTGATGATTGGTGGATACCTTCAACAAACAATATTTATTGAATCCAATATTCCTTATCTGCCTTTAAGATTAATATCGAACAACATTCGAATTATAATAGGAGTCAATGTTAAATCATTTTTTACAGTTTGAACATAGAAATCAATTATTTAAATTAATCATGTCAGTGTCCCTTTAAGACAAAATAGATTCATTCATCATTACATTATTTTTATTAAAAACTATTGATATATAAATCTAATTATCTGTTGGAGTTACTTTATATATATCTGCATACTCTAACAGCACCATGATTACATATTTGTAATAATAAAGTTTGTTATGTATTGTGATAAATATGTGTTGTGTCCTAAACAAGATTACTGTACATTGAAAAAATGGCTCGATGTGACACATGTTTGTTTAGATTTGTCAACAGATGCTCCTCAATATGTGGTTTGTGTGTATTCTTGTAACTTCTTAAGGACATATGACGGAATTATTCCGTCATAAAACAATTGAGCTAAGTGAAAGCTGTGTCCTTAAAGGGTTAAGAACATTGATCATTGGGTATATTTAGATATGCAATAGCAGCATCTGAGATGAATTTGATGTCTAATGTAGTCTGACATTAAACATATGTTGAATACAGATATGTTTACAGAATCCCCTTGATTCAATCAAGCATTTTCTGGTGTAATGACTGCTCTATTCTTCACATTTTAAAGTTGATTAATGTTAAAATTCTAGACAGATGTGATTTAGTGATATCCAAAATGTGTTTAATAATATATATCTATATCATTCATAGAGAGAGTTGGTGTGGGGAGCCCACAGGAATCCAGCAGTGACATAGAGCCGCCTTTGCGGTCTCCTGGTAAGTCCATTGACTCATTTATATGTAATTGAAGGTGTATTGCTAATCAATATTATGATCATGATTCCGATGAAGCATAACATTATAAAAAATCATAGAATTTATCTTCTGATTATATATTTATTTTTTATATTGAGCGATTAATAATTTCTACTTTATTATTCTACACATTTGTTATTCATAAGATGTCTAACATATGTTTTTTTAAATTTTTTTTTTTAACAACAGTCATCAAGTGATACACACATGAGAAATCTTAAATGTTCTATGTACTATGCTTTTATGAATTTAACATTAAGACAAACAATACATTAATATTCTGATTTATTGACAATAACAAATCTATTGTCATTGGTATGCTCCATCAAAATGATGTAAATCATAACTTTGTGTGTGTATATCTTTAATGCAACATTGATGTGCGTATTTGAGCAACAGTAACATATGTTATAATATCTGATCTTAAGGTGTACACAACATGTTATGTTTTACAGAGATTGATGTCACATGTGGGATGGAGGAGGAAGAGGCTGCCTTGGAGTCTGATGGTATGTGAAATATATCTATCATGTTTCCAACATGTTTCTTTTTTTGAAATCATTTTATTGAAGACATTCAAAGTCTACAGCTTTTTCCCTTTAAAAAGGAATATTATTTGTCTGTTCAAATACACTACTGCCCCCTTTCTATATCAGGCAGCATGAAAATCTGCTTGTATATATTTTTTTAAGAATATATAATTCATGCCATCATTATGTCACATGCATATTCCATGCCAAAACACAATAATAAGTTTCACATTGTACAGACAGTCATTGAGATTCATCTGAGTGCCTATATAGATACCATATCCTCATTTCAGAATAGTTTACAGATTCAAACACACTTCGAGGTATATTGAAAACATAATCAATTTTAAATGCGTTGATTTGATGTCAGGATGTATGAGATGTTAATATATTTATTTTACATTTTCAGATGGATCCACCACTTCTGGTCATCTGGATTCCGCCCCTGCCCAGTCACAGACCCCTCCCCGTGCACACACCCCTGACCATGGCCACACCTCTGCACACACCCAGAGCCCTTCCCATCACCAAACCCATGACCATGCCCCGACCACTGCCAGCCCTTCCCATATTTCATATCCTGTCCCTCCCAAAAAACGCCCATACACCCCCCTTCGCCGCTCTCCCCGTATTCTGGCCCGTACAGCTGCCCAGACCCAAACTCCCCACTCCCCAGCTGTACGGCCTACCCTGGATCAGCAGCTCACCACTCCCCAAGCCATTCCCATCCCTCCCCGAGCCAATCCCATCCCTCCCCCCTGTTTAAACCTTCATTGTCCTGGGTGTCAGATTGTCCTTCCCAGGCACAGCTGTAAGTATCATTCTAAATACACTTTATAAGATACTTAAAGGTACAGTGAAGTTAAATTGGTTAAATTGTGATTCAAATCCAGCATGCAATGTTAAGCCAATGTATAATAGAATACTCTTATGAATTATTCGTCATTCTCTTGATATATTAATTGAAAACAACTTATTCCTATAATTAGTTTAAACAATAAAATAAATGTGGCCATCATTTCTTTATTGTTGGATGAATGTATCCATCAACCAGCATGCAAAAACAAGGTTCATCAACAAATATTGGCTTCCATAAAAACCAACATTCTTGCATTCAAAATATAGCTTGACAATTAAAACATATAATGAATATGTGTAATTTCTAAAGATTTGTCATGTCATGCTCTATCTGAATCAGTCCATTAAATATTTAGGTTCAGTGTCCCTTTAATTGGATATCACTACATATACCAAACACCACTACTTGGATACAAAATTTTATGTCCAAATGTGGATACATTATCTCTTGTCTAACCCAGTGGGAATGTAATTTCTTCTGGTTGCTATGTTTACACAGCTTGTCCTCAATGCCAAAATGTTTAAGGATATGTGTGCCTACCACAGTCTAAATTGAATTTTTAAATTGCTAATGTAAGTACAATGTAAATCCTTTAACAAGATTTGATACACTCAAGCTGTATAAGTGGATCATCTAAAACCAATTAAAGGGTTCAACATGTTTGAGTAACATGAGCCTTTAATGATTTCTGTCTGTCTGAATAACCTAATTCATGTGTAAAGAATATATGAAAAATAATTGATGTAAATAATTATTTGTCTTTATGATGACAATGTATGTATTAAAATCTTTTATTCTGTTGTGTAATTATCCTTAATATTAATTTTTATTTTATTTTAGGCTGTGACTCAGCATGGCTCATGCTAGAAGGGATAGCAAGAGTAGAGCAGGCCGTGTTGAGGAACGCAGCTGTCCTGAGAGGGATGAACGACACCATGCAGGCCCAGCTCCGGGTTCAGGACTTGACTCTGCGTGAAATTATGCAATTACGTTCAAGGCCTGAATCTGGAGCTGGACATGCACAGGACAATGAAGAGGATGACCAGTAAGTGGAGGATCTGGATATGCTCCATGGTGGCAGATAATAATCCTCTGTCCACATGTTGAATTTGTATTTATATTGTTGCCATTTGGCCTTTTTATCAGTTTTTTGTTGTGCCTGTTGCACTCTTTTACCTTGTCATGTGTCTCCAATGAGGCTATGCTGGCCCTTGGCAACTCTCTTCATGGACTGTGATGCACTGTGTTACCTTGCCATGTGTCTCCAATGGGGCTATGCTGGCCCTTGGCAACTCTCTTCATGGACTGTGATGCACTGTGTTACCTTGTCATGTGTCTCCAATGGGGCTATGCTGGCCCTTGGCAACTCTCTTCATGGACTGTGATGCACTGTGTTACCTTGTCATGTGTCTCCAATGAGGCTATGCTGGCCCTTGGCAACTCTCTTCATGGACTGTGATGCACTGTGTTACCTTGCCATGTGTCTCCAATGGGGCTATGCTGGCCCTTGGCAACTCTCTTCATGGACTGTGATGCACTGTGTTACCTTGCCATGTGTCTCCAATGGGGCTATGCTGGCCCTTGGCAACTCTCTTCATGGACTGTGATGCACTGTGTTACCTTGTCATGTGTCTCCAATGGGGCTATGCTGGCCCTTGGCAACTCTCTTCATGGACTGTGATGCACTGTGTTACCTTGCCATGTGTCTCCAATGGGGCTATGCTGGCCCTTGGCAACTCTCTTCATGGACTGTGATGCACTGTGTTACCTTGTCATGTGTCTCCAATGGGGCTATGCTGGCCCTTGGCAACTCTCTTCATGGACTGTGATGCACTGTGTTACCTTGCCATGTGTCTCCAATGGGGCTATGCTGGCCCTTGGCAACTCTCTTCATGGACTGTGATGCACTGTGTTACCTTGTCATGTGTCTCCAATGGGGCTATGCTGGCCCTTGGCAACTCTCTTCATGGACTGTGATGCACTGTGTTACCTTGTCATATGGCTCATATATTCCTTATTTTTACAAGATTATTTATAAACGTTGTGTATGTTTTCTTACATACTAATAAAATAAATTTTATTTCACAAATCTTTGTCCTCATTCTTCCTGTTATTTTTTGCAAGCTCTAGTTTATGTTGTTTATCCTTAAAGGGACCTAACAAATCTATTTGTTATAATGAAATCATATATGTAAGACAATAGTAAATGACTTTAAGATTAACATCTCCAATGTAATCTTATTATTTGTGTTTATATTATTTTCTCTTAGCTCTATCATTGCCTGATTATGATTAGCAGAGTAATTTCTTTATATATGTATATATATTTTTGTATTTGTGTATATATGTATATTTAAATGTTCATATCCATGTGTGTATTTATAAACTCTGCATGAATTGATGCACCTTTACCAAATGATCTGAGTATTGATACAATGATATAATCCCTGTAAAGTGTTCATTTTATTTAAATAGTATTGACTATGTGTATGCTCTTTTTAAAAACAAAATAATGTCCCTTTAAGTGATGTTGATCACTATTGTAAATGAATGTATTTCCATTTGTAAAGCGTTTTTGTCCTTTTTACAAGAACAAGGACATATAGTTTTATTAATAAACAATCTTATTGTAATGTTGACAGCACCTGTATTTCATTTTCAAATCTATATTATTGTCAAAGTGTAACCAAATCAATCTCTGTGTGTAATACAAATAATGTAGATGATGAATATTAGTTAACTAATATGTTAACAAAATACATCTCCTCCCATATATGGCTATAGGTAGGCTGACCATAATTAAACTTGAATAAATGACACGTTTAATCAATACATGTATAACTATTGTTATTCAACAACAATCCAAAGATATCTTAAAACATCAATGGCATATGTATTTCTCATGTGTATCTTTTAAATGTTAAAGATATACACCATAGCTATAGTTCAAGGGACAGTCAAGTCCGAAAAGATGATTCATAATTTGGTGACATTCCTAGATAGCAATCTACACACATACTAGTTCCTAAAATATAAATACGTTTCTTAATGATATGCCAAGATGTCACTGAGTCCTTGTATTGTCTGCGGTTTTTCAGCGATCTCGGATGCGCCATGTTGCTTAAGACGTCACCTGCCAGGCTGTCCAATGATTCCTTGTATTGACTGACGTTCTTACGTGATCAGGAATATGCCTTTTATTGGATTGCGTTTTGACGCGATCAAGGATGCGCCTTTTTTTTTTGGGCGTTCTTACGTGATCAATAATGTGCCTTTCATTGGATGGCGTTCTTACGTGATCAAGGAAGCGCCATGTTAAGACGGCACATGTAAAGTTAAAAAAACGTGTGATTGGATTGCGTAGTCCCGCAATATTTGTGCACGTTAAAAACGTTTGTGACTGCATGCAATTTTAAAAAGCTTGCGAATATGTATTATTTGCATCATGTTACATTGTTGACCCGTAGCTGATAAAGACCAACACATTCTCTTTTGCTGGATGTCTGGTTGAATCAACGAACGAAAGCAAAATGTTTTCATGCATAGGATATTTCTAGGCAAGTGCAAATCTCTACAGTCCATGTTTAATATGTTTGTCAACAATGTTCCTTTTTCTTAAAAATTAATGTTGTGTTTAATGTTGAACATATCTAATTAATAAATATGCGCTATTGTGTTTGAATAAAGTAATCAATATGCATTTATCATATGCTAAATATATGATGCCGACTTCTTCTAAATGTAATTTCGTTGTATATTTTATGAAAGGTTCATTAGACACTCACATTATAAATAAAAATATTTGATTTTGTCTCTAGTTAGATAGTCCATTGTTTAACCAATAGGTTTATTTTGTCTTGTGTTGTAAGAAAATGTAAGTAATTTTCTTACTCCTCGCAAAGCCAATGAGTTTCATGTGAGTACCATCTCCAGCTTTGTCCAGTTTGTGTAAAGGTTCTTTTCATATGTTAATGATGGGGTATTGTGTTTTACGGTTGTAATGGTGGTTCATCTATATTTAAAATATAGCTAACCCTATTTTATTTGCAAGTGTTTGAAGCTTTTTAATATTGCTATCAGTATATGTTAATCTTGTTGTTTGTAGTAGTGTCTATTACATACAGTTATGTAAAAAATATAGGATACTGTCCCTTGAATGCAAATGTTGTTTTTTTTGTATCATGTATGAGATCCACATAGTTTAATCTTCAAATATATTTTTGTTAGCATATTTCACCCCCCCACTCCTAAAAGGACTTTAAACCATATTCATTGTTAAAATATAAATAGTTACAATAAAATATTAACACAATAATGTCTCTTAAAGAAAATAGACTTTATTTAACACGTCAATATAAATGTGATTTTCAAATATTTTTTTTGACAAAGTACATGTAGATATAGCAACAAGCTTAAAATGTGTTAGCATATGTAATGTTGTTAAAGGGACAGTTTCGAAAAAAAATATTTTTACATTATTCGAAAAGTCAATTCTGTAATAACAAGGATATCAAATGTTTCTCAACAATTGAACATTTGCTATCTAAATTTGCTATCTAAACCTATGAGGTTGGTGTGCTCATTTCTTAAATCTTGAAGAGTGCTTGTAATCATTATACAATTTGAGCACTAGAGGGCATTTGGATAGCATTTGTATATGTAAAATCTTGTGCTCATACAGCATATTATTGACCATGTATTGATCATTGATATCTAAAATGTTGTTATGTCAGAACAACAAATAAGTGGTCATTTTTCATAGTCATAGATACAAGGGTAAGCACATAAGTCACACATGTATTTCTCCATGTTTTGTTGTTTCAAACTTTATAATGCGTAATACAGTGTTTTCTTTGTAATCAATAATTTTCTGACTGTCCCTTTAAGCTGTGTTATTGGCATTCAAACAGTAATATGCCATCATGGATAATTGTTATGGTAATTTAGTTAGCGATTCGGGAAACAGTTTGGACATCACATCACAGAAACCAATCAATATCATGAACAAGGATAGGTATGTGATGATGTGGTTTTCACACACTTATAACCCACACTCTGCAAAGAATCTTCCTCCATGGACCCGGTCCCATAGAAGTCGATTATATACAGAGTGTGGTCCACAAGTGTATGAAAACCACATCATCACATACCTATCCATTACACAAAAAACAAAATTTAAGATGGAAAAAAAAACTTACTTCCTCTTCCTTCCCCTCTTCCCACGGGGCTGAGGCTCTGGGAGAGGCAACTGCCGACTCCGAAGAGTCCTCCTTGGAGCTGTTGTGGGAGGAGTGGAAGGAAGAGTACTGGGACGACCAAGGTGAGGAGTAGATGGCTGAGGAGGAGGAGGAGAAGATGGCTGAGGAGGAGGAGGAGAAGATGGCTGAGGAGGAGGAGGAGTAGATGGCTGAGGAGGAGGATGAGATGGGCCGGCAGGAGGAGATGGCCCAGCAGCAAGAGGCCCAGCAACAAGAGGCCCAGCAACAGGAGGTAGACCAGCATGCGCCTCCCGGAAAAATGTGAACATTTCCTGATGAAGATTGAACATTCTTGTTTGTCCTTCTTGTATTGTATTCAGTATACTGATTATTTCGTTTTGGCCTTGAATTATTTGATTCTGCCCATCAAGTATTCTGCGTCGTCCTTCTATGTTTTCTATCCGGGAGGTACGCATCTGGTCTATGTACTCCAGTAGAACCCGCACCTCCGCTATTTCTTCTTGTTGTGCCTGTTGAACCCGTGCACGGCGGGGTGCCCGTGCACGGCGGAGTGCGGGTCTTTGAGGGACCTCGGGTTCCGCGGCTTCAGCGGCATCCTCCTGTGCTTCCGGGGCCTCTTGATCATCTCCCGTGCGCTGTTCGTCACGGGGGGCCTCTTCCCTCCGAAGTGGGAATTCCTCACCACCACTCTCATCCCGGGGAGATGCAGGAGGCTGTGCTGCCTCGTCCCCAGACTCTGTATATTAAAAATAAAATAAAAAAAGAAATGTATATATTAGCATATTTGCAAATAAAGGTTTAAATGACTTAGCTTACGATACAATTACAAATGCAGAATCATTAATTCACTTTGAAATCTAACAAACAATCAATACGATTTCCGCTTTTTCTAAACAGTGTTTGTGATATCTGGTCAATGTGAATGTTTTTGCGTTTGTTTTCAGTCTGTTTAAATGCACACCTAACCTATAGCCTAGATACTGATGTAACCGCTAAGTAATAGAATGCGTGTAAACAGCGTAATAGCATTAATCTGATCCTTAACACATGAAACCCAATGTTTTATCTTTCATGATTTATAAGCATACATTTAGTATCAACTTTCGAATGTACTTTTGTTATCTAATTAGCTTCATTCTCTGGATATTCTTTGCTGAAAAGC
Source organism: Bombina bombina (assembly GCF_027579735.1). Classification (NCBI taxonomy): domain Eukaryota; kingdom Metazoa; phylum Chordata; class Amphibia; order Anura; family Bombinatoridae; genus Bombina; species Bombina bombina. The sequence continues at coordinate 941,273,925 of NC_069504.1, read as the reverse complement.
ATATCTAAATATGTTTATAAGATTCTGATTGTTAGCTGAATATAGCTGCCTCCTGTGATTGTTTCACCGTGTGCATGGCTATTTCTTCATTAAAATATATCTCAAGAATGAATCAAATTAGGTAATATAAGTACATTTGAATGTTTTGTCAAATTGTATTCGCTACCTCAATCATGAAAGTAAATGTTTGCGTATAGTGTCCATTGAAATACATTCGTATGTGAAATTATTGTTAAATGAGCTTACCGTCAGATGAGAGTGGCAGGTTCCCGGTATCGATTCCTCCGATACCGACTACTTCCACCTCGGAGATGCTGGGCCGCAACATTTCCTCCCATCTGCAGTACTCCATTTCAAGGGCAGGGCCGCCACCGGTCCCTGCGGCATGTCGGGCCTCCAGGCTTAACTTTTTTTTAAGTTCAAGTTTACAGTCCCGGTACCGATGTTTGATGGAATCCATATCCCTGTTCCGGCAACCCACTGCATTGACTGCATTCCGAATCTCGTTCCAGAGCCTCCTCCTGTCAGTCGGGGTAGTCTTCTGGTGCTGCAGCATCCTATACCTGGCCATATAGGCCTCTACGAGGGCCTCCTTCTCCTCCATCGTAAACCTCGCCTCCCTAGTCGCCTTGGCCTTCCCCTGTGACGATGCCCTCTGTTTCCCGGACTGTGAAGCCCTACTCTGACCGCCACTGGGCCCAGCCACTTGGTCATCTTGAACCAAGTGGCTGGGTCCACCCACCGCTTCCACCCCCGCTTCCTGCCCCCCTTCCTGCCCCCCTTCCTGCCCTGTTCCTCTCCCCCTCCCTCTACTCCCCCCTCTACCTGTCCCCTGCCTGGCCTCCATCTCCTCCCTAAACTAAACCCCAAATAATCAAAAAAAATTGAGTGTGATGAAATGAAAGGGGGTCAAAATAAAGAACTAAAAAGACAAAAAAGGTGCTTAAAGTGTGAGGGATGTAAAAAAAAACAAAGAGGGTAAGGAGTATTTAAATAAACGAAAAGAATAAGACTAAAAGGAGGATATGTAAACTAAATGTAACTAGGGGATGGGTATGGGATGGGTATGGGGTATGGGATAACAGTAAATGGGATGAAAGGGAATGGGACTACAAGGAATGGGGTATGGAGTGTAGTATGAGGGGGTAGGGGGTATGGAGTGTATGTAGTGTTATTGATAAGTGTATGTATGTATTGAATGTGTTTGCGTGTAAATGTGTTAAGTGTACAGATAAATCACTCGCTCGCTAACTAACACTACTTCTAATTCTCAATAACAAACACTCCCACTAACGCTCACTAACTACCACTAACTGACGCTCACACTAACAACTATCACTAATAACTCCCACTAACTCACTCACGCTCCCACTAACAGACTCTCTCCCACTCCCGCTACCTCCCACTAACTCACTCACTCTCTCACGCTAACACTACCAACTGACTATCTCACGCTAACACTACCAACTGACTCTCTCACGCTAACACTACCAACTGACTCTCTCACACTAACACTAACTCACTCTCAAATAATCGCAAAATCTCTATTCTTAACTCTCCAAAGACCCACCAGCAACACAGTCAAAGAAGCCCTGCTTGTGTGGTGCTTATATACCCTGTGTAAATGTTTAATGATGTCCCAATTTCCATTGTAATTAGTGTTCAGGTGTGCTTTATTAGCAATTAATATTATTGCAATGTGTATTAGGTGTGTTAATTTGCGCATGCTCATTTTGAGTTGGTATTTGTGGAATGTGTAGAATGCGATGATGTCATAGTGGTCGTTTTCTCTAACATTGTCCAATAGTATTCTTTTTAAATGTGAATTTGCGATGGTGTGTTCTTCGTGAAGTGTTGTATATGTATGTTTTTCATAATATATAATGATATTGAATGCGATTTTTTTTTTTGTGTATGTATATATTTTTTAATCCTTGTTGTTATTGTGCGATTTTCCGCATCTTAAAGTATATGCGTATTCCCCGTATAAATAGTATTAAAACTTCCCCCGCTTGTGAATGTGTAATGCTTGTGTGCTTTGTTGATTGATTGATGTTGTGACATTTGCGGCGTGTTATTGTTGTGCATGATGTGGTATGCGTCATATGACCGAGCTGTGCGTATTTCTCGCGAGATCGAGTGTTAGGTGAAAAAAGCTATTTTTTGCCTTTCCCATTGTTCTCTATGGGAGACTGTCTAACGCGGGCAGGATTACGCGTGTGACATACACGCGTTAGGAGCATCGTTAGATGGTCTTATATTAACTCTAAATACCGGAGTCAAACAATGCCGTGCGTTAGACATAAAACACGCGTGGCGTTAACAGCCCATCTACCGCCGAACTCTAAATCTAGCCGTCTGTTTTTTGGAAGTATTGAACTGAAAAAGATCTTTTCTTGTTGTCTGATCAACTTCTTTTTTGACATTCTCAAGAGCTGTTTCAGAGTACCCTCTTTCAATTAATCTAGCAGTTAAATCCTGAGAATGTTTTAAGTAACTGCAGGAGGTACTGCAGTTACGTTTGACCCTTACAAACTGGCTTTTGGGAATAGAATTAATAGTATGTTTAGGGTGGCACGACCGGGCATCTAGAATGGTGTTTCCTGCACTCGGCTTTCTGAATAATTCAAAGTCTATGCTTGAAGTCTCTAAATTTGAACATAGTTCGATATCCAAAAATGAAATCGAAAATTTGTTGACCTCCATAGTGAATTTAAGATTCAAAGCATTGTCTTGAAGGTACAACAGAAACTGTTCAAGAAGAGATTCTGGGCCTTTCCAAATTAGTAAGACGTCGTCTATATAGCGACCGTAATATTGAATGTATTGCCTGAAGGGGTTCCCATCTCCATAGACGCGGGACAGCTCCCACCAACCCATATACAGGTTGGCATAGGAGGGGGCAAACTTGGCCCCCATCGCTGTCCCACGTCTCTGGAGATAGAAACCCCCCTCAAACAAGAAAAAATTATGAGTCAATAAATACTCTACAGAGTTCTTGATGAACAGCTTCAGTGCCTCTTCATAATTGGAAAAATGATCCAAGAAAAATGTAATAGCCTCGATGCCCTTGTCATGAGGAATACAGGTATATAATGAGACTACGTCGATCGTGACAAATGTGTATTCCACATGCCATTCAAGGCTTTCCAACTGTCTAATCACATCAGACGTATCCCTTATATAACCTGTTAGACTCAAAACAAAAGGTTGAAGGTAACCATCAATAAGTTCAGAAAGTGGCTCATTCAAAGAGCCAATCCCTGCCACGATGGGTCTACCTGGGGGGTTAGTGTCATGCTTGTGAACCTTTGGCAGGTAATGAAATATAGCCATGACCGGATGCTCGCTGTATAGAAATTCATAATTAGATTGCTTGATAAGCCCATCTTGTAAAGCTTTCTCGAGAATCCTTCGTAGTTCAGCTTTATAAGAAAAGATGGGGTTAAATTTGAGTTTCTCATACACCGTAGCATCAAGCAACTGCCTATATGCCTCTGTGAGATATGCCTCGCGGTCCAGCACAACCACTTTGCCCCCCTTATCTGAGTTACGAATAACCAAATCATGATTATCCCTTAACTGTTTTATAGCTAGATGTTGTGTTTTAGATAAATTATCAGAATGAGAGGGGGGATCTCTCATAGACAGTTTCCTCAATTCTTGTTCAACTGTCTTTTGAAAAACTTCAATAGCACTAGATCTTGCCTGCACAGGATAAAATTTAGACTTTTTCTTTAGTGTGGAGATATCCTGTTCTTCCCCTAATACCTGTGGACTAAAATTAGAACTCTCTCTATCAAGTGCTAGAAGATCCAAAACAGAACATTCATCAGAAAAGTCAAAAGCAAAATTTCTTTGCCCAAGATTCTCAACTACTTTCACACCAGGAGTAGGTGACCCTGAAAAATGCTTCTTCAAAACAATAGACCTTACAAACCGATTCAGGTCTATAATGGTGTCAAATAACTTAAAGTGTGATGTAGGGGAGAATCCTAGGCCCAAAGACAATACTTCAATTTGTGTTGTTGTTAATTCAAGGGAGGAAAGGTTAATCACATTACTATTATTTAAGCATATTTTTGATATTGAGTGGCTTTCTTTCTCTGTGGATACCGCCTGGGTAGTGTCACTCCTGGTTCCTTGGTGAGACCTTCCACGGCCCCCTCTACGTATTTTTTTCGTCTTACATGAGGTTTGTGGGGGCCCCACTCGTTTTTTGACTGTGATGTACTTGGAGTGGGCATCTCCAGCATTGGGTCCTCTTACTATTGGACCGGCAATTAAATGGGAGTGTTCCCTGCCTAGATTTAAGGCTCTATTCAGTCTGTGTGCAGTACGGTCACTGATGAATATGTGATATACCCACAGGAAACGCGTCTGACCTTATTAACTTTTATTCCCGGTGGAACCAGCCACCATACACTTCTGGCCTTGTAATGTGATGTTTATTTATGCATTGCATTAAATCTACCTTTTGAGCATTTTACTGTGTGCCTTCAGGTTCTTTAACGCCGGGTGCGCTGACTCCTTGTGTTTGCTGTGTTCTGTTGGAGCGGAGGTGGATCGCTCCCGTCCTCGCACCGGCTGTTGGATCCTGCTACGTCATCGCGACATCTTTGGAGGAGGGACCATCTACGTGAAGGCCACTGCAGAATCATACAATACCGTAAGCTGCCGTGTCTGAGCGCTCCCTCACGTTGGTTTGTATTAATATAACTATGTTGGTTATGAAAAACTGGGAATGGGTAATAAAGAGATTATCTATCTATTTAAACAATAACAATTCTGGTGTAGACTGTCCCTTTAATGAAAAAAAAAATCTTTAAAATCACCAAATTGCCACCAAATTTTCCACAATAAAATATTTAACTTTGCACATCTACATACAAATGTTTCTAATAAAAAAAAAACATTAAATGTAATCTGCTTCATGTGTAAGGCACTAAATGTGCCCAAAAATGCAGAAACATCAATCATTTCAAAACGTTGCAAACCATCAGCTAGATTACAAGTGGAGCGCTAAATATCGCTTACTCAAAACCAATATTTGAACTCCACTGAGTAATACCAGCACACGCTGGCATGAGAACTAGCACAGTGAAGGGAGGAAGTTGTGCAGCGATGTGCAAAATTTTTAAATATATTTGTATATGCTTATATACATATATCTTTATGTGTATGTTACTATGTGTATATACACGTATTAACACGTATTAACACACACACACACACACACATATATATATATATATATATATATATAAAAATATATATATATATAAAAATATATATATATATATATATATATATATATATATATATATATATATATATATATATATATATATACGGTTGTAATCAAAATTATTCAAACCCCATTGCAAATCAGGTTTATTGTCAAAATTTAAAGACTTTCAGCTGTCTGAAATGAACAAATCAAACAAAAGCAATTGAAATGCTTCAAGTGGTTTCCCCATTTCAACTGAAAATGCAACTTTTAATGAATTCTGCAGTCTCAAAATTATGAAACACCCTGAATAGAATCCCTCACAACAAAACTATAAAAAATGTTTTAAGTAGACACCCCAAGATATTGATCTAGTCCCATTTTGGTATATATCATGCCACAATTTCAACGCCAAATGGGATCATATAAAAGAAAAAAAAAGTTAACTTTTTCACACGTTTTGGTTTTCTCACTAAAATTAGTTACCTACCGCTTGTGCAGTCATGGCACAAATGATTGTTAAAGCTTCTCTGGGATCCCCTTTGTTCATAAATAGCAGATACATGGCTTTGCCATTGCTTTTTGGTAATTAGAATGCCGTTAATTGCAACTACGCACTACATTTCTATTATTCCCTGTAGGGAAGGGCTTAATCAGGAAGCTTGTAAGGTTAATTTTAACTTTAGTGTGGAGATTACCCTCCTGTCTTAAACCTCCCACCCCCAATCCCTACCTGATCCTTCACAAACAGCTCTCTTTCCTCCGTCACCCCCCACTGGTCACCAGACATTCTACCAGTATGCAGTTTTTTTTTTTTTTTTTCTGCAGTTTAGTGATCCCTTGCTTCCCTCCCACCTCCCTGATCCTCCAAATAGCTCTCTAACCCTCCACTTCCCACTACTTTTGGCCATCTTTAGTACTGGCAGCTGTCTGCCAGTACCAATAAAATACCTATATATTTTTAATTAATTAATTAATTTATTTTTCATTATCTGTAGTGTAGTGGCAAAAGCAAAAACATTAACGTCCAAAATACAAGTTGATGCTATTGATAGCACAGGTTAAAATGAGTGCTATAGAAATGATTACAGCAATGAAATAATTGCATTACCTTTAAAATAAAACAAACAAACATACATTGAAACTTCACTTTACTGTTTGATGTCTTCTTTCTACCAAATTCATCAAAAGGTCCACTCTTGAAGGTCCATGCCAAAGCCTGGTTTCTCTTCAATGCATTCTGATTCTCATTGCAGTTTTTTCCTATTAATAAGCAAAATAATACTAAAATATTGGTACAAAATTTTGGTCTAGATTCAGAGTCTTGTAAGTTTGCTGAGGGACCTTGTTGTAAAGACAAAGGCCCGGATTACAAGTGGAGCATTATTTAATACTCCTGCTCAGGCTTTAACTGCACTAGAAGTAAGCTTTTTGCACCCGTCGGGTTGCGCTCGTAATACAGGTTGAAAGTAAACTGTTTTCACTTGTGCGCTAACCTGATGCACATACAAATCTGAACTTAGAATATTGGGCTTGCAATAAGTTATTCCCTCATAGAAGTCAATGGAGAAAAAAAAAGTGGAAAAAAACCCTACTCGTGCGGTAACATGATCACAAATTCAAGTTAGCTAACCCGAAATGATAAATACATATTTCTACATATATCAGATGGTATTTTGGTACAATATATATCTATACCTATATATAGATGATTTTATATAGATATATATAGGAATATCTATTTAGAAATACTTATAACATATTCTGCTATGTGCAGAACATTTGAATGTCAAAAATTTACAATAAATACATAGTTAAAACCATTATTAAATATGAGTATTGCATAAATATGTTTTTTTCATGCTTTTATATACTTGTCTGCAAAGGGCTCCAATGCACAACTATATATGTCTATATATGTATACATATGTAAATACATAAATACATATGTGCACATATATAGACATAAATATCAACATACATATCCATCTTTAGACATGTATATGTACAGTTGTGCTCATAAGTTTACATACCCTGGCAGAATTGATGATTTCTTGGCCATTTTTCAGAGAATATGAATGATAACACAAAACCTTTTCTTTCACTCATGGTTAGTGTTTGGCTGAAGCCATGTATTATCAATCAACTGTGTTTACTCTTTTTAAATCATAATGACAACAGAAACTACCCAAATGACCCTGATCAAAAGTTTACATACCCTGGTGATTTTGGCCTGATAACATGCACACAATTTGACACAAAGGGGTTTGAATGGCTATTAAAGATAACCATCCTCACCTGTGATCTGTTTTCTTGTAATTAGTGTTTGTGTATAAAAGGTCAATGAGTTTCTGGACTCCTGACAGACCCTTGCATCTTTCATCCAGTGCTGCACTGACGATTCTGGATTCTGAGTCATGGGGAAAGCAAAAGAATTGTCAAAGGATCTGCGGAAAAAGGTAGTTGAACTGTATAAAACAGGAAAGAGATATAAAAAGATATCCAAGGAATTGAGAATGCAAATCAAAAGTGTTCAAACTCTAATAAAGAAGTGGAAAATGGGGGGTTCTGTTGAAACCAAACCACAGTCAGGTAGACCAACTAAAATTTCAGCCACAACTGCCAGGAAAATTGTTTGGGATGCAAAGACAAACCCACAAATAACTTCAGGTGAAATACAGAACATGTGGCGTGGCTGTTTCAAGATGTACAATAAGGAGGCACTTGAAGAAAGATGGGCTTCATGGTCGAGTTACCAGAAGAAAGCCATTACTACGCAAATGCCACAAAGTATCCTGCTTACAATACACCAAACAGCACAGAGACAAACCTCAAACCTTCAGGCACAAAGTCATTTGGAGTGATGAGACCAAAATTGAGCTTTTTGGCCACAACCATAAAAGCTACATTTGAAGGGGAGTCAACAAGGCCTATGATGAAAGGTACACCATTCCTACTGTGAAACACGGAGATGGATCACTGATGTTTTTGGGATGTGTAAGCTACAAAGGCACAGGAAATTTGGTCAGAATTGATGGCAAGATGAATGCAGTATGTTATCAAACAGAACGCCTCCTTTTCCACTTCTTGATTAGAGTTTGAACACTGCTGATTTGCATTCTCAGTTCCTTGGATATATTTTTATATCCCTTTCCTGTTTTATACAGTTCAACTACCTTTTTCCCACAGATCCTTTGACAATTCTTTATCTTTCCCCATGACTCAGAATCCAGAAACGTCAGTGCAGCACTGGATGAAAGATGCAAGGGTCTGTCAGGAGTCCAGAAACTCATTGACCTTTTATATACACACACTTATTACAAGCAAACAGATCACAGGTGAGGATGGTTACCTTTAATAGCCATTCAAACCCCTTTGTATCAACTTGTGTGCATGTTATCAGGCCAAAATCACCAGGGTATGTAAACTTTTGATCAGGGTCATTTGGGTAGTTTCTGTTGTCATTATGATTTAAAAAGAGTAAACACAGTTGAATGATAATAAATGGCTTCAGCCAAACACTAACCATGAGTGAAAGAAACGTTTTTGTGTTATCATTCATATTCGCTGACAAATGGCCAAGAAATCATAAATTCTCCCAGGGTATGTAAATTTATGAGCACAACTGTATGTATCTCTATGTTAAAGCCCTTTGCCTGACTTGATTTTCACCTGAGACCTCATATGTTTGAGCCCTTATATTTTTTTGGGCAATTTTTTTAAAAATAATTTCTATTAGATGCTGTTATTATGAGTGTAACTGTACTTTGCAATGCATGTTTGGTGTGGATACAAGGCCCATATACAGAAATGGCAGAAGCTGTATTTATTCCAAGACAATTGTTTGTTACAAGAGGTCACAATTTAAGGCTGGAGGAAAGGAGATCTCCTGCAATAGAAACTTTTTTCTCTATAAGAGCAATAAAATTGCGTAACTCATTACCAAAGGAGGTAGTGAATGTCAGTACCTTAGATATAATTATAAATGGTTTGGATACTGCTTAACAGTGATTACAAATTACTGACAAAAATATTGGCAGATAGGTTGGCAAGGGTCCTTCCCCTCTTGGTTCACCCTGACCAGACTGGATTCGTCACGGGACGCTCTTCCGTGGTGAATATAAGAAAAACCTTGGCCATAACCTCTCACTATTGGTATAGCCAGCAATCTAAAAATCAGCCCACTATCCAAGATGCCTGTCTTTTGGTGCTAGACTCCGAAAAGGCTTTTGATAGGATTGAATGGGACCATCTTTACACCGCTATGACACAATTTAGCGCTGCAGAATCTGTTGGCGCTCTACAAATAACCGATAATAATAATAATAATTTGATGTAACTGGCGCATTCTTCAACCTTATTCAGACTTTATACACCGCTCCCCAGGCTTCGATTATAATAAACAGCGGACTATCCACACCCTTTAACCTACAGAGAGGGACCCAAAAGGGATGCCCTCTCTCCCCATTACTCTTTGATTTGGCCATAGAACCTTTGGCATGCCATGTTAGGCAATATATTGAGGGAATTATTATATTGAGATGTTAAAGGCTACAAACAACACTTATCATTGTACGCAGATGACATCCTACTGTTTGTGAGTAATCCGGGATCGAACGTACCCAAACTCTTAGACACTATCGACAAATTCGGAACCTTTTCAGGCTACAAAATAAATAAGGATAAGTCAGAAGTCACTTGGTTAAAGAACACAAAGCAAAACACACTTAGCGATGCTGGACTTCAGATAACAGATGGAATGTTCAAATATCTGGGCATTCATATACACGTAGATCCAAATAAATTGTACTCGTTAAATATCAGCAACACTCTTCTAAAAGTACACGACATGTTACTCGGATGGGACAAGCTTCCTTTGTCCTTGACAGGCAGGATACACATTTTTTAAATTATAGCCCTAGCTAAAATACTATACCCACTACAGATGCTTCCGTTAATGCTAACTCACAGAAACGCTAAGAATATACAAACGGCCTTAGGCAAATTTATATGGAAAGGGAAAAAGCAAAGAATAAACAGGCTCAGCTTGGTCATGTCGTTTACTAAAGGGGGGCTTCGCCTCCCAAACATTCTGTGGTATAATTGGGCTACCTTGATTAAAATAGTACTGGACTGGTTAGTAGGGACTGAAAAATTCACAACTCCTGCGTTAGAATCATAGAAACATAGGAAACATAGATATTGACAGCAGATAAGAGCCATAGGCCCAGCAAGTCTGCCCGACCTTACCTAACAGTATAAACTTATCTAGTTCGTAGGATAGCCTTATGCTTGTCCCATGCATTTTTAAAGTCCCCCACAGTGTTGGTTGTCTCATACATCTGATACACCTGGCCTTCCTGCCTCACACAAAGCTAAACTCACTACTACTTGAAACCCAACATCATCTATTTAGAGATCCTTTGAGAGCATGGGCAAAGTTGTGTAGGTTTTGGGGAATAAAATTTAATACTAGCAAATTCCTTCCTATCCAAGGTAATTTATCCTTCTTACCAGGATATACCACAGCAGTATTTGAGACTTGGAAAGAAAAACACCTCACAACAATAGGACAGTTCTTTAACCAACTAACACTACACATTCATTCCTTTCATCACAAAATTAAAGTCAGAGGGCCTGCTCACAGTAGAAAATAACCATGTCACTACTATATGCTTATTGGCTAAACAGGGCATATACAAGCTAATGAACACATATGACCTCATTCTTAAACATCATGACAATCTTGCCATCCAAAAAATATCTACAAGATGGTCCACCTGCAGAGACATAGAAATAGCTCCTGAACAAATAACATCTAGTTTTGAGGTAGTCAGAAACATGACGTTGTCAGCAAACCTGAGAGAAATGCACACAAAAATTCTTCACCAAGCATACATTACTCCGGCCCTTCGATCTAAGTGGGTACCAGATGCAGAAAATGTCTGCACTAAATGTAAAATAGAAAAACCTGATTGGATACAGTTGTTTTGGGATTGTCCCAAACTAAAATGGTTTTGGAAAAAGATAGCATACTGGCTAACAAAAGTGACAAAGACAGAGATACATCTCTCGGCACAGCAAGTGGTATTCTTGCTCCCCGCCATAGACACACAGACACAAAACACTCTAGTTAACATAACTATTTTAACTGCAAGACAATTGATATTGCAACATTGGGTCGACAAGAAATCTCTTCCATTTCAGAAATTTCTTACCAAGTTGCATACTCAGATGCTTATAGAACAGGCAGATGTTAGGGGGAATATTGAAAAGAGAATATCCAGGTTTAGCAAAAAATGGGAACTATATTTGTTACACCTACCGGTTAGTGTCAGAGAGAGAGTCCTATATCCACTCAGGAACAGTGAATTTATCTTAAAAGAAAATCTTAAAGGGAAATGGTGTTTCTCGAATACCCACACACTGACTGCCTAGGTGCAGAACATATTCACATCTACAATTAAGTTACTTAAGAAGGGTGCTCTGGGGCTGGCGGTCCACTGGCTTCTCGGGTAAGTATGGTCAGACTTATTGATGTACAGCACTTTACTTTAACTTTTGGTTTATTATAAATTGTAGTTATTTGTTGTTTATTGTTTATAATGTTTTGAAGAAAAAGTGGAAAATGAGAGGGGATAACATGACCTGTGACTTACTTGTCATGTTGGAACAGAACTATCAAGAATCCATTAAGGAACTATAAAATACCATCAAAGTGTTGTATCTAACAGAATGTTACAAGATTACTTATGAATGTATAAAACTTAAGTGGATGTTGGTTCGTGTAAACCCCCTCTTGGTGAATAAATAAAGTTTGAAAAAAAAAAATGGTTTGGATACATTTCTGGCTAGAAAAAAGAATTAATGGATATGATTGCTTGTGTTAAATGGGTCAACTTTTAATGGGATTAATTTAAGCTCAACTGGAGCTTTTTTGTACTGTAAGTATATTGGATTTGTATAGATTGAACTTGATGGACTTCAGTCTTTTATTTCAACCTCATCTACTATGATACTAGGTTACTATGTTTTGTGATACCTTTTTGTTTTGCGAAACAGTTAACCAGAGGTCTGAGGTTGCGCTAAACCAACAAGCATTAACGAGCAAAAAACACAACGTGCGCAAACAGCCACAATAAACCCCTTATTGCTTGTGCGTAAATGTTAACGCTACTTGTCATCTTGCCCAAAATGTTGTAATACCTCACTTTACCTTTATTTCCATTATTGAATGTTCCTGCCATTAACATCAATAGTTAACTTCTCAGTACATGCAATATTGCACATACAATTTATAACTTATACCTAAGTGGTTGAATTAGAACCACAAAAATATCAGAAGCTGATTCAAAAGAGGTAAATGGAAATGGAATTATGTGTGATGAGAAGTGAACAGTTGTGAGATAGAGGCAGTTCCATTGTTTATAATAGAGCTAAACTTGTGGCTGTCACAAATGCAGGTACAAATCTCTTTGAGTTTAACATTTCTTGAGTTGTTGTGCATGTTCTGAGAAGTTACACATGCTAATTTGTATATTAGATAGCCTAGAAATATGTTTTACATTTTATTGCTCTATATGCATGATAGCAATTTTTGTGCAGTTCACTGTATTATAGTGCTGTGATGTAAAATGCAGGGGGCAAATAGTCTTCTTTAATTCTCTGCAAATCTTCTGATGTCAGCCTCCAGAACAAGTTCCTCAGAAAGTGGTCACATGATCACAAGACAATACAAAATAGAGGGGGCGCCCTAATGAGGAATTATCTATATTCTTAGTGATATTAGAAGTGACTTACTCAGTCCTCTATAGCCATTAATCTAGGAAAGATATAAATATATGTGAAATAACCTCGTTAGAGAAAGATATATAATGCTTAATGTAGAAGACAAAAATCTAATCTAATACCAAGCATAAAAATCAATACAATATATAGAACACAACCTCCTAGGAGAAAGATATAGATAGAGTGGTATACAATATTAGTAGTAAACAGGTAATATGACCTAGATATAATATATATTTATCACAAAACCTCTTAGGAGAAAGACATAAATAAATTGGTATATAATATTATTAAACAAGTCACAGAACCTAAACAGGCAACCTCTCAATATGATATATGCATGAGTTGAGCAATAATTAGATTGTATAATAAAAACTCATATATTGGTAAAAGTCTCTAATAATATGTACTGGGAATCCCTGAAGTGAAGATCAAGGCAGCTATCTGTGGAGATCCAGGCCGGGATCCAAAGCAGCAATCTACAAAGATAAGAGAAGACAGATGCGCCACATGGCCCAATATTGTTTGGTCCAAAAATATATTAAGATGTGCATAGATTGAACTCACATTTGTTTAAGCACCTCAATTAGTGCTATAGAAGCAGTCTGGGATCTCTAACAGTCACCCAGGGGACCAAACTCCGGTAGTGGTGTGTTATCTGTATCAAAATGACATAAAGAGACACAGGTGCCTATATGGCCTAGTATTGTCTTAGCAAAGATAGCAGGATAATGAGATAGGATGGTACTCACAATAGTTGTAGCATCTCCTTTGATGCTATAGAGGCAGGATGGGATCAATATGGTCACCCACCAGACTTAGACACAGGCTCACTGGAAACAGATGGAGGTAGGACCACCAATCATCGGGATACCAGGAGAAAGGTGTGCCCTCTCAAGCAGAGGGATAGCAGGCCAGCAAACAAAAAGGTAGCAACGCGTTTCTCAGCTCTAGGCTGTTTCATCAGGCTTCATCTGCCTGATGAAACAGCCTAGAGATGAGAAACGTGTTGCCCTGTTTTTATGATTTTAATAAACTTTTTTACATATCCTGAACACTTGCTACCTTTTTGTTTGCTGGCCTGCTATCCCTCTGCTTGAGAGGGCACACCTTTCTCCTGGTATCCCGATGATTGGTGGTCCTACCTCCATCTGTTTCCAGTGAGCCTGTGTCTAAGTCTGGTGGGTGACCATATTGATCCCATCCTGCCTCTATAGCATCAAAGGAGATGCTACAAATATTGTGAGTACCATCCTATCTCATTATCCTGCTATCTTTGCTAAGACAATACTAGGCCATATAGGCACCTGTGTCTCTTTATGTCATTTTGATACAGACAACACACCACTACCGGAGTTTGGTCCCGAGGGTGACTGTTAGAGATCCCAGACTGCTTCTATAGCACTAATTGAGGTGCTTAAACAAATGTGAGTTCAATCTATGCACATAAAAACAGGGCAACGCGTTTCTCAGCTCTAGGCTGTTTCATCAGGCTTAATCTGCCTGATGAAACAGCCTAGAGCTGAGAAACGCGTTGCCCTGTTTTTATGATTTTAATAAACTTTTTTACATATCCTGAACACTTGCTACCTTTTTGTTTGCTGGCCTGCTATCCCTCTGCTTGAGAGGGCACACCTTTCTCCTGGTATCCCGATGATTGGTGGTCCTACCTCCATCTGTTTCCAGTGAGCCTGTGTCTAAGTCTGGTGGGTGACCATATTGATCCCATCCTGCCTCTATAGCATCAAAGGAGATGCTACAACTATTGTGAGTACCATCCTATCTCATTATCCTGCTATCTTTGCTAAGACAATACTAGGCCATATAGGCACCTGTGTCTCTTTATGTCATTTTGATACAGACAACACACCACTACCGGAGTTTGGTCCCCTGGGTGACTGTTAGAGATCCCAGACTGCTTCTATAGCACTAATTGAGGTGCTTAAACAAATGTGAGTTCAATCTATGCACATCTTAATATATTTTTGGACCAAACAATATTGGGCCATGATCACAAGACGCAGACACTAAGGTGCAAAACACTTGTTTGCTGTAGTTAAAATAACAGTTATGTGCTTTTAATATCTTTTCTATATAAAATGCAAAAATTAGTCAGATAAATATGGAAAGAAATATTAGAATTCTTAAAAACATGTTACACCGGTGATCCCACTAGGCAGAACCCTCTGACATGTCCTGTGCTGTTATCAAGAGCTTTTTTTAAAAAAAAAAAATAATTAATAGCACTGTGAACATAAAGCTGTAGGATTATGTTAAAGTATTGATTTCCAGGTAGCTTCTTTGCCAGAAAGTCAAACACTGTGTGTCTATAAAACATGCTTTTTTCCTCCATAATCCCAAGTTTGTCATAAAAACATAAGGTTTACTGTAATAATTCATATTGGGAAAAGAACCATTAAAGACAAAATAAAGCAGCTATAAAGAAAAAAAGCAGTAAATGCAATTTTAAACATCAGAGACTCAGCTGCACCATAATGTTTTTAGCTAAAAGATTCATAAATTATGTTTTTTTATTGTACAAATCCATGCAGTTCTATTTTAATGGCTACTGCACTAAAGCTTTTTATGTTGAGCAACTGCCAGTTTTAATTTTTGATTTGGATTTAGAGATGGAAAATATGTTTTCAAGTTTTTATACATTCCTCCTCTTTATTAGCAGCACGAATGACAACTCAAAAAACACACAGTCATTTTAACACAGACTTTATCAATTGTAAGGTTTATTTTTACTGCATAACAAGCATTTTCAAAATTTTCCTCCTCCGTTTGTGAGTTGAATAATTGCTACCTGTCAAACATAATTGCACAAATTTGTCTTCCGTACAGTTAGACTCCCATAGCGTTTCTTCGCTGTAATAGTTTTGAACTTACATTAGCAATGTCTAAAAAAAAAATAGATGTTCAATTACACATTTTTGGTTCTGCAAATATTTTGTGGAATATGTTTGTTTGTTTTTTTTGCGGAAAAATTGGAAATGGTTATTTAAAATTATTTTCTTGTTAGGAACTGATACTTGTTTTAGTACATGACTTAAAATCAAAGGTTTTTACAAAAATACACAAAGCAAGATTAAAATAAGTCTGCATGATTTTAGATATCTCTGCATCCACTTGATGGAGAAAGCTGATAATTCAAAAGGACTTTCCGTCTGACATGTACTTGAGATCTTTCATAATAAGGTATGAAGCTTTTGGCTATCAGAATTGCTTAGAAGACAAGTGAGCAAAGAATATCAATGCATAGTCACACATTAGATAGAGTGTGAATGCAATCCTTGGAGACAACTTCTACGACTATGTCTTTGCCCATCATTTGCTGTGTAAGTGGTCTCTTAGTTCCCTTATGATAAGATGTGTAAAATTACTTTGTGCATTCATATAGTTTGTTTGACATTCCATTTTCGCTTATCTGGTGGTTAAATCATGGGCTTATAAAATTGTGAATGTTTGAGCTAAAATACTTTGGACAATTGATTGGAATTATCAACTCAAATAACTCTGTGTGAAATAAAATCAAAATGAGTTTATAAAAGTGTGGAACACTTAACCAATGTACATACATAGGATAATACTCAATCATAAATGAATCCCTTAGTATGCAACATAGGTATATTGTAGTATCTTCTTGTGGCAATGACATAATGTATGTCAACAAATTAATATATAAAAATTAATTTTCAGCTTGGAAAATTGTCTTTGTGTAGCCATATTTGTCCTCTAATCAGGCTTAGTACACCAGTGACTGATTATTCAACAGAACATTTATTTTGTAAAGTTGTGATGCTATAAAATATATTTTCAAGTAGACAGTTATGTGCATTTGAATTCAGATGAATGCAAAATAACAAACAACCCCCCCCCCACACAGATTTTCCATATCTGTTACATTTTTCTTAAATGGTAAACAAAAAGTCCTTTAATGAAATACAGCTCGGAGGGTGCACTTGCAGAGGTTCAACATTTTTCCTCAACCTGTGACTGATGCTGCCGTGTGATTAAAGGACCTTTATGCACCAGTTAGAATGTCCAATGTACTGGGAGGGGAGACATAGATTGCATTAATATAGCACTTACAATACCCAAGTTCAAGAGGCACTTTAATGGAACAGAACACTATTCCGTTCTCTTAACATTCAAATGGTTTGTTATTATTCTATTCACAAAATTAATATAGATGTATAATTATATGAAAGTATTCATGACTCATACAGCACTCTTTCCTGTTAAACAGATTTGAGGCAGATGAATGCCTTCAAGAACGGTTTCATAAGCATGTGTATCATTGATGCGTAATTATTTTTTATGCAGGGTTTTAATGAGACTGGGGTGTTATGACCGTCCAGGTAAAAATCAAGTTTTTCTCAATTTATGACATTCAATTGGTCCACACAACATAGTTATTTGCAGTTATTTTGCAGGCTGGAACCAGTACTGAAGGAGATGTACTGCAGGTGGCAGTCAGGAACAGAATGTAGTCATTACCAGGAAAACAGAACCAGAACCATGCATCAGTGCCCAATAGTGTACAGGACAATAGTGAAGAATCAACCAAAATTCAGGAACCAGTTTAATAAGCAACAGCCAGGTGAAAAAAACAGGAGGAATAGACAAAGGATAATCCAGTTAACAGTTCCAAAAGTCAGCAACAGAATAAAATGTCCAGAAGTTACAGCACACAAGAGGGTCAGGCCAGAGACAAGTTCAAAAAAAAAAAAGAGGAGACCATAACATGGAGGACAAGTCAGAATGAACAATGCCCTGTTTTCATATTGAATACCAAAGCACAGAATGATGTCTTTAAATGCCCTTTAATAATTCATATGTAACTATTGGCACTAATTCTACCACAAAAGTAATTTCTGATGTTGGTACTATAAATAGCACTTTCCTTAACGCAGGTCACATTCGCCTAGATTACGAGTTTTGAGCGCTATAGGAAATTAACAAACGCAACACAAGTGGCGTTATTTAATCCCCTATAGCGTTGCCATTACAAGTTTTAAAAAAACAGGCTTGTGCGGGCGATATGGGGTTTTTAAGCTCCATACCGCACCAAAAAGAAGCGCTGTTTTGACGTTCTCGTGCATGCTTTCCCCATAGACATCAATGGGGAGAGCAGGTCAGAAAAATACTTAACACCTGCGATAGCGGAAAGAAAAGCTCCATAACGAAGCCCCATTGATGTCTATGGGGAAAAAGGAATTAAGGTTTAAATCTAACACCCTAACATAAACCCCATGTCTAAACACCCCTAATCTGCTACCCCCTTCATCGTCGATGACTGCGTACAGTTATTAACCTCTAATCTGCCGCTCCTAATATCGCTGCCACATAAATAAAGGTATTAACCCCTAATCTGCCGCTCCCGATATCGCTGCCACCTAAATAAAGGTATTAACCCCTAATCTGCGGCTCCCAATATCGCCGCCACTATACTAAAGTTATTAACTCCTATTCAACCGTACCCTAACATCGCCCACACTATAATAAATATATTAACCCCTATTCCGCCACTCCCTGACATCGCCACAACTAAATAAAGCTATTAACCCCTAAACCTCTGGCCTCCCACATCACTGCCACTAAATAAACCTATTAACCCCTAAACTGCCAGCCCCCCACATTGCAACAACCTAAATTAAACTATTAACCCCTAACCCTAACACCCCCTAACTTTAACATAATTAAAATAGAGCTAAATTAAACTTACAATTATTAATTAAATAAACCTATTAACCCCTAAACCCGCCAGCCCACCACATCGCAACAACCAAAATTAAACTATATTAACCCCTAAACCTAACCCTAACATAACCCTAACCCTAACACCCCCTAACTTTAACATAATTAAAATAGAGCTAAATTAAACTTACAATTATTAACTAAATAATACCTAGTTAAAACTAAATACATACTTACCTGTGAAATAAAACCTAAGCTAGCTACAATATAACTAATAGTTGTTATGTAGCTAGCTTAGGTTTTATTTTTATTTCACAAGTAAGTTTGTATTTATTTTAACTAGGTAGACTAGTAAGTAAATAGTTATTAACTATTTATTAACTACCTAGTTAAAATAAATACAAAATTACCTGTCAAATAAAACCTAAGCTACCTTACACTAAAACCTAAAATTACAAAAAATAAAAAAAAACTACCATTACAAAAAATAAAAAAACCTACCATTACAACAAATAAAAAACCTGCCATTACAAAATAAAAAACCCAAAATTAGCCACAAAAATAAAAATTATTCCTATTCTTATACCCTTTAAAAGAAAACCCTACCCCAAAATAAAAAAGCCTAATCTAAAATAAACTACCAAGGGCCCTTAAAAGGGCCTTTTGGGGGCCCTTAAAAGGACCTTTTGTAGGGCATTGCCCTAAGTTAAACAGCTCATTGCCCTAAAGATAATAGGTCTTTTCCTACAAAAGAAAAACAAGCACCCCCTAAAAAAATACATTACACAAAATAACAAACAAATTTTCAAAACATAATAAAAATTACTCCTATTCTAATACCCATTAAAAAAAACAACCCCAAAATAAAAAACCTAATCTAGAATAAACTACCGATGGCCCTTTAAAGGGCCTTTTGTAGGGCATTGTCCTAAATAAATCAGCTCTGTTTATGAAAACAAAATTTCAAACACCCACTAACATTACAAACCCCCACCCCAATCCCCAAAATAATCTAAAAAACCTAAGCTACCCATTGTCCTGAAAAGGCATTTGGATGGGCATTGCCCTTAAAAGGGCATTTAGCTCTTTTACTGCCCAAACCCTAATCTACAAATAAAAGCCACCCAAAAAAACCTTAAAAAAAACTAACACTAACCCCAAGACGATCCACTTTTTTTGAAGTCCTGCTTGAACGATCTTCATCCCTGCGGAGAAGTCCTCATCCAGGTGGCAAGAAGTCTTCATCCAGGTGGCCTCTTCAATCTTCATCCAGGAGGCATCTTCTATCTTGATCCCGGCGGCGTGGAGCGGGTCCATCCTGAAGACATCCGGTGTGGAGCATCCTCTTCATACGGTTACCGACGTACACTAAATCTTCAATGCAAGGTAAGCGATCCAAGATGGCGTCCCTTGCATTCCTATTGGCTGAAAAATTTGAATCAGCCAATAGGTATTAGAGCTGCTAAAATCATATTGGCTGTTCAAATCAGCCAATAGGATTTAAGCAGCTCTAATTCTATTGGATGATTAATCAGCCAATAGAATGAGAGCTGCTTAAATCCTATAGGCTGTTCAAATCAGCCAATAGTATTTAAGCAGCTCTCATTCTATTGGCTGATTCATCATCCAATAGAATTAGAGCTGCTTAAATCCTATTGGCTGATTTGAATAGCCAATAGTATTTTAGCAGCTCTATTTCCTATTGGCTGATTCAATTTTTTCAGCCAATAGGAATGCAAGGGTCAACATCTATAAGGTCTTGAATAAAGACCTTGAGCAAATATTGTGTTTTGTTGCTTATAATATAAACCCAGATAATAGTGATGAATTAAATGAGTGTCAGTCATTATTAGCTTTTGTTACATTAGAAAGGTTACATACACAGAAATATTTGTTAGGTGCATGTGGCTTTAAATATGCAATGACCCAGACTGGAAGGAGTTGAACTTTGGTGAAGACTATTACAAGGTATTCACATATGAGGATATTCACTTTTAGTGTTGATTCTCCTTAAAAAATAATGGCCTAGATTTAGAGTTTTGTCGGTAAGAACCCGCGTAGCTAACGCCGGCTTTTTTCTGGCCGCACCATAAAAATAACTCTGGTATTGAGAGTCCACATAAAGGCTGCGTTAGGCTCCAAAAAAGGAGCGTAGAGCATATTTAACGCAGCTTCAACTCTCGATACTATAGTTGCTTATGCAAGCGGCCAGCCTCAAAAACGTGCTCGTGCACGATTCCCCCATAGGAAACAATGGGGCTGTTTGAGCTGAAAAAAAACCTAACACCTGCAAAAAAGCTGCGTTCAGCTCCTAACGCAGCCCCATTGTTTGCTATGCGTAAACACTTCCTACGTCTGCACCTAACACTCTAACATGTACCCCGAGTCTAAACACCCCTAACCTTACACTTATTAACCCCTATTCTGCCGCCCCCGCTATCGCTGACCCCTGCATATTATTATTAACCCCTAATCTACCGCTCTGGACACCGTCGCTACTTACATTATCCCTATGTACCCCTAATCTGCTGCCCTAACATCGCCGACCCCTATATTATATTTATTAACCCCTAATCTGCCCCCCACAAAGTCGCCTCCACCTGCCTACACTTATTAACCCCTAATCTGCCGAGCGGACCTGAGCGCTACTATAATAAAGTTATTAACCCCTAATCCGCCTCACTAACCCTATAATAAATAGTATTAACCCCTAATCTGCCCTCCCTAACATCGCCGACACCTAACTTCAATTATTAACCCCTAATCTGCCGACCGGAGCTCACCGCTATTCTAATAAATGTATTAACCCCTAAAGCTAAGTCTAACCCTAACACTAACACCCCCCTAAGTTAAATATAATTTACATCTAACGAAATTAATTAACTCTTATTAAATAAATTATTCCTATTTAAAGCTAAATACTTACCTGCAAAATAAATCCTAATATAGCTACAATATAAATTATAATTACATTGTAGCTATTTTAGGATTAATATTTATTTTACAGGCAACTTTGTAATTATTTTAACCAGGTACAATAGCTATTAAATAGTTAAGAACTATTTAATAGTTACCTAGTTAAAATAATTACAAAATTACCTGTCAAATAAATCCTAACCTAAGTTACAATTAAACACTATACTATCATTAAATTAATTAAATAAAATACCTACAATTACCTACAATTAAACCTAACACTACACTATCAATACATTAATTAAATACAATACCTACAAATAACTACAATGAAATAAACTAACTAAAGTACAAAAAATAAAAAAGAACTAAGTTACAAAAAATAAAAAAATATCTACAAACATAAGAAAAATATTACAACAATTTGAAACTAATTACACCTACTCTAAGCCCCCTAATAAAGCAACAAAGCCCCCCAAAATAAAAAATGCCCTACCCTATTCTAAATTACTAAAGTTAAAAGCTCTTTTACCTTACCAGCCCTGAACAGGGCCCTTTGCGGGGCATGCCCCAAGAAGTTTAGCTCTTTTGCCTGTAAAAAAAACATACAATACCCCCCCCAACATTACAACCCACCACCCACATACCCCTAATCTAACCCAAACCCCCCTTAAATAAACCTAACACTAAGCCCCTGAAGATCTTCCTACCTTGTCTTCACCATACCAGGTTCACCAATCGGTCCTGAAGAGCTCCTCCGATGCCCTGATCCAAGCCCAAGCGGGGGGCTGAAGATGTCCATGATCCGGTAGAAGTCTTCATCCAAGCGGGGCAGAAGAGGTCTTCCATCCGATTGAAGTCTTCATCCAAGCGGGGCAGAAGAGGTCTTCCATCCGATTGAAGTCTTCATTCAGGCGGCATCTTCTATCGACATCCATCTGGAACGGAGCGGCAGCATCCTGAAGACCTCCGACGCGGAACATCCATCCTGGCCGACGACTGAACGACGAATGACGGTTCCTTTAAATGACGTCATCCAAGATGGCGTCCCTCGAATTCCGATTGGCTGATAGGATTCTATCTACAATTTATAACTTTATTATAGTAGCGCTCAGGTCCGCTCAGCAGATTAGGGGTTAATAAGTGTAGGCAGGTGGAGGCGACGTTGTGGGGGGCAGATTAGGGGTTAATAAATATAATATAGGGGTCGGCGGTGTTAGGGGCAGCAGATTTGGGGTACATAAGGATAACGTAGGTGGCGGCGCTTTGCGGTCGGCAGATTAGGGGTTAATAAGTGTAGGTAGCTGGCGGCGACGTTGTGGGGGCAGGTTAGGGGTTACTAAATATAATATAGGGGTCGGCGGTGTTAGGGGCAGCAGATTAGGGGTACATAAGGATAACGTAGTTGGCGGTCAGCAGATTAGGGGTTAAAAAAATTTAATCGAGTGGCAGCGATGTGGGGGGACCTCGGTTTAGGGGTACATAGGTAGTTTATGGGTGTTAGTGTACTTTAGAGTACAGTAGTTAAGAGCTTTATGAACCGGCGTTAGCCCAGAAAGCTCTTAACTACTAACTTTTTTCCTGCGGCTGGAGTTTTGTCGTTAGAGTTCTAACGCTCACTTCAGCCACGACTCTAAATACCGGAGTTAGAAAAATCCCATTGAAAAGATAGGATACGCAATTTACGTAAGGGGATCTGCGGTATGGAAAAGTCGCGGCTGAAAAGTGAGCGTTAGACCCTTTTTTGAGTGACTCCAAATACCAGAGTTAGCCTAAAACCAGCGTTAGGAGCCTCTAACGCTGGTTTTCACGGCTAACGCCAAACTCCAAATCTAGGCCAATGATAGTTGGTAAAGGCATGAATTTCCATTAAACAAGATATCATGGGATATAAGTTAAAATAGACCAAATAACTTAAGTATATAAAGTGTACTTTGGGTAAAGTTCTAGTAGACACATTTAGTAGGCAATATCTAGTAAGCAACTGCACAAAGTAATGGTCAAATGTATATTCAGCAGAGAGACAGTAATTAAACAGTTCAATACTCTGCAGATTGCAGATATACTTGCGGTTTTCCTGAGTAGAAGTGTTCCGATATCATTATGGCAACTGGGAGGCTGAGTGAGCAGGGTGTCTGCTGAGAAATCCGTTGAGGCTGTGTGAACAACGAGACAGATGAGTAGAGAAGTGATGCAGTTTGTCGGCAATAGTTGTAAATCCAGGAAACTTGCAAAGACAGGATATCAATGAAGGCTGGAAGTGCTGTTGTTAGCACACAGGTAAACAAAAGTACCATAATGAGCGGAAGACAAAATCATCAAAGTAAAATATGAACTCCGAACAGGAGTAGCAGAAAAAGTTCAGGGAGCACAAGGCTTAGAGTTGATCCAAAAGATATAATAGGAACAAAATAATCAAGCAACGATGATAGGAGGAAGTTACCTTTTATAGGTTGTAATTGAAGAGGAGGTGCCAGTCTTAAAGAGACAATAAGGAGTATTACACCATCTTGGATTGCGTACCTTGCATTGAAGATTCAGTGTACGGTGGCGACCATATGAAGAGGGTGCTCCGTGACGGATTTCTTCAGGATGGACCCGCTCTGCACCACCCGACCAAGATAGAAGATGCCGCCTGGATGAAGATTGAAGAGGCCGTCTGGATGAAGACTTATCGCCGCTTGGATGAGGACTTCGCCGCCAGGATGAAGATCGAAGAGGTCGCCTGGATGAAGACTTCTCGCTGCCTGGATGAGGACTTTTCCGCCGGGATGAAGATCGTTCAAGCGGGACTTCAAAAACTGTAAGTGGATCATCTTGGCGTTAGTGTTTTTTAAAGTTTTTTTTGGGTGGGTTTTATTTTTAGATTAGGGTTTGGGCATGTAAAAAAACTAAATGCCCTTTTAAGGGCAATGCCCATCCAAATGCCCTTTTCAGGGCAATGGGTAGCTTAGGTTTTTTTAGGTTTAGTTTTTTTTATTTTGGGGTGATGGTTGGGTGGTGGGTTTTACTGTTGGGGGGTCTTTGTATTTTTTTTGTACAGGTAAAAGAGCTGTTTAACTTAGGGCAATGCACTACAAAAGACCCTTTTAAGGGCCATTGGTAGTTTTTTGTAGGCTAGTTTTTTTTATTTATGGTGGGCTTTTTATTTTGATAGGGCTATTAGATTAGGTGTAATTCTTTTTTATTTTTGATAATTTCGTTTGTTATTTTCTGCAATTTAGTGTTTGTTATTTTTTATAATTTAGTTTTTTTTTTTGTGTAATTACATACTTTGTAATTTTTAGAGTAGTGTTAGAATATTTTTTTAATGTGTAATATAGTTTATTCAATTGGTAGTTAGTTTAATTTTAGTTTATTAATTATATTAGTTTAATTGTAGTGATGTCGCAAACCTAAAAATTTCAAACCGGGCGAACCGCCATTGAGTTCAATAGGCAGGCGAACTTTAAAACCAACAGGGTCTCTTTCTGGCCACAATAGTGATGGAAAAGTTGTTTCAAGGGGACTAACACCTGGATTTTGGCATGCCGGAGGGGATCCATGGCAAAACTCCCACGGAAAATTACTTAGTTGATGCAGAGTCTGGTTTTAAGCCATAAAGGGCATAAATCACCTAACATTCCTAAATTGTTTGGAATAACGTGCTTTAAAATGATGTTGTATCAACCAGGTAGTGTAAGGGTTACGCCCGCTTCACAGTGACAGACCAAACTCCCTGTGTAACGCACCGCAAACAACCGCAAACAGTCCATTTGCACAACCACGAGATAGATAGATTTGATAGATAGATACATAGATTACATAGATCAATACAGGGTAGATGCAATATACATTTGATAGATACGATTGATAGTTAGATGGATTTGATAGATAAAGAGATAGATTTGATAGATATATAATTTTCCAGACAGAGAATTACAAGACATGCGCCAGGGGACATGTATATGGCAGGGAATTTAGGAACCGGGAGATGGGAAAAGATGCTTGGTCGGTCCTCCTACTTCAAATTTGGGGCACTGCGCGTGCAATCTACTGTGGCACCAGATATGAGTGGTGTGTTAAGTAGTACTATTCTGATCAGTTTAATACCTGTTACTCCCCCTATCAGGGGAGGTGTATATGGCATGGATTTTAGGAACCGGGAGATGGAAAAAGATGCTTGGTCGGTCCTCCTACTTCAAATTTGGCCTAAACACAAGTGGCTGTCACAAAACAGTCCGGCCACGAGATGGATAGATTTGATAGATAGATACATAGATTACATAGATCAATAGATGCAATATACATTTGATAGATACAAATTACATAGATCAATAGATGCAATATACATTTGATAGATACGAATTAGATAGATCAATAGATGCAATATACATTTGATAGATACGAATTACATAGATCAATAGATGCAATATATATTTTATAGATACGATTGATAGTTAGATAGATTTGATAGATAAAGAGATAGATTTGATAGATATATAATTTCCCAGACAGAGAATTACAAGACGTGCGGTCTGCGACCCATAGTAAGGTTCTCAGAGGCAGTTGCGGCGCCAGGGGACGTGTATATGGCATGGATTTTAGGAACCGGGAGATGGAAAAAGATGCTTGGTCGGTCCTCCTGCTTCAAATTTGGGGCATTGCGCGTGCAATCTATTGTGCCACCAGATATGAGTTGTGTGTTAAGTAGTACTATTCTGATCAGTTTAATACCTGTTACTCCACCTATCGGGGGAGGTGTATATGGCATGGATTTTCGGAACCGGGAGATGGAAAAAGATGCTTGGTCGGTCCTCCTACTTCAAATTTGGCCGAAACACAAGTGGCTGTCACAAAACAGTCCGGCCACGAGATAGATAGATTTGATAGATAGATAGATACATAGATTACATAGATCAATAGATGCAATATACATTTGATAGATACGAATTACATAGATCAATAGATGCAATATACATTTGATAGATACGAATTACATAGATCAATAGATGCAATATACATTTGATAGATACGAATTACATAGATCAATAGATGCAATATACATTTGATAGATACGAATTACATAGATTAATAGATGCAATATACATTTCATAGATACGAATTACATAGATCAATAGATGCAATATACATTTGATAGATACGAATTACATAGATCAATAGATGCAATATATATTTGATAGATACGATTGATAGTTAGATAGATTTGATAGATAAAGAGATAGATTTGATAGATATATAATTTCCCAGACAGAGAATTACAAGACGTGCGGTCTGCAACCCATGGTAAGGTTCTCAGAGGCAGTTGCGGCGCCAGGGGACGTGTATATGGCATGGATTTTAGTAACCGGGAGATGGAAAAAGATGCTTGGTCGGTCCTCCTGCTTCAAATTTGGGGCATTGCGCGTACAATCTATTGTGCCACCAGATATGAGTTGTGTGTTAAGTAGTACTATTCTGATCAGTTTAATACCTGTTACTCCCCCTATCGGGGGAGGTGTATATGGCATGGATTTTAGGAACCGGGAGATGGAAAAAGATGCTTGGTTGGTCCTCCTACTTCAAATTTGGGGCACTGCGCGTGCAATCTACTGTGCCACCAGATATGAGTGGTGTGTTAAGTAGTACTATTCTTAGCAGTTTAATCCCTGTTATGTGCCTTTTTTTGGTTTGGGTTTTGAAGCCACAGTGCAGCACCAGAGGCCAGAAAAATTAGGCATGTACACATGCATGAAAAATTAGGTATTGTTGCAGCCGCTGCTGTAGCAGCGGCCTGAAAAATTGATGTTTGTTTGACAGTTAGAAAGTGCCCTAAAACATTGTGGCTTGAACCCTAGTTGTTGGGGGATAAGTCACGCAAGTCATCCGGCATTCGAAGATAAAATACAGCAGCGTGTGAACCATTTTTAGCCCAAGGCAGCTCATCTCATCAGGCCTTTTTTACTCTAATGTATCGCCCAATGTCAGTCCCTTCGGGATCCATCCCTCATTCATTTTAATAAAGGTGAGGTAATCAAGACTTTTTTGACCTAGGCGACTTCTCTTCTCAGTGACAATACCTCCTGCTGCACTGAAGGTCCTTTCTGACAGGACACTTGAAGCGGGGCAGGCCAGAAGTTCGATTGCAAATTGGGATAGCTCAGGCCACAGGTCAAGCCTGCACACCCAGTAGTCAAGGGGTTCATTGCTCCTCAGAGTGTCGAGATCTGCAGTTAAGGCGAGGTAGTCTGCTACCTGTCGGTTGAGTCGTTCTCTGAGGCTGGATCCCGAAGGGCTGTGACGATGCATAGGAGTTAAAAAGGTCCGCATGTCCTCCATCAACAACACGTCTGGAAAGCGTCCTGTCCTTGCCGTCGTGGTCGTGGGAGGAGGAGTATTACTTTCACCTCTTCCCCTGTTGGATTCCCGTTGTGCTGTGGCATCACCCTTATACGCTGTGTAAAGCATACTTTTTAATTTATTTTTGAACTGCTCCATCCTTTCCGACTTGCGGGAATTCGGTAACATTTCAGTCACTTTATGCTTATACCGGGGGTGTAGTAGTGTGGACACCCAGTACAGTTTGTTCTCCTTCAGCTTTTTTATATGAGTGTCCCTCAACAGGCACGACAGCATGAAAGACCCCATTTGCACAAGGTTGGATGCCGAGCTACTCATGTCCCGTTCCTTATCCTCACTGATCTCACTGAAGGTATCTCCTTCCCCCCAGCCTCGTACAACACCACGGGTACCAGATAGGTGACAACAAGCACCCTGGGATGCCTGTTGTGCTTGGTCTTCCTCCTCCTCCTCAAAACCACATTCCTCCTCTGACTGCTCTTCCTCACAATCCTCTTCCTGTGTTGCCGCTGGTCCAGCAAGCGATGCTGATAAGGCTGTTTCTGGTGGTGATGGTGACCACAACTCTTCCTCTTCACGCTCATCTACGGCCTGATCCAGCACTCTTCACAGGGCATGCTCCAGGAAGAAAACAAATGGTATGATGTCGCTGATGGTGCCTTCGGTGCGACTGACTAGGTTTGTCACCTCCTCAAAAGGACGCATGAGCCTACAGGCATTGCGCATGAGCGTCCAGTAACGTGGCAAAAGAATTCCCAGCTCCCCAGAGGCTGTCCTAGCACCCCGGTCATACAAATACTCGTTAACGGCTTTTTCTTGTTGGAGCAGGGGGTCGAACATTAGGAGTGTTGAATTCCAATGTGTCGGGCTGGCGCAAATCAAGCGCCTCACTGGCAGGTTGTTTCGCCACTGGATATCTGACAAGTGCGCCATGGCCGTGTAGAAACGCCTGAAATGGCCACACACCTTCCTGGCCTGCTTCAGGACGTCCTGTAAGCCTGGGTACTTATGCCCAAAGCGTTGTACAATCAGATTACACACATGTGCCATGCACGGCACATGTGTCAACTTGCCCAATTTCAATGCCGCCAACAAATTACTTCCGTTGTCAGAAACCACTTTGCCGATCTCCAGTTGGTGCGGAGTCAGCCACTGATCCACCTGTGTGTTCAGGGTGAACAGGAGTGCTGCTGCGGTGTGACTCTCTGCTTTCAGGCAAGTCAACCCCAAGACGGCGTGACACTGCCATATCCGGGATGTGGAATAGTACCTGGGGAGCTGGGGGGGTGCCGTTGATTTGGAGCAAGATGCAGCAGCAGAAGAGGACTCAGCCAAGGAGGTTATGGAAGAGGATGGAGTAGGAGGAATAGAGGAGGTGGCAGCAGGCCTGCCTGCAAGTGGTGGCGGTGTCACCAACTCATCCTCTGCAGAGCCAGGCATTCCATGCTTGGCAGCCGTGAGGGTTTACCCAATGCGCAGTTTAGGTAATATACCTGCCCTGACCATGCTTTGCAGACCAGCTATCAGTGGTCAGATGGACCCTTGCCCCAACACTATGTGCCAGACATGCCATTACTTCCTTTCGCACAATCGAGTACAGGTTGCGGATTGCCTTTTGTGAAAAGACATTTCGGCCGGGTACCTTCCACTGCGGTGTCCCAATAGCTACAAATTTTTTGAACGCCTCAGACTCCACCAGCTTGTATGGTAAAAGCTGGTGGGCTAAGAGTTCAGACAAGCCAGCTGCTCGGAAGAGAGACGGATTGGCGGATGGTTGAGAGGGGGCAAGGAGCACAGCAGTGGTTGACGTGGCTGAAGATGCTGGACCAGGAGGAGGATGGCGGCTTTGAGTTTGTATGCTGCTTCTACTCATGTGTTCATCCCATAGGCATTTGTGATGTGAGATCATGTGCCTTCGCAAAGCAGTTGTACCTTGGTGGGTGTTGGACTTCCCACGACTCAGTTTCTTTTGGCACAGGTTGCAAATGGCATTGCTGTTGTCAGAGGCAGACACATAAAAAAATGCCACACTGCTGAGCTCTGCGATGACGGCATTCTGGTGGTGGCAACAGCATGCGTTGATTGGCGTGCTGTCTGGCTGACCCCGGGTGCCGATGCATGCTGTCTGACTTTGCCACTAGCTCCTTGCGATGACCTCCCCCTGCTTCCAACTCGTCTCCTCCTCCTGCTCCTCTCTGTCTCCCCATCTGAACTTTCCCCCTGTTCTTCTTCTCTTCTACCGGGCGCCCACGTGATATCCACGGACACATCGTCATCATCAACCCCTTCACTTGTATCTGACAACTCAACAATGGAAGCAACGGCGGGTACAACATCATCATCATCATCATCATCATCACACTGTGTGTTCCATATCTGTAATGCTGCCTGACTGAGACATATCACAGTTATCTAAATCCTCTGTCAATGATGGTTGCGCATCACTCATTTCTTCCCACTGAGGTGTACATAACTCCTCTGACAGATCAAGTGAGGCGGCTGTGGTGCTAGTGTCGGCAGTGTCGGCAGGCGGGCGAGTGGTAAGTTGAGAGGTGCCCGAAGCTAAGCTAGAGGAGGAGGATGGTGCGTCAAGGTTACGAGCGGAAGCTGTAGAAGATTGGGTGTCCTGTGTTATAAAGTCAACTATTTCATCAGAACTTTTCGTGTTCATGGTACGTGGCCTAACACTGGGCATTATTCTATGGCCAAAGGGAATCACAGCACCACGACCACGATGGCCCCTGCGGGTTGGCCTGCCTCTGCCTGTCATTTTTTTTTCAATTAGTTCTACTATGCGTGCAAGCTACTGTGAGTGGGCACAGTATACGCTGTGAGCCTGACACAAAAAAGCAGACTGATGTTTCACAGTCAAAATAGTTTTTTATTTTTTAAATGTTCACTTACACTACTATTATTAAACAAGATAATGTGAGTGGTGGCACTGGACAAGTGGGCACAGTATACGCTGTGAGCCTGACACAAAAAAGCAGACTGATGTTTCACAGTCAAAATATTTTTTTTATTTTTAAATGTACACTTACACTACTATTAAACAAGATATGAGTGGTGGTGGCACTGGACAAGTGGGCACAGTATACGCTGTGAGCCTGACACAAAAAAGCAGACTGATGTTTCACAGTCAAAATAGTTTTTTTATTTTTAAATGTACACTTACACTACTATTAAACAAGATATGAGTGGTGGCACTCGGCAAGTGGGCACAGTATACGCTGTGAGCCTGACACACACGCTGGCAGCGGCAGTCTGGCCTGGCAACTGCAATTAGATTACACTAGCAGACTGATGTAAAAGTTGTTTTTAAAAAAAATTACACTACTGTTACACCAGATATGACTGGTGGTAGCACTGAGAAAGAAGGCACAGTATATGCTGTGAGCCTGACACACAGGCTGGCAGTGGCAGGCTGGCCTGGAAACTGAAATTAGATTACACTAGCAGACTGATGTAAAAGTTTTTTTTTTTTTTAAATTACACTAATGTTACACCAGATATGAGTGGTGGCACTGAGCAAGTAGGCACAGTATATGCAGTGAGCCTGACACACAGGCTGGCAGTGGCAGGCAGGCAACTGCTATTAGATTACACTAGCAGACTGATGTAAAAGTTTTTTTAAAAACATTTACACTACTGTTACACCAGATATGACTGGTGGTGGCACTGAGGAAGTAGGCACAGTATATGCTGTGAGCCTGACACACAGTCTGGCAGTGGCAGGCTAGCCTGGCAACTGAAATTAGATTACACTAGCAGACTGATGTAAAAGTTTTTTGTTTTTTTTAAATTTACACTAATGTTAGACAAGATATGAGTGGTGGCACTGAGCAAGTAGGCACAGTATATGCGTGGCAGGCAGGCAACTGCTATTAGATTACACTAGCAGACTGATGTAAAAGTTTTTATAAAAAAATGTACACTACTGTTACATCAGATATGACTGGTGGTGGCACTGAGCAAGTAGGCACAGTATATGCTGTGAGCCTGACACACAGGCTGGCAGTGGCAGGCTGGCCTGGCAACTGAAATTAGATTTCACTAGCAGACTGATGTAAAAGTTTTTTTAAAATTTTTTACACTAATGTTAGACAAGATATGAGTGGTGGCACTGAGCAAGTAGGCACAGTATATGTTGTGAGCCTGAGAGCCTGACACACAGGCTGGCAGTGGCAGGCAGGCAACTGCTATTAGATTACACTAGCAGACTGATGTAAAAGTTTTTTTTTTTTAAAAATGTACACTACTGTTACACCAGATATGACTGGTGGTGGCACTGAGAAAGTAGGCACAGTATAAGCTGTGAGCCTGACACACAGGCTGGCAGTGGCAGGCTGGCCTGGCAACTGAAATTAGATTACACTAGCAGATTGATGTAAAAGTTTTTTTTTTTAATTTTACACTAATGTTACACCAGATATGAGTGGTGGCACTGAGCAAGTAGGCACAGTATATGCTGTGAGCCTGACACACAGACTGGCAGTGGCAGGCAGGCAACTGCTATTAGTTTACACTAGCAGACTGATGTAAAAAAAATGTTTTAAAAAAATTACACTACTGTTACACCAGATATGACTGGTGGTGGCAATGAGCAAGTAGGCACAGTATATGCTGTTAGACTGACACACAGGCTGGCAGTGGCAGGCTGGCCTGGCAACTGAAATTAGATTACACTAGCAGACTGATGTAAAAGTTTTTTTAAAAACATTTACACTACTGTTACACCAGATATGACTGGTGGTGGCACTGAGGAAGTAGGCACAGTATATGCTATGAGCCTGACACACAGTCTGGCAGTGGCAGGCTAGCCTGGCAACTGAAATTAGATTACACTAGCAGACTGATGTAAAAGTTTTTTTGTTTTTTTTAAATTTACACTAATGTTAGACAAGATATGAGTGGTGGCACTGAGCAAGTAGGCACAGTATATGCTGTGAGCCTGACACACAGGCTGGCAGTGGCAGGCAGGCAACTGCTATTAGATTACACTAGCAGACTGATGTAAAAGTTTTTATAAAAAAATGTACACTACTGTTACATCAGATATGACTGGTGGTGGCACTGAGCAAGTAGGCACAGTATATGCTGTGAGCCTGACACACAGGCTGGCAGTGGCAGGCTGGCCTGGCAACTGAAATTAGATTTCACTAGCAGACTGATGTAAAAGTTTTTTTTAATATTTTTTACACTAATGTTAGACAAGATATGAGTGGTGGCACTGAGCAAGTAGGCACAGTATATGTTGTGAGCCTGAGAGCCTGACACACAGGCTGGCAGTGGCAGTCAGGCAACTGCTATTAGATTACACTAGCAGACTGATGTAAAAGTTTTTTTTTTTTTAAATTACACTACTGTTACACCAGATATGACTGGTGGTGGCACTGAGCAAGTAGGCACAGTATATGCTGTTAGACTGACACACAGGCTGGCAGTGGCAGGCTGGCCTGGCAACTGAAATTATATTACACTAGCAGACTGATGTAAAAGTTTTTTTTTTTAAATTTACACTAATGTTACACCAGATATGAGTGGTGGCACTGAGCAAGTAGGCACAGTATATGCTGTGAGCCTGACACACAGGCTGGCAGTGGCAGGCAGGCAACTGCTATTAGATTACACTAGCAGACTGATGTAAAAAATTTTTTTTACAAAAATTACACTACTGTTACACCAGATATGACTGGTGGTGGCACTGAGCAAGTAGGCACAGTATATGCTGTGAGCCAGACACACAGGATGGCAGTGGCAGGCAGGCAACTGCTATTAGATTACACTAGCAGACTGATGTAAAAGTTTTTTTAAAAAAAATGTACACTACTGTTACAACAGATATGACTGGTGTTGGCACTGAGCAAGTAGGCACAGTATATGCTATGAGCCTGACACACAGGCTGGCAGTGGCAGGCTGGCCTGGCAACTGAAATTAAATTACACTAGCAGACTGATGTAAAAGTTTTTTTTTTTTAAATTTACACTAATGTTAGACAAGATATGAGTGGTGGCACTGAGCAAGTAGGCACAGTATATGCTGTGAGCCTGACACACAGGCTGGCAGTGGCAAGTAGGCAACTGCTATTAGATTACACTAGTAGACTGATGTAAAAGTTTTTTTTTTAATTTACACTACTGTTACACCAGATATGACTGGTGGTGGCACTGAGCAAGTAGGCACAGTATATGCTGTGAGCCTGACACACAGGCTGGCAGTGGCAGGCTGGCCTGGCAACTGAAATTAGATTACACTAGCAGACTGATGTAAAAGTTTTTTTTTTTTAATTTACACTACTGTTACACCAGATATGACTGGTGGTGGCACTGAGCAAGTAGGCACAGTATATGCTGTGAGCCTGACACACAGGCTGGCAGTGGCAGGCTGGCCTGGCAACTGAAATTAGATTACACTAGCAGACTGATGTAAAAGTTTTTTTTTTTTTTTTTTAAATTACACTAATGTTACACCAGATATGAGTGGTGGCACTGAGCAATTAGGCACAGTATATGCTGTGAGCCAGACACACAGGCTGGCAGTGGCAGGCAGGCAACTGCTATTAGATTACACTAGCAGACTGATGTAAAAGTTTTTTTAAAAAAAATTTCACTACTGTTACAACAGATATGGCTGGTGGTGGCATTGAGCAAGTAGGCACAGTATATGCTGTGAGCCTGACACACATACTGGCAGTGACAGGCTGGCCTGGCAACTGAAATTAGATTACACTAGCAGACTGATGTAAAAGTTTTTTTTTTAAATTTACACTAATGTTAGACAAGATATGAGTGGTGGCACTGAGCAAGTAGGCACAGTATATGCTGTGAGCCTGACACACAGGCTGGCAGTGGCAGGCTGGCCTGGCAACGGAAATTAGATTACACTAGCAGACTGATGTAAAAGTTTTTTTTAAAAAAATTACACTAATCTTACACCAGATATGAGTGGTGGCACTGAGGAAGTAGGCACAGTATATGCTGTGAGCCTGACACACAGGCTGGCAGTGGCAGGCTGGCCTGGCAACTGAAATTAGATTACACTAGCAGACTGATGTAAAAGTTTTTTTTAAAAAAAATTACACTACTGTTACATCAGATATGACTGGTGGTGGCACTGAGCAAGTAGGCACAGTATATGCTGTGAGCCTGAGAGCCTGACACACAGGCTGGCAGTGGCAGGCAGGCAGGCAACTGCTATTAGATTACACTAGCAGACTGATGTAAAAGTTTTTTTTTTTAAAAATGTACACTACTGTTACACCAGATATGACTGGTGGTGGCACTGAGAAAGTAGGCACAGTATATGCTGTGAGCCTGACACACAGGCTGGCAGTGGCAGGCTGGCCTGGCAACTGAAATTAGATTACACTAGCAGATTGATGTAAAAGTTTTTTTTTTTAATTTTACACTAATGTTACACCAGATATGAGTGGTGGCACTGAGCAAGTAGGCACAGTGTATGCTGTGAGCCTGACACACAGACTGGCAGTGGCAGGCAGGCAACTGCTATTAGTTTACACTAGCAGACTGATGTAAACAATTTTTTTTTAAAAATTACACTACTGTTACACCAGATATGACTGGTGGTGGCACTGAGCAAGTAGGCACAGTATATGCTGTTAGACTGACACACAGGCTGGCAGTGGCAGGCTGGCCTGGCAACTGAAATTATATTACACTAGCAGACTGATGTAAAAGTTTTTTTTTTTAAATTTACACTAATGTTACACCAGATATGAGTGGTGGCACTGAGCAAGTAGGCACAGTATATGCTGTGAGCCTGACACACAGGCTGGCAGTGGCAGGCAGGCAACTGCTATTAGATTACACTAGCAGACTGATGTAAAAATTTTTTTTTAAAAAAATTACACTACTGTTACACCAGATATGACTGGTGGTGGCACTGAGCAAGTAGGCACAGTATATGCTGTGAGCCAGACACACAGGATGGCAGTGGCAGGCAGGCAACTGCTATTAGATTACACTAGCAGACTGATGTAAAAGTTTTTTTTTAAAAAATGTACACTACTGTTACAACAGATATGACTGGTGTTGGCACTGAGCAAGTAGGCACAGTATATGCTATGAGCCTGACACACAGGCTGGCAGTGGCAGGCTGGCCTGGCAACTGAAATTAAATTACACTAGCAGACTGATGTAAAAGTTTTTTTTTTTTAAATTTACACTAATGTTAGACAAGATATGAGTGGTGGCACTGAGCAAGTAGGCACAGTATATGCTGTTAGACTGACACACAGGCTGGCAGTGGCAAGCAGGCAACTGCTATTAGATTACACAAGCAGACTGATGTAAAAGTTTTTTTTTTTAAATTTACACTACTGTTACACCAGATATGACTGGTGGTGGCACTGAGCAAGTAGGCACAGTATATGCTGTTAGACTGACACACAGGCTGGCAGTGGCAGGCTGGCCTGGCAACTGAAATTATATTACACTAGCAGACTGATGTAAAAGTTTTTTTTTTTAAATTTACACTAATGTTACACCAGATATGAATGGTGGCACTGAGCAAGTAGGCACAGTATATGCTGTGAGCCTGACACACAGGCTGGCAGTGGCAGGCAGGCAACTGCTATTAGATTACACTAGCAGACTGATGTAAAAAATTTTTTTTAAAAAAATTACACTACTGTTACACCAGATATGACTGGTGGTGGCACTGAGCAAGTAGGCACAGTATATGCTGTGAGCCAGACACACAGGATGGCAGTGGCAGGCAGGCAACTGCTATTAGATTACACTAGCAGACTGATGTAAAAGTTTTTTTTTAAAAAATGTACACTACTGTTACAACAGATATGACTGGTGTTGGCACTGAGCAAGTAGGCACAGTATATGCTATGAGCCTGACACACAGGCTGGCAGTGGCAGGCTGGCCTGGCAACTGAAATTAAATTACACTAGCAGACTGATGTAAAAGTTTTTTTTTTTTAAATTTACACTAATGTTAGACAAGATATGAGTGGTGGCACTGAGCAAGTAGGCACAGTATATGCTGTTAGACTGACACACAGGCTGGCAGTGGCAAGCAGGCAACTGCTATTAGATTACACTAGCAGACTGATGTAAAAGTTTTTTTTTTTAAATTTACACTACTGTTACACCAGATATGACTGGTGGTGGCACTGAGCAAGTAGGCACAGTATATGCTGTTAGACTGACACACAGGCTGGCAGTGGCAGGCTGGCCTGGCAACTGAAATTATATTACACTAGCAGACTGATGTAAAAGTTTTTTTTTTAAAATGTACACTAATGTTACACCAGATATGAGTGGTGGCACTGAGCAAGTAGGCACAGTATATGCTGTGAGCCTGACACACAGGCTGGCAGTGGCAGGCAGGCAACTGCTATTAGATTACACTAGCAGACTGATGTAAAACATTTTTTTTACAAAAATTACACTACTGTTACACCAGATATGACTGGTGGTGGCACTGAGCAATTAGGCACAGTATATGCTGTGAGCCAGACACACAGGCTGGCAGTGGCAGGCAGGCAACTGCTATTAGATTACACTAGCAGACTGATGTAAAAGTTTTTTTAAAAAAAATTTCACTACTGTTACAACAGATATGGCTGGTGGTGGCATTGAGCAAGTAGGCACAGTATATGCTGTGAGCCTGACACACATACTGGCAGTGACAGGCTGGCCTGGCAACTGAAATTAGATTACACTAGCAGACTGATGTAAAAGGTTTTTTTTTTTTAAATTTACACTAATGTTAGACAAGATATGAGTGGTGGCACTGAGCAAGTAGGCACAGTATATGCTGTGAGCCTGACACACAGGCTGGCAGTGGCAGGCTGGCCTGGCAACGGAAATTAGATTACACTAGCAGACTGATGTAAAAGTTTATTTTAAAAAATTAAGCTAATCTTACACCAGATATGAGTGGTGGCACTGAGGAAGTAGGCACAGTATATGCTGTGAGCCTGACACACAGGCTGGCAGTGGCAGGCTGGCCTGGCAACTGAAATTAGATTACACTAGCAGACTGATGTAAACGTTTTTTTTTAAAAAAAATTACACTACTGTTACATCAGATATGACTGGTGGTGGCACTGAGCAAGTAAGCACAGTATATGCTGTGAGCCTGACACACAGGCTGGCAGTGGCAGGCTGGCCTGGCAACGGAAATTTGATTACACTAGCAGACTGATGTAAAAGTTTTTTTTAAAAAATTACACTAATCTTACACCAGATATGAGTGGTGGCACTGAGGAAGTAGGCACAGTATATGCTGTGAGCCTGACACACAGGCTGGCAGTGGCAGGCTGGCCTGGCAACTGAAATTAGATTACACTAGCAGACTGATGTAAAAGTTTTTTTTATTTTTTTATTTACACTAATGTTACACCAGATATGACTGGTGGCACTGAGCAAGTAGGCACAGTATATGTTGTGAGTCTGACACACAGGCTGGCAGTGGCAGGCTGGCCTGGCAACTGAAATTAGATTACACTAGCAGACTGATGTAAAAGTTTTTTTTTTTTTTTTTTTAAATTACACTAATGTTACACCAGATATGAGTGGTGGCACTGAGCAATTAGGCACAGTATATGCTGTGAGCCAGACACACAGGCTGGCAGTGGCAGGCAGGCAACTGCTATTAGATTACACTAGCAGACTGATGTAAAAGTTTTTTTAAAAAAATTTCACTACTGTTACAACAGATATGGCTGGTGGTGGCATTGAGCAAGTAGGCACAGTATATGCTGTGAGCCTGACACACATACTGGCAGTGACAGGCTGGCCTGGCAACTGAAATTAGATTACACTAGCAGACTGATGTAAAAGTTTTTTTTTTAAATTTACACTAATGTTAGACAATATATGAGTGGTGGCACTGAGCAAGTAGGCACAGTATATGCTGTGAGCCTGACACACAGGCTGGCAGTGGCAGGCTGGCCTGGCAACGGAAATTAGATTACACTAGCAGACTGATGTAAAAGTTTTTTTTAAAAAAATTACACTAATCTTACACCAGATATGAGTGGTGGCACTGAGGAAGTAGGCACAGTATATGCTGTGAGCCTGACACACAGGCTGGCAGTGGCAGGCTGGCCTGGCAACTGAAATTAGATTACACTAGCAGACTGATGTAAAAGTTTTTTTTAAAAAAAATTACACTACTGTTACATCAGATATGACTGGTGGTGGCACTGAGCAAGTAGGCACAGTATATGCTGTGAGCCTGAGAGCCTGACACACAGGCTGGCAGTGGCAGGCAGGCAACTGCTATTAGATTACACTAGCAGACTGATGTAAAAGTTTTTTTTTTAAAAAAATGTACACTACTGTTACACCAGATATGACTGGTGGTGGCACTGAGAAAGTAGGCACAGTATATGCTGTGAGCCTGACACACAGGCTGGCAGTGGCAGGCTGGCCTGGCAACTGAAATTAGATTACACTAGCAGATTGATGTAAAAGTTTTTTTTTTTAATTTTACACTAATGTTACACCAGATATGAGTGGTGGCACTGAGCAAGTAGGCACAGTGTATGCTGTGAGCCTGACACACAGACTGGCAGTGGCAGGCAGGCAACTGCTATTAGTTTACACTAGCAGACTGATGTAAACAATTTTTTTTAAAAAATTACACTACTGTTACACCAGATATGACTGGTGGTGGCACTGAGCAAGTAGGCACAGTATATGCTGTTAGACTGACACACAGGCTGGCAGTGGCAGGCTGGCCTGGCAACTGAAATTATATTACACTAGCAGACTGATGTAAAAGTTTTTTTTTTTAAATTTACACTAATGTTACACCAGATATGAGTGGTGGCACTGAGCAAGTAGGCACAGTATATGCTGTGAGCCTGACACACAGGCTGGCAGTGGCAGGCAGGCAACTGCTATTAGATTACACTAGCAGACTGATGTAAAAAAATTTTTTTAAAAAAATTACACTACTGTTACACCAGATATGACTGGTGGTGGCACTGAGCAAGTAGGCACAGTATATGCTGTGAGCCAGACACACAGGATGGCAGTGGCAGGCAGGCAACTGCTATTAGATTACACTAGCAGACTGATGTAAAAGTTTTTTTTTAAAAAATGTACACTACTGTTACAACAGATATGACTGGTGTTGGCACTGAGCAAGTAGGCACAGTATATGCTATGAGCCTGACACACAGGCTGGCAGTGGCAGGCTGGCCTGGCAACTGAAATTAAATTACACTAGCAGACTGATGTAAAAGTTTTTTTTTTTTAAATTTACACTAATGTTAGACAAGATATGAGTGGTGGCACTGAGCAAGTAGGCACAGTATATGCTGTTAGACTGACACACAGGCTGGCAGTGGCAAGCAGGCAACTGCTATTAGATTACACTAGCAGACTGATGTAAAAGTTTTTTTTTTTAAATTTACACTACTGTTACACCAGATATGACTGGTGGTGGCACTGAGCAAGTAGGCACAGTATATGCTGTTAGACTGACACACAGGCTGGCAGTGGCAGGCTGGCCTGGCAATTGAAATTATATTACACTAGCAGACTGATGTAAAAGTTTTTTTTTTTTAAATTTACACTAATGTTACACCAGATATGAGTGGTGGCACTGAGCAAGTAGGCACAGTATATGCTGTGAGCCTGACACACAGGCTGGCAGTGGCAGGCAGGCAACTGCTATTAGATTACACTAGCAGACTGATGTAAAACATTTTTTTTACAAAAATTACACTACTGTTACACCAGATATGACTGGTGGTGGCACTGAGCAATTAGGCACAGTATATGCTGTGAGCCAGACACACAGGCTGGCAGTGGCAGGCAGGCAACTGCTATTAGATTACACTAGCAGACTGATGTAAAAGTTTTTTTAAAAAAAATTTCACTACTGTTACAACAGATATGGCTGGTGGTGGCATTGAGCAAGTAGGCACAGTATATGCTGTGAGCCTGACACACATACTGGCAGTGACAGGCTGGCCTGGCAACTGAAATTAGATTACACTAGCAGACTGATGTAAAAGGTTTTTTTTTTTAAATTTACACTAATGTTAGACAAGATATGAGTGGTGGCACTGAGCAAGTAGGCACAGTATATGCTGTGAGCCTGACACACAGGCTGGCAGTGGCAGGCTGGCCTGGCAACGGAAATTAGATTACACTAGCAGACTGATGTAAAAGTTTATTTTAAAAAATTAAGCTAATCTTACACCAGATATGAGTGGTGGCACTGAGGAAGTAGGCACAGTATATGCTGTGAGCCTGACACACAGGCTGGCAGTGGCAGGCTGGCCTGGCAACTGAAATTAGATTACACTAGCAGACTGATGTAAACGTTTTTTTTTAAAAAAAATTACACTACTGTTACATCAGATATGACTGGTGGTGGCACTGAGCAAGTAAGCACAGTATATGCTGTGAGCCTGACACACAGGCTGGCAGTGGCAGGCTGGCCTGGCAACGGAAATTTGATTACACTAGCAGACTGATGTAAAAGTTTTTTTTTAAAAATTACACTAATCTTACACCAGATATGAGTGGTGGCACTGAGGAAGTAGGCACAGTATATGCTGTGAGCCTGACACACAGGCTGGCAGTGGCAGGCTGGCCTGGCAACTGAAATTAGATTACACTAGCAGACTGATGTAAAAGTTTTTTTTATTTTTTTATTTACACTAATGTTACACCAGATATGACTGGTGGCACTGAGCAAGTAGGCACAGTATATGTTGTGAGTCTGACACACAGGCTAGCAGTGGCAGGCTGGCCTTCTGGCAACTGAAATTAGATTACACTAGCAGACTGATGTAAAAGTTTTTTTTCAAACAATTTACACTAATGTTACAACAGATATGAGTGGTGGCACTGAGGATGGAAGTAGGCACAGTATATGCTGCGAGCCTGACACACAGGCTGGCAGCACTAGTGGCAGGCTGGCCTTGCAACTGAAATTAGATTACACTAGCAGACTGATGTAAAAGTTTTTTTTTTTTAAATTTACACTAATTTTACACCAGATATGACTGGTGGTGGCACTGAGCAAGTAGGCACAGTATATGCTGTGAGCCTGACACACAGGCTGGCAGTGGCAGGCTGGCCTGGCAACTGAAATTAGATTACACTAGCAGACTGATGTAATTTTTTTTTTTTAAATTTACACTAATGTTACACCAGATATGACTGGTGGTGGCACTGAGCAAGTAGACACAGTATATGCTGTGAGCCTGACACACGCTGACAGGCAGGCAAATGCAATTAGATTACAAAGAAAAAAAAAAAAGACTGATGTTCTAGCCCTAAAAAGGGCTTTTTGGGGTGCTGTCCTTACAGCAGAGATCAGATGAGTCCTTCAGGACTGTAGTGGACACTGAATACACTAGCCTAGCTATCAATTTCCCTATAAAATCATCAGCAGCAGCACTATCCCTCCTCTCACTAAGAATGCAGGATCAGAATGAATCTAAAATGGCTGCTGCCCAGGAGCTGGGAGGGAGTGTCTGCTGCTGATTGTCTGAAATGTGTCTGCAGACTGTGAGATACAGGGTCAAAGTTTACTCAATGATGACGAATAGGGGGCGGATCGAACATCGCATATGTTCGCCCGCCGTGGCGAATGCGAACAAGCTATTTTCGCCGGGAACTGTTCTCCGGCAAATTGTTCGCGACATCACTATTTAATTGTTAGTTTAAACTTAGTTTTTTTAATTTGACAGGTAAGTTTAAATTTATTTTAAGCTAGGGAAATTGTAATTTTAATATAAAGTTAGGGGGGCATTACGTTTAGGGGTTAGTAGTTTAAATTAGTTTATTGCGATGTGGGGGGCTTTCGGTTTAGGGGTTAATAGTTTAATTTATTATATTTTGTTGTGGGGGGTTTTCGGTTTAGGGGTTAATAGGTTTATTATAGTGGCGGTGGTGTCGGGCTTAATAACTTTAGTATAGTGGGGGAGATGTGGGCAGACGGCAGATTAGGGCTTACTAATATTTAAATAGTGTTTGCGATGCAGGAGGGTGGTGGTTTAGGGCTTAATAACTTTATTATAATGGTGACAATGTCGGGGAGCGGCGGAATAGGGGTTAATAAATTTTATTAGTGGCGGCGATGTAGGGAGCGGCAGATTAGGGTTTAATAAATTTAATATAGTGTTTGCAATATGGGAGGGCCTCGGTTTAGGGGTTAATAGGCAGTTTATGGGTGTTAGTGTACTTTTTAACACATTAGTTATGAGTTTTATGTTGCAGCTTTGTAGCATAAAACTCATAACTACTGACTTTAGATGGCGGTTCAGATCTTGTCGTTTTAGGCTGTAACGCTCACTTTTTAGCCTGACCGCAAATCTCGTAATATCAGCGCTATGGGAATCCAATGAAAAAACTTCATTTTTACGAGTGCGGTACTGAAGTTGCGTTACAGGCTAAAAGGCTTACGGTACACATATACCGACAAGACTCATAATGACTGCAGTGCTGTTTTAACACTAAAAATACCATATTTTCAGCATTAAAAGACAAACGCACTAACTTGTAATCTAGCTGAGTGTCTGGACTGCTATTAAACACAACACAGCCCCCACTGCACTAACTCTAGTACACTCACCATCAGTGCCTTTTCCACATCTGATATTGGACAGCAAAAGCACACCCCATGCCTCCAAGAATGTAAAACCTTGAAAATGCCATTAACAGAAATGCAAAGCTAAAAACCACCGGAACACCATAATCTACATATATAATATTACTCCACAAACACTAATGCCTAGATTTAGAGTTTTGCGGCCAAAGGGGTGCGTTAGCTACGCATGCTTTTTTCTGGCCGCACCTTTTAAATACCGCTGGTATTTAGAGTTCACAGAAGGGCTGCGTTAGGCTCCAAAAAAGGAGCGTAGAGCATATTTACCGCAACTGCAACTCTCGATACCAGCGGTGCTTACGGACGTGGCCAGCTTCAAAAACGTGCTCGTGCACGATTCACTCATAGGAAACAATGGGGCAGTTT
Source organism: Bombina bombina (assembly GCF_027579735.1). Taxonomy (NCBI): domain Eukaryota; kingdom Metazoa; phylum Chordata; class Amphibia; order Anura; family Bombinatoridae; genus Bombina; species Bombina bombina. The sequence continues at coordinate 941,229,967 of NC_069504.1, read as the reverse complement.
GAGCTGAAAAAAAACCTAGCACCTGCAAAAAAGCAGCGTTCAGCTCCTAACGCAGCCCCATTGTTTACTATGGGGAAACACTTCCTATGTCTGCACCTAACACCCTAACATGTACCCTGAGTCTAAACACCCCTAACCTTACACTTATTAACCCCTATTCTGCCGCCGCCGCTATTGCTGACCCCTGCATTTTATTATTAACCCCTAATCTGCCGCTCCGTACACCGCCGCAACCTACATTATCCCTATGTACCCCTAATCTGCTGCCCCTAACACCGCCGACCCCTATATTATATTTATTAACCCCTAATCTGCCCCCCACAACGTCGCCGCCAGCTACCTACAATAATTAACCCCTAATCTGCCGACCGCATCTCACCGCTACTATAATAAAGTTATTAACCCCTAATCCGCCTCACTCCCGCCTCAATAACCCTACAAGAAATGGTATTAACCCCTAATCTGCCCTCCCTAACATCACCAACACCTAACTTCAATTATTAACCCCTAATCTGCCGACCGGAGCTCGCCGCTACTATAATAAATTTATTAACCCCTAAAGCTAAGTCTAAACCTAACACTAACACCCCCCTAAATTAAATATAATTTAAATCTAACGAAATAAATTAACTCTTATTAAATAAATTATTCCTATTTAAAGCTAAATACTTACCTGTAAAATAAACCCTAATATAGCTACAATATAACGAATAATTATATTGTAGCTATTTTAGGATTAATATTTATTTTACAGGCAACTTTGTATTTATTTTAACCAGGTACAATAGCTATTAAATAGTTAAGAACTATTTAATAGCTAAAATAGTTAAAATAATTACAAAATTACCTGTAAAATAAATCCTAACCTAAGTTGCAATTAAACCTAACACTACACTATCAATAAATTAATTAAATACAATACCTACAATTATCTACAATTAAACCTAACACTACACTATCAATAAATTAATTAAATACAATACCTACAAATAAATACAATGAAATAAACTAACTAAAGTACAAAAAATAAAAAAGAACTAAGTTACAAAAAATAAAAAAATATTTACAAACATTAGAAAAATATTACAACAATTTTAAACTAATTACACCTACTCTAAGCCCCCTAATAAAATAACAAAAACCCCAAAATAAAAAAATGCCCTACCCTATTCTAAAATTAAAAAAGTTCAAAGCTCTTTTACCTTACCAGCCCTGAAAAGGGCCCTTTGCGGGGCATGCCCCAAAGAATTCAGCTCTTTTGCCTGTAAAAAAAAACATACAATACCCCCCCCCCAACATTACAACCCACCACCCACATACCCCTAATCTAACCCAAACCCCCCTTAAATAAACCTAACACTAAGCCCCTGAAGATCTTCCTACCTTATCTTTACCACGCCGGGTTCACAGATCGATCCAGAAGAGCTCCTCCGATGTCTTGATCCAAGCCCAAGCGGGGGGCTGAAGATGTCCATGATCCGACTGTGGGGGGCAGATTAGGGGTTAATAAATATAATATAGGGGTCGGCGGTGTCAGGGGCAGCAGATTAGGGGTACATAGGTATAATGTAGGTTGCAGCGGTGTACAGAGAGGCAGATTAGGGGTTAATAATAATATGCAGGTGTCAGCGATAGCAGGGGTGGCAGATTAGGGGTTAATACATATAACATAGTGGTCGGCGATGTTAGGGGCAGCAGATTAGGGGTACATAGGGATAACGTAGCTGGCGGTGGTGTACAGAGCGGCAGATTAGGGGTTAAAAAAATTTAATAGAGTGGCGGCAATGTGGGGGGACCTCGGTTTAGGGGTACATAGGTAGTTTATGGGTGTTAGTGTACTTTAGAGCACAGTAGTTAAGAGCTTTATAAACCGGCGTTAGCCCAGAAAGCTCTTAACTACTGACTTTTTTCTGCGGCTGGAGTTTTGTCGTTAGATTTCTAACGCTCACTTCAGCCACGACTCTAAATACCGGAGTTAGAAAGATCCCATTGAAAAGATAGGATACGCAATTTACGTAAGGGGATCTGCGGTAGGGAAAAGTTGCGGCTGCAAAGTGAGCGTTAGACCCTTTCCTGACTGACTCCAAATACCAGCGGGCGGTAAAAAACAGCGTTAGGAGCCTCTAACGCTGGTTTTGACGGCTACCGCCCAACTCTAAATCTATGCCTAAGTTTTTGGGATCTACTTTGTTTCTGAAAAGCTGCTACCAAAAAGCAAAGAAATATGACACTAAGCTTATATTCTCTAATGTCTTTGATTTCATTGTAAAGAGAACAATGATAAAATAAGACATCTTTACTTGCTATGCAATATATGTGTTTGCTTTCTATATACTGTAAGTTTTCAGGCATTTGCTATTATTAAATAAATGAAAGCCAAAATTTAGTGTTCAACATAGCATAATATGTCCTTGATGTCACATTGATATTCAAAACAAGATAAATTTCTAAGGGCAACACATAGATATATGAGTAAAATTGATGAGTCCTCTTGTAGAGGGGATAGGTTAATTTTATGTCTTGTATGATTAATATTGGTTTCCTAACAAAAAGTTAGCATGGAAATGGAGTTATCTGCCTATTAGTAAAGCAAATTTCAATTCAACACGCATTTTGGCTAAGCTCTTTTTATAGTAATTTATTCTTCTTTGTTGAAGTTAAGTTTGATGGAAAGTTTTGCTGCCAACACTTGGGAACTCTACATTCACAAATGGATTTCATTTGTGATATGCAGAGTATCTGGGTTTTACATTCTTAATATAATTTGCTGTGATATTTATTTTAAGGACAAAAATGTTATGAAACCTCTAAAGCAATATTAAATGTCTATTTTTTAATTTTATAATACCACAACAATTTCTTACTCTTACTTCTCTATAATTAGAATGGTATATGAGATAAATAAAACCTGCAAATAAGATGCCTTCAATAAAGTCTTTTATATCACATACATAAAATAAAATCTGTATAAAATAGCAGTGACTTGGGAAACATATGTGCAACCAGCAGATAACTTTTTTGAGCATTTTTTAATTTTAATGAGCTTGTTTCTGTTAAAAATAAATCTTATACTGATAGCAAAATTGTTATAAAAGCTAATCTCTTTCTGTTGAAATACTTCATCTCACTATGTGCCTTCCTATATCTTTTGTCTTGCTTTTAGAGATTTTTAAGGAACCATACAGATTCCAGATTAAGCCATATTCAAAGGCAATCTGTCTCTTAATCCTATTCATTGTGGGATATTGTTGGACATCTGAACATTTTATATTTGATTTAAACATTACTCTGAAAATATAATGTAATTATTTCATCTTATTTGGATTCCAATTCCTTTACTCCATATGACAAAGAACATAATTATCTACTGATGTTTTGGGTAACTATTAGTTTGGCTAATTACAGAATTTTCATCACTATTAACTGTTTGTGTAATGCCTTTACAATCCTTTCTCTGATTTACTCATAAACCTATAATAGGAACTAATAGGAAATTTGGTACGATTATGTGACTGCTATTTTATAAATTTAGCTTTGATCCTTTTGTTTTCAGCTATTTAACTGTTAAAATATTTTTAAAGTTGTTAACTTTTTTCTTGGTTACAATATCCAGTGCAACTATGCTATGATGTCTTGATTTTAATGTTCAATTTATTCCAGATTGTGAGCACTTTTTCATAAGATTAAGGATCAGTCTACTCCAGAATTTTTATTGTTTTAAAAAGATAGACAATACCCTTATTTCCCATTCACCAGTTTTGCATAACCAACATGAATATATTAATATACTTTTTTTTCCAATAATTTTTATTAGTTTATAATAGTTACAGATGCATACACATGAATATCCATGCAAAAAACAAACAATTTTAAACAAATTAGTACGAGTTACATGTCGGTACTACAGCCTTTAACCATCAGGCTATATATTAACAAAAGCTAGTTAAAGAGTCATACATAGCTCATAACAATAAAAATAAGGGAAAGGAAGGGTATGGATGGGAGGGAATCAAGAATTTTTGATGCATGTAGATCCGAGATTAACATTTATTTTCAAACCTCAAAGTGGAGAATTCGGTAGTATATTCTGGTTCCACAGAAAGAGAATATTAACAGTGATCCGACTTGTTGTAATAACTATAGTACATTTCTTCCAAATTCATAACATGTTTAATTTCATTTAACCAATGTTGTATAGTTGGAATCTGCGTTTTCTTCCACATACGTGGGATGAGCCTCTTGGCACTATTAATCATTATCTGAAATAGCCCCGTCTTATACTGGCAATGTAGGTGTGGAAGTTTGTCAAGTAGTATTGTCTGGGAGTCTAGAACTATATTTTGATTTAGTTTTTGGTTGATATGGACCATAACCTGGTCCCAAAATGGTCTGATCCTGGAACAGTCCTACCTGGGGGTCGATCCGATAAAAATCGTCGCCCGCAAAAGTCGGCGACGCCACTATTTGCGCGGGTTTGGTATCCTATATACGGCGTAACCTAGAAGTTACGCGCGTATATTTCTGCCGTCGCCCGTAGTTTTTTGGGCCATAGGCAGGTATACCAAACCCGCGCAATTTGGTATCCAATATACAGCGTAAGGACTTACGTGGCGAAAATTGAGAAATCTTACTCCATTTTCACCTCGCCACAAAAAGCAGCCGTAAGAAGCCTTACGCTGACTATTGGAGCCCCGTAACTCCCTAAACTGGCTGCTAAAATAAACCTAACACCTAACGCATGCGCAATGTCTATCTCCCTGTCAACCACGATCTTCTAAAATAAACCTAACACCTAACGCATGCGCAATGTCTATCTCCCTGTCAACCGCGATCTTCTAAAATAAACCTAACACCTAACGCATGCGCAATGTCTATCTCCCTGTCAACCGCGATCTGCTAAAATAAACCTAACACCTAACGCATGCGCAATGTCTATCTCCCTGTCAACCGCGATCCCCCGCCGCAATCCCTAATAAAGTATTTAACCCCTAAACCGCCGCCATCTACATAAACTAACCCCCTACTGTGAGCCCCTAAAACCGCCACCATCTAACTGATCTATCCCCTAATGTGAACCCATAAAACCACCACCATCTAACTGATCTATCCCCTAATGTGAACCCCTTACACCGCCGCCATCTATATTAAAATTATTAACCCCTAATTTAATCTACCTACTCCGCCGCCAGCTATATTATCTATATTAACCCTAAGTATATTATAGTTAATATAGTTATTACATTATATATATATATTAACTATATTAACCCTAATTATATTAAGGTTAATATAGTTAATATAGTTACTATAGTATTTATATAAACTATATTAACTCTATCTAACCCTAACACCCCTAACTAAATTCTTATTAAATAAATATAATTCATATTATAAACTAAAATATTCCTATTTAAATCTAAATACTTACCTATAAAATAAACACTAAGGCCTAGATTTGGAGTTCGGCGGTAAAAGGGCTGTTAACGCTCCGCAGGCTTTTTTCTGGCCGCACCATAAATTTAACTCTGGTATCGAGAGTTTAAACAAATGCTGCGTTAGGCTCTAAAAAAGGAGCGTAGAGCATTTTTATCAGCCACTCGGAATTCGAGGGACGCCATCTTGGATGACGTCCCTTAAAGGAACCGTCATTCGTCGGGAGACAACGGAAGAAGAGGATGGATCCGCGTCGCCTGCTTCAAGATGGACCCGCTCCGCACCGGATGGAAGAAGATTGAAGATGCCGCTTGGAGAAGATGTTTGCCGGTCCGGATGTCCTCTTCTTGCCGGATAGGAGGAAGACTTTGGAGCCTCTTCTGGACCTCTTCAGCACCGGATGATGGATCGCCAACCCCCGCTTGGGTTGGATGAAGATGTTGGAGCCAGGACGGATCGGTGAACCTGGTATGGTGAAGACAAGGTAGGAAGATCTTCAGGGGCTTAGTGTTAGGTTTATTTAAGGGGGGTTTGGGTTAGATTAGGGGTATGTGGGTGGTTGGTTGTAATGTTGGGGGGGGGTATTGTATGTTTTTTTTTACAGGCAAAAGAGCTGAAATCCTTGGGGCATGCCCCGCAAAGGGCCCTGTTCAGGGCTGGTAAGGTAAAAGAGCTTGTAACTTTTTTAATTTAGAATAGGGTAGGGAATTTTTTATTTTGGGGGGCTTTGTTATTTTATTAGGGGGCTTAGAGTAGGTGTAATTAGTTTAAAATTGTTGTAATATTTTTCTTATGTTTGTAAATATTTTATTATTTTTTGTAACTTAGTTCTTTTTTATTTTTTGTACTTTAGCTAGTTTATTTAATTGTATTTATTTGTAGCAATTGTGTTTAATTAATTTATTGATAGTGTAGTGTTAGGTTAATTGTAGGTAATTGTAGGTAGTTTATTTAATTAATTTATTGATAGGGTAGTGTTAGGTTTAATTATATCTTAGGTTAGGATTTATTTTACAGGTAAATTTGTTATTATTTTAACTAGGTAACTATTAAATAGTTCTTAACTATTTAATAGCTATTGTACCTGGTTAAAATAATTACAAAGTTGCCTGTAAAATAAATATTAATCCTAAAATAGCTATAATATAATTATAATTTATATTGTAGCTATATTAGGATTTATTTTACAGGTAAGTATTTAGCTTTAAATAGGAATAAGTTATTTAATAAGAGTTAATTTATTTCGTTAGATAAAAATTATATTTAACTTAGGGGGGTGTTAGTATTAGGGTTAGACTTAGCTTTAGGGGTTAATACATTTATTATAGTAGCGATGAGCTCCGGTCGTCAGATTAGGGGTTAATAATTGAAGTTAGGTGTCGGCGATGTTAGGGAGGGCAGATTAGGGGTTAATACTATTTATGATAGGGTTAGTGAGGCGGGTTAGGGGTTAATAACTTTATTATAGTAGCGCTCAGGTCCGCTCGGCAGATTAGGGGTTAATAAGTGTAGGCAGGTGTCGGCGACGTTGAGGGGGGCAGATTAGGGGTTAATAAATATAATATAGGGGTCGGCGGTGTTAGGGGTAGCAGATTAGGGGTACATAGGGATAACGTAGGTGGCGGCGCTTTGCGGTCGGAAGATTAGGGGTTAATTATTTTAAGTAGCTGGCGGCGACGTTGTGGGGGCAGGTTAGGGGTTAATAAATGTAATACAGGGGTCGGCGGGGTTAGGGGCAGCAGATTAGGGGTACATAAGTATAACGTAGGTGGCGGTCGGCAGATTAGGGGTTAAAAATTTAAATCGAGTGGCGGCGATGTGGGGGGAGCTCGGTTTAGGGGTACATAGGTAGTTTATTGGTGTTAGTGTACTTTAGGGTACAGTAGTTAAGAGCTTTATGAACCGGCGTTAGCCAGAAAGCTCTTAACTCCTGCTATTTTCAGGCGGCTGGAATTTTGTCGTTAGAGCTCTAACGCTCACTTCAGAAACGACTCTAAATACCGGCGTTAGAAAGATCCCATTGAAAAGATAGGATACGCAATTGACGTAAGGGGATCTGCGGTATGGAAAAGTCGCGGCTGAAAAGTGAGCGTTAGACCCTTTAATCACTGACTCCAAATACCAGCGGGCGGCCAAAACCAGCGTTAGGAGCCTCTAACGCTGGTTTTGACGGCTACCGCCGAACTCCAAATCTAGGCCTAAGATAGCTACAATGTAATTAATAATTACATTATAGCTATGTTAGGGTTTATATTTATTTTACAGGTAAATTGTTAATTATTTTAACTAGGTATAATAGCTATTAAATGGTTATTAACTATTTAATAGCTACCTAGTTAAAATAATTACCCAATTACCTGTAAAATAAATCCTAACCTAAGTTACAAATACACCTACACTATCAATAAATTAAATAAACTACAAATATCTATCTAAAAATACAATTAAATAAACTAAACTAAATTACAAAAAAAAAAAAAACACTAAATTTCAAAAAATAAAAAAAAGATTACAAGATTTTTAAGCTAATTACACCTATTCTAAGCCCCCTAATAAATAATAAAGCCCCCCAAAATAATAAAATTGCCTACCCTATTCAAAATTAAAACAAGTTCAAAGCTCTTTTACCTTACCAGCCCTTAAAAGGGCCTTTTGTGGGGGCATGCCCCAAAGAAAACTGCTCTTTTGCCTGCAAAAAAAAACACAATACCACCCCCCAACATTACAACCCACCACCCACATACCCCTAATCTAACCCAAACCCCCCTTAAATAAACCTAACACTACCCCCCTGAAAATCTCCCTACCTTGTATTCACCCCGCCGGGCAGAACTCCTGATCCGATCCGGGCGATGTGTTCCAGCAAGCGGCAGTGAAGTCTTCTTCCATCCGGGCGATGTCTTGAAGCAAGCGGCAGAGAGTCTTCTTCCATCGGCGACGTCTTCAAGCAAATCGGCATCTTCAATCTTCTTACTTCGCTCCTCCGCCGCGGAGCATCCTTCCGGCACGACGACTTCCCGACAAATGAGGTTCCTTTAAATGATGTCATCCAAGATGGCGTCCGTTGAATTCCGATTGGCTGATAGGATTCTATCAGCCAATCGGAATTAAGGTAGAAAAATCTGATTGGCTGATTGAATCAGCCAATCAGATTCAAGTTCAATCTGATTGGCTGATTGGGTTATTATACTTAATATATATATAATATAATAATAATATTACCTGTATTAACCCTAATATAATTAGGGTTAATATAGTTAATATATATAATATAATAACTATATTAACTATATTAACGGTGTAGGGGGATTAGATTAGGGGTTAATACATTTATTATAGGTGGCCGCGGTGTAGGGGGATGTAGATTGTAGGCAAAAGAGCAGTTTACTTTGTGACAAAGCCCCGCCAAAAGCCCTTTTAAGGACTGGCAAAAGAGCTGTTACTTTGGGGCATGCCCCGCAAAAAGCCCTTTTAAGGGCTGGCAAAAGAGCTGTTACTTTGGGGCAATGCCACGCAAAAAGCCCTTTTCAGGGCTATTTGTAGGGTTAGACTTAGGTTTAGTGGTAGGGATAGTTTAGTATTTTAGGGGTTAAATAATTTAATATAGATGGCGGCGGGGTAGGGGATTAGATTAGGGGTTAATAATTTTAAAATAGATAGCGGCGGGGTAGGGGCTCACTTTAGGGGGTAGGTAAGGTAGATGGCGGCAGTGTTAGGGGCTCACTTTAGGGGGTTATAGATTTAATATAGCTGGCGGCAGTTTAGGGGTTAATAACTTTATTAGGTAGCGGTGGTTTAGGGGTTAATACATATTTTATTGTTAGGATAGTGAGGGGGGATAGCGGATAGAGGGTTAGACGTGTCGGGCTATGTTAGGGAGGCATGTTAGACGTGTCGGGCTATGTTAGGGAGGCGTGTTAGACAGTGCGGGTGATTTAGACTTTAGTCAGGTTTTGTAGGTGCCGGCAGTTTCTAACGTGCCGCAAGTCACTGGCGACGCCAGAAATTTGTACTTGCGCAGATTTCTGGACATCGCTGGTTTATCCGACTTACGGCACGTTAGCATCTGACGGCGACATATATGGGATAGCTCGAGTTGCGAGCTGAAACTGCGGGCGACGCGGGTTCCCTCGCTTGCGCCGCAAACTGCGATCTATATCGGATCGCGCCCCTGATATGCGACAATGTACCCTGTCCTCCACATTTCCTCCAGCATTTTGGGGAGACTACTGGATATATTCTGTGTAAGCGCACAGGTGTTAAGTACCACCTGGACAATAACTTATAGTTAGTCTCCACTATACCCGCTGATATGGATGATTTTTTGATCAATTTGAAACAGTGTTCCCAGGTAGAGTCGCTTATTTGTGTTTTTAGTTCTATTTCACAGAGTGTTCGAAAGGAAGAAGGGTTTTGTGGCTCTGAGAATAATAATAATTTATATGTTGACGATATCAGATGTTTAGGTGTGTTAGGCAGCAAAAACAGCATCTCAAAGGGAGTGCAAGGTCTGCTAAATTGTTTCATATCTGGATGATTCAGTTTAAAATATTAATATACTTTTTACCTCTTGTGATTACATTGTGTTTCAGACTGTTCCCTTATTTCAGTTATTTTGACAGACTTGCATTTTAGCCGATCAGTGCTGACTCATAAATAACCCCACGGGAGTGAGCACAATGTTATCTATATGGCGCACATGAACTAGCGCTACCTAGCTGTAAAAAACTGTCAAGGGCTTTGAAATTAGTATATGAGTCTTCCTAGGTTTAGCTTTCAACAAAGAATACCAAGAGAACAAAGTAAATGTTATGATAATATGAACCTTCCTAGGTTGATCTTTCAACGAAGAATACTAAAAGAACAAAGCAAATCTGATGATAAAAGTAAATTGGAAAGTTGTTTAAAATTGCATGCTCTATCTGAATCATGAAAGTTTACTTTTGAATTGTTTATCCCTTTAACATAACCTTTTATTCCTTTAAAAGAACAATAAACACCTTAATATTAGATTTCAATATAAAATGTTTAGTTATGTGCAGTAAAACAACTTCACAGTATACATTCATTAGTTATTGTGCCCCCTTTTCATGTAATTTTGCAAATTCATAGGGCACCCTGTTGGCCTATCCAGGCTAACCTTTCTTCATACAGGTCCTTAATTGGCTTTAACAGATAATAACTGTGAAACAAAGCACTTGATACTAAATATGTCCATGGCCAGCTTTTCTGCAAACTCAAGGCGAGACTAGTTCCTCCAGATAAGGCAAATGGTTGGTGGAATTAGACTTGGCTGATATGTTATTCTAAACCAACACAACAAAGTATCTTGGATTTACAATGTTTTTGCTGTGCCTTTAAAATTTAGGGGCCTATTTATTACTGTGCGAGCAGACATGATCGGATATTGTGGATCATGTCCACTGCACATCGATAAATGCCGACATCATACGCTCTCAGCATTTATCATTGCACCAGCAGTTCTTGTGAACTGCTGGTGCAATACCGCCCCCTGCAGATTTGCAGCCAATCGGCCGCTAGCAGGGGGTGTCAATCAACCCGATCGCATCGCATAGAATAGGGTTCACTTTATAAGCCTTTAAAGGAACATGATATCCAAATGTTTAAGCATTTGAAAGTTATGCAGCATAGCTGTATAAAGCTGACTAGAAAATATCACCTGTTATAAGGAATATATTTACCTCAACATTTCCCAATTATTCAAACCCTACTGTAAAGAATGCTAGTCCCAGGTGCATCTGGTATGTGCAGGCACAATCATACGGCTAGATTACGAGTTTTGCGGTAAGATGAAAATGCAGCATTAACAGGTCCTAATGCTGCATTTTCACTACCGCTGCTATTACGAGTCTTGCAGGTTTAGGAGCACCGCACATTTTTTTGGCCTTACCGCAAACCGATTTACGTAAACTTCGTAAACCTTTTTTTCTATGGGACTTTCATAGCGCCGGTATTACTAGCCTGTCCTGGGAGGCCAAAAAGTGAGCGGTACACCCTCTAACTCCAAGATTCCTAACGCATTCTAAAGTCAGTAGTTATGAGTTTTACACTACAAAGCCGTAGCATAAAACTCATAACTAAAGTTCTAAAAAAGTACACTAACACCCATAAACTACCTATTAACCCCTAAACCCGCATCGCAAACACTATAATAAAATTTTTAACCCCTAATCTGCCGCTATGGACATCGCCGCCACTAAAATAAACATATTAACCCCTAAACCGCTGCACTCCCGTCTCGCAAACACTAGTTAAATATTATTAACCCCTAATCTGCTGCCCCTAACATCGCTGCCACCTACATTATACTTATTAACCTCTAATCTTCCGCTCCGGACATCGCCGCAAACCTGCATTATATTTATTAACCCCTAATCTGCTGCCCCCAACATCGTCTCCACCTACCAACATTTATTAACCCCTAATCTGCCGTCCCCAATGTCGCCGCCACTATATTAAATGTATTAACCCCTAAATCTAAGTCTAACCCTAACCCTAACACCCCCTAACTTAAATATAATTTAAATAAATTTAAATAAAATTACTATAATTAACTAAATTATTCATATTTAAAACTAAATACTTATACCTATAAAATAAACCCTAAGATAGCTATGATATAACTAATAGTTACATTGTAGCTAGCTTAGGGTTTATTTTTATTTTACAGGCAAGTTTGTATTTATTTTAACTAGGTAGAATAGTTACTAAATAGTTATTAACTATTTAATAACTACCTAGCTAAAATAAATACAAACCTATGTTACACTAACACCTAACCTAACCCTACAATTAAAATAATAAATAAATTAAATTATCTTAGCTAAATCACAAAAAAAAACAAATAAACACTAAATTACACAAAATAAAAAACAATTTACAGATCTTTAAACTAATTACATGTAATCTAATAAAAAAAGCCCCCCCAAAATAAAAAAAAACCCTAACCTAAACTATACTATCAATAGCCCTTAAAAGGGCCTTTTGCGGGGCATTGCCCCAAAGAAATCAGCTCTTTTACCTGTAAAAAAAAATACAACCCCCCCAACAATAAAACCCGCCATCCACACAACCAACCCCCCAAATAAAAGCCTAACTAAAAAAAACTAAGCTCCCCATTGCCCTGAAAAGAGCATTTTGATGGGCATTGCCCTTAAAAGGGCATTTAGCTCTATTGCAGGCCCAAAGCCCTAACCTAAAAAATAAACCCACCCAATTCACCCTTAAAAAAATCCTAACACTAACCCCCGAAGATTCACTTACCGGGAGAAGTCTTCATTCAAGCGGCAAGATGTCCTCAATGAAGCCAGCAGAAGTGGTCCTCCAGATGGCCAGAAGTGGTCCTCCAGATGGGCAGAAGTCTTCATCCAGACGGCATCTTCTATCTTCATCCTTCCGACGCAGAGCGGCTCCATCTTCAAGATATCCGGCGTGGAGCATCCTCTTCAAACAACGTCTTCTTCGGAATGAATATCACTTTAAGTGACGTCATCCAATATGGTGTCCCTTAGATTCCGATTGGCTGATAGAATTCTATCAGCCAATCGAAATTAAGGTAGAAAAAATCCTATTGGCTGATGTAATCAGCCAATAGGATTGAGCTGGCATTCTATTGGCTTTTCCAATCAGCCAATAGAATGAGAGCTCAATCCTATTGGCTGATTGGATCAGCCAATAGGATTGAAGTTCAATTCTATTGGCTGATTGCATCAGCCAATAGGATTTTTTCAACCTTAATTCTGATTGGCTGATAGAATTCTATCAGCCAATCGGAATCGAAAGGACGCCATCTTGGATGACATCACTTAAAGTGATATTCATTCCGAAGAAGACGTCATTTGAAGAGGATGCTCCTCGCCGGATTTCTTGAAGATGGAGCCGCTCCGCGTCGGAAGGATGAAGATAGAAGATGCCATCTGGATGAAGAGTTCTGCCCATCTGGAGGACCACTTCTGCCATTCTGGAGGACCACTTCTGCCGACTTCCTTGAGGACATCTTGCCACTTGGATGTAGACTTCTCCCGGTAAGTGAATCTTTGGGGGTTAGTGTTAGGATTTGTTTAAGGTGTATTGGGTGGGTTTATTTTTAGGATAGGGCTTTGGGCCTGCAATAGAGCTAAATGCCCTTTTAAGGACAATGCCCATCCAAATGCCCTTTTCAGGGCAATGGTGAGCTTAAGTTTTTTTAGTTAGGCTTTTATTTGGTTGTGTGGGGGTTGGTTGTGTGGGTGGTGGGTTTTACTGTTGGGGGGGTTGTTTGTATTTTTTTTTTTTTTTACAGGTAAAAGAGCTGATTTCTTTGGGGCAATGCCCCGCAAAAGGCCCTTTTAAGGGCTATTGATAGTTTAGTTTAGGCTAGGGTTTTTTTATTTTGGGGGGACTTTTTTATTTTGATAGGGCTATTAGATTAGGTGTAATTAGTTTAAAGATCTGTAATTTGTTTTTTATTTTCTGTAATTTAGTGGTTTTTTTTGTGATCTAGCTAATTTAATTTAATTCATTTAATTGTATTTAATGTAGGTAATTTATTTAATTGTAGGGTTAGGTTAGGTGTTAGTGTAACATAGGTTAGGGTTTTTTTTTCAGGTCAATTTGTATTTATATTAGCTAGGTAGTTATTAAATAGTTAATAACTATTTAGTAACTATTCTTCCTAGTTAAAATAAATACAAACTTGCCTGTAAAATAAAAATAAATCCTAAACTAGCTACAATGTAACTATTAGTTATATTGTAGCTATCTTAGGGTTTATTTTATAGGTAAGTATTTAGTTTTAAATAGGAATAATGTAGTTAATTATAGTAATTTTCTTTAGATTTATTTAAATTATATTTAAGTTAGGGGATGTTAGGGTTAGACTTAGATTTAGGGATTAATACATTTAATATAGTGGTGGCGACATTGGGGGTGGGAGATTAGGGGTTAATAAATATAATGTAGGGGTCGGTGATGTTGGGGGCAGCGGATTAGGAGTTAATAAGTATAATGTAGGTGGCGGAGTGGCAGATTAGGGGTTAATAAGAATAATGTAGGTGTTGGCGATGTCGGGGACGACAGATTAGGGGTTAATAAGTGTAAGATTAGGGGTGTTTAGACTCATGTTAGGGTGTTAGGTGTAAACATAACCTTAGTTTCCCCATAGTAATCAATGGGGCTGCGTTACTGAGCTTTACGCTGCTTTTTGGCAGGTGTTAGACTTTTTCTCAGCCGACTCTCCCCATTGATGTCTATGGAGAAATTGTGCATGAGCACGTACGACCAGCTCACCGCTGACTTAAGCAGCGCTGTTATTGAAGTGCGGTATGGAGCACAATTTTGCTCTACGCTCACTTCTTGCCTTTTAACGCAGGGTTTGTAAAAACCTGTAATACCAGCGCTGTAGGTAAGTAAGCGTGAGAAAAACTGCACGGTAGCACCGCATAGCTCATAACACAAAACTCGTAATCTAGCCGATAGTATATTTCCTATTCAGTTTAAGGACGTTTACTGTGAAATCTCATGAGATTTCAGTAAAATCTCATGAGATCACAGCAAAGCAATGCATGACCTCAGCACTGCTGATGCTGATTG
Source organism: Bombina bombina (assembly GCF_027579735.1). Lineage (NCBI taxonomy): Eukaryota > Metazoa > Chordata > Amphibia > Anura > Bombinatoridae > Bombina > Bombina bombina. The sequence goes on along the minus strand of NC_069504.1, from coordinate 941,214,943 downwards.
GATATTGTGTGTTTTTTATTCCAACTTTCAGCTTTACAACAGCTGAAGTATAACTATTCACAAAGCACAAACTCTGGTGAGCTGAAGAAAGTTTGAGGGAAATCATCTTCCTTTTTACATAGAGATGTTCATGTCAGCTTTTTACAGTTATGCTGCACCACTTTCAAGTGATTTATCATATGAGTATGCCCCTTTAAGTGAAATAGAACTAAACATGTGCACTTTCACTAAGCATAGATACAATTTATAAGATTGTTTTCAAATAATAGATCAATAATGGATATCTCTAATACATCATTGCACCATACCACAGAGCTATATGGGGGTACCATAAAAATATGCGTGAAGCAAATGAAACAGAAGGATCTGATTGACTTGTTGCCAAGAGGGATAAAAATCAAAGTGATAATTGGGAGACATAAAAAAACAGGATTTCTTAATAAATGAGAATCAAAGGGACATTGTATTAAAAAAAAATCTCTACTCTGTCTAAAAAATGGACATTCCTGTACTAGTTAAACCAATCTTTTCTGAATGAGTTTTCTATATCAGCTAGGTATTTGGTATAATCTGTACATAAAAAATGCATTTCCCGTAAGTTTCACTTTAAATGTTAACAGATTTTACTTCTTATTTCTAACATTTATCTTCTGCTATTTCATATACACGTTAGAACATATTTTTTTATATATGCAACAAGAAAGAGGGGGGTAATATGTAATACAGCTTTTGTTTTTGGGAAATGTGTGGTTCTGTTTCTGACACAGACCAACAACCATCTAGAGCAGGGCTTCTTAAACTTTTTCCACTCATGACCCCTTTTCGTGCCAGAATTTTTTACGTGTCCCTGGGTATATAAAATAGGTATACAAATAAAACATTTACTGATAATAAATCATACTCATACTCGCCCCTTCATGCTCATACTCCCCCCTTCCATGCTCACTCTCCTGCCCCTTCCATACTCCCCCTTCATATTCATACCCCTTCATACTCCCCTTTACACTCATATTTCCTCTTCAATGCTCATACTCTCCCCTTCAATGCTAACTGCCCCTTCCATGCTCACTCCCCTGCACCTTCCATACTCCCCCTTCATATTCATACCCACTTCCATACTCATACTCCCCCTTCATACTCATACTCCCCCCTTCCATGCTCACTGCCCCTTCCATGCTCACTCCCCATGCTCCTTCCATACTCCCTCTTCATATTCATACCCCCTTCATACTCCCCCTTCACACTAATACTCCCCCTTTCCATGCTCATATTGCCCCTTCCATGCTCACTCCCCTGCACCTTCCATACTCCCCCTTCATATTCATACCCCTTTCCATACTCCCCCGTCATACTCATACTCCCCCTTTCCATGCTCATACTACCCCCTTCCATGCTCATACTACCCCCTTCCATGCTCACTGCCCTGCTCTTTCCATACTCCCCCTTCATATTCATACCCCTTTCCATACTCCCCCGTCATACTCATACTCCCCCTTTCCATGCTCATAATCCCCCTTTCCATGCTCATACTACTCCCTTCCATGCTCACTCCCCTGCTCTTTCCATACTCCCCCTTCATATTCATACCCCCTTCATGCTCATACCCTCCCTTCCATGCTCATACCCTCCCTTCCATACTCATACCCTCCCTTCCATACTCATACCCTCACTTCAAAACTCATACCTTCACTTCCATATTTATACTCCCCCATTAGTTACTAATTGACTCATCTGTGCTTGTATATGGATATTCATAAATTCTGGTTTGTTTCCTGCACACATGGAAAGAAAAACTGAATAGCCCTGGTCAGGGAAATTTTTATTAAATATTAAATTCTTTGTCTTCACAGGATCTCTTGAAACCCAAGATTGGGAAACAAAAACTGCAGAAGGCTTGATTAATTAAATCTGATAACACCTGAAAGCAATTTTGCTTACTCGGGGACCAGGTTAATATGTGAGCCATGGTGATAGGGAAAAGAAAAGAAAAAAAGTAAAACAAACTAAGAATAGCTACCAGTACTTTTGCTTACAACTCCTACAAAGATAGGCCTCCTACCATACCTGCTGGGCAAGGACCTTCTCTGCAGGGATCCCTCTTCTCTCCTGAGCAGCACAGTGCACTTGGAGGAAGTGATATATGATCACTTCCTCCCAGCGCTGCCACAGAGAATTGAAGATGGAGTGCTGGGATGAAGCAGGCAGCCGGCCAGCGCTTGGAGTTTGTGCCCTGTGTGTGTGAGTGCAGCAATACTCTACTGGGAGGTAGTTGCTGATTGGTGTCTGCACATATGTGCCTCTTATGATTCATTTAGCTGATGTGTTAAGCTTGCTCCCAGTAGTGCATGCGCTGCTCTTCAACAAAGGAACCCAAGAGAATGAAGCAAATGTGAAAATAGAAGTAAAATTGGAAAGTTGTTTATAATCATATGCTTTTTCTTAATCAAAAAGAAAAATGTGGGCTTCCATGTCCTTTTAAGTGTGATAGGTGACCCAGAGTTTTCTCTTTGGTCACAGATATTCTTCTATAAATATTGGGTTACATAGGGGCCTATTTATCAAAGCGTCAACTGAAAATACGCTGGAATTCCGCATTGTAATTGTCACAAGATTGATCCGCCGTAGTTATCAAAGCATCAAGATTGGCAAATGTTGACATTTATGACGTAAAATACGATCCCACAATCTCAATCCGACACAGATCGATGCGATGTTGAAAAACATAGTATTTGAGCGGAATTGTGTTAATTCGCCCTCCTAATAGACACTATTTGAAGCTCTCACAAAGTTATCAAAAATTCTACAGTTACGCTTGCGTCTTTTCTGACTCAGCGTATCTAGTTTTCATTCCACCACCCTTGATGCCATAGAACTCAATGGGAGTCGGAAAACACAGAAAGCTTATTTTCGATGCTGCAAGAGAATGAAGTATGTTACATAATAAAAGTAAATTAGAAACTTTATTAAAATTGTATACCTTTTTTAAATCAAAAAATATTATTGTTCCACATTTGGTGCACTAGTAGATATAGGGATAAAAATGAAAAATACATGACTACTTATGGATTATGTTACAACTTTGTCTCTCATTACAAAGCAAGGGGACAATATTATTTCTACATATTTGGTGCAAAGTTTTGCCCCAAACTTGTTGCACTAATAGATATAGAGCTAAAAATGAAATAAATATACAACATAATATAGCTAACTTCCTTTTAATTTGTTGGAAAAATCTATGTGCACTATGTTTAAGCCATGTAATAAAGATCCCACTCTCCACTTTGCGCCATATTTGACTCAACACTTTTCGCACCAATTGTGACGCAAACTCCTAAATAACCCACACTAGTGTTTTTTTCCACCACTTTTGACTGGAATATGCATAATCACATGATTTATGACATCAGCCAATCTAATTCAAATACACATTATAAACTATCACTGACAAATCAAATTGCTCGATATTTGTGACATTAATCACTCATCAGAACTTGTTAGTGCCATTTGTTACATTGTGCATTATACTTTGAAAGTATGTATATGTTAAATTAGTATTAAAGATACATTGATGCTGACATTAGGACACACAGTGTAATATTTTAGACAAGGATTTTAACCCTTTAAGGACCATAGCACTTTTCCATTTTATGACCGTTTGGGACCAGGGCTATTTTTGCATTTCTGTGATGTTTGTGTTTAGCTCTAATTTTCCTCTTACTCATTTACTGTACTCACACATATTATATACTGTGTTTCTCGCAATTAAATGGTCTTTCTAAAGATACCATTATTTTCATCATATCTTATAATTTACTATACATTTTTTATAAAATATGAGGAAAAAATAGAAAAAAACACACTTTTTCTAACTTTGACCCCCAAAACCTGTAACAAATCTACAACCACCAAAAACAACCATGCTAAATAGTTTCTACAGTTTGTCCTGAGTTTAGAAATACCCAATGTTTACATGTTCTTTGCTTTTTTTTGCAAGCTATAGGGCAATAAGTACAGGTAGCACTTTGCTATTTCCAAACCATTTGTTTTTCAAAATTTGCATAAGTTACATTTTAACACTGATATCTGTCAGTAATCCCTGAATAACCCTTTACATGTATATATTTTTTTAGTAGACAACCCAAAGTATTGATCTAGGCCCCTTTTGGTATATTTCATGCCACCATTTCACCACCAAATGTGATCAAATAAAATAAATTGTTAACTATTTCACAAACTGTAGGTTTCTCACTGCAATTATTTACAAACAACTTGTGCAATTATGGCACATATGGTTGTAAATGCTTCTCTGGGATCCCCTTTGCTCAGAAATAGCAGACATGTATGGCTTTAGCAGTATTTTTTTGTAATTGGAAGGCTGATAAATGCCGCTGTGGGATAATTAGGTAGCTTGTAGGGAGCTTGTAGGGTTAATTTTAGCATTAGTGTAGTATAGTAGACAACCCAAAGTATTGATCTAAACCCATTTTGGTTTTGATCTAAACCCATCATTTCACCGCCAAATGTGATCAAATAAAAAATCTTTTCACTTTTTCACAAACTTTAGGTTTCTCACTGAAATTATTTACAAACAGCTTGTGCAATTATGGCACAGATGGTTGTAAATGCTTCTCTGGGATTCCCTTTGTTCAGAAATAGCAGACATATATGACTTTGGAATTTCTTTTTGGTAATTAGAAGGCCCCTAAATGCCGCTGCACACCACACTTGTATTATGCCCAGCAGTGACGGGGTTAAGTAGGTAGCTTGAAGGGAGCTTGAAGGGTTAATTTTAGCTTTAGTGTAGAGATAAGCCTCCCACCCGACACATCCCACCCCTTGATCCCTCCCTGACTACTCTCAAACAGCTCTCCTCCCTCCCCCACCTCACTATTGTCACCACCATCTTTAGTACTGGCAGAAAGTCTGCCAGTATAAAAATAAAAAGTTTGTATTTTTTTTTTCATAAATTATATATTTTCTGCAGTGTAGGATCCCCCCTTACCACCCAACCTCCCTGAGCCCCCCCCCAAACAGCTTTCTAACCCTCCCCTCAATCACTATTTGCTGCCATTTTGGGTACTGGCAGCATTTTTGAATAAATGTGTCCATTTATATATATATATATATATATATATATATATATATATATATATATATATATATATATATATATATAAATTTACAAAAATGTGGAAAAAAAACAAAAAAAAACAGAACCTATCTTAATACAAAGACACAGGAATTTTATTCCGGTAAATTATATGTATATGGATCTCGAATGGCTTAGGGTCAGCTAAAATCAGACGTGGTGCAGACCCCTAAAATTTAAATTTAATCCAGTATTATATAGATAAAGAGAAATGGTAGAGCTATATGAGATACCATTAATTAAAGTAGGGGATTTCAGCACTCAAAATATAACCCATTTAATCCAATTCCTTAGAAATGTACGGCTGCAGGGTAACACAGAATCCAAAAAATGAACTACACATGCACAGATTCAAACACATGCAACTAGTTTATTGCAAGAAGCTGCCAACACAAAAATAAACAGCTTAAAATGCTTATCATCTCTAAAATGCACCACTGCAGTGGATTTTTAATAAAGCATACCAAGCAAAATGATATATTATCACAAATATTTTAAGAACTAAATGCTGCAAACAGACTGGTTTAGAACATGTGATCTGCAGGTAACTAACTAATAAAATACAACAACAAATCTTTTGTCAATTTCTCTATAATAGTGACAGAACAAAGTCCTTTATAAAGACCATATGAGTCCTTTGATGGAGGAAATCTGATGTTATACTTTAGTAACAATTTGTATCACTTTGTAATCCAGCTGAGATAAACCTTTTGGCAAACATATGTTCGTTAATTCGGGTTAACCGAGGTGAAAGCGTCCTCTATTGTTAACTAGAACTTGGCATTATTATTGCTTGATAGCAGATAGAACATCTTTCAATGGTGAAAAGCAGAAACAATACAGCAGACCTGTGTTAACGTATTGCAGCAAACATCCGGGAAAACAAAGTCACAGTATCATTGACGAACGGACCGGGACATGAGCCTCTGACATCCTTGTCTCACCTCTCACAACCGCGTCTCCCTGCTCACTGGGGACACAGACTTGCCGGTGTACGTTTTGCTTCTGTATGTAAACCGTATCCAGGCGGTTTATAGGAACCACTTGATTACCGCAAGATCCAGGCTTGCTTCTTCAGTTTGGTTTTTGAAATTCCCGGGCAGGCTTTGGCCAGCTGCTTCATTCACAGGTGCAGTGATAGCTGTTTTCAAGAAAGTCGACGCGCGTTTCGCCCCATAATGCTGAGCGAAACAGGGGCCTCGTCAGGACTGTCCATCTCCTCCTAATTACAGCCTTTATTGCGAAACCAATGAACTGGGAGGTAGCACTTCAGCCAATCAAATTCGCTATTTACACGCACCCTCTTATATTCTGAAACAAAACATTCCTGTTTATAGGTTCATTGATTATCTATATTTTAGATTGATACAAAAAGGTTTGCATTGAAAAGATGGAACATTTTTTATGTTTAGCAACCTCTATACAACAAACAATAAAATCGCATGTGAAAAAACCTTATGCATGTTGCAGCTCAATTAAACTTTATTTCTTTGGTTACCATGTCTAGATGAATGTGCTTTACATAAATCCTATATTAACTTGAATTCTGTAAATTTGAAATGACTTACAGGATAGCTTCAAATGTTTCTATGAAGGTGAACTTGTTTGAGCCACGTAGAACTTGTATATGCCTCTGCCATGTCTGGTCTCATAAGCATATCTCTTAGAGATTTCCCCCTCCGATAACTTATTCTTGGGGGTATGGTGTGCTGGAAAGGTAATGCTATAGTACCGGTGTAATGGGATGTTCAACCTTTAGATATGTCCATAATGATTGTGATATCTGATCATCTTTTCTCAATTCATTGAGATATTCATCAATCCTCATGTACCAAAAATTCAAAGAGAGAAAATATGATGATCATGTAATTAATGATTCTTATCAGCACGCTCGGGAGATGACACAAGAACAAGCCCTATCTACCAGTGAACAAAGAAAGGCAGATCAAGATGTGGATAGATTAACATTTGTCACAGAATATAGACCAGACAAAAGTTCTTATAGGAACATACTGGATGAACACTGGAATATCATTTCAAGTGATAAAGCATTACCTCTCCAGGATACCAGACCCCCAAGAATAAGTTATCAGAGGGGTAAATCTCTAAGAGATATGCTTATGAGACCAGACATGGCAGAGGCATATACAAGTTCTCCGTGGCTCAAACAAGGAAAGAAAACGGGATGTTTCAAATGTTTGGGATGCACCACATGTAGTGCATTAAGTCAGTGCACTGAGTTCACACACCCATGGACTAATAAGCGGTTCAAAATTAAATATCGTGTCACCTGCACCACCACCTACATAATTTATCTTCTACATTGTGTTTGAGGAAAATTTTATGTAGGAAAAACAACAGACGATCTACGTACGAGGATGGCCAACCACAGGGCGGCCATACCAGCTGCAATCAAAGATGGGGATTCTGAACAACCAGTTGCTAGGCACTTTGCCAAACACAAGCATACAGTGAAGGATTTAAAATATGTGATCTTAGACCATGTACCCCCCCTACCAAGAGGGGGGGACAGGGGAAGAGTGCTATTACAAAAGGAGTCCAGGTGGATTCATACCCTGGACACTCTGATCCCAAAAGGACTTAACACTCATTTTGATTTACAGTGCTATTTATAACAACATGCACATATCCTGTTTTTACAACAATAGGTGTATATTCTGTTTTCTCTAGGTGCTGTTTTGACAATGTTGCCTGTGTATTGATATACCTACAATTTGTTTGTTTGTTCAGTGTACTATGGTTTAATTGTGGATACAGATCTAGGTTACAGAATAACATATAGGGTGAGCATACTAGCAGTGAACAATCTTATTGCTCAGCATTGCTGTCTATAATGTAAGTGATTATTATTTTTTACCCTACTATTTTTCATCTTATTTTTTACCCCATTTTTTACCTTATTTTTTACCCTATTTACCTTATTTTTTTACCCTATTTTTCACCCTGGTTTCTGTGAATGCCCAATAGAAGTGACTTAATATGTTCTAGTACCTTTTAAAAATAGGTTTCTAGCGCTGGACTTAAAATACTTAGGCCTCTTTTTATTATAACCTCCTCCTGGTTATATACAATGAAATAAATAATAAACTTTTAAAAAGTGGCGCTTGATTAGCTTTAAGTATTAAAAAACTATGGGTGATGTCAACTTAAACTGTTAAATAACAAACTTTTGTATCTTCAAAAATTATGTCAATGTGAATGTTTTAAAATTTCATTCATAATAACTTCCTATAATATCCCAACTTGAATTTGATGTAGTTTCGTTTATAAACAAATGTCAGCTATTACCAGCTAAGGCAACAAATACGGAACAGTGGCTTTAATTAATAAAGCTTAATTTAATAATATCTCATAAACATACAATAATGGCACATAAAATGAAGATTGAGTTCAATAGATTATCTTCTAAAGTATAGTTGATCAACTAATAAAACATATGGATAAAACAATTTATATATATTACAAAACTCAATATAAAAAAATCACTATAAAAACATAGGCAGAGCAATGAGAGAGAGCCTGGTAAAACCCAAAAAATAAAAAAAAATATAAAGTTAAAAAAAAAAAAAAAGTTTCTTTTCTGATATGAATTGAAGTAAACTTTTTTTGGGATAAATACTTTGTGAAATTGGTTCTCTTTACTGACGGACTTATATGTAAAGTTTATAGTCTTTTTTTTCTTTCTTCTTAAAAACAAATATTTGCTGTTTCAGAAAATTCTTTATATAAATATGTAGCGATATTTGGGTTTAAACAGTGGTGGCCAGCCGTTGTTAAAACTTTCTTTCGCTAAGTGTTATTGTGGAGCAAAGTGTGATGTTACAGATCTTTCATGGATGAATATTAATGCTTGAGGTGGAAATGTGTACAGCCTGCTATGCAGGTAATCTCACCCTCCGGTGTCCTTTCTCCAGGAACAGGGGCGTTTTTAGACAGCACCGCTCCAAGTAGTGAATGGTAGTTGATTCCGGTTGTCTTCAGACTTGCGCAAGTCACCTGGGATGAACCGGTATTATTTTCTCCTATGTAGCTCCTGCTCTTAGTACTCCAATGTACGCAGGAAAAAAAGGTACAGCTTTCACAGATTCCCGGTGGTCAGCTTATCAAAAGTCCTCCCGGTGTACAGCTTACAGAACCTCCCGGCTTAGATGGAAGTCTTTCTCTGATGTTTACACACAGCTTTCTATGCGTTTCACCCAACCTTTGGGCTTTTTCAAGATGCTGTGTAAGTCTGAGTAGGAATTCAAATAATGCCGCCTTTCATTTCATTGGTCAGTTAGAAAATGACGTTTCCTGGGGTCAGTTAGAAAATGACGTTTCCTGGGAAAACCCAGGAAACGTAATTTTCTAACTGACCAATGAAATGAAAGGCAGCATTATTTGAAATGGTATAAATAAAGTCGGGAAAAACCTGAATAACCACCGAGGACTGTTAGTTAACACCAGTCCGATGCTCTTCGCACTGTACTTGACGCTTATGTTTTTTTATAATTAAGGAGATCGTATTCAGGTCCGCGGCAGCAATGTCTGGCGATGTCTGATGCCAGCAAATGCAACATAGTTTACGCTTTGATAAAAAGTCCCTATAGTTACTACATCTTGGTATTTCCTGGGTATTTCTACATCTTGCTATTTTCTTTTAGTGCAGACACTACACAAGGTAGCTTAATCTGAAGGAACCACCCCAGCAACAGGACTGAACTGTATTTGTGTGAGCTTACATGATTTATCTGATACCTGGTTATTAATTAGATATTGAACATTTACAAATGTTATTTAATATTTGTAAGGTCACAAGAAGGTTCTGTAACATTTGTTTTACAGGTTTCTCTTTTATGGATTAACAAAACTTTGTGAACTACATAAAAATGAGCAAGTGTGGATTTCATAATACTTTTGATTTATAAAATACTTTTTAAAATGTGGCCATAAAATCACTGGTGTACTCAAAATGGGAAATAAAAATGTTTTGTAAAGAGAGTGAATATTGCTACAAAAAATGAGTTAAATTCAGGCTTCAATACTAAAACAGCATCCCTAATATATTAAAAGCACTCTAGTTCATTGAACCATAAATAGAATATCTTGCCACTAAAATAAAAGAAGCTGGGATGAAAAGCAAGAGAAATCTGTGCTGTAAGCAAGATGAATAATACTTAAAAAATAAACTATTGATGACTTATAATGTTGAAAATGTGTTATTAAACTAAACTTAAAAAAGATTTTTCTCTTAAATATAGAGGATTGTGTTGCCATAAGACTGATTGATATAGATTAACCAGGCTCCCTTAACACAGAAGACTTTATCTTATTTAAGCCGATTACTTTATTGATTTGCCTTTTTTTTTTAATAACAAGAATTTTGGATTTAGGGCCATTTGACTCAGAAAATTGAAAACTTTCTTACTTATTCGTTTAGATCACTTTTAGAAGGGTTAGCTATATATATTGAATGCTTTATTTGTAGTCAGTAGCCATATCTAGTTTTTTATATTTTAAATAATTGCAATAGACACATGGTGTACAGAATGTGTTGCATTGTTGGAAGACAACTTTGGACATATGTGAAATTAATAATAATTTTCTTTCTTCTTATGGTAAAGTGATTGATTATGTATCTTAACTAGGGATGAATAAATGTGTTACAACATTCGAAAAATTAAACAAATTTGAACACCTTCATTCATTTTAAATTTCATATCTTTGTACAACATTATACCATTTGTTTAATGTAATAGTATTTCTAATGCTTTCTTTAAATGTAATATTCAAATCAAAATGTTCTAATAATTCGATTCAAATTATGCAAGATTCGAATTTGAAAAGTTGAATCAATATATTTGTAATATTTGTAATGCTCTCTTTAAATATAATATTTTTGAATTATGCAACTAAATCTATGCAAATAGAAACATTTGACTAGATATATTTGTATCTATTATGTATTAATTTACTACATTTCCTTCCACTTGAACTATTGAATTTGAATAGTATTTGTTGAATGTAATATTACATGTGAAATTTGTATGTGGTTATTCAATCTAATTATGAACATTCAAAAACAAAAAATACATTTAAAAAACAGAAATAACTTTCAATTACCGAATTTGAATGGAGTTTAATTCTTATCAACATTCGATTGTCCAAAACAAATGTCCACAGGACTATTCGTTCTACCAAATGAATTACACTTTCAGCACATTCGTCCGTCCCTTATCTTAACCAGAGCATCTTAGCTGGGCCAAAACCTTTTTAGCATGACCTATACATTTAATGGATAGTGCAGGTAGCAAATTAGTGTGTTTATTACTCCCATAATGTAGTGATTACTTGCATGCCATACACTTAGCTCACCTTGGCTTAATGTTTGAGCGATGGCCTACATGAATTTTAATGCATTCCCGCATAAAGCCAATTAGGTGAGGGATTTTGTGCACCTGGGCTCTCTGACAGACATATATTGGTATGCCCTAGACTATTGCTTAAGCCATAAAAAATGATTTTGGACTTCTAATATGAGTGCAAAAATAGAAGCACTACTGATTGTTCTTGAGTGCTGTTAATGTACAATAGTGCTAATATTTTTGCAATAGGGCAAAATGTTAAACTATACATAGTATTATAGCAGGACATTAGCAGAGGCTTTAATGTAAACAGTTAAAGGCTTTATTGCATGACAGTACCAGAACATAAACACTGCTTGTTTTCAGCAAACCAAAAAAAAACCAAGGTGCTATACCTTTAAAGATACCAGGAAAACTTTCTACTTCAGTACTCTTGAATCTTTTCTATGCCCTCACTGTTAACCTGCCTAGTAATTCAGTTTTTTAATCCCCACCACAGGTATGTCTGCCAGAAAGTTAACTCTTTCACTGCTAACTACTTTAAACATAAGTGATTACAGAGAAATTATGTGCAGTGGCATCACTAGGGTTGGTGTCACCCGGTGCGGTAAGTTATGGTGTCACCCTCCCCCCAGAAAGCAGACACACATAAACACAAAAACACAGGCACACACACATACAAACACTCAGACACACTTTAAAACACACTCAGATGCACACACAAACACTCGGAAACACACTCAGACACACACACCAAAACACTCAGACACATACACAAAAACTCTCAGACACACACACACACACAGACAAAACACTCAGACACACACACACAAAAACACTCAGGCACACACACAAACACTTAGACACACAAAAAACACTCAGACACACACACAGAAACACTCAGACACACACACACACACACACAAAAGCACTCAAACACACACACAAAAACTCAGACACACACACACATACAAAATATGTAAACTGCACTGCATTAATTATAAAGCTCATGCCTAGAGCTGCTCCCTGGCTCAGCAGAGCATCAAATGAAAGATAAACAGAGCACTCTAAAAATAAATCACTAAATAAAAGGTTTAGGCGCGCAAACTATGAAAATTCTGCTCTCTGACTCTGTTCCAAGTCTGTCAGTGCACAGCCCCGGGCCGTGTGCCTACCGCTTCTTATGGCCAAGCACCTCTGCTCTCTGCCCACCCCCAGACCCCCGTCCACCCTCCCCTCCTACCTCTTCAGTGTGCACTTAGTGTACCGTAACCCTACCGGTCTAGTGGGCGTCATACGTGGCTCCTTCACTTTAGAGACAGTGTCAGACAGTCATGCGGTCAGGTGCCAGGCATCCTCCTCATGATTTCCCAGTTCCCGTTTAGAGAGACAGCACAGCAGTGAGTGACTCCACTGCTCCACATGTCACTGAGTAGTGAGCACAGATAGGCAGACAGGTTTAGGCTAGCAGCGCAACTTCGCAAGCCCCAGGGCATGCCCACAACATTCATAGTGAAATTGGGCAGGGGAGGAGAAAAGTAGAAACAAGCAACAGCAGCCAGGAAAACTATTTGTGGAAATTGCAGCGCTGACTCAAGGGGCAAAAAAATAAAGCGTCTACAACTTCCCCAGTCCCACTAATGTTCAAAAATGCTGTCCCCTCTAATAAAAAATATATGCATTTCTACATTGTATTTCTTTGAATTTCAATCAAATTAAAAAAAAAAAAAATTTGGTGGTGTCACCCCCTGGAGGGTGTCACCCAGGTGCAGCCCTCAGCCCCCTAGTGACATCACTGATTATGAGTGACAGGATTCCCCTGTTACAAGTACAAAAAGTTTTCAATGTATATTACATCTGCCTGCTTTTTATGCAATTTAACTGTAAACATTGAGAATATGAAGCCCTACCATATTCTGACCTGTGACCATAAATATTCTACTGAGTAATTAAGTGGCCAGTGCAAACAAAGAATTAATATCTGTCCCTAATTGGCCACAGCAGAGATAAGATAAGTATTTAAGATAACAATCTAAGTCCCTTAACTCAGAACAATGCAACTTTTGTGAATAAAATTCTAGTTATATGATTATTTTCATGTTAACAGGTGAGATTAAATGTGCCGGTCCTGTGCCAATACTAATCCAAATCCTTGATACTTAGGGGCATATTTATCAAGCTCTGTATGGAGCTTGATGCCCCGGTCTAAAGACCGCTGCTCCATAACCTGTCCACCTGCTCTAAGTATCAAGGATCGCCAGAAATCAACCCGATCCCATACGATCGGGTTGATTGACAACCCCTGTTAGCGGCAAATCTGCAGTTCACAAGAAATGCTGGTGCAATGATAAATGCTGATAGCGTATGCTGTCGGCATTTATTGATGTGCAGCGTACATGATCCGCAATATCGGATAATGTCCGTTCGCACAATGATAATTCGGCCCCTTAATGACATCTACTAATCATTATGTCACTTATCAAATCCCTCAGTTAAACAGCCTTAATAAACCCCAGCCAACACTGTTCAAGTTATTAACAAGCACCTCAAAATGTTTTAGAATTTAGTATTTCTTTTGTGCATAGACAAGACACACTGACCTTACCCCTGTATGATGTTAGGAAGCAACATCAACAATAAAATGTTACCGGCTCAATCAGTTAAAGTTAAAAAATTATAATTAGCTCTTTTACATAATTATCCAAATCCATAACCCAAACAAACACACATGCCAACTATTCCAAAAACACATCTGTTCAAATCCCTTAAAATATATACATATCTCTATGGCTTTGGAGAGAAACAGGTTAATTCCACAAATGCCACCCATTAGAATCACTACACTATTAAAAAGGATGCATCATTATTCAGAAATCAGTATCTACAGAAGTGCAAGTTATCATCCTCTTATTGCTAAAACATGATCATCATACTGGTGGTCATATTTAATTACCTGTTTGGATGTTTGGCTAACATTCATCATTTTTTATTTTTTATAAACGTTCCAAAGTACTTGCTTACCCTTACATTTACAATGAGAATCAAGTTGTAAAATATCATCTATCTTTATAAAGCATTGCTGTAAAGGGAAGGTCATGTTTGAAATTGAGCATCGATTCAGCTATATTTTCAATGGGTTTGTTGATGGGCATTTATTCCACTAACATATATAGTTGCACAATACAAGATATCTTGCAGACCAAAAAAACATCCACAAGCAACTAAGAAAAACAATAATTATATGTGCAATACAATGTTAAAGACTCTGTTAACTTTGTGAAGCATCTTGTCTAATGGTTTTGACTGACTTTTTCAAATTTCACTTTTTTCTTTTTAAATTTTATTTCTCTTTATAAAATGTTCTCTCTTTGAAATGAATGGTCTATAAAGCAGTCCAGTCTTCTGTACTGCTTAGAAGCTCCAATAGCTCTGGTCAAAGTGATTAGAAATGTCTGAGCCTCCTCTAGTCTCCCAACTCTTTATGCTAGGTTAAGGCTTGATAGACAATCCTCTATAACTAAAATCTAACATTTAATGCCTGACTTGCTGTCTCGAACATCAATCACTAGTAATATTATGGCAGGATAGGACAATAGGACAGGGGACTATAGACATATGAATGGTCAAACTCTCTGTATATCATTACATCATTACTCTGACAGATGAACAGGTACACAATGCTGCTCCATTCATAATAACAGTGACTCACAACTAGCAGATGTGATAAAGGGCGAGTACAATTCTTTTCACAATTTTCAAGTTTTTCTCTGCATGAAATTAGTTTTACTTATGTGTTTTATTTAATCTTTTATAATGTTTCTCAGAGTATTTTATTTCAAACATTTTTACTAAGCCTTAGAGTACTGATTATATTAACAAATGCCATGCCCTTTTACCTCCAGGTATCTTAGTGACCTATACAGCAGCCAGCTCTCTCTATTGTATAAAGCTTGGTAGGTGAGGTATTTGGGAATGAGACCTAAAACCAATATTATTTAGTGGCAGCTCTTTATACAATCCTCCCTAACTGATAATGCCACTGGGAGTTTCTGACCCTAGTCAATGTTTCACTAGTATTCATTTCTGGTACCTATATTACATAGATATCACTGCTATAGAACATAAACTTTATCTGCATAAATTCACTGTATCTTGTCCCTCTTTGCAACTGCCAACCACTGCTTAACTCTAACCAATGCTCTCTAATAGTATAAGGTTCTGTATAATGATAGAGTTCAGATCAACATATATTACCAGTGGATTGAATAATTCTAAAATCAATATGAATATGTTAAGAATCCCGAAAACAATTAAAAAATGATCTAAGGTTCACCCGAGTTAACACTTATTACATTAGTTTATAATGAAATAGTCTCCTTTTATAAAATATTAGTTCATATTATGTATTTATACTACTAAAACTACTGTTTATATTGCCCTTTATAAAAGTATTATTTTATACAGACCGTTTTAAGAAATATCCTATGTTTTAATACTTCCTTTTTTATATTGTAATTTTTTTTTTTATAATGTATATTTTAAAAGTTTATTTGTTTAACCTTGGATAACTATAGAACATCAAATTTAATGAAATTTATAGATATCACTTTTAGGAATGACCGTCATAAACTATCCCTTTAAGAAAAAAGACAAAAGGTAGAAAAACCACCTGGTCTAATTGAAAGGTGTTTAAAAAGGCACATTATACTCATAGTAATCATCTTGAGAAAGGCTCAGAAGGAGCTGAAACGCGTAGATTTGGTTTACTATGAGAAAAGACAAACAAAAGACTGCAAACTAAAAGGAAATTTGCTGGAAGGAGTAACTCAGTTGGAGAATTATCCTCAAGTTGGTAAAACAAAAGTGCGGAAAGGAGTAAAAGAAAATATATAAGCCTGAAACACACGAGCAGACAGTAGCCTGAAACAATCACTACCGACTCTGTGTGAACCCTTTTGGCCGCAAGGAAGATCCGACAGCCTGGAGACACGACAGAATCATAAAGCGTGCCATCGGAAGGCAAGGTAATAAAGATCTATAGAAATAATTTGGGCCATATTGGGGCGAGAATAAGTAAAGATTGAAAGAATAAGGCACTCCTAAGAAGTAAATGTCTGTATCGTTGGTGTCAAAATAGCACTGAATGTGAGAAAAAGAAAAGGACTCTGTGTAGTTTGTATCACATTTGGACTGGCTACATTACACTAAGTGTTGAGTCTTTGGATACACACAATACACAATTATTTGGAGATATAAAGACTGATATACTATACCAGCAATAATCTGTTACGTATACAGTATTGGATACAATAAGTTTGCTTAACGAAGAACAAATTTAATGTGATAGATAACCGTTGCGAATTTTGAATTATCAGTAACGTAAATCTAAGCATCCTACTGGCCAGTAGAGGACACGTGATCACTAAGGATTACTCCCATTCAGACGGTCATTCATTATTAGTGATCGAGGGGTTGAGTTGTTTGGAATGTTTAGTATATAGAGTGTGCACTCTTCATTATATATCAATTGTTGATGAGCAATATTAATATATATATTTTATTATATTGTTGATGAAAATTTTAGTATCAATTTAGAATCACATAATAAATGAAATTACTGTTTTTATCAATGTTTTTCACTTTTTTATTTTTTAATTGTATTTTGGAATTTTACTGATCTATATTAGTCCAACATACTAATATATTGTTTTTTATGGAACATTATAAACTAATGTAATACGTGTTAACTCGGGTGAACTATTTAGATAATTTTTTAGAGTGCTTCTCATTCCTTTATTTATTCACATTGATATACCATTTTCTGTAATACAGGTACAGTTTTGAGAAGTTTGACACAAATTTCCTATCTTGTTTAAATCTTTTTTGTGTATTATATAATGCTCTCTAACAGACCTGACACAATTCCCCCTATCCCTATTATTACCAATGCCTAACAAGACACTCAACTGCCAATAAACCTGTGACCTTACATATCACAAATTAACATAAAACCCTACAGAGCGTTTTAATAATGAGCTAAAAATGTTGTTAGATGAAGGTGTACATCATGGATACTTGACACAAGCACAGGCAGAATGTTTAATTAATGAGAGTCCCACAGTATCTGTATTCAAACATCTCCCTAAAATCCATAAATGTGCATTAAAACCGCCAGGGAGGCCCATAATTTCTACTATAGGAACCATAGGAGAAAATCTAGGGAGATGGATAGATGAATTTCTACAGCCTATAGTAAAAAGTTTACCAGGATACTTAAGGGATACGAAACACCTATTACGAAAGGTGGAAGATTTTGGATGGGATGTAGAATCTATATTTTTGACTATAGATGTAGAATCGTTATATTCTTGTATACCGCATAGGGAGGGTCTTATTGCACTTAGTGAAATGTTACATATATATACCAGCTTTGAGACTTGCTTTATTGATTATATTGTAGATATTGTACAATTTCTTCTAACTCACAACTATTTTCTATTTGAAGGCTGCTTCTATGTACAAAGTCAGGGTACGGCAATGGGGGCAAAATTCGCCCCCTCGTATGCTAATTTATATCTTGGATATTTTGAATTGAAGAAAATATTTACTATCAGTAATCCCTTTCAATCTTATACAAGATTTATAGACGATTTGCTAATAGTTTGGAAAAGTGGTGATTCTACTATAGAACAGTTTATGAGATATCTAAATGACAATAAGAACAACCTGAGATTTACATTTTATAGTTCAGAGAGCAGTGTTAATTATCTAGACTTGACAATAAAAGGAGATATAAATAAATGATGTATTACTACAGAAATATTTAGAAAGAAAACATCAGGTAATACCTTACTTAGAGCAGATTCGGGCCATCCCTATAGTGTGAAAAAGGGAATTCCAAAAGGCCAGTTTATGCACCTAAAACGTAACTGTAGTAGTGAAGAAAATTTTTCTGTCCAAGCAAATAGCTTAATGAATAGATTGATAGATAGGGGTTATAAGAAAAAAGATCTAGAAATAACTATGGAGGAAGTTAAAGCTATGGATAGGAAGTCCTTATTGCAAGATAAATGTAATCAAGATAAAGAGTCAGGAAATATAGATAGACTAACTTTTTCTACTAAATACAGTAGGCAATACTCAGAAATCTGTAAAATTATTCAGAAATTTAGTCCATTATTAAAAAATTATCCTAAATTGAAGACAGTCATAGACAAAGGAATTAGATGTGTATCAAGGAAAGCTGAAACTATAGAAAATAGTCTTAAAATAAATTTTTCTATCAAAGAGAAAAAGGATGACAGGATGTGGCTAAAAAAGAAAAATGGGAATTATAGATGTGGTGGCACACCATGTAAATCATGTAAATATCTTATTAGGAGTGATACTTTTAACTCCACAGTAGCAGGTAATGTATACATGGTGAACCACCACCTTAACTGTAATTCTAGATATATAGTGTATCTCATCACTTGTATCAATGGTATCTCATAACTTGTAAACTTTGTTTTTTTTCAATACACTGGTAGAACAACACGTATGCTCAAAGACAGAGTGAGAGAACACTTGTTGTCTCTTGAAAGTGAAGTACCTAAGACACCAGTAGCGAAACACTTTGCTCAGCACAGGAGAAGTGCTAATTTTGATAAAAGTGAATTAAAATACATTAATACTTTATTTTCATTTCAAGGTATTGATCAT
This sequence comes from Bombina bombina, assembly GCF_027579735.1. Taxonomy (NCBI): domain Eukaryota; kingdom Metazoa; phylum Chordata; class Amphibia; order Anura; family Bombinatoridae; genus Bombina; species Bombina bombina. The sequence goes on along the minus strand of NC_069504.1, from coordinate 941,195,728 downwards.
GTGCCCAAATTAAATACAGGTGGCAATAGATCTCAGACACTGAATAGGAGAGAAGTCTATTGGATTTATACCTTGAAAACAGGGAGTCCTTTGGGCATAAATGAAAATTCAGATGTAAAGTTATACATAGGCAACTAAGATGTAATCAGTAGGTGGTTGTAACCCATTTTTTTTCCTTAGGAGGATGATATAAATATCATAGGAAATAAATGAATACATAAACATCAATGTATTAACATTATCTGTTCTAGCGGGATTCATATAGTATAAGTTGTAACCCCCACTATGATGTGTTAATTATCTATATATTTTTATATACAATGTACTCTTAACTTGTAAATCTATGTTTGTTATTTTATATATTGGAATGTGATATTGATGCACCTTTTACAATGAATGGCCTAAAGGTTAGTAATATGCCGCTAAATCTGTTTGCGGTAATATACCTTTAAATTTTGGGAATGAGTATTGAGCCAAATAAAAGGTGTAATTAGACAGCTGTGAGTATCCCTGACGAAGTGCTGTTTAGCAGCAGGAAACGTGTTGGATATAGCTGATGTGTGTGGAGTGGTGAAACCTTTGTTTTTTCTTGATGTGATAATAAATACACAGCATCGATTTAGCTCGGTCTATGACTGCTTATTTTTCGCCATTGTGGTAATGCTGGGTTCCTTTTGGTGTGTGAGATACACCGCTGAGATTTCTAAGCTACAGGTTCTGTACTGAATAGACGCTATCCGGTGAGGAGGAGTGCCTAGAAACTTTCTACAATCCCGCAAAGTGGGGCCGGATAACTGTGAGTAACCTGGGTTGTTGTTTTTATAAACACACAAAGTTAGTTCGATACCACTAATATATCCTCAAGTTGTTTACTTGTGATACATTATATTATACTGGAATACTGGAGAATTTGGTGGTTATGTGAACATATATACCTACAAAGGAGAAACATAATATTTCATAGTGTACATAAAAAACTCACCCAGCTGAACATATATACATTTAACACTCTATGTTTATCTGGAAACAAGAGTGTTATCAGTAAGAACTTTAAAACAATTTGAATTCCTGCAAACAACCGGTTTGTGGCAACAATACATGAGAGACTACAAGCTCATTTAAAACATACTAGACTGTTTTGTGTTGCACACAGCTAAAAGGTTAAGTGGATACATTTTTTATGGCTTACATACACAGTTTTGCAACAGTGTGTCTTTGTTAGTCCAACATACTAATATATTGGTTTTTATGGAACATTATAAACTAATGTAATAAGTGTTAACTCGGGTGAACTATTTAGATCATTTTTTAATTGTTTTTGGGATTCCTAACATATTCATATTGATTTTAGAAGTATTCAATCCACTGGTAATATATGTTGATTAGAACTCTATCATTATACAGAACCTTATAGTAATATTTGTCTTTAGCCTATATTTAGAGCGCTTCTCATTCCTTTATTTATTCACATTGATATACCATTTTCTGTAATACAGGTACAGTTTTGAGAAGTTTGTCACAAATTTCCTATCTTGTTTAAATCTTTTTTGTGTATTACATAATGCTCTCTAATAGACAGAACACAATTCCCCCTTTCCCTATTATTACCAATGCCTAACAAGACACTCAACTGCTAATAAACCTGTGACCTTTCCCCATTGCAATTTTCTCTAACTCTTATTCTCCATACATGACTCCTCCATTTGTAATTATGTTAACCAATCAGGATAGTGGATACAAAGGCTGACATAAAAAATTGGGCCTGTACACTATTTTGATTGACCTATGAGAGCCCAACTATCCCAAATCAGGATGGAACTATAAGTAGAGGAACTTTTAAAGAAGATGACAGAGATGTTACTTCTGGCCAGAAGATCTTCAGTTGCAGTTCAGATGGTAAGATTATTTTTTCCTTTGGTAACAAGTTGTCCATACCTGAAAAGCACATCTTTAATGTTTTTCCAAAAGCAGTGGTATATTTTAACATAATTGTATTGCCTTTCCCCTTAATCTAGATAGAGTATATGCCTAGATGAAGCCTCAGGATGAATGTATTGTTAGTTGCCTCCTCTTAATCCATATATTTTCTCAAACCGACTTTGGATCAGTTACATGGTCCCCTGTATTCCTTTAGGCCAATAGCGTGCCCAAAATAATTCTCATATTTGGGGCTAGAATATGAGTGGAGCGTAACTTCGCCAGACAGAGACTTTTAGCGCATCACGTTGAACTCGTATTACAAGTTGAAAGTAAAGTTTGAGCGCAAATGTAAACCCAACATGCAGAAAAAAAATATTGTGACTGAGTTAACTTCTTCCTTAGACTTCAATGGAGTGTGAAAACTGCAAAAAAACAAAACAAAAAAAAACCTGAAGAGTGCTAAACCCGACATGAAACATTGTGGTGTAAGAGAACTTTGCAAAGATCATCACCACAATTAATTTAAGTATAATTGCCTGGATTATTAAACATACTGTAAAATATTCTAAATAATAAATTGAATATATCTATATATTTTACAGTATGTGTAATAATTTGTATTATTTAATATTTCAATAAAGCGCCTTAAAATTGCTAAGTTTTCATGTGCACTAATCGGGATGATTGCAGTCCGTCTAAAAGGTGGCGGACAAGTTAAGGAGCAGCGGAGTAGCCAAAACTAGGGGCGTAGAAAGCAGCATCGGCTGCTTATTAAATCTCCCCCTCTGTCTGTGCATTCTAAACCTTTTGTGAAAGTAGATATCAATGTTTTAAACAGCTAAGCAGACATGTCCAGATAGATAGAATTTTAACATGATGTAGTTTGGACATTTTTTTTTTATATTTTAAGGTGAAGTATTTTATAAATGTACAAATAATGAATATTCTCTGCATCACTATGTTGAATCTAAGTGATAATGTTTAAAAGTGTGATATAAAGACTCAGGAAAGACTTATAAGGTAGTACCTTGATTGAATGTCATACTGTGTGAATAAATTGAAGGAGGAGGCGGAAAGCTCTGATTTAGAAGGAAAGAGGATCTATAACATAAAACATCTGTTAACTGTAAAACAGTCAACAACCAAATGGGAAAATATATTGAAAGCTGTGATGTTTGCACAAATGAAGCTCATAAAGTTCTTCTGAGAAGAAATGGTTGTGAATCATGAGACTGCATTTAGAGAACACACTCAGCCTATAATTAAAGTAAAAATCTATTTTTGAAGATGCCGTTAGTTTACAAAATGCACTGTGTATAAGCATTTTGCTTCTAAAGGGGCTAGCAAGTCATTTAGTCCTTTTGGCACAAGCAATAAAAAGGGAGAAAGTAATAATTGCTCATAAAATATGCTTAGGACACAAATAGCAAAACAAGAATATCATAGCAAGAGTATTATCTATTGAGTGTCTATTTCATGTGTAGAAACTCTATCAAAAGCAAAAGATGTTATAACTTTGCAGCAGACCAAAAGTAATTTAATAATACTATCTATCTATCTATCTATCTATCTATCCATCTATCTATCATCTATCTATCTGTCTTTCTGTCTATCAGTCTCTGTCTGTCTGATTTTAAACTCTTACTCAAATGTAAAAATGTCAGATCATTTTCTGGGTTTAAATGGCCACTTAAAGGGATAGTAAACACCTTTAGATTGTTAAATAAACTGTTTAGTTATGCATAATGAACTCTGATATATAGTTTTATTATTATTGTGCCCCTTTTAATGCAATTTAGCTCAGAGAATTGAGCAATTTGTACTTCCCAGTATAGAAAAAGCACCCTGCTGACTTCTCAATGCTAATACAATACAAATAAGGATTATGGTGGGTGGAGTTTTTCTATTAAAAAATAACTGCAGTAAAAAGGTTGTTAAATTGTTTTAAAAGCATTGATACTAGGCTGATATTGTAATCTATAGCTAAGCAACACAAGTGTCCTGTAATTACAAGCTGTTTACTGCCCCTTTAATGAATGAAATGTGTTAAAAAAAAATAACAAATTCTCACTCAGCTATGTAAAGGCCAGCAACATGAGCTTACGTTCTCTCTGAGGGGCTGATGTTCAAAAGATCAATGGATCTACTTAAAAATGTTTATTTCAGTCTCTCCAGTCTCGTAAAGCTCTCACCAGGGGAAATGTTCTTAAAAAGTGAGCTGGCTCTTGCTGTACTAACTAGTAGTAACGTGACATTGAAAGGAAAGGTACCAGCACCAGATTGCAAGAGCTGTGCTATCTGATTTTTTTTTTTTGTAATACAAGATGAAAGTAAAACATTAGTGCATGGGCAAAACCCGATGCACAATAAATTCAGGACTTATATCACGACCAAGTTAACTTCTTCTCCAATAGATTTAAATGGGGCCAAATGTTAAAAAAAAATCAATACTTATCACTTGCGTGCTAACCCCACACCGCATTCGACTAGCAGAGCTAAAGCTGAAGGTAGGTATGAATACTTTAAATTCCAATTTTCTTCCCATAGAATTGTTTTTTCTTTCGTAAGATGAGGAGAGTTCATAGATGTCCATAATATGTGGGCTATATTTCCTGTCACTAGGAGGAGGTCAAGAACCCTCACAAGAGCTTTAATCCCTCCAACATCCTCTCCCAACTCAGGTTGTTCTTGATCTCCGAGGAGAGAGGTTGAGAGAGGTGCACTGCACCAAGATTTTATTATTTTATATCTAATCATTTATTGGCTGCTCAGACCTGACTTGAGATCCAGTACCCCTCTTCCATCTTCACTCAGAAGACTTCAAGATAATTTCTCCAAGATTCTGAATGAAGCAGACGTAAAGGAATAATTGAATTATGGGATGTCAGTACTCTCACGGGTCAATCTCTCAGCCATAATTGCCCTCAGACATGACGGAGACTACGTTTCTTAGCCTCCATCTGAGGGGTTGCTGGTATATCCGCAAGTATCTTCTGCAGTATATTTACTTGCTTGGATTGGCTCTCTACTGGTTCATCATTCTGTGAGGATAGAAAGGCCACAGGAAGCTGTTAAGTTGCAGTGGAGGGGTGCTGCAGTCCAGGTAAGTGACACAGACACTAAACACAGCCCAGCAATTATCCCTATACCACCAACTCTTTGCTTGACCCCCTACAATCTGGATTCCGCCCCAAACACTCAACTGAGTCTGCCCTTACCAAGATTACTAATGATCTTCTCTCTGCTAAAAATATTGGCCACTATTCCATTCTCATCTTACTTGACTTCTCAGCTGCCTTTGACACAGTTGACCACCCCCTCCTCCTACAGACCCTTAGCTCTTTTGGCCTCTGTGACAGTGCTCTTTCCTGAATTCACTTCTATCTTTCTCACAGGTCTTTTTCTGTGTCATTTGTCAGCGACTCCTCCTCTCCTATGTCTCTGTGTGTTGGAGTACCTCAAGGATCTGTCTTGAGTCCTCTACTCTTCTCCATCTATACTTCTTCACTGGGTAAACTTATCAACAGTTATGGCTTTAAATACCACCTCTATGCTGATGACTCCCAGATCTACCTCTCCGCCCCTGCTCTCTCTCCCTCTGTCCTTTCTCATGTCAGTGACTGCTTATCTGGTATTTCTTCCTGGATGGCCTCACCACCTAAAGATTAACATGTCCAAGACTGAGCTCCTTCTTATCCCCCACTCTAGCTCTACGCTGACTTCTGACTTCTCTATCCCTGTTGACAGCAACACCATTCCCCCATCGCCCCAAGTCCACTGCCTCGGAGTTACACTTGACTCAAATCCATCCTTCGTCCCCCATATCCAATCGCTTTCTACATCCTGCCGCAACCATCTATGCAATATTTCCAAGATTCGCCCTTTTCTGAGCGCTGACACCACAAAGCAAATAATCCACTCCCTTATTATTTCCCAACTTGACTACTGCAATAACCTACTCACTGGCCTTCCTCTTTCCTGCATCTCCCCCCCTTCAATCCATCCTAAATGCCTCTGCCAGTCTGATCCACCTTTCCTGTTGCTCTGTATCTGCTGCACCTCTCTGCGAGTCCCTTCATTGGCTCCCCATTTACAGCAGAATTAATTTAAAAATTCTCACCCTTTCATACAAAACTCTCACCAACGCCACTCCCCTCTACCTATCCTCTCTAATACACAAGTATACTCCAGCCTGCCCACTAAGATCCAACAATGACCTGCTCCTGGCATCCACGACTACCACCTCCTCTCATGCTAGACTGCAAGACTTCTGTCGTGCAGCACATACCCTCTGGAACACTCTCCCTTGTGCTGTCAGGCTTTGCCCTAATCTTTAAGTGTTCCCTGAAGACTTTTCTGTTCAGGGAAGCCTACCACCCAACTCAAAAATAAATAATTTAACTTATCTAACATTTCCCTCATCTAACTCTGTATTAACATATTTCTCAATCTTGCAGTCCTCACCTCCTGTTTCTCAATCTCCTACCCTTCTAGATTGTAAGTTCCCATGGGAATAGGGACCTCAATCCCTCCTGTATGTGTTTGTAAATTTTGTCCTGTCTCGTACAAGTCTTATATTGTTTTATTTAAATTAATTGTATCCATGGACAGCGCTGCGGAATATGTTGGCGCTTCATGTATATTATTATTGAAGGTGATTCCAAAGGCACAGTTACAAAGGGTTATCAGAAACAACAATAATACAACCACTAAAGAACAGCAACTCGAACTGATGACCAATACATTTTTGGAAAGAGGATAACCAACAAAGGTTATTAATCAAGCCAGAGAGATGTGTATTGTTCCGATATCCAATATTGCAAGTGCAAGAGGCTGGGGACTGTCCACGCATGACATTCACAACAAAATACTGCCAAGACATGAGGCTGGTGGGCAAAAGCTTACGCCAACATTTGCATATTCTACAAAGCGATCTCAGCCTCCCACAACATAACTGGGCAACACTTAGGGTTGGTTATAAATGAAATACCAACCTGAGGGATTTAGTGATGAAAACTGAACCCACACATTGCTACAAAGAACCGTCTTGGCTTCATTAGAAGAAAAATGGATCATTTTGGTGGTTCAACTTTTAATTCAATGCTCCCAGGGCCAGTGTTTGGACACCCTCATTCAAATAAGAAGTATAAGATCAGATATCGACTCACCTGCACCACTAAATATGTGGTATACCTGTTGAGCTGTAGCTGTGGCAAATTCTATGAAGGGAAAACCTGGGACAATGCCAGAACCCAAATGGCAAACCTCAAGTCAGCCATCAGATCTGTAATTAACGCAAAGAAGTGCAACTAACCAGTTGCAAGACATTTTTTGGAGGCTGGACACAATACCACTGATCTAAGGTTCATGCTCATCGACCAAGTACCTTCTCTTAAACGTAGAGGCAACAGGAATAAGATCCTGTTACAAGTGGAAGCAAGGTGGACTTTCCACCTGAACATTATACAACTAAATGGCTTGAACTCTATGTTGGACTGGCACTGTTTTCTTTAAATAGTGTGAAGGTCAATGATCCATTAACAAATTGGGAGTCTTATAGATTTTTGGTATTGCTAGCAACATACACCCATATTGAAATGTTCAAATGGGGAGACAGAGAGGAGGAGGAGACGAGTTGGAAGCAGGGGGAGGTCGTCGCAAGGAGCTAGTGGCACAGTCAGACAGGATGCATCGGCACCCGGGGTTAGCCAGACAGCACTCCAATCAACGCATGCTGTTGCCACCACCAGAATGCCGTCATTGCAGAGCTCAGCAGTGTGGCATTTTTTTTGTGTGTCTGCCTCTGACAACAGCAATGCCATTTGCAACCTGTGCCAAAAGAAAGTGGTGGGAAGTCCAACACCCACCTAGGTACAACTGCTTTGCGAAGGCACATGATCGCACATCACAAATGCCTATGGGATCAACACATGAGTACAAGCAGCACACAAACTCAAAGCCGCCATCCTCCTCCTGGCACAGCATCTTCAGCCACATCAACCACTGCTGTCCTCCTTGCCCCTCTCAACCATCCGCCACTCCGTCTCTTGCCTTGAGCAGTTCCTGCTCACCTGCCCACAGTCAGGTGTCTGTCAAGGACACGTTTGAGCGTAAGAAGCCAATGTCACAAAGTTACCCCCTTGCCCAGCATCTGACAGCTGGCTTGTCTGAACCCTTAGCCCGCCAGCTTTTACCATACAAGCTGGTGGAGTCTGAGGTGTTCCAAAAATGTGTAGCTATTGGGACACCGCAGTGGAAGGTACCCGGCCAAAATTTCTTTGCACAAAAGGCAATCCCCAACCTGTACTCGATTGTGCAAAAGGAAGTAATGGCATGTCTGGCACACAGTGTTGGGGCAAGGGTCCATCTGACCACTGATACCTGGTCTGCAAAGCATGGTCAGGGCAGGTATATCACCCTGACCATTGGGTAAACCTGCTGACGGCTGCCAAGCATGGAATGCGTGGCTCTGCAGAGGAGTTGGTGACACCGCCACGACTTGCAGACAGGCCCCCCAAAATACCCCCCCAGCCTACAATAAACTACCAATGGCCCTTAAAAAGGCCTTTTGCGGGGCTTTGTCCCAAAGAAACCAGCTCTTTTACCTGTAAAAAAAAAATACAAACACCCCCAACAGTAAAACCTGCCACCCACCCAACCAACCCCTCCAAATAAAAAGCCTATCTAAAAAACCTAAGCTCCCCATTGCCCTGAAAAGGGCATTTGTATGGGCATTGCCCTTAAAAGGGCATTTAGCTATTTTACCTGCCCAATCCCTACTCTAAAAATAAAACCCACCCAAGAAAATCTTAAATAAACCTAACACTAACCCCCAACAATTCACTTACAGTTTTTGAAGTTCCGCTTCAAGGATCCATCCAGCCGGCAAGAAGTCTTCATCCGGACGGCAAGAAATCTTCATTCGGATGGCCTCTTCTATCTTCATCTATCAGGAGCGGATCAATCCTGAAGACATCCGGCATGGAGCTCTTCTTCGCCACCGTAAACTGGAACTTGAATGCAAGTGACGTCATCCAAGATAGTGTCCCTTGCATTCCTATTGGCTGAAAGGTTCCAATCAGCCAATATGATTAGAGCTGCTAAAATCCTATTGGCTGTTCCAATCAGCCAATAGGATTTGAACAGCTCTCATTCTATTGGCTGTTCCAATCAGCAAATAGGATGAGAGCTTAATCCTATTGGCTGATTAAAACAGCCAATAGGATTTTAGCAGCTCTAATCCTATTGGCTGATTGGAACCTTTCAGCCAATAGGAATGCAAGGGATGCCATATTGGATGACGTCACTTGCATTCAAGTTCCAGTTTACGGCGGTGACCATATTGAAGAGGAGCTCCACGCAGGATGTCTTCAGGATGGACCCGCTCTACCCCGGATGGATGAAGATAGAAGAGGCCACATGGATGAAGACTTTGCCGGATGGATGAAGATAGAAGAGGCCGCCCGGATGAAGACTTCTTGCCGGCTGGATGGATCCTTGAAGCGGAACTTCAAAAACTGGAAGTGGATCGTCGGGGGTTAGTGTTAGGTTTATTTAAGGGTTTTTTGGGTGGGTTTAATTTATAGAGTAGGGTCTGGGCAGGTAAAAGAGCTAAATGTCCTTTTAAGGGCAATGACCATACAAATGCGCTTTTCAGTGCAATAGGGAGCTTAGGTTTTTTTAGATAGGCTTTTTATTTGGGGGGGGTTGTTTGGGTGGGTGGTGGGTTTTACTGTTGGGGGGTGTTTGTATTTTTTTTACAGGTAAAAGAGCTGATTTCTTTTGGGCAATGCCCCACAAAGGCCCTTTTAAGGGTTCCCACCCGCTCCCTCCCCGTGCATGCCCCCGCCCTTCCGTGTAGTGTACATTTAAAAAAAATAAATAAATTTGACTGTAATAGATTGAATAGCAGTTAGTTGTCTGCAAGCGTGTGTGTCAGGCGTACAGCGTCTACTCTGCCAACTTCTGCCAGTGCACAGTGCCACTCATATCTATTGTCACAGTAGCTTGCACGCATAGTACCACTAATCGAAAAAAAAATGACAGGTAGAGGCAGGCCACCCCGCAGGGGCCCTCGTGGTCATGGTGCTGTGATTCCCTTTGGCCCTAGAATAATGCCCAGTGTTCAGAGGCCACGTACCCTGAACTCGAAAAGTTCTGAGGACATAGTTGACTGGCTAACACAGGACACCCAATCTTCTACAGCTTCCGCTCGGAACCTTGACACACCATCCTCCTCCAGCTTAGCTTTGGGCACCTCTCAAGTTACCACTCGCCCGCCTGCCGCGACCACCAACACTAGCACCACAGCCGCTTCACTTGATCTGTCAGAGGAGTTATTTACACATCAGTTGGAAGAAATGAGTGATGTGCAAACATTATTGCCAGAGGATGTAGATAACAGGGATATGTCTCAGTCAGGCAGCATTACACACATGGACGTACGGTGTGATGATGAAGATGTTGTACCCGCTGCTGCTTCCTTTGCTGAGTTGTCAGATACAAGTGAAGCGGTTGATGATGACGATGCATCCGTGGATGTCACGTGGGTGCCCGCTAGAAGAGAAGAAGAACAGGGGGAAAGTTCAGATGGGGAGACAGAGAGGAGGAGGAGACAAGTTGGAAGCAGGGGGAGGTCGTCGCAAGGAGCTAGTGGCACAGTCAGACAGCATGCATCGGCACCCGGGGTCAGCCAGACAGCACGCCAATCAACGCATGCTGTTGCCACCACCAGAATGCCGTCATTGCAGAGCTCAGTAGTGTGGCATTTTTTTTGTGTGTCTGCCTCTGACAACAGCGATGCCATTTGCAACCTGTGCCAAAAGAAACTGAGCCGTGGGAAGTCCAACACCCACCTAGGTACAACTGCTTTGTGAAGGCACATGATCGCACATCACAAACGCCTATGGGATCAACACATGAGTACAAACAGCACACAAACTCAAAGCCGCCATCCTCCTCCTGCCTCTTTGTCAAGCTAAAAAAGCAATGCACATACAAACAGTTTATAGCAATGCTAATTAAAACAAGGACCAATAGGAACAAACATAAAAAGCGGGATTACAAAAAGGATTTTTTCTTTTTTCACATAAAGCAACACTGACATTATTAACCCTATGTTGCCAAATTGTGGATCATAAAGGGCCAAGGTTAAAAACACAACCGGAGAGGAAGCATACATAAAGCATAACCATCTTAAAAATAACAGATTCATGAAGGCAAATATACAAGAGATAACTAAATGAGTATTTAACCTAGTAATGGGTTTAGGTCAAATTCCCTGTTCATACCCTTAAGATAGAGTGTATCAAGTTTCCATATCCACTTAGCCTCTCTATATAAGAGCTCTTTGTGTCTATCACCCCCCCTGGGTTTCCTTTTAATTTGATCTAACACCATAAAGCGAAGTTGATTAACTTGATGTCCCATTTCCAAAAAATGGGCGGGCACAGGGAGATCCTTAGTACCTATATTTCTGATAGTAGATTTATGTTGCCCTATACGATCCCTTATCCTTTGGGTGGTCTCACCTATATATAACAGCCCACATGGGCACTTAAGGGCTTATACAACATAAGATGAATTGCAAGTATAGAAACCAGGTATTTTGAATTTACAACCAGAGTAGGGATGGCAAATTTCACCCCCTTTCATGACACTGTTGCAATGGGGGCATCCCAGGCAAGGGAAAGTACCATTCTTTGGTTTACCAAAGAAGGGGGACTTCTTAGTATCCGAATTTACAATAGCCCTAGTGATCCTTTTTACACAGGTATACCCCTTGCAGTATGCTGCTCTGGGAATTTGACTAAACTCCTTAATGTTAGGACATGACTCCTTTAGGATATGCCAATTATGCTTATGAATACCTTGTATCTTATATCTAAGAGTATTATATGTACTGACAAAGTAAGTCTGTCATTATCAGGGTTGTTCTTTTTAAAATGAAGATTAGACCTCACTTCCATCAATTCTTTATCTGAGTATCCTCTCTGTTTAAATTTTGATTGTATCTCATTAAGTCTATTTTCCTTTACAATAGGGTCAGAAACAATTCTATCTACTCTCAAAAATTGTGATTTAGGTACTGATTTGAATATAGCAGGTGGATGAAAGCTATTTCTATGCAGTAGTGTGTTTCTGTCCGTTGCCTTAACATAATGGTCAGTTTTTAAATTACCATTATCTTTATACACTAGGGTGTCAAGGAATTCAATTTGAGTTTTGTCATGTTTAGCTGTAAATTTTATAAATGATACAGACCATTCAATGTCATTTTTCAATTGAATTAAACATTCAGGGGTACCCTGCCAGATAATAAATAGGTCATCTATATACCTATGCCATGCCAAACAATGTTTTTGAAATAGAGGATGGCTGTAGACAATAGATTCCTCTATATGATCCATAACAAGACAGGCATAGGATGGGGCCACATTGGACCCCATCGCTGTGCCTGTCTTCTGCATATAAAACATCTTGTCAAAGAGGAAATAGAGTCAGAATAGCTTCCAATAGGTCAATCATAAAGCCTATCTGGGATCTATTGTAGTTGCCACACACATTAAGTTGTTTCCAAGCATAGTAAATGCCCACATTATGTGGGATAACAGTGTATAAACTGCATACATCCCATGTGGCAAGCACAGTATTATCATCAAAACCTCTGACTTGTTTTATCTTAGCCAAAAAAATCATTGGTGTCCCTGATATACGATTTGCCTTCTTGTACCAGAGGAGCCAGGACTTTATCCATAAATTTTGCAGCATTGCTCATAATAGAGCCAATACCGGCCACTATGGGGCACCCCGGTGGGTTAACAGGGTCTTTATGTATTTTAGGTGATAAATAAAATGCTGGTACAATAGGGTGCTTAATCAGCAAAAAGTCATATAGTTTTTTACTAATAATACCATGATGGAAAGCATGGTCTAACAAACCTATAAACTGAGTGTGTATTTTAAGGGTGGGATCACCTGATAATTTAATGTATACAGATGTATCATTTAATTGGCGTAAAGCTTCAGCTATGTACATGTTGGTATCCCAGACAACCACTGCCCCGTCTTTATCAGCATTTTTTATCGTAATGGCTATATCATTTTGTAAATCTGCTAATACACATTTCTCTTCATTAGTTAAGTTACACATAATAAAGCCATGTTTCTTGCTGTGATTTTTATTAATTAAAGCCTTAAATTGGTTCTCAACAACCTTAATGAAAGTCTCAACACCAGAGTTCGTGCAAAGTGGAGTAAAATTGCTCTTGTTGCACAATCCAAACATTGCCACATTCAGAGTGTCACTACTGGTATCTTGTGACTCAACATTCAGCGGTTGGGGAATATTGTTAAAGAGGGCTTTCAACCTTAGCAGTCTAAAGAACCGCGTTAAATCTACATTGAGATCAAAGGTGTCCGGTAGTTCTGGGGGTGGGGGGTGATAGACACAAAGAGCTCTTATATAGAGAGGCTAAGTGGATATGGAAACTTGATACACTCTATCCTAAGGGTATGAACAGGGAATTTGACCTTAACCCATTACTATGATTAATACTCATTTAGTTATCTCTTGTATATTTGCCTTCATTAATCTGTTATTTTTAAGATGGTTATGCTTTATGTATGCTTCCTCTCCGGTTGTGTTTTTAACCTTAGCCCTTTAGGATCCACAATTTGGCAACATAGGGTTAATAATGTCAGTGTTGCTTTATGTGAAAAAAGAAAAAATCCTTTTTGTAACCCCGCCTTTCATGTGTGTTCCTATTGGTCCTTGTTTTAATTAGCATTGCTATACATTGTTTGTATGTGCATTGCTTTTTTAGATTGACAAAGGGGCAGAAACCCCGAAACATTGCTGTTCACTTAATAAAAGTTCTTTCACATCCAAGAGTGCAACATTTTCTGTTTTGGATATTTACTTTGAGCTTATGGGATTTGGCTCTATATGTTTGCACTTACCATGTTACTTATGGACATTTGATGAAAACAGGTGTGCTGGTCCTACCTTTGTGCTGTTATATACTGTATATGCAGCCAACAATCAGCAGCTAGCACCCAGGTGATTTGCTGCTCTTGTGCTTAACTAAATAAACCCTTCAACAAATGATAATATGAGTAAAAAGCAAATTAAATAATAGAAGTAAAATAGAAAATTGTTTAAAATGTAATGCTCTGTCTGAATCTTGAATGTCTAACTATGACTTTACTGTCCCTTTAATGAGGGTGTCTCTGGGCACTTATAATAGGCCATCAAACAGGCCTAAAAACCCACAAGAACTCTTATTTTAAAGCACCGAAGCCCCTCTATAAAATAAAGCCCCATATAGATTTTAATAGCCAGTTGATTACCATGGTAATAATGATCATCTGATGTAAACAAATGTGTTCATGGGAGCCCCTATATGCTCATCAAAGTTATATAATGAAAATGGGAAGTCCTTATATATATAATGAGAAGTACCATTCATTTATGATTATTAGCATTTAGTTTTAAGCTGCTTTAAGGTTCGTTGCAAGCAGTTATTGCCATGTTTTAAAAAGCACTATGGAAAAGGTGTTTACAGTGGCATAAGGGTAACACTTTCTATAATAATTCAAAATATTGTGCTGACTAATACAGTGTGATAATGTCAATATAACTCTTGTGAGCTACTCCTCATGCGAGGTCCCAACAAATGCGGATGTCACAGAGTTTACAGGTATGTAACCGTTTGTATTGCATACACTTAAGACTCTCAAATGATGTAATATATAAACAGTGTGCGCTTACCGCTCCGGTGTCAGTCAGTAGCTGTATGGGTTGGACACTATCAGCTTAGTAATGAATGCAAGTCACTCAGGTATGCTTGCTGTCGAGTCGTCCACCCTCCGGTATAGATGCGGTAAACAATTCACTAATGATCCGTCAGGTAAGTACCTGTGACGTAGGCTTTCCTGTACTGAAACTGTTAGAGCTCTACTTGACTCTTATTCAACACCAACGAATACACCACAAAATTTCACAGTTCAGTTATTAGGAGTAGAAGAGAGAGAGAGATGATTGTATGCAATAAAATATCATTTTATTGAATTCGTTAAAACAGACCTGGCACAGCACATAGGAATCTCCTTATATATATAATGAGAAGTACCATTCATTTATGATTATTAGCATTTAGTTTTAAGCTGCTTTAAGGTTCGTTGCAAGCAGTTATTGCCATGTTTTAAAAAGCACTATGGAAAAGGTGTTCACAGTGGCATAAGGGTAAGACTTTCTATACCTTCCAAACTTTACCCATACTAACACAATACCCAAAATAATCACTCAGTCACCAGTTATGGGAGAAAAACCCCTTCCCCCTCCTGGGATAGGGGTTGCATTTATTTTAAACAATAACTTATTAACTTAGATAACTCAATTAACTTTTTGGCTGGCAAGATCTCCCCTGTCCTACAACTCCTAAGTAAGGGGTGCCTGGTGGGCTTATCAGGAGGGATCATGCAGGGAGCCACCGAGCGCTAGCCCTTGCGGCTAGCGTTGAATTTGTTTGATGTGCCCCCCTCATACCGCTGATTTGTCGCACCCCTGCTGCACAGGATGCACTGCTCCTACAATTAAATATGGAGTTGAGGGACCCCCAAAACTACTAAGTCAACGGTTCCTCAGCCAAAAGACTGTTAGTTCTGAAGGAGGGTCCCTAAAAGCACAACTACTGCACTCTGATCTTACCAAGGTCTCAATGAATATTCAGCCCCAAGCCGCCAAAGTGAGACTATTCCTGGCATCTGATGCGCACTGTCAACCACATAACTTCTTCCATAACCGTCATCCACAAAAACCTGTAACTTGGGAGAGAGGGGAGTGAAGACAAAAACAAATTAGTGACACTACTTCCTGCCTGCAGTCACTAATATAGGCTCTGAAATTTCTCCTCCTAGCTGCAAAATCAGCTAATACACGTGCACAGACACCTAGCAGTCCAGTCAAAAGTTAACCCTTACAGTTACTGCATGCTTAATCAGCCCTCCACTTTCCTTATGGTCTGATACACATCAAAACAACAGTTATTACTCTTTCTTTTTTGATTAATACTTATTGAGAGGGGCGGAGCTAACTGTCATGCAGCACAAGTGGCAACAGTGGTGGGCCTGGCTTCCATCATATACATGGTGTAAAGAGAGGTAGGCGGGAGTGGAGCCTCTGTCTTCAATAGTGTCTGTGTTGCTACCTGTTTAGGGGATTATGCTATTGCAAGGGGTGCTGTAGTGACACTCTGTTCCCTTGTAACCTGCTTTTTGTCTATTTTCATGTATTCTGGGTCTGTATAGACTGTTATCTTTTTAAATAAGCCTATTAACGCCTTAATATCATAGCTGTTACGTTCTGCACACATTTACAGCAACTGCAATTCTCCCTGATGATAGATGTCCTCTTTGTTATCTACCCACAACAGTTATCTATAGGTCTGTCTCTTTTAGCCTACTTTATTACACCCTTGCAACACCTAGCTGACACGTTGAATGTCAAGGATTTTTCCTTAACTCTAGGGCCAGGGAATCCTCAGGCCAGAGCTTCCTCCTCTCTCTTATGTGCACTAATTGCTGTTTGCCCTCTATGGTTATGGCTTTAAAGAAAACTGCGAAAGGAGACAAGACATCTAAAGCTACACTACCACCTGGTTTTAAGAACTGCACTGGGAGTGGATACATAACCTTGCTCTTCACAGAAAGCTGGACCAGGAGAGGCTCTTTAGCCTTTGGAGGACATGGATTGGGTCCCTTTAGCGTGTGCAAATATAAAAGATTTGCCCACTAAAGCTGACTTTTCTTCTTTTATACAAGTGGGGCATTTAAAAGAAGGCCTTACGGAAGTTAACAAGACCTCATAGACCTGGGGGATAGAGTGGTACACTTAGAAGAGCAAGAAGAGCAAGTGGAAACATAAGATTCTGCTGTTGGACTCATAAATCATTCACCTTTAACATCAAATGGAAGAATTAGATATCAGGGGGCTAAGGCAGAATTTGCGAGTTAGAGACATCCCAGAGAAAATAATTGCTGAACATCTTCCTGCATATTTGCAGAAAGTATATCAAGCCCTCCTAGATACACCAGACTTGCCTATGAATACTCTGGATAGAGTCTACATGGGTTTGCACCCCTTCCAAAAACTCAGAGTGAGCACCGAGAGATGTAATAATAAAACTCTTCATTTTTCAAGAAAAAGAAAGGATCTTTGCTGCAGCAGGTAAAAAACAGCTCTTCTCTTTTAAAAATACCCCTCTTCAATTTTATGCAGACTTGAGCTTTATTACACTTTCTAGCAGAAGGGAAGCTAGATTCTATATAAATGGAAAATGGGGATCCTCTATAGGAAAGTGCTACCCTTACAGTGTTAAAGTTTTGAAGAATGACAAGATTAACACCTACACCTCCATCAAGAATTCAGAAGATTTTTGCAAACAGCTTTATATACCTCACCCATCTCTTCCTCCACTGTGGGAGCCCAACACCTCAAAAGTTTAGAAGACACAGTCCTCACCTAAACTGTAGCAATTCCAGTGGGTGAAATTGTCCAGGAAGAGACCTAGAGGGAATACCGCCTCTCCATAAAGTTCTCAGGAGCAACTAGAAAACACCTGAAATAAGGACTTCACCTGCTGCCCTGTGTGATGGGTGGTGCATGAGACCCTTTACCTATACATATGCATCTTTTTCAATAAGGGTCTGTTAACTGGGTCCTTACAACATGTTTCCATTTCTTTTGTGCTTACCTCTCAAGTTTTAATTAGTTAATTGTTATAGTGTATTTATTCATAATCTGCCTTATGTTGTAACCTGATAAGTTAACTGAACTATACTTGTTTTTATTCCAAAATCTTTTTATTGAGATAGCTACCAAAATGATTGACATAGTCAGAAAAAAATAAAGACATATTAGTCAGTAACATTTTACAGTGGACATATTAGCTGTTCCAAATAAATAATATTAAAACCAAAAAAAATTAAAAATAAAATACTTCAGAAGGAGGCCAGCCAGGCCGAATTATTGTTTCAACCATGATAACATAACAGTAGCAACATGATACTACAGATAAAAAAGAAACTATTGATGTGTCAACGTCTCCACGTCCAGAAAGGGTTATGTAAAGGGTAGTATTGAATGATGTGAACTAGTAAGGGTTTCAAACTGAATGAATGTATTGATCCCACATATCTTGAGCAATAATAAAAATGTCTCTGGAGTCTAATTTAAAAAATCTATATTCCTCTAGTTCCAGGAGGTCAGTTACCTTATTTCTCCATATTACTAAGTCTGGGGGTTCCTGGGCCTTTCAGTTTTTAGCGATCAGAGATTTGGCGCTGTTTGTAAAAATACGGAACAGGATATTATGAGCCTTGGATGGGAGTTTAATGTATTTGTTCAGGAGAAAGACTACTGGGTCTAAGGGTAATCTAATTTGAAAAATCATCTCTATCTCTGTAATGAGAGTTCTCCAAAAGTGATTTACACTATTACACCACCACCACATGTGGCCCATGCCACTTCCTACATGTCCACAACGCCAGCAGCGGTTCCCGGCTGAGGGGTATAATTTATGTAAGCGTCTTGGGTTGAACTATACTTGTTTTTACACCTTCCTTCTATTTTTTTTAATTAGTATTTTTATTGAGGTTAAATACAAAGAAATATACAATGCACTCATGTAAAACAAATGAAGCACATTACATATATCATAGAAGCGGAGGGCTAACAAATCAATATCACTGCAGATTAACAATTGTGCACACTAACATTAATTTTACCCCCTTTTTATGTAATAGTTAGAGAAATAACCCCTGAAAACAGACAGTGTAATAAAAGCATACCTCAATTGGAAAAGTAGCCACTCTTGGACCAAGAGATAAGAATATGAAATAAGGAGGTATTAGAAATAGTTAAAAGAAATTAAAAAGGCCACTTTAGGACCCTGAATATCGCTATGTATTATATTTTGATTCCAATGTAGCGTCCTTTACATTGATGAGGCTACTCTTGGACCTTAATTAAACCCATAATTATGGAGGGGAAAAAATAGTAAAAGCAACAGATATAACCAGTATATTGAGACATGATATAAAATATGAATTAAAATATAAGTTGGAGACCAGGGTATTTATACAACAAACTTCAAGGTGCTGACAGGGGGCTCTATAAAACATAATAACAATCTCATAATACACATTTTGGAAAAAACTGGGTGATACCTACCTTATTCATAATGATATGGCATTATAGGCATTATACCATGACAATGCATTAGATTTACAAATTATTTTCTATATAACCTAGAGTATTTTGAGTTTAGAACCTCCACTGTCATTTCAGTGTTAAAGTGTTGAAGAACAAAACAATTGTCACCTACACCTTCAATAATCTAGAAGATTTTTGCAAACAGCTTTATATCCCTCACCCATCTCTCCCTCTGCTGTGGGAGCCCAACATCTCAGAAGCTCAGAAGGGACAGTCCTCACCTAAGACACACAGACCTCAGTGGTGAAAGGGTCCAGGAAGAGACCTAGAGGGATCCCCGCCTCAACATTTGAATATAGAAGGTTTATATTACAACAAACATTATTATACAATACAATAAATATGTACAAATATAGTAGGTGACTGAATACTAACAGGGTAGAGTAGCTCAGGTTTAAATGAATGCACAATATATTAAAGGATCTCCATGAAACAATCCAAGTTTCCGATAGGCAATTTAGGTGGTTAAGTTATCTATTGTGAAGGTCTCTCACTTTTCCACAGTAATATAAATTAACAGGAACATTTTAATAATAGGCAATTAAAAAACTGCAAACTATAAATGCCCTTGGAACTAGTTTTTATATGAGTGAACACAGGTATATACAAAGGGCTCAATTTATCAAGCTGTGGCAGACAGGGGTAGACATATACGCGCCCATGTCCACCGCAGCTCACCTCTAGCGGGCTGAATTCCGCTGCCGGGATTCAGAATTGCGCTCTTGTGCAACATCGTCCCCCTGCCGGCTCATAACCAATCACATGCGGGCAGGAGCTTTCAATCTTCCCGGTCAGATGAGACTGGGGAGATTGAAATTCGCCACCTAGTAGGTGGCGAAGAGCTTAGCTTAGGTGCTGCTTCATAAATACATACTGCAGGTTCTCTTGTGAGAACCTGCAGTCGTAGAGGTGTGAATCGTTTGATAAATCGACCCCAAAGTACATAAATGAATGCCCTTGATAATTGCACTTAACTTGTAATTATGTTTGTCTCAAAAGTTATACATTCAAGGATGGCTCTATTTATTAAAATGAGGAAAGTACTAATTTTTGATGCATCTTACCATGCTTTAATATGGGGCAGATATTTGCCTAACACATAGTGCACTGGTGACAGCAGTGAGAAGGGGTAATATCTGGTAGGGCAACTACTAAAAACTGTAAAAATTAACGCCTAGATTTAGAGTTCTGCGTTAGCCGTCAAAACCAGCGTTAGGGGGTCCTAACGCTGGTTTTGTCCTACCGCTGGTATTTAGAGTCTTGTAGGTAAGGGTCTAACGCTCACTTTCCAGCCACAACTTTTCCATACCGCAGATCCCCCTACGCCAATTGCGTATCCTATCTTTTCAATGGGATCTTTCTAACGCTGGTATTTAGAGTCTTGGCTGAAGTGAGCGTTAGAAATCTAACGACAAGAATCCAAGCGCAGAGAAAAGCCAGGAGTTAAGAGCTTTCTGGGCTAACGCTGGTTCATAAAGCTCTTAACTACTGTGCTCTTAAGTACACTAACACCCATAAACTACCTATGTACCCCTAAACCGAGGCAACCCCCACATCGCAGCCACTCTATTAAATTTTGTTAACCCCTAATCTGCCGACCGCACACCGCCGCCACCTACATTATCCCTATGTACCCCTAATCTGCTGCCCCTAACACCGCCGACACCTACATAATATTAATTAACCCCTAATCTGCCCCCCCCAACGTCGCCGCTACCTACCTACAATTATTAACCCCTAATCTGCCGACCGGACCTCACCGCTACTCTAATAAATGTATTAACCCCTAAAGCTAAGTCTAACCCTAACCCTAACACCCCCCTAAGTTAAATTTAATTTTTATCTAACGAAATAAAATAATTCTTATTAAATAAATTATTCCTATTTAAATCTAAATACTTACGTGTAAAATAAACCCTAATATAGCTACAATATAAATAATAATTATATTGTAGCTATTTTAGGATTAATATTTATTTTACAGGCAACTTTGTATTTATTTTAACTAGGTGCAATAGCTAATAAATAGTTCATAACTATTTAATAGCTACCTAGCTAAAAGAAATACAAAATTACCTGTAAAATAAATCCTAACCTAAGTTACAATTAAACCTAACACTACACTATCAATAAATTAATTAAATAAACTACCTACAATTATCTACAATTAAATCAACTAAACTAAATTACAAAAAAAACAAACACTAAATTACAAAACAAAACAAAACACTAAATTACAAAAAATAAAAAAAGATTACAAGAATTTTAAACTAATTACACCTACTCTAAGCCCCCTAAAAAAATAACAAAGCCCCCCAAAATAAAAAATGCCCTACCCTATTCTAAAATAAATATTTTACAGCTCTTTTACCTTACCAGCCCTTAAAAGTGCCTTTTGCGGGGAATGCCCCAAAGAATTCTGCTCTTTTGCCTGTAAAAAAAAACATACAATACCCCCCCCCAACATTACAACCCACCACCCACATACCCCTAATCTAACCCAAACCCCCCTTAAATAAACCTAACACTAAGCCCCTGAAGATCTCCCTACCTTGTCTTCACCACGCCGGGTATCACCGATCCATCCAGAAGAGGGTCCGAAGTCTTCATCCAATCCGAGCGATGTCTTCATCCAAGCGGGGGCTGAAGAGGTCCATCATCAGGCTGAAGTCTTCATCCAAGCGGGGGCTGAAGAGGTCCATCATCCGGCTGAAGTCTTCTATCAAGCGGCATCTTCAATCTTCTTTCTTCCGGATCCATCTTCATCCCGCCGACGCGGAACATCCTTCTTCCCTGACGGACTAACGACGAATGAAGGTTCCTTTAAGGGACGTCATCCAAGATGGCGTCCCTTCAATTCCGATTGGCTGGTAGGATTCTATCAGCCAATCGGAATTAATGTAGGAAAAATCTGATTGGCTGATTGAATCAGCCAATCAGATTGAAGTTCAATCCGATTGGCTGATCCAGTCAGCCAATCAGATTGAGCTTGCATTCTATTGGCTGATCGGAACATTTATTTAATTAATTTATTGATAGTGTAGTGTTAGGTTTAATTGTAACTTAGTTTAGGATTTATTTTACAGGTAATTTTGTATTTCTTTTAGCTAGGTAGCTATTAAATAGTTATTAACTATTTAATAGCTATTGTACCTAGTTAAAATAAATACAAAGTTGCCTGTAAAATAAATATTAATCCTAAAATAGCTACAATATAATTATTATTTATATTGTAGCTATATTAGGGTTTATTTTACAGGTAAGTATTTAGATTTAAATAGGAATAATTTATTTAATAAGAATTATTTTATTTTGTTAGATAAAAATTATATCTAACTTAGGGGGGTGTTAGGGTTAGGGTTAGACTTAGCTTTAGGGGTTAATACATTTATTAGAGTAGCGGTGAGGTCCGGTCGGCAGATTAGGGGTTAATAAGTGTAGGTAAGGTAGCGGCGACGTGGGGGGGCATATTAGGGGGTAATAAATATAATATAGGGGTCGGCGGGGGTTAGGGGCAGCAGATTAGGGGTTCATAGGGATAACGTAGGTTGTGGCGGTGTACGGAGCGGCATATTAGGGGTTAATAATAAAATGCAGGGGTCAGCGATAGCGGGGGCGGCAGATTAGGGGTTAATAAGTGTAAGGTTAGGGGTGTTTAGACTCAGGGTTCATGTTAGGGTGTTAGGTGCAGACTTAGAAAGTATTTCCCCATAGGAAACAATGGGGCTGCGTTAGGAGCTGAACGCTGCTTTTTTGCAGGTGTTAGGTTTTTTTCAGCTCAAACGGCCCCATTGTTTTCTATGGGGGAATTGTGCACGAGCACGTTTTTTAAGCTGGCCGCGTCCGTAAGCACCGCTGGTATTGAGAGTTGCAGTGGCGGTAAATTATGCTATACGCTCCCTTTTTGGAGCCTAACGCAGCCCTTCTGTGAACTCTAAATACCAGCGTTGTTTAAAAGGTGCGGGAGGAAAAAAGCATGCGTAGCTAACGCACCCCTTTGGCCGCAGAACTCTAAATCTAGCCGTATGTAAATATAATAAACCAGCAGCACACAGCAGAGTGAGTACAATCAAAGGTAGGTTTAAACACTACTAAAAGATAAAACTAGAATTTTTTTTAACTAGAAGGACATGATACAAACTAGGTGGATCATATCAATAAATCATAAATTAAACCTCAATAACACAGTACTAACACATTATCTACTCCCCAACAATAACTAGAGATCCCAAACTAAATACTAAACAGAGCAATAATCAATCCCCTCAAGGAATATACGTGGAGCAGATGGAGAGTGATATAATAGAAATCCCATGTGCTGGGGAAATAATCAAAGCTACATCAAAGCCAGTGTAAATATTTGTTAATGGTAAAGTAGCCTCAATAAATAGAATGAAAGATGTCTCCATTTTCTCTTTAGCTATTTTTAAGTTAATTTGTCTTACGGCTAGATTTAGAGTTTTGTCGGTAACGACCCGCGTATCTAACGCTGGCTTTTTTTCCCCCGCACCTTTTAAATACAGCTGGTATTTAGAGTTCACAGAAGCGCTGCGTTAGGCTCCAAAAAGGGAGCATATAGCATATTTACCGCCACTGCAACTCTCAATACCAGCGGTGCTTACGGACGCGGCCAGCTTCAAAAACGTGCTCATGTACGATTCCCCCATAGGAAACAATGGGGCATTTTGAGCTGAAAAAAAACCTAACACCTTCAAAAAAGCAGCGGTCAGCTCCTAACGCAGCCCCATTGTTTCCTATGGGGAAACACTTCCTAAGTCTGCACCTAACACCCTAACATGTACCCCGAGTCTAAACACCCCTAACCTTACACTTATTAACCCCTAATCTGCCGCCCCCGCTATCGCTGACCCCTGCATATTTTTTTAACCCCTAATCTGCCGCTCCGTACACCGCCGCAACCTACATTATCCCTATGAACCCCTAATCTGCTGCCCCTAACACCGCCGACCCCTATATTATATTTATTACCCCCTAATCTGCCGCCCCCAACGTCGCCTCCACCTACCTACACTTATTAACCCCTAATCTGCCGACCGAACCTCACCGCTACTATAATAAAGTTATTAACCCCTAATCCGCCTCACTCCCGCCTTAATAACCCTATAATAAATAGTATTAACCCCTAATCTACCCTCCCTAACATCGCCGACACCTAACTTCAAGCATTAACCCCTAATATGCAGACCGGACCTCACCACTACTCTAATAAATTTATTAACCCCTAAAGCTAAGTCTAACCTTAACACTAACACCCCCCAAAGTTAAATATAATTTAAATTTAACGAAATAAATTAACTCTTATTAAATAAATTATTCCTATTTAAAGCTAAATACTTACCTGTAAAATAAACCCTAATATAGCTACAATATAAATAATAATTATATTGTAGCTATCTTAGGATTTATTTTTATTTTACAGGCAACTTTCAAATTATTTTAACTAGGTACAATAGCTATTAAATAGTTATTAACTATTTAATAGCTACCTAGCTAAAATAAAGAGAAATTTACCTGTAAAATAAAAACTAACCTAAGTTACAATTACACCTAACACTACACTATACTTTAATACATTTTTCCTATTTAAAACTAAATACTTACCTGTAAAATAAATCCTAACCTAAGTTACAATTAAACCTAACATTATACTATCATTAAATTAATTAAATAAATTAACTACAAATAACTACAATTAAATACAATTACATAAACTAACTAAAGTACAAAAAATAAAAAAGCTAAGTTACAAAAAATAAAAAAAATAAGTTACAAACATTTTAAAAATATTACAACAATTTTAAGATAATTACACCTAATCTAAGCCCCCTAATAAAATAACAAAGCCCCCCAAAATAAAAAAATGCCCTACCCTATTCTAAATTTAAAAAGTTCAAAGCTCTTTTACCTTACCAGCCCTTAAAAGGGCCTTTTGCGGGGCATGCCCCAAAGAAAACTGCTCTTTTGCCTTTTGGCTGTTCCGATCAGCCAATAGAATGCGAGCTCAATCTGATTGGCTGATTGGATCAGCCAATCGGATTAAACTTGAATCTGATTGGCTGATTCAATCAGCCAATCAGATTTTTCCGACCTTAATTCCGATTGGCTGATAGAATCCTATCAGCCAATCGGAATTTGAGGGACGCCATTTTGGATGACATCCCTTAAAGGAGCCTTCATTCGTCGGTAGTCCGCCGGGGAAGAAGGATGTTCCGCGTCGGCGGAATGAAGATGGATCCTGAAGAAGAAGATTGAAGACCCCGCTTGGAAGATGACATCGCCCGGATAGAAGACTTCTTCTGCGCCGCCTGGAGGATCACTTCATCGGATGGAAGACTTCTTCAGCGCCCCTTGGAAGATCACTTCTGCCGCTCCGGATCTCAACTTCGGTTCCATCGGTGGGTCGGCTGGCTGAAGACAACTCAAGGTAGGATGATCTTCAGGGGGGTAGTGTTAGGTTTATTTAAGGGGGGTTTGGGTTAGATTAGGGGTATGTGGTTGGTGGGTTTTAATGTTGGGGGGGTTGTATTTTTCTTTTACAGGCAAAAGAGCAGTTTTCTTTGGGGCATGCCCCGCAAAAGGCACTTTTAAGGGCTGGTAAGGTAAAAGAGCTTTGAACTGTTTTAATTTAGAATAGGGTAGGGCATTTTTTTATTTTGGGGGGCTTTGTTATTTTATTAGGGGGCTTAGATTAGGTGTAATTAGCTTAAAATTGTTGTAATATTTTTAAAATGTTTGTAACTTATTATTTTTATTTTTTGTAACTTAGCTTTTTTTATTTTTTGTACTTTAGTTAGTTTATGTAATTGTATTTAATTGTAGTTATTTGTAGTTAATTTATTTAATTAATTTAATGATAGTGTAGTGTTAGGTTTAATTGTAACTTAGGTTAGGATTTATTTTACAGGTATTCTTGTATTTCTTTTAGCTAGGTAGTTATTAAATAGTTAATAACTATTTAATAACTATTCTAAATAGCTAAAATAAATACAAAGTTACCTGTAAAATAAATATAAATCCTAGAATAGCTACAATGTAATTATTAATTACATTGTAGCTATCTTAGGGTTTATTTTACAGGTAAGTATTTAGTTTTAAATAGGAATAATTTATTAAAGTATAGTATAGTGTTAGGTGTAATTGTAACTTAGGTTAGGATTTATTTTACAGGTAAATTTCTCTTTATTTTAGCTAGGTAGCTATTAAATAGTTAATAACTATTTAATAACTATTGTACCTAGTTAAAATAAATTGAAGATTGCCTGTAAAATAAAAATAAATCCTAAGATAGCTACAATATAATTATTATTTATATTGTAGCTATATTAGGGTTTATTTTACAGGTAAGTATTTAGCTTTAAATAGGAATAATTTATTTAATAAGAGTTAATTTATTTCGTTAGATTTAAATTATATTTAACTTAGGGGGGTGTTAGGGTTAGGGTTAGACTTAGTTTTAGGGGTTAATAAATTTATTAGATTAGCGGTGAGGTCCGGTCGGCATATTAGGGGTTAATACTTGAAGTTAGGTGTCGGCGATGTTAGGGAGGGCAGATTAGGGGTTAATACTATTTATTATAGGGTTATTGAGGCGGGAGTGAGGCAGATTAGGGGTTAATAACTTTATTATAGTAGCAGTGAAGTCCGGTTGGCAGATTAGGGGTTAATAATTGTAGGTAGGTGGAGGCGACGTTGGGGGCGGCAGATTAGGGGTACATAGGGATAACGTAGGTGGCGGCGGTGTGTGCGGTCGGCAGATTAGGGGTTAAAAAAATTTAATAGAGTGGCAGCGATGTGGGGGGGGGGCCTCGGTTTAGGGGTACATAGGTAGTTTATGGGTGTCAGTGTATTTTAGAGCACAGCAGATAAGAGCTTTATGAACCGGCGTTAGCCCAGAAAGCTCTTAACTCCTGTTTTTTTTCTGCGGCTGGAGTTTTGTCGTTAGATTTCTAACGCTCACTTCAGCCAAGACTCTAAATACCAGCGTTAGAAAGATCCCATTGAAAAGATAGGCTACGCAAATGGCGTAGGGGGATCTGCGGTATGGAAAAGTCGCGGCTGGAAAGTGAGCGTTAGACCCTTTCCTGACTTACTCTAAATACCAGCGGTATCCCAAAACCAGCGTTAGGAGCCTCTAATGCTGATTTTGACGGCTAACGCCAAACTCTAAATCTAGCCGTAAGTTTGTTGTGTATGATTTTGAAGTCCATTTTATGATTCCATTATTCTTCACCATTAAATTTGTTCTGTGCATCTAAGAAGTAAACAGTTACGATATTATGGTCCAGGGGAGTATTTCTGGTCACACACACACACATATGTATATATATATATATATATATATATATATATATATATATATATTAAGACATTATTTTGCAAGTCAGATGATTAAAGTGTTTATATCAGAAATAAATATCCTTCACTGTATGATAGTTTGTCAGTAGGTAGTTGTTTAATCTTAAACATCTTGTTTGGTGATTGACAGTTATTCAAGCAAAATATCTGCTTGGATAAATATGTAATGAATATACAAACTGGCCTTTAAAAGTACTTAAAAAATACAACAGTAGTTATGATAGGTTTAGGAATTGTATCCTAGGGGATAAAGTCACATGATACAATCATAATAAAGTATATACTTATATTGTTTCTGAATGTATTAAATGCATACAACATATTTTCAGTTGTGTTTTAAGTCCCATAGTTGTATAGATTCAGCAATAAACACTTATTCTTTGCATGTATGACAGATAGACAAACAGTAAATGTACAAGTATTTAGTGACTAATCCGTTTAAGTATTTTAATGCCTAATGAAGATGTATTGAAGGGAGAAAGGCATATGCTGTTTCACATTGGTCACGGTGTAGTGCACACTGCACTGTGTAGTCTGTGTGAGTCTCAATCACGCGGTGGAGCCAGGAAGAATACCGTATTCCCTCTCAGTTCAGGCCAGGCTGCGCAAGTGAACTCTGCCTCCACTGTCACCACGACATGTGCATCCACATACAATCCCATAGGACAGCAATAGCTGGGCCAGCCATTTTAGTCATTTGCAATTGATTGATTTAGCCACCCGGCCCTAAGTTCAGTAGAGTGGCCCTAAGGACTCAAAATTCTGCTGCCCCTTAAAAATCTGCCTCCCTAGGCACCGGCCTCGTTGGCCTATGCCTTAATAAGCCCCTGTTATGGTCCTTTGATTACAATGGAGCTTAAAGGGGCAGTCTAGTCAAAATTAAACTTTCATGATTCAGATAGGGCATGTAATTTTAAACAACTTTCCAATTTACATCTATTATCTAATTTGCTCAGTTCTGTAGCTATCCTTTGTTGAAAAAATAGCAATGCACATGTGTGAACCAATCACACAAGGCCTCTACGTGCAGCAACCAATCAGCAGCTACTGAGCATATCTAGATATGCTATTCAACAAGTTATATCAAGAGAATGAAGCAAATGAGATAATAGAAGTAAATTAGAAAGTTGTTTAAAATGACATGCTCTTTCTAAATCACAAAAGAAAAAAATTGGGTTTCATGTCCCTTTAACTTGCAGCTGTAACACAGGTGGGTAAAAATCTTTTTGATGTGCTCATTATTTGAGTTGCTAGGTTACGGCATGTTTTTGCCCTACATGATATTCATTTTAACAAATGGATTTTATTGTATCTTGTCCAAAGTGTTCACTAGTTTCCTTATTAATCAAATTTTACATTTCAAATACTCAGTTTTATTGCTACATGAAATGTTTCAGTGCTTGTGACTCAGACAAGCTGATTAGTGAGCAAGCCTGGCAAAAGTTTTATTTTCTACAGTGCTATTTAGCAACAAGTCAAGATTTAGTACATTCGAATAACTGTGTGCCCTCTAAATTTAATTTTCTGGAGATAGTTATATTCAGGTCTCATAACTATCGGCTAACAAGACTGTCATTCATTCACCCCGTAATTCTTTTTTCTTGAAAGCTGAAATTTGATTTACTGTCCTGTAAATGCTTCTTTATTGATTTATAATATAAGATGATAACAGCCTATCTTTTGTCTTTATAATCTGAGAGCAGCAGGTTTAGAAATTCAACCAAAATTAAAAATAGTTATAGAATAGAAAACCTTTTCAGAACAACATTTTAAATACAAGTAAAGGAAACCGCTTAAAAGCTGCATTAAAAAAAAAAGTTGTTGGTTAAAATGATTAGATCTAAAATTATAACGTTTAACATGCATGTGATCCACTGCAGATATGGGGGTATATTTATTATAGTGCGAGCGGACATGATACGATGTAGCGTATCATGTTTGCTACACATCGATAAATGCCGACAGCATACGCTGTAGGCATTTATCATTGCACCAACAGTTCTGGTGAACTGCTGGTGCAATGCCGCCCCCTGCAGATTTGCAGCCAATCCGCCGCTAGCAGGGGGTGTCAATCAATCCAATCATATTCATTTGGGTTGATTTCTGTCCGCCGCCTTAGAGCAGGCAGATAAGTTATGGAGCAGCGGTCTTTAGGGGCATCAAGCTCCATACGGAGTTGATAAATCGTCCCCATCGTCCTAGGCTGTTTGCACATAAATTTGCCCACCATGTTACAGGAAGTCTCTGGAACATAATGGATGCACATGAAATAAATAATAATGCATACATAGGGCCATATTAGTAAAAGAATTAAAAAGTTAGTCTTGTGCGTAATACATATAACATTATATTATATTAACATTATATTATATTATAACCTTATTTCCAAATATAAATATATTGAAAAAATGATTTTCCATTTCAATTCATTTCAACTCTTTAGTAATTTTAGTGCAAATTTAACCCCAGCTTGGGAAACTTTTTTCTTTCATTTTGGACCTTTAAATACAGTAAAAGTGCATAATTAACAAATGCACATTATAAAAAGACAATACAATCAGCACCACCATCGAGTGGCAACAGGGGTAACTGTAGTCAGGGGCCTAATGGTCTCATGAAGTGCAGTGTTTTTTGTTATAGGGCAGCAAGGTAAGTAGGGGCCTGGGGACAGGATGGAGCAGGAGGCACAGAGTATATGTTGGTGTGGGGGGGGGGGGGGGGGAGACATAGATTTTGTGCTCTGGGGCTGCAGAGGGGAGGGGAATCAGGCGCTGCTAGGTCATGACCGCTAGACTGGCTGTGACTGTCACTTTTCCTTCATGTTCCCTCTGCCTGTGCAGTCTCTACTCTCTCACTATCAATTTGTAAAACTGTAAAGTATCACCAACCAAGAGTCTTGTAAGAGTCCACCAAACAGATGTGTTTTTTTCATGTTAAATAAAAATAACAATAACAATGTAAAAAGTGAGGTGCACAGCCCAGTATAATCTTTATAAATGACTCCTCACTAACTGGCGCACTCCTAAACGATAATTAACCAAGTACAGTAGTGTTTTAATAAAAAGAAGCTAAATTCTTAATCATACAAAAAAATTTTTGAAATTTTAGTAAATTCTAAAATTGAAATACTCAAGTACGTGATCACAAGGTCTTTAATAGCAGCAAGTTCCTTAAAAAATATGTAATAATAATAACAACCAGAAAAAATATATTATAGAAAACAGAAAGTTATTAAAAAACTCTCTTAATAAAGAGTCTCACGTATCCAAGGGTCCTATTTGGTTTTGATATCTCAGAAATGTTTGTTCCCAATTGCAGCACTATTCTGGAGTCTGGGTGCCCTCACTGGCCTAACAGCCAAATCAGGTTGGACAACAATTCTAAAATGAAAAGAAGAGAGCGCACAGAAACTCTAAGTGCAGTATATTTATTACAAATTGTAAAAAACACCATAGCCCCAACCCTTTTCAGAGCTACTCACATAAAATACCCTCAAATATATGAGGTATGTGATAACAATTTCAGCAAGCGGAATGTACCCGGAACAGCGTCCTCCTGAAGGTGGCAGAGATGTCTCTCAGAACCGTCCACCGGAGCTGTTTACTCTGGAGAATTATTCTGGTGCTGTTTGCTTATGTTGTCCAATGAATAACCTCCAGGAATGAACTCTCGTGTTAGAGCATTCGAGAGTAAACCAGTCCAACTAGGCATGATGACGTCAGTAACGTGACGTGAAGGGGGCATGCCTGACGCGTTTCACGGAAGTGACTCCGCTTCATCAGAGGCAAAACCTTTTTTTTCCATGTTATTCGACATAGGAAAAAGAAAAATTCCAACAGCAAGTATGCATACAATTATTCCTTAATTTATATTAAAACTAAGCTCTATATGAATGTACAAATAAATACAATTTATTATAGACAGAGCAGAACTTACTGTAATTTGTGTTTAATCTAGAGCTGGATATGTTATTATTCATGACATTTCTGTTTCCTTTATATTGGCTCTGTTTGATCTCAGTAAATATATTCAGGCCACATAGAAAACTTTACTTGCCTAACTTATGATTTATTTTTTCCTGGTTTTAACATTTTAATTATACACAACTGTAATTCTGTGGGAGATGCATTAACCGGACCATGTTAGGATGTTTAGAGTTTTACCTGATCTGAGGAAGGATTAAACTGGCTACTAGAATTTAAGCAGATCTGTGAAGCACTGGTATAGAGTACTGACACGTTGCTCTATTAATTATATAGAGGGAGGAGTACATTTTTAATAGTTATTTAACATTGCATTTTATTTTTTAGCTTTTATACTTATACTTATCATCTTGTTTTACCATTTTAGCTGGCATTTATCATTTGTCATTATAATAATAATTATTATTATTATCATTAGTATTATTATAATAATAATAATAATAATAATAATAATAATAATAATAATAATAATATAGCTATTTGCAACTTGCAAGTGAGTGTGTGTAATACTCCAAAAGTTCACAGTACTGAATAAATACATTTTTATAAACCAGAGTGCTTACAAGGTTGCTCTGTTAATTATATAGTGTGTTTTTTTTATTAGTAATTTAAAGGGATAGTAAACACCAAAAATGTTATTGTTTAAAATGATAGATAATCCTTTTATTTACCATTCCTCAGTTTTGCATAACCAGCACTGTTATAGAAATATTCGGCTAGACTACGAGTCTTGCGTTAGCCTTAAAAAGCAGCGTTGAGAGGTCCCAACGCTGCTTTTTAACGCCCACTGGTATTACGAGTATGGCAGGTACAGGTGTACCACTCACTCTTCTTCCGCAACTCGAGTTTACCGCAAATCCCCTTACATCAATTGCGTATCCTATCTTTTTAATGGGATTTGCCTAACGCTGCTATTACGAGTCTTGGAAGAAGTGAGCGTTAGACCCTCTCCTGTCAAGACTCCTACTGTATTTAAAAGTCAATAGTTAAGAGTTTTATGGGCTAACGCCGTAACATAAAACTCTTAACTAAAGTGCTACAAAGTACACTAACACCCATAAACTACCTATTAACCCCTAAACCGAGCCCCCCCCCCCCACATCGCAAACACTTAAATAAATTATTTAACCCCTAATCTGCCGACCGGATATCGCCGCCACTTTAATAAATATATTAACCCCTAAACCCCCGCACTCCTGCCTCGCTAACACTAGTTAAATTTTATTAACCCCTTATCTGCCACCCCCAACGTTGCCGCTACTATATTAAATTTATTAACCCCTAAACCTAAGTCTAAGCCTAAGTCTAACCCCCCTAACTTAAATATAATTTAATTAAAACGAAATAAAATTACTACAATTAAAAAAAATATTCCTATTTAAAACTACTTACCTGTAAAATAAACCATAAGCTAGCTACAATATAACTAATAGTTACATTGTAGCTAGCTTAGGGTTTATATTTATTTTACAGGCAACTTTGTATTTATTTTAACTAGGTACAACAGTTATTGAATAATTATTAACTATTTAATAGCTACCTAGTTAAAATAAGTACAAATTTACCTGTAAAATAAATCCTAACCTAAGTTACAATTACACCTAACACTACACTATAATTAAATTAATTACCTAAACTACTTACAATTAAATACACTTAAATTAAATAAACTAAAGTACGAAAAACAACAAACACTAAATTACAGAAAATAAAAAAATAATTACAAAATTTTTAAACTAATTACACCTAATCTAATCCCCCTAATAAAATAAAAAAGCCCCCCAAAATAATAAAATTCCCTACCCTATACTAAATTACAAATAGCCCTTAAAAGGGCCTTTTGCGGGCATTGCCCCAAAAGTAATCAGCTCTTTTACCTGTAAAAAAAATACAATACCCCCCAACATTAAAACCCACCACCCACACACCCAACCCTTCTCTAAAACCCACCCAATCCCCCCTTAATAAAACCTAACACTACCCCCTTGAAGATCTCCCTACCTTGAAATGTCTTCACCCAGCCGGGCACAAATGGACCTCCAAGCGGCAGAAGTCTTCATCCAGGCGGCATCTTCTATCGTCATCCATCCGGAGTGGAGCGGGTCCATCTTCAATCCAGCCGACGCGGAGCATCCTCTTCAAACGAAGTCCAAACGAAGACTGAAGGTTCCTTTAAATGACGTCATCCAAGATGGCATCCCTTGAATTCAAATTGGCTGATAGGATTCTATCAGCCAATCGGAATTAAGGTAGGAAAAATCCTATTGGCTAATGCAATCAGCCAATAGGATTGAGGTCGCATTTTATTGGCTGATTGGAACAGCCAATAGAATGCGAGCTCAATCCTATTGTCCTATTGGCTGATTGGATCAGCCAAAAGGATTGAACTTCAATCCTATTGGCTGATTGGATCAGCCAATAGGATTTTTCCTACCTTAATTCCGATTGGCTGATAGAATCCTATGAGCCAATCAGAATTCAAGGGACGCCATCTTGGATGACGTCATTTAAATGAACCTTTGTTCTTCGCTTGGACTTCATTTGTAGAGGATGCTCTGCGTCTTCTGGATTGAAGATGGACCTGCTCCACTCCGGATGGATGAAGATAGAAGATGCCGCCTGGATGAAGACTTCTGCCGCTTGGAGGACCTCTTCTGCCTGGATCGGATGAAGACTTCTGCCCCTCTGGAGGTCCACTTGTGCCCGGCTGGGTGAAGACGTCTCAAGGTAGGGAGATCTTCAAGGGGGTAGTGTTAGGTTTTATTAAGGGGGGATTGGGTGAGTTTTAGAGTAGGGTTGGGTGTGTGGGTGGTGGGTTTTAATGTTGGGGGGGTATTGTATTTTTTTTTACAGGTAAAAGAGCTGATTACTTTAGGGCAATGCCCTGCAAAAGGCCCTTTTAAGGGCTATTTGTAATTTAGTATAGGGTAGGGATTTTTATTATTTTGGGGGGCTTTTTTATTTTATTAGGGGGATTAGATTAGGTGTAATTAGTTTTTCGTACTTTAGTTTATTTTATTTAATTGTATTTAATTGTAGGTAATTTAGTAAATTAATTTAATGATAGTGTAGTGTTAGGTGTAATTGTAACTTCGGTTAGGATTTATTTTACAGGTAAATTTGTACTTATTTTAACTAGGTAGCTATTAAATAGTTAATAACTAAATAAATACAAAGTTGCCTGGTAAATAAATATAAACCCTAAGCTAGCTACAATGTAACCATAAGTTATATTGTATCTAGCTTAGGGTTTATTTTATAGCTAAGTATTTAGTTTTAAATAGGAATAATTTATTTAATTGTAGTTATTTTATTTAGATTTATATAAATAATATTTAAGTTAGGGGGGTGTTAGGGTTAGGGTTAGACTTAGGTTTAGGGGTTAATAACTTTATTATAGTGACGGCGACGTTGGCGGCGGCAGATTAGGAGTTAATAAATGTAGTTAGGTTGCGGAAACATTGGGGGGGCAGATTAGGGGTTAATAAATATAATGTAGGGTTTGACGATGTTGGGGGCAGCAGAATAGGGGTTCATAGGGATAATGTAGGTGGCGACGGTGTCTGGAGCGGCAGAATAGGTGTTAATAATTATAATGTAGGAGGCGATGATGTCGGGGACGGCAGATTAGGGGTTAATAAGTGTAAGATTAGGGGTGTTTAGACTCAGGGTTCATGTTAGGGTGTTAGGTGTAGACATAAAATTCCTTTCCCCATAGGAATTAATGGGGCTGCGTTAGAAGCTGGACGCTGCTTTTTTGCAGGTGTTAGGTTTTTTTTTCCAGCCAGCTCAGCCCCATTGTTTCCTATGGGGAAATCGTGCACGAGCACGTTTAGCCAGCTTACCGCTACCGTAAGCAAAGCTGGTATTGAAGTGAGATGTGGAGCAAATTTTTTTTCTACACTCACCTTTTTGCGGCTAACGCCGGGTTAAAAAGAACCGGTAATACCAGCGTTGTCTTAAAGTAGCGATAAAAAAAAAGGCTCGTTAGCAACGCACCCCTGTTACCGCAAAACTCATAATCTCGGTGATACTTTTTACCTCTGTAATTACCTTGTATCTAAGCTTTTGCAGACTGTCTCCTTATATCAGATCTTTTGACAAACTTGCATTTTAGGCAATTGATGCTGACTCTTAAATAACTCCATGGCTTGAGCACAATGTTAATTATATGAAACACATAAACTAAAGCCCTTTAGCTGTAAAAAAACCTGTCAAATGCATTCATATAAGAGGCGGCCTTCAAGTGCTTAGAAATTAGCACATGTGTTTTGTGTGTGTGATAGATGTTTTTGTGTGTGTGTGTGTGTGAGAGGGAGTGTGTGTTTTGTACATCTAAGAAAGTGTGTGTGTGAGGGTGTGCTGATGGTGTGTTAGCACCTTTATAGCATTTTTAAGTTTGATTACTCATTAAAAAAGTTTTCAAACAATTGAATCAATTGTCAAAAAATCGCAGAGGAATTTTTTTTGGCGCACACTGCTCATATAAATAAGAGGGAACATTGTTTCAAGGGTCTGCACTAAAGGACCTTCTCATTTAGTGCAGGCCCTGGAAGCCACTGTTTTGAACCTACTATTAGTGTGGCTGGGGTTCTGTGAAGAAGAGGACTGGCTTAGCACAGCTCTCCAGCACTTTAATGGTAAGTTTTTAACCCCCTTAAAGGTAATTTAAAGAAAACAAATTAATGCTGATTAATTTCATCACTATTTTTTCATTTTCTTTAAATTTCTTTGGTGCATTCTTTTGGGTATTCATTTTGGGAAAACAAAACAAATATCTGTTTTCTTTACAAATTAGCACATCTCTAATATATATATCGAAGGTAATTTATAGAAAACAAATTAATGCTGATTAATTTCATCACTATTTTTTCATTTTCTTTAAATTTCTTTTGGGTATTCATTTTGGGAAAACAAGCCAAGCAAGCTGAAATGAATCAGTTTAACCAGACCTGAGCTATCAAGCAGCTTGCAAAGGAACAAGATCTTCCTGTCTATAAATCAGTCCAGATTGGAATGCATAGAAAGAACTGTTTGCAGAAAAATGCAAGTAAAGTCTGTGTTGTGTGATTATTTTATTAGGTTTATAATACTGTTTAGCAAATGTTTTTGTTCATTTAACTTAGTTTAATTATATATTCTGTGTCGTGTGATTATTTTATTAGGTTTATAATGCTGTTTAGCATTTAAAGCCTTTTTTCAAAGCTTTAAAAATAATGTATGAGGTGTTATTTATGCCAATTTTGAGAGGGGCCTGGAACCTAACTCCCTCACTTCCCATTGACTTACATTATAAACTGGGTTTCAATTTACAACGGTTTCGATTTACAACCATTCCTTCTGGAACCTAACCCCGGCGTAAACTGAGGGCTACCTGTATGTATATATATATATATATATATATATATATATATATATATATATAAAGTCCCATAAAAAAAGGCACTCACTGGTCTTCATAAAAAAACACAATTTTTGCTTACCTGATAAATTTATTTCTCTTGTGGTGTATCCAGTCCACGGATCATCCATTACTTGTGGGATATTCTCATTCCCAACAGGAAGTTGCAAGAGGACACCCACAGCAGAGCTGTTATATAGCTCCTCCCCTAACGGCCATATCCAGTCATTCAACCAAAAACACGCAGAGAAAGGAGAAACCATAGGGTGCAGTGGTGACTGTAGTTTAAATGAAAAAATTACCTGCCTTAAAATGACAGGGCAGGCTGTGGACTGGATACACCACAAGAGAAATAAATTTATCAGGTAAGCATAAATTGAGTTTTCTCTTGTAAGGTGTATCCAGTCCACAGATCATCCATTACTTGTGGAATACCAATACCAAAGCTAAAGTACGCAGATGAAGGGAGGGACAAGGCAGGTACTTAAACGGAAGGTACCACTGCCTGTAAAACCTTTCTCCCAAAAATAGCCTCCGAAGAAGCAAAAGTATCAAATTTGTAGAATTTTGAAAAAGTATGAAGCGAAGACCAAGTCGCCGCCTTGCAAATCTGTTCAACAGAAGCCTCATTTTTAAAGGCCCAAGTGGAAGCCACAGCTCTAGTAGAATGAGCTGTAATCCTTTCAGGAGGCTGCTGGCCAGCAGTCTCATAGGCTAAGCGTATTATGCTTCTTAGCCAAAAAGAAAGAGAGGTTGCCAAAGCCTTTTGACCTCTCCTCTGTCCAGAGTAGACAACAAACAAAGCAGATGTTTGACAAAAATCTTTAGTAGCTTGTAAGTAAAACTTTAAAGCCCGAACCACGTCAAGATTGTGTAATAGACGTTCCTTCTTTGAAGAAGGATTAGGACACAAGGATGGAACAACAATCTCTTGATTGATATTCTTGTTAGATACCACCATAGGTAAAAACCCAGGTTTGGTACGCAGGACTACCTTATCCATATGGAAGATCAGATAAGGAGTATCACATTGTAAAGCAGATAACTCGGAGACTCTACTAGCCGAGGAAATAGCTACCAAAAACAGAACTTTCCAAGATAAAAGTTTGATATCTATGGAATGAAGAGGTTCAAACGGAACTCCTTGAAGAACCTTAAGAACCAAATTTAAGCTCCATGGGGGAGCAACAGGTTTAAACACAGGCTTGATTCTAACCAAAGCCTGACAAAATGCCTGAACGTCTGGAACATCTGCCAGACGCTTGTGCAAAAGAATAGACAGAGCAGAAATCTGTCCTTTTAAGGAACTAGCTGACAATCCTTTTTCCAAACCATTTGGGAGAAAAGATAATATCCTGGGAATCCTAACCCTTGGATTCACACCAATAAAGATATGTACGCCATATTTTATGGTAAATTTTCCTGGTGACAGGCTTTCGTGCCTGTATTAAGGTATCAATGACTGACTCGGAGAAGCCACGCTTTGATAAAATTAAGCGTTCAATCTCCAGGCAGTCAGTCTCAGAGAAATTAGATTTGGATGGTTGAAAGGACCCTAAAGTAGAAGGTCCTGTCTCAGAGGCAGAGTCCATGGTGGAAAGGAGGACATGTCCACCAGATCTGCATACCAGGTCCTGCGTAGCCACGCAGGAGCTATCAAAATCACCGATGCTCTCTCCTGCTTGACCTTGGCAATCAGTCGAGGGAGCAGAGGAAACGGTGGAAACACATAAGCCAGGTTGAAAGACCAGGGCACTGCTAGAGCATCTATTAGCGTCGCCTTGGGATCCCTGGACCTGGATCCATAACAAGGAAGCTTGGCATTCTAGCGAGACGCCATGAGATCCAGTTCTGGTTTGCCCCAACGATGAATCAATTGTGCAAACACCTCCGGATGGAGTTCCCACTCTCCCGGATGAAAAGTCTGACGACTTAAAAAATCCACCTCCCAGTTCTCTACACCTGGGATATGGATAGCTGATAGGTGGCAAGAGTGAGTCTCTGCCCAGCGAATTATATTTGAGACTTCAAATAACATCGCTAGGGAACTTCTTGTTCCCCCTTGATGGTTGATGTAGGCCACAGTCGTGATGTTGTCCGACTGAAATCTGATGTAACTCAGAGTTGCTAACTGAGGCCAAGCCTAAAGAGTATTGAATATCGCTCTTCCAGAATATTTATTGGAAGGAGTGTCTCCTCCTGAGTCCACGATCCCTGAGCCTTCAGGGAGTTCCAGACTGCATCCCAACCTAGAAGGCTGGCATCTGTTGTTACAATTGTCCAATCTGGCCTGCGAAAGGTCATACCTTTGGACAGATGGACCAGAGAAAGCCACCAGAGAAGAGAATCCCTGGTCTCTTGATCCAGATTTAGTAGAGGGGACAAATCTGTGTAATCCCTGTTCCACTGACTGAGCATGCATAGTTGCAGCAGTCTGAGATGTAGGCGTGCAAACGGCACTATGTCCATTGCCGCAACCATTAAGCCGATTACTTCCATGCACTGAGCCACCGAAGGGTGCGGAATGGAATGAAGAACACGGCAGGAATTTAGAAGCTTTGATAACCTGGACTCCTTCAGGTAAATTTTCATTTCTACAGAATATATCAGAGTCCCTAGGAAGGAAACTCTTGTGAGTGGGGATAGAGAACTCTTTTCCTCGTTCACTTTCCACCCATGCGATCTCAGAAATGCCAGTGCTACGTCCGTATGAGACTTGGCAATTTGGAAGTTTGATGCCTGTATCAGGATGTCGTCTAAATAAGGGGCCACTGCTATGCCCCGCGGCCTTAGGACCGCCAGAAGCGACCCTAGAGTCTTCGTAAAGATTCTTGGGGCTTTAGCTAATCCAAAGGGAAGAGCTACAAACTGGTAATGCCTGTCTACAAAGGCAAACCTGAGAAACCGATGATGATCTTTGTTATCGGAATGTGAAGATAAGCATCCTTTAAATCCACTGTAGTCATATATTGACCCTCCTGGATCATAGGTAGGATGGTACGAATAGTTTCCATCTTCAATGATGGAACTCTGAGGAATTTGTTTAAGATCTTTAGATCCAAAATTGGTCTGAAGGTTCCCTCTTTTTTGGGAACCACAAACAGATTTGAGTAAAAACCCTGTCCCTGTTCCTCCTTTGGAACTATATGGATCACTCCCATAACTAGGAGGTCTCGTACACAGTGTAAGAATGCCTCTCTCTTTATCTGGTTTGCAGATAATTGTGAAAGGTGAAATCTCCCTTTTGGGGGGGAAGCTTTGAAGTCCAGAAGATATCCCTGGGATATAATTTTCAACACCCAGGGATCCTGGACATCTCTTGCCCACGCCTGGGCGAAGAGCGAAAGTCTGCCCCCTACTAGATCCGTTACCGGATAGGGGGCCATTCCTTCATGCAGTCTTAGAGGCAGCAGCAGGCTTTTTGGCCTGCTTACCTTTGTCCCAGGTCTGGTTTGGTCTCCAGACCGTCTTGGACTGAGCAAAAAGTTCCCTCTTGTTTGCATTAGAGGAAGTTGATGCCGCACTTGCCTTGAAGTTTCGAAATACACGAAAATTAGACTGTTTGGCCCTTGATTTGGACCTGTCCTGAGGAAGGGCATGACCTTTTCCTCCAGTGATATCAGCAATAATCTCCTTCAAACCAGGCCCGAATAGGGTCTGCCCCTTGAAGGGAATGTTAAGCAGCTTAGATTTTGAAGTCACGTCAGCTGACCATGATTTAAGTCATAGCGCCCTGCGTGCCTGTATAGCAAAACCAGAATTCTTAGCCGTTAGTTTAGTCAAATGAACAATGGCATCAGAAAACGAAGGAATTGGCTAGCTTAAGTGCTCTAAGCTTGCCAAGTATGTCATCCAATGGAGTCTCTACCTGTAAAGCCTCTTCCAGAGACTCAAACCAGAACGCCCCAGCAGCAGTGACAGGAGCAATGCATGCAAGGGGCTGTAGGATAAAACCTTATTGAATAAACATTTTCTTAAGGTAACCTTCTAATTTTTTATCCATTGGATCTAAAAAATCACAACTGTCCTCGACAGGGATAGTAGTACGCTTTGCTAAAGTAGAAACTGCTCCCTCCACCTTAGGAACTGTCTGTCATAAGTCCCGTGTGGTGGCATCTATTGGAAACATTTTTCTAAAAATAGGAGGGGAAGGGAACGTCACACCTGGTCTATCCCATTCCTTATTAATAATTTCTGTAAACCTTTTAGGTATTGGAAAAACATCAGTACACACCAGCACTGCATAGTATTTATCCAGTCTACACAATTTCTCTGGCACTGCAATTGTATCACAGTCATTCAGAGAAGCTAAAACCTCCCTGAGAAACACGCGGAGGTGTTCAAGCTTAAATTTAAATGTAGAAATATAAGAATCAGGTTGCATCATCTTTCCTGAGTCAGAAACATCACCCACAGACTGAAGCTCTCCTTCCTCAGCTTCTGCATATTGTGAGGCAGTATCAGACATGGTTCTTAAAGCGTCAGTATGCTCTGCATTTCGTCTAACCCCAGAGCTATCTCACTTACCTCTAAATTCAGGTAGTCTCGCTAATACCGCTGACAGTGTATTGTCCATGACTGCCACCATGTCTTGTAAAGTAATCGCTATGGGCGCCCTAGATGTACTTGGCGCCATTTGAGCGTGAGTCCCTTGAGCGGGAGTCAAAGGATCTGACACGTGGGGAGAGTTAGTCGGCATAACTTCCCCCTCGTCAGATTCCTCTGGTGATAAATTTTTTTAAAGACAGAATATGATCTTTATTGCTTAAAGTGAAATCAGTACATTTGGTACACATTCTAAGAGGGGGTTCCACCATGGCTTTTAAACATAATGAACAAGGAGTTTCCTCTATGTCAGACATGTTTGTACAGACTAGCAATGAGACTAGCAAGCTTGGAAAACACTTTAAATCAAGTTAACAAGCAAATATAAAAAACGGTACTGTGCCTTTAAGAGAAACAAATTTTGTCAAAATTTGAAAAACAGTGAAAAAAGGCAGTAAATCAAACAAAATTTTTACAGTGTATGTAATAAGTTAACAGAGCATTGCACCCACTTGCAAATGGATGATTAACCCCTTAATTCAAAAAACGAATAAAAAAAACGATATAGACGTTTTTTAACAGACACAACAAACTGTCTTAGCCTGCTGTGGCCCTACCTTCCCCAATACACGACTTTGGAAAGCCTTTGAGCCCTTTAGAGATGTCCTATAGCATACAGGGGACTCCTGAGGGAATCTGGATGTCACAGTTTGTAATTTTAACTGCAACAACTGTAACTTTTATACTACAACAGTGGAAAGCCTCAGGAAACTGTTTCTAGGCAAAATTTAAGCCAGCCATGTGAAAAAAACTAGGCCCCAATAAAGTTTTATCACCAAAGCATATATAAAAACGATTAAACATGCCAGCAAACGTTTATATTGCAATTTTATAAGGGTATTACCCCTGAGAGTAAGCATGATACCAGTCGCTATTAAATCACTGTATTCAGGCTTAATTTACATTAATCCGGTATCAGCAGCATTTTCTAGCATTTTCCATTTCTAGAAAAAAATGTAACTGCACATATTTCATAGCAGAGTAACCTGCACGCCATTCTCCCGCTGAAGTTACCTCTCTCCTCAGACATATGTGAGAACAGCAATGGATCTTAGTTACAACCTACTAAGATCATAGAAAACTCAGGCAGATTCTTCTTCTATTTACTGCCTGGGATAAAATAGTACAACTCCGGTACCATTTAAAATAACAAACTTTTGATTGAAGATAAAAAACTAACTATATTTCACCACTCTCTCTTACTACCTCCATGCGTGTTGAGAGTTGCAAGAGAATGACTGGATATGGCAGTTAGGGGAGGAGCTATATAACAGCTCTGCTGTGGGTGTCCTCTTGCAACTTCCAGTTGGGAATGAGAATATCCCACAAGTAATGGATGATCCGTGGACTGGATACACCTTACAAGAGAAATAACTTTTATTTCAGGTCATCATAAAGAAGACATAACATTTCGGTGTAGTCCAACATATTTATCAAATGTCATGCTGAGAAAAACAAGCCTCCAAAAACCAGAATCCCAGAAAAACATACATATCCCACTGTAACATTACATGTCTTATATACACACAAACTAAAGCCACCATGCTGTGGCCTCATGACGTCATCACACTACGTGTCAGCGTGATGCATCACAGCCAATCATTTGGCCCCTTGTAACCATGGTAACATGTACACAGACATGTGTTACCATGGATGTATCATTTTGAAAGGCGCAGCGCTGCACATAGCATAGCCCTAGAGCGCATCGTTATCGGCTATTATAAAGATGCAGAGAGGGAGCATAGAATATCAGCAGATATCATATACTATTAAGCCATTATGTGTACCCATCGCTGTCATACCATACTGTGTGCTGGCCATGATCAGCTAACAAGATGATACAAATTAGCATGCATTACATATATATTGAATCTAAAAAAAAATCTATAGTACTCTAAAAACAATCCCCAATGTATATACAATTTAGTTACTTGTTTCTGTACAGAAGCCCCACCAGAAAATAGAAAGCAAAAAACAATAAACTAGATGATTGCACCATATATTGCTGCTCCCTTTGTGTCACTTGGAGTATAGGCAGAAACCCGTGGGTACCAACTAGAACGAACATCCATGTGGATCCACTTTGGGTAATATCCTTCAGGGATATGGTGTATCAGTCCAGGTCTCAGTCATTTAGTGTAAAATGGTCTGAAGTCAAGGAAAGTGTTCAGTCCCCTTGGTATCAGGGTATCCAATGTATGGATCCATTTTGTTTTAATCTGTAACAACTTCTTGGCTCTATTACCACCCCTTGCTAGGGTAGGTACATGATCGATCAGCATTGATCTTAAACTTGATACGCCATGATTACATTTGGCGAAGTGGCATGCCACTGGCTGCCCCGAGTCCCCTTTGTTGAGTGCTTCCCGGATTGCATAATGGTGGTTAGCCATCCTGTCCCTGAAGCTCGTCACCGTCTTGCTGATGTAGACCAAAGAACATGGACAGATTAACATATATATAACATATGTGCTCGTGCATGTTAATCTGTGTCGGATGTATACCATCTGTTGGTATGAGGGTGCTGGAACGTCTGGCCTCTCATCATGCTATTGCATGTGATACAACTTCCACATGTAAAGCATCCCTTTTTCGAGGTCTTCAGCCAGGTGTTCTTCAGGTAACAGTTAGTTGGATTAGTTTTACCAATATAAGTACAAGTTCTCTGCCCTGCGGTAAACCATCCTATGAGGCTTCATCTTACAAAAAGGAAGTAAAGATTATTTTACTCTCTGGTGCTGGCTTTCATTCTGCTGTGAAGCTACTGGGATATACACCGGATCCTTTTTCACATGCTGCTTTGCCTATATATATATATATTGTCATTAGTTGAGACATATGTGATATCATGAATAATGTATCTTTGATGAAGATTAATCTTTATGTGATGGCCCAATTTTCTGTATAATGTCAACATTTAAACTGCTCCTTAGCACATTCTTTCAAATTGTTTACACTATATAGTTTCTGCATTAAAATGTTAAATAATCATGATACATGTAAAGTATCATAACAAACTCTTCTCTTTGTTGCTGTACCTTGTTCTTTAAAGTGAAGGTCAATTTTGATGAATTAGTGCCCGGTTTGTAATAATCCTATTAAAAACAAGGGCACTTTAATTCATAAAAATTGACATTTCACTCTTTTTCTTCAAAAACTTACCTTTTAATCCTGACAGCCGATGCAGCGCTTCCTCCGCCCATCGCAAGCCTTCTTCGTGGGTCCAAAATGACGAATCCGGCTTCCTCCAATCACTGCGTTGCCTTGATTTATCATTTCTGACGTATGAAGAGGCTTCCTTATGGCCGGGGGAATCACTGGAGCGGCTGTCAGGATTAAAAGGTACGTTTTTTAAGAAA
Source organism: Bombina bombina (assembly GCF_027579735.1). Classification (NCBI taxonomy): domain Eukaryota; kingdom Metazoa; phylum Chordata; class Amphibia; order Anura; family Bombinatoridae; genus Bombina; species Bombina bombina. Next base: position 941,150,809 of record NC_069504.1, on the reverse strand, counting down.
AGGAGTGAAATGTCAATTTTGATTAATTAAAGTGCCCTTGTTTTTAATAGGATTATTAAAAACTGGGCACTAATTAGTCGAAATTGACCTTCACTTTAATCAGTGGTTGGCACTATTTCCCTTTAAATATTTCAATTTACTTAATAAAAACAGCATGAAAGAATAATAAACCTTTATTATCTATTGAAAATGGTTAAGGTTCCTGATGTAAAGACAGTATTAATATTTTGAAGAATCTTTTATATATTGAATCATTTTGATCCAACAGCATGCTATTATTGAGATATCAGCTCAATACATAAACATCTGATTAATATATCATTTAAATCACAATGATTCCTCAATAAATATTTATATATAGTTATGGTTTAATAAACAGGTTTTCATTCTTGCAAGTATTCACTTACAACCCATCTTATTCAGTAATCAGCTATAAACTGCATTACTACTTGAAATTATAATAACCATAAAATATTATTCCTGACAGAAAAATGTTAATTTTTACACAAAACAGCTGACAAAATAGTACATTTTATTTACTACTGCAGAGTAGACATATAATTGTATGTTGATATATATCAGATAATTATTTATTGACAAATTACAGATATTACTTTGTTTTGATGCATTATTTTCATATGTGTGATGCAATGGTTTATTTTAATATTTTTTTTTATTTTTATTTGAGACAGCAATTCCTGTTGCTGTAGTGTTGAATAAATATAAAATAAATAAATAAATAAATAAGTATTGCTAAGTATTGCTAAGCTCAACAATATGTTTTCGAATGCAATTAAAGAGATTAAGTTTACATGTATGAAAGTATGATAAAAAGGTATTATCATGACAAAAATGTAGTGTTCTTTGAATTGCAAGAGTGGTAGGTTGAGGGGTCAAAATTACACATTCACTTATTTATAGTAGAAATATTTATTAAGAGATAGATAGACAATTGAAAATAATAGAAAGTACAAAATTGAAAAAGTAAGTAAATGGCAGCCAGGGAACAGATACTTATCACTGATAATTTAATCAACAGCTTACACAAAAGTTATTGTTATCTCAAGACAACCAGGGGATCTGAAGGCATATTCTGGTTTTAATACTCCAATATCCCAGAGGCTAGGCATGACACAGAACCTAGAACAGGGGTTTCAAAGTCTTAGGCAGTGGGACCCCCTTTGATGAAATTTACAAGACCGCACTCCCCCCATGATAGAATTTACTTTATTTTTTCTCTTTAAATAAAATTTTATTATCTATATTTAGTTTTAAGTTAAGGAATTTACATTTTATCCCCATAGCTCTAAAGCGTTTTTTATTTGTGCATTGTTACTTCTGTGTTAAATTCAAGTTACATATCAAGACAACCAATGCAATGATGTGCCTATGACATTTTGACCTTGTCTTATGACATTACAAGTGTCATTGTTGGCTCTTAAAAAATGTTTTATGTTTTTTCCAAAGTCAGCTGTTGCTGTGGTTTCCCTACAATAGTGCATAGTGTCACTGCTCCGGCACCTCCCCTTATATGCTCTAGAACCCCCCTGGGGAGACCCACCTCACACTTTGAAGACCACTGCCCTAGAATAAAGGCCATCAAATATATAGATTTGCTGATTTTTATAATATGGTAGAAATGAATTTGCATTACGTATAGTAATAACATAATATACACTTTTTAACTCATGAGAATTATACATAGTTTGTAGTTGTTGCTAAGAATGAAACATAGTTTATAGATATTGCTAAGCAACAATTCATTATATGTATGAGTGGGCTGAAAATAATGCAGAAGCTCTCACAATATCAAGGTCACTCTGCAAATTATTATTATGTATCATTTATTTGTAAAGCACTGCCAAATTCAGTAGCACTTGTTACATGAGTAGGGGTGCACAATGACACTAATTCATGGTAACAAATAGAGATACATTTAACAGAAATTCAGAAGTATTAACCCTTACTAAAGATATTGCCAACTATTTGCAGCAAACAAGAAATCTGCTATTAGGAAAATTAGTATTATTCTTTCAACATATATTTGCAGTGTACCAGCAAATTTGAAGTAAAAATAAATGCATAAACAGATTAAATCAAATTAATTAATTAGGAGAATAGTCTCTTCATACTACAGCTGACTATCTTAAAATAAGTCTATTTATTTTTTGTATATTTCTATAAATAAATAATGATTGTTCCGTTTTCAAGACACAAAACTGATTTGTATGAAAGGTTTGCTACACAGAAATATATCTGAAATTAGAGGTGTGCAAGGGTGAAACATTTGGTTCTGCTGAATGCTACAGGTGAAAAAATTCCCTGTAGCGTAAAATACCTTTAGTGCACCGGAGAGCCTTGCTATTCCTGATCCTTCTTCACAGAGCCCCATAGCACACTATTATAAGGCTTAGCGCGGCAGCTCCCAGAGCCTGCACTAATGGACCTTCTCCTATAGTGCAGACCCTGGGAATCGCTATGCTAAGGACAGGATTAACGCGGCTCTACCAGCACGCTAAAGATAAGTATTTTCAATATTTAAAGGAAATAAATGAATACTGATTAATTATTCATTAGTTGTCTTTCAATTTTGTGCAGCATTCGTTCTTAGATTCGTTTTGTTAAAACAAGATGAATATCCGTGTATTGTTAATGAAAGTGCATTTGCACAAAATCTTAAATAGTCTAGTCTCCCCAAATTTTAGCTGAAATTCATCTTTTTATTTATGCTCCTTTTTACACATTTACAATCTTCGCTAGAATCTGTACAAGAACAATGCCTCTAGAACGTTTCTCATTCTTGCACATATAGATTGTATTTTGATGCATTTGTTAGTTTCGTCCATTCAAAGTGACCTGTTTGGACATTAAACAATATTTGGATTGCTGACACTGAAAGAGAAGCAATGTTATTATAAGAACCCACCTGGGAAGAGCAAGCATCGTGGAAATTAATTGAAGATAATCTGAGAAGCATTCTACTGTTTTTCTCAACAGTAAAATTAAAATGATATTATTAATCAGTGTAAGTGTAATGCACACTAGGGTAAAAAAATACTGAAAAATAAGAAGCGAAAAGAATACTGGATATATATGTGCTAATCCTAAGAGATTGACAAAATAATAATAAATAGAGATGCTGTACGCTAACAAGACAATAACCTGAGTTGTTGGCTGCAACCACAAAAGCAGAAGATGCACTGCAGGAACAAGAATGGAGTAAAGCTGTAGGTTTCCATAGACCAATAGTTAAGTACACAAGTTTACTCAGGCAGATCAAAAAAGTAGTTGATAAGCAAGCCAAAAGGGGGAGATAAACTTATAAACCAGGGTACAGTTCCAAAGTTCTCTAGCCAGTATGGCAATCCTCAGGTGACAATTCAGATAGGGGTCAGACCGGTAACATAATCCAAATAACTTGCTAGATTCAGCAACAGGAGGACAGGTCAAAAACAATATTGCAAAAGTCTTCATATGAAAATTTGCGTTATTTAACCCTCTATAGCGCATCCATTACAAGTTTTGAAACAGCCGGCTTGTGCGTGCGATATGGTGGTTTTAAGCTCCATACCGCACAAAATACAAGCAGTGTTTTGACGTGCTTGTGCACGCTTTCCCCATAGACATCAATGGGTCAGAAAAAAACACCTGCGATTGCGGAATGAAAAGCTATGTAACGCAGCCCCATTGATGTCTATGGGGAAAAAATATGTTACGTTTAAACACCCTAACATAAACCCCACGTCTAAACACCCCTAATCTGCTGCCCCCGACATCGCCAACACCTACATAATGTTATTAACCCCTAAGCTGCTGCCCCGATATTGCCACCACCTAAATAAAACTATTAACCCCTAATCTGCCGCTCCTGATATCGCTCCCATTCCACTAAAGTTATTAACCCCTATTCCCCTGTACCCCAACATCACCCACACTATAATAAATCTATTAACCCCTGTTCCCAGACAATGCCGCCACTAAATAAAGCTATTAACCCCTAAACCTCTGGCCTCCTACATCACTACCACTAAATAAATCTATTACCCCCTAAACCGCCAGCCCCCCACATCGCAACAACCTAAATTAAACTATATTAACCCCTAAACCTAGCCCTAACCCTAACGTAACCCTAACCATAACCCTAACCCTAACCGTAATCCTAACCCTAACACCCCCTAGCTTTAACATAATTAAAATAGAGCTAAATTAAAGTTACAATTATTAACTAAATGATACCTATTTAAAACTAAATACAAACTTACCTGTGAAATAAAACCTAAGCTAGCTACAATATAACTAATAGTTATATCGTAGCTAGTTTAGGTTTTATTTTTATTTCACAGGTAAGTTTGTATAGGTCTACCACTACAAAAAATAAAAAACACTAACATTACAAAAAATAAAAAAAACCTACCATTACAAAGAATAACAAATGAAATTATCCAAAATAATAAAAATGATTCCTATTCTAATTATTTTTAAAAAAAAGAAAAACCCACCCCAAAATAAAAAACCCTAATCTATAATAAACTACCAAGGGCCCTTAAAGGGGCCTTTTGTGGGCCCTTAAAAGGGCCTTTTGTAGGGCATTGCCCTAAAGTTAACAGCTCTTTTGATAAAAAAAGAAAATCAAACACCCCATAACAGTATACAACCCCCCACCCCCCCAAACCCACAAAATAAAAATAAAGTAAAACCTAATCTACCCATTGCCCTGAAAAGGGTATTTGTAGGGGCATTGCCCTTAAAAGGACATTCAGCTATTTTGCTGCCCATTAAAAATAAAAAATGTCTATTCTAAAAAGAAAAACCCACCCCAAAAAAAAAAAAAACATTACACAAAATAACAAACGAATTATCAAAAATAATAACAATTATTCCTATACAAACCCTAAACTAAAAATCCTAATACTAACCCCTGAAGATCCACTTACAGCTGCTGAAGTCCTGCTTGAAGGATCTTCATCCCGGCGGCTCCATCTTCATCCAGACGGCAGGCGGCTCCATCTTCATCCAGATGGCATCTTCTATCTTCATCCCGGTGGTGTCTTCTATCTTCATCCCGGGGGAGCGGAGCATGGCCATCCTGAAGATATGCGGCGTGGAGCATCCTCTTCATACAGTCGCCTCCATATCCTGAATCTTAAATCTAAGGTATTCAATTCAAAATGGCTTCCCTTGCATTCCTATTGGCTGATTTGATTTTGGAAATTCAAATCAGCCAATAGGATGAGAGTTACTGAAATCCTATTGGCTGTTCAAATCAGCCAATAGGATGAGAGCTACTGAAATTATATTGGCTGTTCAAATCAGCCAATAGGATGAGAGCTACTGAAATTATATTGGCTGATTTGAATAGCAAAAAAGTCGAAACCCAAAACTTGTAATCTAGATGTCAGTGTTGTATTGCTTATTATTTTTGCTGAACTCTAGCTGTTAAACTTTTAAGAAATGTGTGTTCTTTAAATGAACATTAACAAATTGAAAATATAAAATATGTGTTTATCTATCATCTATCTGTCTCTCTCTATTTATCTTTAAAATTATATAAAAGTGCAAAAAGTAATGCTGTTATTTGCTATAGCGTTTGCTTATTGCACTATAATTTGCTTATAATTAGAAGAATCCCCATAGACTTTTCTGTTGAAAATCATAAAATATATATATTTTTTAAATTGTGATTGACCCCTGAGTGTTTATTCCTGCAAATTGAGTAAACACATCCTTAAATCCAGCTCAAGACCAGCAATGAACTACTGAGAGCTTAATGAACATATCTGGTGAGCCAATGGAAAAATACAAATGTGTTTAGCTACTAATTGCTATCTGGCATTGCTGCTACTAGGTATATGTAAAAAATTTTTATATAGCAACCAGTGAGATCACAGACCTTAAGTATGTAGCCACTTGAAGTAGAAAGACCAAATTCCATAACAATGACTCACTCTGAGACCCACTTGTAGTGGCTCTTACGGGACTAACAATTTGTGGTCAATGTCCCAAAACCGATAAAAATAAATGCAAGGCTTACCCCTCTTCCATCTGGACTTGTCCCGTAATCCCTGCAAGGATCTTCAGGTATTTGGAAAGTTCTATGTATATCTGCTGTCTATTAACGGCAGCCTGTCCTTGTTACTATGTAACGCTGGAACTCACAGACAGCGTGCAGCCTCGCTATGGTGCCGGTACCATGATGTCGGCATAGGCTATGATACTGAAACAGCTGTTAAAATGTCCATTTTATTGAATACATCCATTAAAAGATCCAAAGGGCACAGCAAACAGGTACTGCAGCTGAATCGTGATATATTGCAAATGGAGTTGTCCAACTAGACCAATCATAATACATGGGATCTGATTAAACACATTTAACCCTTGTGGTACATCTACATTTGCAATTCTAAATGTACAATTGTGTAAAAAACAGACATAATACAATTATATACATATTAAACAACGATACACTGTTAAAATTTGTTTGAAATATACATATATACCTAATAATTGGAGAGAAAAATACATGTAAAAAATATAAACCCCTCTGTATGTTGAATCTATATATCTAGTTATAATACATATAGCATTATAACCTAAGGGAAGGGGTACACAGTATCCTAAGAGATATTTTATTGAGGATTTATACATATAATTGTGTAAAAAATGAATGCACTTTATAATTACGTATGTTATTACACAATGAAAAAAACTCTAAACTCTATAGAACCCCTATCACAATTCACACTTGTTCTTGAAAAAAGAGTTTCAGATTGAAATGTATTGGACAGATTGTTGTTAGTGCAATCATGTTACCTCTGATAAATAAACAGTTTAACATTGATTATTTTATTGATCCCTAGAGGTGATCCAGTCTTAAGGGTATAAATCCAAAATACCTCCTTCCTACTTAGTGCTAAGAATTTTTCTCCTCCTCTAACACTTAGGGGCATATTTATCAATGTGCGTGCGGACATAATACGAAGTAGGGTATCATGTCCGCCGCACATCGATAAATGTAGACAGCATACACTGTCTTCATTTATCATTGCACCAGCAGTTCTTGTGAACTGCTGGAGCAATGCCGCCCCCTGCAGATTCACGGCCAATCGGCAGCTAGCAGGGGTTGTTAATCAACCCAATCGTATTCGATCGGGTTGATTTCTGTCCGCAGCCTCAGAGCAGATGGACAAGTTATGTAGCAGCGGTCTTTAGTGGTCTTCAGACTCGCCGGAAACAAGTGGCATCAAGTTCCATACGGAGCTTGATAAATATGCCCCATAATTCAACATACAAAGGGTTTTATTTTTTTTACATGTATTTTTCCCTCCAATTATTAGGTATATATGTATATTTCAAACCAATACATTTCAATCTGAAACTCTTTTTTCAAGAACAAGTGTGAATTGTGATAGGGGTTCTATAGAGATTAGAGTTTTTTTCATTGTGTGATAACATATGTAATTATAAAGTGCATTCATTTTTTACACCATTATATGTATAAATCCTTCCTCAATAAAATATCTCTTAGGATACTGTGTACCCCTTCCCTTTGGTTATAATGCTATATGTATTATAACTAGATAAATAGATTCAACCTACAGAGTGGTTTATTTTTTTACATGTATTTTTCTCTCCAATTATTAGGTATATATGTATATTTTAAACAAATTTTAACAGTGTATTGTTGTTTAATATGTATCTATTTTTATTATGTGTGTTTTTTACACAATTGTACATTTAAAATAGCAAATGTAGATGTACCACAAGGGTTAAATGTGTTTAATCAGATCCCATGTATTATGATTGGTCTAGATGGACAACTCCATTTGCAATATATCACCTGCAGGTACACCTGTTTCCAAGCTCTGATGAAGTGCCCTTGAGGCAAAAAACGCGTCAGCTGCAGTACCTGTTTGCTGTGCCCTTTCGATATTTTAATGGATGTATTCAATAAAATGGACGTTTTAACATTATAATCCTCTCCTGATTCATTTGATACTGAAGCCATTACTTTGTTGCTATTCCTTGACATTTTCTTTTATATAAGTATACCACAAGAACAAAGTAAATTTGAGATAAGTGTATTACAATTACAACATGACTTTCCTATCGCTTTAATGTCAAAATCTACTAATTTTTAAGAGCACATGGAACATGTAAATACTCTAAATGGTGCAGAGAATCATTCATGCACTAGGCTATCGTGGCACAAGAAAATGTCTAAATCTATTTTTTTTAAGTTCTTGGAATTGGAACATTTTGAGATAAGGGCCTCTATATATGAAGCCGTCTACTTAGCTGCATTCGCCAGCCCAATATACTCACCTAAGCTCGCCTACCATTGCCACCGCGGACCTGAATACGTTCGCCAAAGTTATAAAAAAATCTGTCAAGAAGCCATGCACCAAGTACGGAGCAATGAGCAGCGGACTGTTGTTAACTGACAGTCATCGATCTCGCTGCTCATTGGCTTCTTCGCAGCTTTTTTGATAGCCTGTCACTAAGCACCCACAGTAAACTACACTGTTTTACCCCCTAAACCGCTGCTCCCGGAGCCCCCCACAACTAAATAAAGTTATTACCCCCCTAAACCGCCACTCCTAGACCCCGCCACAACTATAATAAATGTATTAACCCCTAAACCGCCGCACCCGGAGCCCACTACCACCTATATTAAAGTTATTAACCCCTATCCTGCCCCCCACTACACCGCCGCAACCTATATATAAGTTATGAACCCCTATCCTGCGGATCCCGGACCCCGCCGCAACTAAATACATTTTTTAACCCCTAAACCGCCGCTCCCGGACCCTGCCGCAACTAAATTAAATGTTTAACCCCTAATCCGCTGCTCCCAGACCCCACTGCCACCTATATTAAACTTATTAACCCCTAAACCTAAGTCTAACACTAACACTAACACCCCCCTAACTTTAATATTATTTTAATAAATCTAAATAAATCTTACTATTATTAACTAAATTATTCCTATTTAAAACTAAATACTTACCTGTAAAATAAACCTTAAGATAGCTACAATATAACTAATAATTATATTGTAGCTATTTTAGGATTTATATTTATTTTACAGGCAACTTTGTATTTATTTTAACTAGGTACAATAGCTATTAAATAGTTAATAACTATTTAATAGCTACCTAGCTAAAATACTTACAAAATTACCTGTAAAATAAATCCTAACCTAAGTTACAATTAAACCTAACACTATACTATCATTAAATAAATTAAATAAATTACCTACAATTACCTAAAATTAAATTAAATAAACTAAACTATAGTACAAAAAACAAACACTAAATTACAGAAAATAAAAAAGAATTACAAGAAGTTTAAACTAATTACACCTAATCTAAGCCCCCTAATAAAATAATAAAGCCCCCCAAAATAAAAAAATACCCTACCCTATTCTAAATTACCAAGTAACCAGCTCTTTTACCAGCCCTTAAAAGGGCTTTTTGCGGGGGATTGCCCCAAAGTAATCAGCTCTTTTACCTGTAAAAAAAAATACACCCCCCCACATTAAAACCCACCACCCACATACATACCTACTCTAACCCACCCAAACCCCCCTTTAAAAAAAACTAACGCTAAACCCCTGAAGATCACTCTACCTGGAGCCGTCTTTACCCAACCGGGCCAAAATCTTCATCCAAGGTGCGCAGAGGAGGTCCTCCATCCAGCAGAAGTCTTCATCCAGGCAGCGTCTTCAATCTTCATCCATCCGGAGCGGAGCCATCTTCAAAGGAGCCGACACAGAGCCATCCTCTTCAACCGATGACTGAAAGACAAATGAAGGTTCCTTTAAGGGACGTCATCCAAGATGGCGTCCCTCGAATTCCGATTGGCTGATAGGATTCTATCAGCCAATCGGAATTAAGGTAGGAAAAATCTGATTGGCTGATTGATTCAGCCAATCAGATTGAAGTTCAATCCAATTGGCTGATCCAATCAGCCAATCGGATTGAAGTTCAATCTGATTGTCTGATTCAATCAGCCAATCAGATTTTTCCTACCTTAATTCCGATTGGCTGATAGAATCCAATAGAATGGGTGGTGGGTTTTAATGTTGGGGGGGGGTTGTATTTTTTTTTACAGGTAAAAGAGCTGATTACTTTGGGGCAATGCCCCGCAAAAAGCCCTTTTAAGGGCTGGTAAAATAGCTGGTTACTTGGTAATTTAGAATAGGGTAGGGCATTTTTTTTTATTTTGGGGGGCTTTATTATTTTATTATGGGACTTAGATTAGGTGTAATTAGTTTAAACTTCTTGTAATTCTTTTTTATTTTCTGTAATTTAGTGTTTGTTTGTTTGTTTTTTTACTATAGTTTAGTTTAATTAATTTTAGGTAATTGTAGGTAATTTATTTAATGTATGTAATGATAGTGTAGTGTTAGGTTTAATTGTAACTTAGGTTAGGATTTATTTTACAGGTAATTTTGTAAGTATTTTAGCTAGGTAGCTATTAAATAGTTAATAACTATTCAATAACTATTGTACCTAGTTAAAATAAATACAAAGTTGCCTGTAAAATAAAAATAAATCCTAAAATAGCTACAATATAATTATTAGTTATATTGCAGCTATCTTAGGGTTTATTTTACAGGTAAGTATTTAGTTTTAAATAGAAATAATTTAATTAATACAAGTAATATTATTTAGATTTATTAAAATAATATTTAAGTTGGGGGGGTTAGGGTTAGTGTTAGACTTAGGTTTATGGTTTAATAATTTTAATATAGGTGGCAGCGGTATAGGGGGGGCAGGATAGGGGTTAATAACTTTAATATAGGTGGCGACGGGGTCCGGGAGCGGCGGTTTAGGGGTTAAACAATTTATTTAGTTGCGGCGGGGTCCGGGATGCACAGGATAGGGGTTAATAAGTTTATGTAGGTGGCGGCGGTATAGGGGGCAGCAGATTAGGGGTTAATATGTATAATGTAGGTGGCGACAGGGTCAGGGAGTGGCGGTTTAGGGGTTAACATGTTTAATATAGTTGTGGCGGGGTCCAGGAGCGGCGGCTTATGGGGTAATACATTTATTTAGTTGCGGCAGTGTAGGGGGGGGCAGATTAGGGGTGTTTAGACTCGGGGTACATGTTAGGGTATTAGGTGCAGACATCTCCCATAGGAATCAATGGGATATTGGGCAGCAGCGAACATGAGCTTTCGCTATGGTCAGACTCCTATTGATTCCTATGGGATCCACCGCCTCCAGGGGGGCGGATTGAAATCCAGGTACGCTGGGCCAGAATAGTGCCGAGCGTACCTGGTAGTAGTTTGATAACTACCAAAAGTAGACAGATTGTGCCGAACTTGCGTTCGGGAACATCTGTAGTGACGTACCCATCGATCTGTGTCGGACTGAGTCCGGCGGATCGTATGTTACGTCACTAAATTCTACTTTTGCCAGGCAGTAGGGGTTGATAACTATGGCGAATCAGCCTCGCCATAAATACGCTGTGGAATTCCAGTGTATTTGCGGTTGACGGCTTGATAACTAGAGGCCAAGGTATGAGTGTGAAATGTAAAAAATGCCAATTAATGAGTGTAAGTTCTTAGGTGCAAGAATTTCTGGTTCCTGTATTTGTTTAACATAATTTTTTTATTTAAATTCTGAACTTCTCTGTAAGATGCTGTTTGTAAACACACCTATTAAAGGACTACACCTTAATCAAAATTCTTCATGTAACAACTAACATTTCAATGTTTCTTTTTGTTGCAACACAAGATGTTGCTAGATTACGAGTCTTGCGCTGGTATTAAGAGTCTTGAAGGTACAGGTGTACCGCTCACTTTTTTGGCCAGACTCGGAAATACCGCAAATCCACTTACGTCAATTGCGTATCCTATATTTTCAATGCGACTTGCATAGCGCCAGTATTACGAGTCTGACCAAAAGTGAGCGGTAGACCCTCTCCTGTCAAGCCTGGTACCGCATTTAAAAGTCAGTAGTTAAGAGTTTTACACTACAACGCCGTAGCATAAAACTCTTAACTAAAGTGCTAAAGAGTACACTAACATCCATAAACTACCTATTAACCCCTAAACCGAGGCTCTCCCACATCGCAAACACTAAAATACATTTTTTAACCCATAATCTGCCAAACCGGACATCGCCACCACTATAATAAATATATTAACCCCTAAACCGCCACACTCCTGCATCGCAAACACTAGTTAAATATTATTAACCCCTAATCTGCTGGCCCTAACATCGCCGCCACCTACCTACATTTATTAACCCCTAATCTGCCGCCCCCAACATCTCCACCACTATAATAAAGTTATTAACCCCTAAACCTAAGTCTAACCCTAACCCCACCTAACAAATATAATTTAAGTAAATCTAAATAAAATTACTACAATTAACTAAATAATACTTATTTAAAGCTAAATGCTTACCTACAGGGAGTGCAGAATTATTAGGCAAATGAGTATTTTGACCACATCATCCTCTTTATGCATGTTGTCTTACTCCAAGCTGTATAGGCTCGAAAGCCTACTACCAATTAAGCATATTAGGTGATGTGCATCTCTGTAATGAGAAGGGGTGTGGTCTAATGACATCAACACCCTATATCAGGTGTGCATAATTATTAGGCAACTTCCTTTCCTTTGGCAAAATGGGTCAAAAGAAGGACTTGACAGGCTCAGAAAAGTCAAAAATAGTGAGATATCTTGCAGAGGGATGCAGCACTCTTAAAATTGCAAAGCTTCTGAAGCGTGATCATCGAACAATCAAGCGTTTCATTCAAAATAGTCAACAGGGTCGCAAGAAGCGTGTGGAAAAACCAAGGAGCAAAATAACTGCCCATGAACTGAGAAAAGTCAAGCGTGCAGCTGCCAAGATGCCACTTGCCACCAGTTTGGCCATATTTCAGAGCTGCAACATCACTGGAGTGCCCAAAAGCACAAGGTGTGCAATACTCAGAGACATGGCCAAGGTAAGAAAGGCTGAAAGACAACCACCACTGAACAAGACACACAAGCTGAAACGTCAAGACTGGGCCAAGAAATATATCAAGACTGATTTTTCTAAGGTTTTATGGACTGAGGAAATGAGAGTGAGTCTTGATGGGCCAGATGGATGGGCCCGTGGCTGGATTGGTAAAGGGCAGAGAGCTCCAGTCCGACTCAGACGCCAGCAAGGTGGAGGTGGAGTACTGGTTTGGGCTGGTATCATCAAAGATGAGCTTGTGGGGCCTTTTCGGGTTGAGGATGGAGTCAAGCCAATCGGCAGCTAGCAGGGGTTGTTAATCAACCCAATCGTATTCGATCGGGTTGATTTCTGTCCGCAGCCTCAGAGCAGATGGACAAGTTATGTAGCAGCGGTCTTTAGTGGTCTTCAGACTCGCCGGAAACAAGGGGCATCAAGTTCCATACGGAGCTTGATAAATATGCCCCATAATTCAACATACAGAGGGTTTTATTTTTTTTACATGTATTTTTCCCTCCAATTATTAGGTATATATGTATATTTCAAACCAATACATTTCAATCTGAAACTCTTTTTTCAAGAACAAGTGTGAATTGTGATAGGGGTTCTATAGAGATTACAGTTTTTTTCATTGTGTGATAACATATGTAATTATAAAGTGCATTCATTTTTTACACCATTATATGTATAAATCCTTCCTCAATAAAATATCTCTTAGGATACTGTGTACCCCTTCCCTTTGGTTATAATGCTATATGTATTATAACTAGATAAATAGATTCAACCTACAGAGGGGTTTATTTTTTTACATGTATTTTTCTCTCCAATTATTAGGTATATATGTATATTTTAAACAAATTTTAACAGTGTATTGTTGTTTAATATGTATCTATTTTTATTATGTGTGTTTTTTACACAATTGTACATTTAGAATAGCAAATGTAGATGTACCACAAGGGTTAAATGTGTTTAATCAGATCCCATGTATTATGATTGGTCTAGATGGACAACTCCATTTGCAATATATCACCTGCAGGTACACCTCTTTCCAAGCTCTGATGAAGTGCCCTTGAGGCAAAAAACGCGTCAGCTGCAGTACCTGTTTGCTGTGCCCTTTCGATATTTTAATGGATGTATTCAATAAAATGGACGTTTTAACATTATAATCCTCTCCTGATTCATTTGATACTGAAGCCATTACTTTGTTGCTATTCCTTGACATTTTCTTTTATATAAGTATACCACAAGAACAAAGTAAATTTGAGACAAGTGTATTACAATTACAACATGACTTTCCTATCGCTTTAATGTCAAAATCTACTAATTTTTAAGAGCACACGGAACATGTAAATACTCTAAATGGTGCAGAGAATCATTCATGCACTAGGCTATCGTGGCACAAGAAAATGTCTAAATCTATTTTTTTTAAGTTCTTGGAATTGGAACATTTTGAGATAAGGGCCTCTATATATGAAGCCATCTACTTAGCTGCATTCGCCAGCCCAATATACTCACCTAAGCTCGCCTACCATTGCCACCGCGGACCTGAATACATTCACCAAAGTTATAAAAAAATCTGTCAAGAAGCCATGCACCAAGTACGGAGCAATGAGCAGCGGACTGTTGTTAACTGACAGTCATCGATCTCGCTGCTCATTGGCTTCTTCGCAGATTTTTTGATAGCCTGTCACTAAGCACCCACAGTAAACTACACTGTTTTACCCCCTAAACCGCTGCTCCCGGAGCCCCCCACAACTAAATAAAGTTATTACCCCCTAAACCGCCACTCCTAGACCCCGCCACAACTATAATAAATGTATTAACCCCTAAACCGCCGCACCCGGAGCCCACTACCACCTATATTAAAGTTATTAACCCCTATCCTGCCCCCCACTACACCGCCGCAACCTATATATAAGTTATGAACCCCTATCCTGCGGATCCCGGACCCCGCCGCAACTAAATACATTTTTAACCCCTAAACCGCCGCTCCCGGACCCTGCCGCAACTACATTAAATGTTTAACCCCTAAACCGCTGCTCCCAGACCCCGCTGCCACCTATATTAAACTTATTAACCCCTAAACCTAAGTCTAACACTAACATTAACACCCCCCTAACTTTAATATTATTTTAATAAATCTAAATAAATCTTACTATTATTAACTAAATTATTCCTATTTAAAACTAAATACTTACCTGTAAAATAAACCTTAAGATAGCTACAATATAACTAATAATTATATTGTAGCTATTTTAGGATTTATATTTATTTTACAGGCAACTTTGTATTTATTTTAACTAGGTACAATAGCTATTAAATAGTTAATAACTATTTAATAGCTACCTAGCTAAAATACTTACAAAATTATCTGTAAAATAAATCCTAACCTAAGTTACAATTAAACCTAACACTATACTATCATTAAATAAATTAAATAAATTACCTACAATTACCTAAAATTAAATTAAATAAACTAAACTATAGTACAAAAAAACAAACACTAAATTACAGAAAATAAAAAAGAATTACAAGAAGTTTAAACTAATTACACCTAATCTAAGCCCCCTAATAAAATAATAAAGCCCCCCAAAATAAAAAAATGCCCTACCCTATTCTAAATTACCAAGTAACCAGCTCTTTTACCAGCCCTTAAAAGGGCTTTTTGCGGGGGATTGCCCCAAAGTAATCAGCTCTTTTACCTGTAAAAAAAAATATACCCCCCCACATTAAAACCCACCACCCACATACATACCTACTCTAACCCACCCAAACCCCCCTTTAAAAAAAACTAACGCTAAACCCCTGAAGATCACTCTACCTGGGCCGTCTTTACCCAACCGGGCCGAAATCTTCATCCAAGGTGCGCAGAGGAGGTCCTCCATCCAGCAGAAGTCTTCATCCAGGCAGCGTCTTCAATCTTCATCCATCCGGAGCGGAGCCATCTTCAAAGGAGCCGACACAGAGCCATCCTCTTCAACCGACGACTGAAAGACAAATGAAGGTTCCTTTAAGGGACGTCATCCAAGATGGCGTCCCTCGAATTCCGATTGGCTGATAGGATTCTATCAGCCAATCGGAATTAAGGTAGGAAAAATCTGATTGGCTGATTGATTCAGCCAATCAGATTGAAGTTCAATCCAATTGGCTGATCCAATCAGCCAATCGGATTGAACTTCAATCTGATTGTCTGATTCAATCAGCCAATCAGATTTTTCCTACCTTAATTCCGATTGGCTGATAGAATCCAATAGAATGGGTGGTGGGTTTTAATGTTGGGGGGGGTTGTATTTTTTTTTACAGGTAAAAGAGCTGATTACTTTGGGGCAATGCCCTGCAAAAAGCCCTTTTAAGGGCTGGTAAAATAGCTGGTTACTTGGTAATTTAGAATAGGGTAGGGCATTTTTTTTATTTTGGGGGGCTTTATTATTTTATTATGGGACTTAGATTAGGTGTAATTAGTTTAAACTTCTTGTAATTCTTTTTTATTTTCTGTAATTTAGTGTTTGTTTGTTTTTTTACTATAGTTTAGTTTAATTAATTTTAGGTAATTGTAGGTAATTTATTTAATGTATTTAATGATAGTGTAGTGTTAGGTTTAATTGTAACTTAGGTTAGGATTTATTTTACAGGTAATTTTGTAAGTATTTTAGCTAGGTAGCTATTAAATAGTTAATAACTATTCAATAACTATTGTACCTAGTTAAAATAAATACAAAGTTGCCTGTAAAATAAAAATAAATCCTAAAATAGCTACAATATAATTATTAGTTATATTGTAGCTATATTAGGGTTTATTTTACAGGTAAGTATTTAGTTTTAAATAGAAATAATTTAATTAATACAAGTAATATTATTTAGATTTATTAAAATAATATTTAAGTTGGGGGGGTTAGGGTTAGTGTTAGACTTAGGTTTATGGTTTAATAATTTTAATATAGGTGGCAGCGGTATAGGGGGGGCAGGATAGGGGTTAATAACTTTAATATAGGTGGCGACGGGGTCCGGGAGCGGCGGTTTAGGGGTTAAACAATTTATTTAGTTGCGGCGGGGTCCGGGATGCACAGGATAGGGGTTAATAAGTTTATGTAGGTGGCGGCGGTATAGGGGGCAGCAGATTAGGGGTTAATATGTATAATGTAGGTGGCGACAGGGTCAGGGAGTGGCGGTTTAGGGGTTAACATGTTTAATATAGTTGTGGCGGGGTCCAGGAGCGGCGGCTTATGGGGTAATACATTTATTTAGTTGCGACAGTGTAGGGGGGGGGCAGATTAGGGGTGTTTAGACTCGGGGTACATGTTAGGGTATTAGGTGCAGACATCTCCCATAGGAATCAATGGGATATTGGGCAGCAGCGAACATGAGCTTTCGCTATGGTCAGACTCTCATTGATTCCTATGGGATCCACCGCCTCCAGGGGGGCGGATTGAAATCCAGGTACGCTGGGCCAGAATAGTGCCGAGCGTACCTGGTAGTAGTTTGATAACTACCAAAAGTAGACAGATTGTGCCGAACTTGCGTTCGGGAACATCTGTAGTGACGTACCCATCGATCTGTGTCGGACTGAGTCCGGCGGATCGTATGTTACGTCACTAAATTCTACTTTTGCCGGGCAGTAGGGGTTGATAACTATGGCGAATCAGCCTCGCCATAAATACGCTGTGGAATTCCAGTGTATTTGCGGTTGACGGCTTGATAACTAGAGGCCAAGGTATGAGTGCGAAATGTAAAAAATGCCAATTAATGAGTGTAAGTTCTTAGGTGCAAGAATTTCTGGTTCCTGTATTTGTTTAACATAATTTTTTTATTTAAATTCTGAACTTCTCTGTAAGATGCTGTTTGTAAACACACCTATTAAAGGACTACACCTTAATCAAAATTCTTCATGTAACAACTAACATTTCAATGTTTCTTTTTGTTGCAACACAAGATGTTGCTAGATTACGAGTCTTGCGCTGGTATTAAGAGTCTTGAAGGTACAGGTGTACCGCTCACTTTTTTGGCCAGACTCGGAAATACCGCAAATCCACTTACGTCAATTGCGTATCCTATATTTTCAATGCGACTTGCATAGCGCCAGTATTACGAGTCTGACCAAAAGTGAGCGGTAGACCCTCTCCTGTCAAGCCTGGTACCGCATTTAAAAGTCAGTAGTTAAGAGTTTTACACTACAACGCCGTAGCATAAAACTCTTAACTAAAGTGCTAAAGAGTACACTAACATCCATAAACTACCTATTAACCCCTAAACCGAGGCTCTCCCACATCGCAAACACTAAAATACATTTTTTAATCCATAATCTGCCAAACCGGACATCGCCACCACTATAATAAATATATTAACCCCTAAACCGCCGCACTCCTGCATCGCAAACACTAGTTAAATATTATTAACCCCTAATCTGCTGGCCCTAACATCGCCGCCACCTACCTACATTTATTAACCCCTAATCTGCCGCCCCCAACATCTCCACCACTATAATAAAGTTATTAACCCCTAAACCTAAGTCTAACCCTAACCCCACCTAACTTAAATATAATTTAAGTAAATCTAAATAAAATTACTACAATTAACTAAATAATACTTATTTAAAGCTAAATGCTTACCTACAGGGAGTGCAGAATTATTAGGCAAATGAGTATTTTGACCACATCATCCTCTTTATGCATGTTGTCTTACTCCAAGCTGTATAGGCTCGAAAGCCTACTACCAATTAAGCATATTAGGTGATGTGCATCTCTGTAATGAGAAGGGGTGTGGTCTAATGACATCAACACCCTATATCAGGTGTGCATAATTATTAGGCAACTTCCTTTCCTTTGGCAAAATGGGTCAAAAGAAGGACTTGACAGGCTCAGAAAAGTCAAAAATAGTGAGATATCTTGCAGAGGGATGCAGCACTCTTAAAATTGCAAAGCTTCTGAAGCGTGATCATCGAACAATCAAGCGTTTCATTTAAAATAGTCAACAGGGTCGCAAGAAGCGTGTGGAAAAACCAAGGAGCAAAATAACTGCCCATGAACTGAGAAAAGTCAAGCGTGCAGCTGCCAAGATGCCACTTGCCACCAGTTTGGCCATATTTCAGAGCTGCAACATCACTGGAGTGCCCAAAAGCACAAGGTGTGCAATACTCAGAGACATGGCCAAGGTAAGAAAGGCTGAAAGACGACCACCACTGAACAAGACACACAAGCTGAAGCGTCAAGACTGGGCCAAGAAATATATCAAGACTGATTTTTCTAAGGTTTTATGGACTGATGAAATGAGAGTGAGTCTTGATGGGCCAGATGGATGGGCCCGTGGCTGGATTGGTAAAGGGCAGAGAGCTCCAGTCCGACTCAGACGCCAGCAAGGTGGAGGTGGAGTACTGGTTTGGGCTGGTATCATCAAAGATGAGCTTGTGGGGCCTTTTCGGGTTGAGGATGGAGTCAAGCTCAACTCCCAGTCCTACTGCCAGTTTCTGGAAGACACCTTCTTCAAGCAGTGGTACAGGAAGAAGTCTGCATCCTTCAAGAAAAACATGATTTTCATGCAGGACAATGCTCCATCACACGCGTCCAAGTACTCCACAGCGTGGCTGGCAAGAAAGGATATAAAAGAAGAAAATCTAATGACATGGCCTCCTTGTTCACCTGATCTGAACCCCATTGAGAACCTGTGGTCCATCATCAAATGTGAGATTTACAAGGAGGGAAAACAGTACACCTCTCTGAACAGTGTCTGGGAGGCTGTGGTTGCTGCTGCACGCAATGTTGATGGTGAACAGATCAAAACACTGACAGAATCCATGGATGGCAGGCTTTTGAGTGTCCTTGCAAAGAAAGGTGGCTATATTGCTCACTGATTTGTTTTTGTTTTGTTTTTGAATGTCAGAAATGTATATTTGTGAATGTTGAGATGTTATATTGGTTTCACTGGTAAAAATAAATAATTGAAATGGGTATATATTTGTTTTTTGTTAAGTTGCCTAATAATTATGCACAGTAATAGTCACCTGCACACACAGATATCCCCCTAAAATAGCTATAACTAAAAACAAACTAAAAACTACTTCCAAAACTATTCAGCTTTGATATTAATGAGTTTTTTGGATTCATTGAGAACATGGTTGTTGTTCAATAATAAAATTAATCCTCAAAAATACAACTTGCCTAATAATTCTGCACTCCCTGTATAAAATAAACCCTAAGCTAGCTACAATATAACTAATAGTTACATTGTAGCTAGCTTAGGGTTTATTTTTATTTTACAGGCAACTTTGTATTTATTTTAACTAAGTACAATAGTTATTAAATAGTTATTACCTATTTAATAACAACCTAGTTAAAATAAAGACAAATTTACCTGTAAAATAAAACCTAACCTAAGTTACAATTACACCTAACACTATACTACAATTAAATTAATTACCTAAATTAAATACAATTAATTACAATTAAATAAAATTATCTAAAGTACAAAAAAAACAAACACTAAATTACAGAAAATAATAAAGAAATTACAAGATTTTTAAACTAATTACACCTAATCTAATCCCCCTAACAAAATAAAAAAGCCCCGCAAAATAAAAAAGCCCTTCCCTACACTAAATTACAAATAGCACTTTAAAGGGCCTTTTGTGGGGCATTGCCCCAAAGTAATCAGCTCTTTTACCTGAAAAAAAAATTACAATCCCCCCCAACATTAAAACCCACCACCCACACAACCAACCCTACTCTAAAACCCACCAATCCCCCCTTAAAAAAACCTAACACTAACCCCCTGAAGATTTTCTTACCGGGAGACATCTTCACCCAACCGGGCCGAGGTCCTTAACGAAGCCAGGAGAAGTCTTCGTCCAAGCCGGGCAAAGTGGTCCTCCAGACGGGCAGAAGTCTTCATCCAGATGGCATCTTCTATCTTCACATCCATCCGGCGCGGAGCGGGTCCATCTTCAAGACATCCGACGTGGAGCATCCTCTTCTTCCGATGGCTAAACACAGAATGAAGCTTCTTTTAAATGATGTCATCCAAGATGGCGTCCCTTCAATTCCGATTGGCTGATAGAATTCTATCAGCCAATCGGAATTAAGGTAGAAAAAATCCTATTGGTTGATGCAATCAGCCAATAGGCTTGAAGTTCAATCCTATTGGCTGATTCAATCAGCCAATAGGATTGAGCTGGCATTCTATTGGCTGTTCCAATCAGCCAATAGAATGCCAGTTCAATCCTATTGACTGATTGCATCAGCCAATAGTATTTTTTCTACCTTAATTCCGATTGGCTGATAGAATTCTATCAGCCAATCGGAATTGAAGAGATGCCATCTTGGATGACGTCATTTAAAGGAACCTTCATTCTGTGTTTAGCCGTCGGAAGAAGAGGATGCTCTGCATCGGATGTCTTGAAGATGGACCCGCTCCACGCCGGATGGATGAAGATAGAAGATGCCGTCTGGATGAAGACTTCTGTCCATCTGGAGGACCACTTCACCCGGCTTGGATGAAGACTTCTCCCGGCTTCGTTGAGGACTTTGGCCCAGTTGGGTGAAGACATTTTTTAAGGGGGGATTGGGTGGGTTTTAGAGTAAGGTTGGTTGTGTGGGTGGTGGGTTTTAATGTTGGGGGGGGATTGTAATTTTTTTTCAGTTAAAAGAGCTGATTACTTTGGTGCAATGCCCCGCAAAAGGCCCTTTTAAGGGCTATTTGTAATTTAGTCTAGGGTAGGGTTTTTTTATTTTGGGGGGCTTTTTTATTTTGTTAGGGGGATTAGATTAGGTGTAATTAGTTTAAAAAGCTTGTACTTTGTTTATTATTTTCTGTAATTTAGTGTTTTTTTTGTACTTTAGATAATTTTATTTAATTGTAATTAATTGTATTTAATTTAGGTAATTAATTTAATTGTAGTGTAGTGTTAGGTGTAATTGTAACTTAGGTTAGGTTTTATTTTACAGGTAAATTTGTCTTTATTTTAACTAGGTAGTTATTAAATAGGTAATAACTATTTAATAACTATTGTACCTAGTTAAAATAAATACAAAGTTGCCTGTAAAATAAAAATAAACCCTAAGATAGCTACAATGTAACTATTAGTTATATTGTAGCTATCTTAGGGTTTATTTTATCGGTAAGTATTTAGTTTTAAATAGGAATTATTTAGTTAATTGTAGTCATTTTACTGAGATTTATTTAAATTATATTTAAGTTAGGGGGGGTTAGGGTTAGACTTAGGTTTAGGGGTTAATAACTTTATTATAGTGGTGGTGACGTTGGGGGCGGCAGATTAGGGGTTAATAAATGTAGTTAGGTTGCGGCGACATTGGTGGCGGCAGATTAGGGGTTAATAAATATAATGTAGGTGTCGGCGATGTTGGGGGAAGCAGATTATGGGTTCATACATATAATGTAGGTGGCAGCGGTGTCCGGAAGGGCAGATTAGGGGTTAATAATATAATGTAGGGGTCGGCGATGTCAGGGGCGGCAGATTAGGGGTTAATAAATCTAAGATTAGGGGTGTATAGACTCGGGGTTCATGTTAGGGTGTTTGGTGTAGACATAACTTTTATTTCTCCATAGGAAGCAACGCTGCTTTTTTGCAGGTGTTAGTTTTTTTTTTCAGTCGGAAATCATGCACTAGCACGTTTTACCAGCTCACCGCTAACGTAAGCAGCGCTGGTATTGAGGTGAGATGTGGAGACATAATTGCTCTACGCTCACTTTTTTGCGTGTAAAAACCCGTAATACCAGCACTGTCTGTAAGTGAGCGGTGAGCATAAACTGCTCGTTAGCATTGCACAGCTCAAAACGAAAAACTCATAATCTAGCCGATAGTTTCTGTTTAACGGATCATACATCCACACACGTTCCTTTCTATTTCATTTTCAAATGAAAACATTATTGTAATTTCTTTGCTGTTTTTTTTTGTTTTTTTTCTAATATATAATTGTAAGTTTAGGGCATTTAAGTATGAGTTATTTTATGTAACTATAAAAACTATTTTACCTTCCTTGAGTGATATACAGTGGATATAAAAAGTCTACACACCCCTGTTAAAATGTCAGGTTTCTGTGATGTAAAAAAATGATTCTAGGTGGAGGGAAGTAAAAATAAAAAAACTAATATAATATGGTTGCATAAGTGTGCACATAACTGGGGATGTAGCTGTGTTTAGAATTGAGCAATCACATTCAAAATCATATTAAATAGGAGTCAGTACACACCTGTCATAATTTAAAATGCCTCTGATTAACCCAAAATAAAGTTCAGCTGTTCTAGTTGGTCTTTCCTGACATTTTCTTAGTCGCAACCTACAGCAAAAGCCATGGTTCGCAGAGAGCTTCCAAAGCATCAGAGGGATCTCATTGTTAAAAGGTATCAGTCAGGAGAATGGTACAAAAGAATTTCCAAGGCATTAGATATACCATGGAACACAGTGAAGACAGTCATCATCAAGTGGAGAAAATATGGAGCAACAGTGACATTACCAAGAACTGGACGTCCCTCCAAAATTGATGAAAAGGGAAAAGAAAACTGGTCTGGGATGCTGCCAAGAGGCCTACAGCAACATTAAAGGAGCTGCATGAATATCTGGCAAGTACTGGCTGTGTGATGCATGTGACAACAATCGCCCGTATTCTTCATATGTCTGAACAATGGGGTAGAGTGGCAAGACAGAAGCCTTTGCTTACGAGAAAAAACATCCAAGCCCAGCTACATCTTGCAAAAACACATCTGAAGTCTCCCAAAAGCATGTTGCAAAAGGTGTTCTGGTTTGATGAAACCAAGATTAAACTTTTTGGCCATATTTCCAAAAGATATGTTCGGCGCAAAAACAACACTGCATATAACCAAAAGAACACCATACCCTCAGTGAAGCATTTTGGTGGTCTGTTTTTCTTCAGCTGGAACTGGGGCCTTAGTCAAGATAGAGGGAATTATGAACAGTTCCAAATACCAGACAATATTGGCACAAAACCTTCAGGCTTCTGCTAGAAAGCTGAACATGAAGAGGAACTTCATCTTTCAGCATGACAACACCCCAAAGCATACATCTAAATCAACAAAGAAATGGGTTCACAAGAAGAAGATTAAAGTTTTGGAATGGCCCAGTCAGAGCCCAGACCTGAATCCAATTGAAAATCTGTGGGGTGATCTTAAGTGGGCTGTGAGATGCCCAGACAAGAGATGCCCTCACAATCTGAGAGATTTGGAGTGTTTTTGCAAAGAAGAGTGGGCAAATCTTGTCAAGATGTGCCATGCTGAAAAACTCATACCCAAAAAGACTGAGTGCTGTAATAAAATCAAAGGGTGCTTCAACAAAGTATTAGGATGTGCACACTTATGCAACCATATTATTTTATTTTTTTATTTCTACTTCCCTCCACCTAAAAGATTTTAGTTTGTTTTGCAATTGAGTTGTACAGTTTATAGGTCACATTAAAGGTGGAAAAAGTTCTGAAATGATTTATCTTTGTCTCATTTTTTTACATCACAGAAACATGACATTTTAACAGGGGTGTGTAGACTTTTTTTATATCCACTGTATGTACCCTCAATTCAGTTGCTCCATCTCCCAGGCTAAACTAAACTGACTCTACATAAATTCAGTAGGGGTTTTCTATTATATAGTGACATCACATTGGTAAATAATAAAAGACACTTGAAACATATTTCACACTGATTAAATATACACATAAATTATCACTCTTTGCAAATTACCTTCCCTAGAGATTTGTTTATATTTAGAAATGCACAAAACTCTTTTAATACCCTATTTGGTCTTCTATTTATTAAATTTTTACATCTCTAGTTTAAAGTAAGACATTTTCGGTGTGTCTCTTGGCAACACCTTGAATGGATGCAATATCAGTTGCTCTCTGTATATTGTTAATAATCTGCCTATTATCTGCAATTAATTAGACCATCTAGTCTTTTAATCCAGATATCTGAGGTATGCAGACTTTGCTGATACTGAAGATATAATTTTAATCCAGGTCCTACCTTTGCTAACTGAGGCCTAAGACAGATTCCATGAGGAGTGGCTCTCAACCCCCCCCCCCCCAGGCCTGGACTTGGACCAAAAATAGGCCTGAGCATTTTAAGGCAAAGCAGCCCACTCCCCCCATATCTTTGGTAATATGGTATATTATCAAAGTAAACTACTATCACAGTCACACTAAATAGCCAAGCGGAACAGGTCCATCTTATCAAAGTAAACTACTTAGTCACACTAAATTGCCAACAAATTTTCTCAAAACCCGTCCCAGGCCTCAAAGAACACTTGCCTTACCTTCTTCTGTCTAGTAGTGTCTACTCTCAATATCTCAGTCTCATCAACAGTCCAAGGGGTCTGTCTGTCGTCTTCGACCACTAGCCTCCTCCTTCACACACAGACAGCCAGGCAATACTTCTGCACCGTGTGACACGGCATGTGCAGTGTCCCACCTGACCTGACCTACAGCTGCAGCACAGTAAGGGCATCACATAACGTGTGTGTACACAAATCTGCAGGTCCCACCACGTCACTATAAACCTGCAGCTGTTCAGTGCTATCTCACTAAACTTTTGGCGTCAAGCTGAACTCCATCACTGCAGTCCTACTGAGTCCCACATTACATGTCATGATTGCATGTCCCACAGCTGTGGCCTACACCAGCACCGTGCATCTCTCTGAGCTTCATGGAATACGGGAATTCAAGGAAACTATTCTAAGACTTGTGGAAAATAATTTTCAGAAACTGAGCCAACTCTTTCATAACTGTTTCTGCTTAAACCCAAATCCCTTACCAAATGGGGATTGTGATTTGGCCAGTGGGATGTTGATAATGACATGGAGGAGAATAGACAGATTGATATGAAACTAACAGACCAAGGGGACTATGTGATTAAAGATGCAGAGCCTGAAAACATCAGCCAGGAAGGAACTAACTGTCTAATGCCAAAAGAAGGAATTACTAACTTTACGTCTGGATCTCACCTCACATACCACATGGTGCCATGTCCTGGAGGGATCCATCTCCTCCTACATCCAAGTTGATCGTTTAATTCAGAGAGTGCAACTTGAAGGAGATCCCAGCTTATACAGACTGTTGCTAGTGTTCTCAGTGTCTGGAGGGAATGTCGAGGTGGGGCTGGATCTTCCACTGCCACATTATGGCTTCATTGAGATAGTGTATGGGGACATGGCCGCTCCTGGAACACAGATTAATTGGCTATTTTCCCACAGAAACACAGGATTCCTGTTTATTAGATCTGAAGAGAATACATGCTCCCGGAGGTGGTTTTCCGGCTCCTTCTTAAGCTGGCTACTTGGAGTAGGTTAGAGTTTGAATGACTGCCCATCCCTGAATAAATAAGTTGTTGGCTTCACTTGGTAAATGTATCATCTTCAATTTTGATATATCTTGGACTCCACAGACATTTTTCAGACTTAAGAGACTTCCCGTTAACATGCCTAGCTATAGTATTTAGTAGCTGTTGAAATATATGTTCTTTAGTCAGATAAGTTTTAGCCATATAGTTATCTGTGATGTTAAATAATTGTTATTTCCTTAACAGGTATACATCTTAGATGTTTATTATTATTATATGCTGCATTAGTGTAGTCTTATAAGAATTGTAGTATGGTTGCACTATGATTGTTGTTCAACAAGGGAGTATATTTTAATAACTTAAATTGCTTGTTTTGTAAATGTTATACATGTGCATTGTAGTGCAGGACGCAAACTCTATTATATTGCAAGTAAATTGATAGGGGCAGTTAAAAGCTGTACATTACATATGCATAATAAGATACATTTTATATTGCATTACCTTATTATGGAGGACAGACAACTGTAAGTTTTCCTCCAATTTATACAGTATGTCTCTATGCTATACTCTTATGAGGGATTCTAAGGTTATTGTTCTAACCCAGTTAATAGTCCTGTAACTAAATAATGATTTATTTTTTTTAAAGTTATCACTTACCTACATGGATATATCATTATGTTTTATTTTCCTTTTACAACTTGATAGTTTATTGTAATCCTCCTTAAATAAACTGATACATTTAGTTGCATTAAGGTAGGTTGGTCTTTGCATGACCTCTAGGTTCTTTGGAGGAGTATAAGTTATGAAGTGGATCTTAGTGGATGTCATAAGAATAAGCCTAATGTTAAACCACTACATAAATATGTAGGATTGTGCTTTCAATCTTAGAGAGATGCTATTTTGGAAACATTGTAATTTACATAGTAACTATTTTTGTATATTGACTATTGCTACCTTACTGCTGGTGGCCGGAGCAGTGAGTTCCAAGTAGTTCCTATAACTGGAGGAACCTATATTTATTTATATGATTGTCTATAGGATATGTAAACTCTCAGTGATTACTTTGTCATTTATACTATATGATGAATCTGAGAGCAAGTGGTTATATATGTAACTAGCTAGCTGAAGAGGGCAATCTATGCAAGATCTGTTTACAACTGCTCCAATTATTTTCAGTAAATTGTTATTCTAGACACATAATATTCCTATATTCATACATTTACTTGTATTCTAATGACCCAGTTTGGAAATACTTTGAGATGGGGTTACTTATATATAGGATTAGACATCCCTCCCTAGTCTTATCCTGATAGAAGTTTGATCAGAAATAACACCCTCCAGCAAGTTTGCCCATTTTATATGCTTCTAATTAACTGTACCTTAGATGTCCCTAAACACCCAGCTGGCCAAAAAGCCAGACACAAGAGATTTGGATGCATATCCAGAGAATCCAGATAGCGAGAAGAACTCAAAAGCCCCGACCAAAGGAAGGAACCACCTCTAGCTAAAGTCCAACGCTCTAAGGAGCAAGGCTAGAAGTCGTATGAAGATACTTCTCAGAGCCTCAAGACAACCAAGGGATACCTCGAGGTAAAAAAAAAAATCCTACTAGAAGGACTTGTCTTCCTAATTCTCCCTGTCACCTCCACACAAGCAGAGGACAGAAGGAAGAGAAAGGCACTAAGCCTATCCAGCTCCGGAAAAAAAACAGAGCTAAACAAAGTCCCTGCAGGGAACAACCATCACCCAGAAATACTGTATTATTTGGGGAATTCATTATTAATGTATTATTTAAAAAGTTAGACATTTTTCTCTTCATGCTGGTATTTGATCATCAGGACCCCAGTCATTAAAATAAAGTAAAACTATTTAAAAGTCAGTCATTTTTGTAGGAAGAATGAAGATTATTTTAAGATTTTAATTTTAAAATTAACAAGCTGTTGTATACAAACGATGCCATCTGCTGGGTAACTAACATACTGTATTTCTGATTCATTAGAAACCTGGAAATTAATATCTTCAAAGGTTTAAACATCAATAAAATCAATTAACATAAAGTTCTGAAATTCTTCCTTAGTATTGCTAGTAAAGTATATTCAAACTGTCATTGATATGCCTATGTGAATCCAACAACTTTCCACTAACATGTTGAATAGGCAACAGGCATTTTAAAGTAATACCATGAATAAATGAAACCTCCTGCTGTTAGAGATATTCTCTGTAGAACAGCACCATTAAGCATTGTTCAGTGACCTTGAATACACAGCCTACGGGTGTCCGAACACATATTAAAGATTGCATGTTATTACACAATAACAGCAGAGATTATATTTTTCATGACTCATTATCAGTTCAGCACAACTAATTTAATTTAGTAGAGTATCGCAGTTAGACAGATTTGTTTAAGCTTCATGCATAAGATTTTAACTGATGCTGTAAAATACCTATTAAATATTATGCGCAATTGAATTTAAGGGTGTATATAAGAAAATAAGATGTTTTATAAGAAACTTCAAACTATACTAAATGCTGAATACATACTAACATAGAGAGTTGATTTAGAATTAAAGATGCATTTAAAATATAGTTAAAAGCCTGGAAAATCTTTAATTAATTAAGTGAGTAAATTCAATGCGTGGGGAGGGGGTACTCATATTTATTTTGATATTAACTCAAATTCTAATTTTTAATTGCTGAACTAAATTAAATTGAAATGGTTGAGAATGGAGTAAGATTAGCAAAATTTATTTAAAATACATAAAATGTTCCCAAACATATTATAGGTGGCTCATAAAGACTATGCTATTGATATTACTACTTATCTATGCCTGCAAAATAAATTACTATTTATCTATATCATTATATGGCTTTGATAAAATATCCTACAAGAAGCTGCAATTTATTTTCCAATGGCTATGTTCTGAAATATAACTCTACTTTTAAGAGATTAAAGATATAGATAAAGTCAAGCTTGTGAGCCACAGAGAACTGCCGGTCTAATGCAGGAAACATCCAGTTAGCCATTAGGCACGAACAATTGCATGATACCTTGCAGCTCTTGAGGGGGATTTTAACTATGTTTTTATCTAAATTGTCAGGTTCAATACATAAAGTTCTGTGATGAGAACATGCTCATACATATTAGAACATGTCATTTTTGCACTACAATGTCCCTTTAAAAATGTTATACATTTTCAAAATGCATCTTGAATTTGCATTCCTTAAACTCTGTAACAACATACAAATGTGGTATGTAATAATGTTTAAAGCCCTGTAGTAATTATTACAGGAGATTAATGTCCTAACATTTTATGGATCCAGATTTGGATGATTAGACTGAGGCAGAGAGATGCCTGGATGGAGTTGCGGGTATTGAGTTAGTGGAGCCTTGGCAGTCAGGTGGCGCATGAACTGTGTAGGGCATTAATCTGGCAAGTTAGTTATCTTTAATAACCATTTGACCTGTTTTGTGCAATAATTCATTTTACCTGCTGGAGAGTATTAATTGTTTGCAAAGAGCTAATTTTCCTCTGGCATTTGGAATAACTTATTTTGCCTCTGTTATCCCTGTTTATACTAAAAGTTTCTATACTTAAAGGGACACTCAAGTCAAAATGAAACTTCATGATTCAGATACAGCATGCAATTTTAAGCAACTTTTCAATTTACTTCCATTAACAAAATGTGCACA
Source organism: Bombina bombina (assembly GCF_027579735.1). Taxonomy (NCBI): domain Eukaryota; kingdom Metazoa; phylum Chordata; class Amphibia; order Anura; family Bombinatoridae; genus Bombina; species Bombina bombina. The sequence continues at coordinate 941,120,875 of NC_069504.1, read as the reverse complement.
GTCTTTTTATATTTACACTTTTTGAGTCACCAACTCCTACTGAGCATGTGCAAGAATTCACAGCATATACGTATATGCATTTGTGATTGGCCGATGGCTGTCACATGATACAGGGGGAGTGGAAATAGACACAAATTTGCAATTTATTTAACAAAAATCTACTACTCATTTGAAGTTCAGACTAAGTGCTATTGCATTGTCTTATTATCGTGCATTTGTTGTTATGCAAATCTACAGTGCTGACTGGTCCTTTAAGTATGTGCAAACATAGCCAGCAGAAGAAATTACACTCCCTGTGAGGTTTAGGAAAAATAAGTAATTAAATGGTAATATGAAATTGTTATAATTAATTATTTGGCTTTGGTATACAGGCAGAGATAATATAAAGAAGCATATGTGTGCACAGAAAGTGATAAAATAAGACAATATGGTTTCCCTTCTAGGTCAACCCATCTTAATGGGTTGTGGTTTCAAAGATCAAAATCAGCTATTTTATATAAAAAATGTATACTCTGAAGTCTTTGGAAACATATTAAGAGAAAAATAATTTTACACTCAGTACACTGCACTTGACCAAACAGTGTAACCAGAATATTAGAAGTATAACACGTTCATGTTGTAAAAACTATACTAATACAATATTTAAAGAAAACTGCAATTCCAAAAACTTAGCGCAACACAGAAAAAATTCACTTTCGTAAAAGGAAAAAGCTGAGGCTTCTGTCTTCTATGGATATTAAGATCCAGCAAACAAAATCTTCTTCCTAAAAAGAAAAGAACATGCCTAAAAGTTAAAAACATGTTTGTTTAAATAACTAAAAGAGTTTGACAAGATATTATAGTATTTAACAATATAATACATCCATGTAAGAAACTGCATACACATGTATAATATACCTACAACCCCACAGATCCTATAGGTTTTTTATCAAAGGGACCGTAAAGTCAAAATTAAACTTAAAGGGACAGTCTACACCAGAATATTTATTTCTTTAAAAGATAGATAATCCCTTAATTACCCATTCCCCAGTTTTGCATAACCAACAGTTATATTAATACACTTTTTACCTCTGTGATTATCCTGTATCTAAACCTCTGCAAACTGCGCCCTTATTTCAGTTCATTTGACAGACATGCATTTAAAGGGACACTGAACCCAATTTTTTTCTTTTGTGATTCAGATAGAGCATGGCATTTTAAGCAAGTTTCTAATTTACTCCTATTATCAATCTTTCTTCGTTCTCTTGCTATCTTTATTTGAAAAATAAGGCATCTGAGGGTTTTTTTGGTTCAGACTATGGACAGCACTTTTATATTGGTGGATGTATTTATCCACCAATCAGAAAGGACAACCTAGGTTGTTCACCAAAAATGGGCCGGCATATAAACTTACATTCTTGCATTTCAAATAAAGATACCAATAGAATGAAGACAATTTGATAATAGGAGTAAATTAGAAAGTTGCTTAAAATTTCATGCTCAGTCTGAATCACAAAAGAAAAAAATTCGGTTCAGTGTCCCTTTAAGCCAATCAATGCTGGCTCCTAGGAACTCCATGTGCATGAGTACAGTGTTATCTATATGATACACATGAACTAACACCCTCTAGTGGTGAAAAACTGTCAAAATGCACTGAGATGAAAGGCGGCCTTCAAGGGCTTAGGATTTAGCATATGAACCTCCTAGATTTAGCTTTCAACTAAGAATACCATGAGAACAAAGCAAAATTGGTGATAGATGTAAATTTGAAAATTGTTTAAAATTGCATGCCCTATCTGAAAAAATAAAAGTTTGTTTTGGAGTAGACTGTCCCTTTAAATAGTTTGGATAGATCATTTAAATTACTTTCCAATGTACGTCTATTATCAATTGTGCTTAGTTTTCTTGGTATCCTTTGTTAAAGAGTATTCCTAGGTGAGCTCAGGAGCATGCATGTGTCTTTAGCCCTTTGGCAGTAGTGTTTGCAAAAAAAAAGAGGCATATGCTTGTGGCCAACAGTCCCCATCTAGCTCCCTCTACAAAAAGAACAAAGCACATTTGATAATAGAAGTCAATAGGAAAGTTGTTTAAAATAGCATGCTCTCTCTAAATCATGAATTAAAGGGACAGTCTACACCAGAATATTAAATTTTAAATGATAGAAAATCCCTTTATTACCCATTCCCTAGTTTTGCATAACCAACACTGTTATATTAATACACTTTTTACCCCTGTGATTATCTTGTATCTAAGCCTCTACAGACTGCCCCTTATTTCAGTTCTTTTGACAGACTTGCATTTTAGCCAATCAGTGCTTAAAATTTCATGCTCAATCTGAATCACAACAGAAAAAAATTGGGTTCAGTGTCCCTTTAAGCCAATCAGTGCTGGCTCCTAGGAACTCCACGTGCGTGAGTACAGTGTTATCTATATGAAGCACATGAACTAACAGTCTCTAGTGGTGAAAAACTGTCTAAATGCCTTGAGCTAAGAGGCGGCCTTCAAGGGATTAGACATTAGCATATGGACTTCCTAGATTTAGCTTTCAAATAAGAATACCAATAGAACAAAGCAAAATTGGTGATGGAAGTAAATTGGAAAATTGTTTAAAATGATATTCTCTATCTGAATCATGAAAGTTTGTTTTGGACTAGACTGTCCCTTTAAGTTTGAGGTTACTGTCCCTTTATAGTTTATGTGTATGCTCAATTCACGTTAATATAATCATCTTTTGGTTTAATCAAGTTTTAAGCAATTTTTAATTGTAACATGACGTAAAACAATATAAACTTGCTATTGATATTAGTATTATTGGTTAAATTATAAAAAAAAAACAGTCAATAACAATATTAAATAAATAAGCCTTCATGTTAATTTGGCCACACATTTTTTGCTGTCCTATGGGCTAGATTGCAAGTGGCACGATCAATATCGATTGTGTGGGAGCCGTGAGAGACGGCATCAGAACCTGGTGCAGCGAAGGGGGTAAATTTAAATATATATGAATATATACATATATATTTATGTGTTAATATACACATATTAACACATAAATATATATGTATATAAGCATATGCATATCTATATTTACATTGCAGTATATGGGAAAACACAGTTCCCATAGACCGCAAAATAAAGGCACTTTCAGAGCCATTTTTTTCTCTAACACCCCATTCCCACCAACTTTAAAGCCCCAAAAACTGCCTAGTGCAGTTATTTTTTATTTAAAAAATTCTACTTTTTTTTAAAAATAAAAACTATAATGCCCTCTTTTTGAGGGCATTTGGGGCACTTTTACAAAATTAACCAGAGATCTTATCTCTGGTTAATTTTCAGAGCACTAATTGCCACTGCGAGCTCGCAATGCAATGCTATTTTGCTGGTTTCTACTAATTCTTTGGCATTTAGAATAGATGTAAATAGCTTAGAAAAAGAAGCACAAAAAAGTTAGACTTATAGGGACAGACTACACCAGAATTTTTATTGTTTAAAAAGATAGATAATCCCTTTATTACCCATTCTCTAGTTTTGCATAACCAACACAGTTATAATAATACACTTTTTACCTCTTTGATTACCTTATCTAAGCCTCTGCAAACTGACCCCTTATTTCAGTTCTTTTGACAGACTTGCATTTTAGCCAATCAGTGCTGACTCCTAGGAAACTCCACGTGCATCAGCACAGTGTTATATATATGACACACATGAACTAACACCCTCTAGTGGTGACAAACTGTCAAAATGCATTCCGATAAGAGGCAGACTTCAAGGTTTAAGAAATAAGCTTTCAACCAGAAATACCAAGAGAAAAATTGGTGAAAAAAGCAAATTGGGAAGCTATTTAAAATTATATGCCCTATCTGAATCATGAAAGTTTTGCAATTCGTGTGTTTTAATCATTTTCTACAAAGACGATTTTTACAGGTTAGATCAATTTTTTTCTTGTTACATAAAAGCATGAACTTTATGATTGTATATGACAATCATTTGTTATTATTAATATTAGGATTTATTATGCAATAATGAACAACATCAAAGATTATAAGAATATGAAAAAATTCCTTGCCATCTCATATATTCTGTTAACCTAAAAGACCGTTATAGCCTATATAAAAAGCTGCACTTGAGAATTGTGGGTTTTACTTGAGTACATAGGTTCTAGTGCTCACAATTGTTAGAGTTTATGTTAATGGTGACATCACCAGACACAAGTGGGTTAAAGCATTATGGGGCATCTAATTACCCTGTGCCTAAGGGCACCGTTGGTTTAAATTCAGTCTTGCCTGAGGGATAACTTGGCTATCTGCTCATTAACGTCACTATGATGCACATGTTGAAAAACATGTCTGATATACATGTGCACTGTTGTATAACATAAAAGTATTGATGCTGTCATCATTTTGAAAACCTTTTCTTCACTCTGCTAAGAGACAACTGTTGTATAATCCTAAAACCTTAAAGCAATCAATTTGTGTTTCATTTCTGTCATAGCCTTTAGTGTAAGAAAGTAACATCTTATCATATAAGTAAAATCACATAATATCAAACAATAACTTTGAGTCAAATAACATTACACTTTTTTTTCTGGAGAAAAAGGACATTTCCTGTGACATTGTTTGCATTGGAAGCAGTTATTAATTATAGATTTATTATGTAATTATTTTATATAAACAACCTATATTTAATGTTAAATATTTGATTTGCTTTGTTAATATTACAATTAATCATTTATTTTAACAGCATCCTTTGTATATGGAATAACGGACGTGTAAAAACAAAACTTTATCTAGAAACAAACGGCTAGATTTATAGTTTTGTCGGTAACGACCCGCGTAGCTAACGCTGGCTTTTTTCTGGCCGCACCTTTAAAATAACTCTGGTATTGAGAGTCCACAGAATGGCTGCGTTAGGCTCCAAAAAAGGAGCGTACAGCATATTTAACGCAACTGCAACTCTCGATACCAGAGTTGCTTACGGACGCGGCCAGCCTCAAAAACGTGCTCGTGCACCATTCCCCCATAGGAAACAATGGGGCTGTTTGAGCTGAAAAAAAACCTAACACCTGCAAAAAAGCCGCGTTCAGCTCCTAACGCAGCCCCATTGTTTTCTATGGGGAAACACTTCCTACGTCTGCACCTAACACTCTAACATGTACCCCGAGTCTAAACACCCCTAACCTTACACTTATTAACCCCTATTCTGCCGCCCCCGCTATCGCTGACCCCTGTATATTATTTTTAACCCCTAATCTGCCGCTACGTAAACCGCCGCTACTTACATTATCCCTATGTACCCCTAATCTGCTGCCCCTAACACCGCCGACCCCTATATTATATTTATTAACCCCTAATCTGCCCCCCACAACGTCGCCTCCACCTTCCTACACTTATTAACCCCTAATCTGCCGACCGGACCTGAGCGCTACTATAATAAATTTAATAACCCCTAATCCGCCTCACTAACCCTATAATAAATAGTGTTAACCCCTAATCTGCCCTCCCTAACATCGCCGACACCTAACTTTAATTATTAACCCCTAATCTGCTGACTGGAGCTCACCGCTATTCTAATAAATGTATTAATCCCTAAAGCTAAGTCTAACCCTAACACTAACACCCCCCTAAGTTAAATATAATTTTAATCTAACGAAATTAATTAACTCTTATTAAATAAATTATTCCTATTTAAAGATAAATACTTACCTGTAAAATAAATCCTAATATAGATACAATATAAATTATAATTATATTATAGCTATTTTAGGATTAATATTTATTTTAAAGGTAACTTTGTAATTATTTTAACCAGGTACAATAGCTATTAAATAGTTAAGAACTATTTAATAGCTAAAATAGTTAAAATAATTAAAAATTTACCTGTAAAATAAATCCTAACCTAAGTTACAATTAAACCTAACACTACACTATCAATAAATTAATTAAATAAAATACCTATAATTATCTACAATTAAACCTAACACTACACTATCAATAAATAAATTAAATACAATTCCTACAAATAAATACAATGAAATAAACTAACTAAAGTACAAAAAATAAAAAAGAACTAAGTTACAAAAAATAAAAAAATATTTACAAACATAAGAAAAATATTACAACAATTTTAAACTAATTACATCTACTCTAAGCCCCCTAATAAAATAATAAAGCCCCCAAAATAAAAAAATGCCCTACCCTATTCTAAATTACTAAAGTTCAAAGCTCTTTTACCTTACCAGCCCTGAACAGGGCCCTTTGCGGGGCATGCCCCAAGAAGTTCAGCTCTTTTGCCTGTAAAAAAAAACATACAATACCCCCCCCAACATTACAACCCACCACCCACATACCCCTAATCTAACCTAAACCCCCCTTAAATAAACCTAACACTAAGCCCCTGAAGATCTCCCTACCTTGAGTCGTCTTCACTCAGCCAAGCCAAATTCTTCATCCAAGCGGAGCAAGAAGAGGTCCTCCATCCGGTAGAAGTCTTCATCCAAGCAGGGCAGAAGAGGTCTTCCATCCGATTGAAGTCTTCATCCAAGAGGCATCTTCTATCGTCATCCATCCGGAGCGGAGCGGCAGCATCCTGAAGACCTCCGACGCGGAACATCCATCCTGGCCGACGACTGAACGACGAATGACGGTTCCTTTAAATGACGTCAACCAAGATGGCGTCCCATGAATTCTGATTGGCTGATAGGATTCTATCAGCCAATCGGAATTAAGGTATCAAAAATCTGATTGGCTGATTGAATCAGCCAATCAGAAGAGCTTGCATTCTATTGGCTGATCGGAACAGCCAATAGAATGCGAGCTCAATCTGATTGGCTGATTGGATCAGCCAATCGGATTGAACTTGGTTCTGATTGGTTGATTCCATCAGCCAATCAGAATATTCCTACCTTAATTCCGATTGGCTGATAGAATCCTATCAGCCAATCGGAATTCGAGGGATGCCATCTTGGATGGAGGACCTCTTCTTGCTCCGCTTGGATGAAGAATTTGGCTCGGCTGGGTGAAGACGACTCAAGGTAGGGAGATCTTCAGGGGCTTAGTGTTAGGTTTATTTAAGGGGGGTTTGGGTTAGATTAGGGGTATGTGGGTGGTGGGTTGTAATGTTGGGGGGGTATTGTATGTTTTTTTTACAGGTAAAAGAGCTGAACTTCTTGGGGCATGCCCCGCAAAGGGCCCTGTTCAGGGCTAGTAAGGTAAAAGAGCTTTGAACTTTAGTAATTTAGAATAGGGTAGGGCATTTTTTTATTTTGGGGGGCTTTGTTATTTTATTAGGGGGCTTAGAGTAGGTGTAATTAGTTTAAAATTGTTGTAATATATTTCTAATGTTTGTAAATATTTTTTTATTTTTTGTAACTTAGTTCTTTTTTATTTTTTGTACTTTAGTTAGTTTATTTCATTGTATTTATTTGTAGGAATTGTATTTAATTTATTTATTGATAGTGTAGTGTTAGGTTTAATTGTAGATAATTATAGGTATTTTATTGAATTAATTTATTGATAGTGTAGTGTTAGGTTTAATTGTAACTTAGGTTAGGATTTATTTTACAGGTAAGTATTTATCTTTAAATATGAATAATTTATTTAATAAGAGTTAATTAATTTCGTTAGATTAAAATTATATTTAATTTAGGGGGGTGTTAGTGTTAGGGTTAGACTTAGCTTTAGGGGTTAATACATTTATTAGAATAGCGGTGAGCTCCAGTCGGCAGATTAGGGGTTAATAATTGAAGTTAGGTGTCGGCGATGTTAGGAAGGGCAGATTAGGGGTTAATACTATTTATTATAGGGTTAGTGAGGCGGATTAGGGGTTAATAACTTTATTATAGTAGCGCTCAGGTCCGCTCGGCAGATTAGGGGTTAATAAGTGTAGGCAGGTGGAGGCGACGTTGAGGGGGCAGATTAGGGGTTAATAAATATTATATAGGGGTCGGCGGTGTTAGGGGCAGCAGATTAGGGGTACATAGCTGTAATGTAGGTGGCGGCTCTTTGCGGTCGGCAGATTAGGGGTTAATTATTGTAGGTAGCTGGCTGCGACGTTGTGGGGGACAGGTTAGGGGTTAATAAATATAATATAGGGGTCGGCGGTGTTAGGGGCAGCAGATTAGGGGTACATAAGGATAACGTAGGTGGCGGTCGGCAGATTAGGGGTTAAAAATTTTTTATCGAGTGGCGGCGATGTGGGGGGACCTCGGTTTAGGGGTACATAGGTAGTTTATGGGTGTTAGTGTACTTTAGAGTACAGTAGTTAAGAGCTTTATGAACCGGCGTTAGCCCAGAAAGCTCTTAACTACTGACTTTTTTCTGCGGCTGGAGTTTTGTCGTTAGATTTCTAACGCTCACTCCAGGCACGACTCTAAATACTGGAGTTAGAAAGATCCCATTGAAAAGATAGGATATGCAAATGACGTAAGGGGATCTGCGGTATGGAAAAGTCGCGGCTGAAAAGTGAGCGTTAGACCCTTTTTTTAATGACTCCAAATACCGGCGGTAGCCTAAAACCAGCGTTAAGAGCCTCTAACGCTGGTTTTCACAGCTACCGCCAAACTCCAAATCTAGGCCAAACAAAATTACAGTAAGCCGAGAAATGGGTTATTACTGATTTTCCGTTTGATTTTATTACTATAGTTTTCATTAGAGCAGTTTGTCATGAGCCTGTGTTTTTATATATTTTAGAACTAACAGGATGTTTGGAAGTGAGGTGATACGATTGATTGCTGGCATACAAATCCTGCCCTTTGTTCCACTAACATGGATGAAAGTTGCAGCACTTTTTATTGCCTATTGTAAAGATTATCGCTAAGAAACTACACAACTTCAGTGTCCTGTTCTTTTTTATATTTTGACTAGAAATAGCTGCATTCAGTATATTCATATTATGAACCAGTGGCAAAAATCCTCTAGCCAGTGATTAAAGGGACAGTCTACTCGTGAATCTTTATTGTTTAAAAAGATATATAATTCCTTTATTACCCATTCCCCTGTTTTGCATAACCAACACTAGTATATTAATTTACTTTTTACCTCAGTGATTATTTTGTATATATACGTCTCTGCAGACTGTCTCCTTATTTCAGTTCTTTTGACAAATGTGCATTTTAGCCAGTCAGTGCTGACTAATAAATAACTCCACGGGAGTGAGCACAAAGTTGTATGTATGGCACACATGAACTAGCACAGTCTAGATTTAGGAAAATTTATTGAGATAAGAGGCAGCCTTCAAGGGCTTAGACATTAGCATATTAACCTACCTAGATTTAGCTTTCAACAAAGAATACCAATTGAACAAAGCAAATTTTATGATATAGTAAATTGGAAAGTTGTTTAAAATTGCATGCCCTATCTGAATCATAAAAGTTTAATTTAGGTAGACTGACCCTTTAACTCTAAACTTGATGGTCCTATATATATTCTGTAAAGAGGCTTTCATTAGAAGTTCACTAGTTGTGATGAGGTCTTATTAACTCCTATTGGAATATATCTTTATATTTTAGACAGTGATACTACCATTAAAATTCACTAGGCACAAAGAAAAAAAAAAGAAATAGTAAAACAAAGTGAAAATGGGTTCTTCGTATTTTTTTAAAACGTACAATTATAGTATTGTCGTGAACATAAAAATTTGGGTTCGCGAACGGCAAACGCGAACTTCCGCAAAAGTTTGCGAACGGGCGAACCGGGCAAACCGCCATAGACTTCAATAGGCAGGCAAATTTTAAAACCCACAGGGACTCTTTCTGGCCACAATAGTGATGGAAAAGTTGTTTCAAGGGGACTAACACCTGGACTGTGGCATGCCGGAGGGGGATCCATGGCAAAACTCCCATGGAAAATTACATAGTTGATGCAGAGTCTGGTTTTAATCCATAAAGGGCATAAATCACCTAACATTCCTAAATTGTTTGGAATAACGTGCTTTAAAACATCAGGTAGGATGTTGTATTGATCAGGTAGTGTAAGGGTTACGCCCGCTTCACAGTGCGCAGTGTAGGTGATATACCTGCCCTGACCATGCTTTGCAGACCAGGTATCAGTGGTCAGATGGTCCCTTGCCCCAACACTGTGTGCCAGACATGCCATTATAGCAGACTTATATGGCTTTGGCGTTGCTTTTTGGTAATTAGAAGGCTGCTAAATGCCACTGCGCACCACACGTGTTTTATGCCCAGCAGTGAAGGGGTTAATTAGGGAGCATGTAGGCAGCTTATAGAGTTAATTTTAGCGTAAGTGTAGTGTAGTAGACAACCCAAAGTATTGATCTAGGCCCATTTTGGTATATTTAATGCCACCATTTCTCCGCCAAATGCGATCAAATAAAAAAAAATTGTTCACTTTTTCACAAACTTTAGGTTTCTCACAGAAATTATTTACAAACAACTTATGCAATTATGGCATAAATGGTTGTAAATGTTTCTCTGGGATCCCCTTTGTTCAGAAATAGCAGACTTATATGGCTTTGGCGTTGCTTTTTGGTAATTAGAAGGCTGCTAAATGCCACTGAGCACCACAGGTGTTTTATGCCCAGCAGTGAAGGGGGTTAATTAGGGAGCATGTAGGCAGCTTGTAGAGTTAATTTTAGCTTAAGTGTAGTGTAGTAGACAAACCAAAGTATTGATCTAGGCCCATTTTGGTATATTTCATGCCACCATTTCACCGCCAAATGCGATCAAATAAAAAAAAAATTGTTCACTTTTTCACAAACTTTAGGTTTCTCACAGAAATTATTTACAAACAACTTATGCAATTATGGCATAAATGGTTGTAAATGCTTCTCTGGGATCCCCTTTGTTCAGAAATAGCAGACTTATATGGCTTTGGCGTTGCATTTTGGTAAGTAGAAGGCTGCTAAATGCCACTGTGCACCACACATGTTTTATGCCCAGCAGTGAAGGGGTTAATTAGGGAGCATGTAGGGAGCTTGTAGAGTTAATTTTAGCTTATGGCCCCTAGTTATCAAGCCGTCAACCTCAAATACGCTGGAATTCCGCAGCGTATTTGTGGCGAGGCTGATTCGCCTTAGTTATCAAGCCCTAGACACCGGCAAAAGTAGAATATAGTGACGTAAGCTTCGATCCGCTGGACTCAGTCCGGCACAGATTGATTCTTACGTCACTCCAGATGTTCCGAACACAAGTTCGGCACAATCTGACTACTTTTGCTAGTTATCAAAAAACTAGCAGGTACGCTCGGCACTTTTCCGGCCCAGCGTACCTGGTTTTCAACCCGCCGCCCTGGAGGCGGCGGATCCCATAGGAATCGATGGGAGTCTGACCATAGCGAAAGTTCATGTTCGCTGCTGCCAGACATCCCATTGATTCCTATGGGAGATGTCTACACCTAACACCCTAACATGTACCCCGAGTCTAAACACCCCTAATCTGTCCCCCCTACACGGCCGCAACTAAATAAAGTGTTTACCCCCTAAACCGCCACTCCCGGAGCCCACCGCCACTAAACCCCTAAACTGCCGCCACCTATAATAAATATGTTAACCCCTAAACCGCTGCAACTATAATATATGTATTAACCCCTAAACCGCCGCTCCCAGACCCCGCCGCCACCTACATTGTATCAATTAACCCCTATCCTGCCTCCCCTACACCGCTGCTACTATAATAAATTTATTAACCCCTATCCTGCCCCCCCTACACCGCCACTACTATAATAAATTTATTAACCCCTATCCTGCCCCCACTACACCGCCACCACTGTAATAAAATTATTAACCCCTAAACCTAAGTCTAACACTAACCCTAACACTCCCCTAACTTAAATATTAATTAAATAAATATAAATAATATTTCTCTTATTAACTAAATTATTCCTATTTAAAACTAAATACTTACCTGTAAAATAAACCCTAAGATAGCTACAATGTAATTAATAATTACATTGTAGCTATTTTAGGATTTATATTTATTTTAAAGGTAACTTTGCATTTATTTTAGCTAGTTAGAATAGTTATTAAATAGTTATTAACTATTTAATAACTACCTAGCTAAAAGAAATACAAAATTACCTGTAAAATAAATCCTAACCTAAGTTACAATTAAACCTAACACTACACTATCATTAAATTAATTAAATAAATTACCTACAAATAACTGCAATTAAATTCAATTAAATAAACTAACTAAAGTACAAAAAATAAAAAAAGCTAAGTTACAAAAAATAAAAAATTTTTTTACAAACATTTAAAAAATATAACAACAATTTTAAGATACTTACACCTAATCTAAGCCCCCTAATAAAATAACAAAGCCCCCCAAAATAAACAAATTCCCTACCCTATTCTACATTAAAAAGTTACCAGCTCTATTACCTTACCAGCCCTTAAAAGGGCCTTTTGCGGGGCATGCCCCAAAGAATTCTGCTCTTTTGCATGTAAAAACAAATACAACCCCCCCAACATTAAAACCCACCAGCCACATACCCCTAATCTAACCCAAACCCCCCTTAAATAAACCTAACACTACCCCCCTGAAGATCATCCTACCTTGAGCCGTCTTCAGCCAGCCGACCACCGATGGAACCGAAGAGGAGATCCAGAGCGGCAGAAGTCATCATCCAAGGGGTGCTGAAGAAGTCTTCCATCGGATTGAAGTCTTCATCCAAGCTGCGCTGAAGAGGTCTTCCATCCTATTGAAGTCTTCATCCAAGCGGCGTCTTCAATCTTCATCCATCCGGAGCAGAGCGGAGCCATCTTCAGACGAGCCGATGCGGAGCCATCCTCTTCTTCCCGATGACTAACGACCAATGAAGGATCCAATCAGCCAATCAGATTGAGCTTGCATTCTATTGGCTGATCGGAAAACACGTCTATTATGGCTAGCTGTGAAGGGGTTAATTAGGTAGTTTATAGGGAGCTTGCAGGGTTAATTTTAGCTGTAGTGTAGAGATCAGCCTCCCACCTGACACATCAGACCCCCCCTCCCAAACAGCTCCCTTCCCTCCCCCACCCCACAATTGTCCCCACCATCTTAAGTACTGGCAGAAAGTCTGCCAGTACTAAAATAAAAGTTTTTTTTAAAAAAAATTTTTTTTTTTTAGCATATTTACATATGCTGTGGTGTAGCATACCCCCTTAGCACCCAACCTCCCTGATCCCCCGAAAACAGCTCTCTAACCCTCCCCATCTGCCTTATTGGCAGCCATCTTGGGTACTGGCAGCTGTCTGCTATTATTTCACAGTCAAAAAAGTGTTGTTTTTTTTAAATGTACACTACTGTTACACCAGATATAAGTGGTGGCACTGGGCAAGTGGGCACAGTATACACTGTGAGCCTGACACACACGCTGGCAGGCAGGCAACTGCAGTTAGATTACCCAGGGGAAAAAAAAAAGCAGACTGATGTTCTAGCCCTAAAAAGGGCTTTTTGGGGTGCTGTCCTTACAGCAGAGATCAGATGAGTCCTTCAGGACTGTAGTGGACACTGAATACACTAGCCTAGCTATCGATTTCCCTATTAAATCAGCAGCAGCTACACTGTCCCTCCTCTCACTAAGAATGCAGCTTCCGAATGAATCTAAAATGGATGCTGTCCAGGAGGTGGGAGGGTCTGGGAGGGAGGGTCTGCTGCTGATTGGCTGGAATGTGTCTTCTGACTGTGAGGTACAGGGTCAAAGTTTACTCAATGATGACGAATAGGGGGCGGACCGAACATCACATATGTTCGCAGTCCGCGGCGAAAGCGAACATGCTATGTTTGCCGGGAACTATTCGCCGGCGAACTATTCGCGACATCACTGCGTACAAATATTAGGTGTTCTTAATTTAAAACATTTAAATTAGGTTTCCTGAGTTTTGCTACATCCCATAACCATTTCAAAGATAAAGATTTTAATTAAAAAGACCATTGTCAGCCTTATTTTGTCAGTGGAATAAAATAATTTTAGGAGCTGAAAACATATGTGAAGGTATTTGCACCCAAATAGAATGTTACATTTTGTTAATATTAATGAAGCAAAATGCAGTTTTAATAGTTTGCATCTAGCCTACAATGCTAGACCACTGATAGATGTTATCATTATTTTATGAATTTATCTATTTTATATGTTTCCAAGAGTCAGGAACTTTGCCATTAAATACTGACACCTGAGAAAGGATTATAGCCTTAAAATGCATAGACTGGAGCAGTCTTACCATACTATACACAAGATGAAATTGGTTGGAATTACATCTTTTTTCTCAATTTACATATAATTTTGGGATTGATCACAAATTTTTTATTTTTTTTGGACAAAAAAGGGTACTTTTTGCTTTGACACAATCAATGAAGCAGATTTTTTTGGGTGTTTTTGGAGCTGAGAACCCTTTTTCGGCTTTCCAAAAAAGCCCTAGATTAAACATGGAACTGATTTTTTTTCTGCAATCACACATCCATTTTCTCAATACTTTTCATTATGTTTTCAAGACAATTTTACACTTATCAAATTTGACACCTAACAACACTTGATAAATCCAGAACTGGCCTTTTTTTATATTTACAAGTATTCCAAGATGATTTGGAATAAATCTATTATATTGCACATATGCAAGAAACTCTAAAATGGCAACTGACATCATCTTAGAGGTGTATTGGTATACATGGTCTAGATTCTCTAAAGCTCTATTCATAACTATTATATAGTCTGTCTTGGTGAGCAGGGCACACATTTACATATATGTATATACATTTATATAAGTAAATGTATTTAATATGTGATATTCTACACAGCTTCTGGTAAACTAAAATAAAGACCCCCAACTTTAAGATGTTGCAACCACTTCCCTCTAATAGAAACTTGTAGTGTTCTTTTTTATTTCAGAAGTATATCCAGCATGCATATATACAAATAGTCATTCATATTGTTTACTAGTTATCAGGAAGATTTGGATTACAATAGGCTAATCTTGAAATTTTCAGAATAAATATATTCTAAATGATCATCCAGTAGATGACTATAATGACTTATATAGTTTCTTGGTTAAAAGTAACATCCATAGCAATGCTATACTTCTGTCACCCATCTGAAAAAAATTCTCAAGCACCTTTCAAGCATATATTTTCTTCACCATGCCCTGTTGATTTTAGAATTGAATCTCCAGTGCCAATCTTAGATCATACACAGCTGCATAGTGCTAGCAATCACACAATGCGTTCCATGGATGTACTGTGTTTAGGATGATATAGATATCACATAAAACACATTGACAATATGCTCAATCCATAGACAACATCTAACATTCTAGATGTAGTGAGATATATTTTAATACAATAAAACATTATTAAAAAAAAAATGTATAGCTCTTTTTCTGTACATGCTAAAATTGTATACAAATTGTCCATATGTATGATTTGCAATTTGCAAGAGCAGGTTTTCTACCTTAAGTATATCTATCTGCAATTGTCAAATCAATTCAGATTTTATGTTATATTTACATTAAAGATGGCAATTCATTTGGAAGAAAAAAAAAGAGAGAAAAAGAAGAAAATGCTCATTAAAAATCTAAAGCTATGCCTGCTGCTTAAGTATACAATTGTAATTAACATTCAGTTTCTGCAAAGATAAGCTACTTAGGTTCAAATCCCACATTTATGTTCCAGGCAGTGAATTTAAACTTCATAAGCCTTTGTTATTGCAACATATAGAGAAGAAGTAGTGTAACACTGTTCCTATAATACTTGAAAAGGTCATTTGTAAAAAGAAACCATCTGAGATATCTTACAAATATCAGTGACAGAAATTTTAGAAGAGACAGGAGATTAAAAGAACTGTTTAGAACATTAAACCCTATGACACAGTCCTTAGATAATCATCTACTTTGAATCCTTATGATATTATAGTGGCACCAGTTTCTGAAGTGATAGCTGATTACATGTTTTTTTTATATATATATTTGAGAATGAAAAAAGACAATATAACTTTTAATATTTTCCAAAAAATGGACATTTAAATATTTGTCGTTTTTTGTATTCAAAATCAATATTTACATAACAATTATAGTTAAAGAAATAGAGAGCTATTAAAATATAAATATTAGTGCACCACCCCCAAAATACAAATTTTTATTGTTAAACTGTAGTTTAAGATCAGTAATAATTTGTATTGCAAACAAATGGCTAGAATACAAGTTTTGCGTTATGAGCGGTGTGGTGCTAACTTACACGTTATTGTCACTGCTCACTTCCCTACAGCGCTGGTATTACAGGTTTATAAAAACCCGGCACTATCAGGCAAGAAGTGAGCGTAGAGCAAAATTGAGCTCCATACCGCACTTTAATACCAGCGCTGCTGAAAGCTGCGTTGAGCTGGTTTTACGTTCTCGTGCACGATTTCCCCATAGACATCAATGGGGAGAGCCGGCTGAAAAAAAGTCTAACACCTGCAAAAAAGCAGCGTAAAGTCCCGTAACGCAGCCCCATAGATTCCTATGGGGAAACAAAATTTATGTTTACACCTAACACCCTAACATGAACCCCGAGTCTAAACACCCCTAATCTTACACTTATAAACCCCTAATCTGCTGCCCCCAACATCGCTGACACCTACATTATACTTATTAACCCCTAATCTGCCGCTCCGGACATCGCCACCACTATAATAAACATATTAACCCCTAAACCGCCGCACTCCTGCATCACAAACACTAGTTAAATATTATTAAAACCTAATCTGCCGCCCCTAACATCGCTCCCACCTACCTACATTTATTAACCCCTAATCTGCTGCCCCCAACGTTGCCGCCACTATACTAAATTTATTAACCTCTAACCCTAACCCTAAAGCCCCCTAACTTAAATATATGTAAAATAAATCTAAATAAAACCTACTATCATTACCTAAATAATTCCTATTTAAAACTAAATACTTACCTGTAAAATAAACCCTAAGCTAGCTACAATATTAGGGTTTATTTTTATTTTACAGGCAAGTTTGTATTTATTTTAAATAGGTAGACTAGTTAGTAAATAGTTAATAACTATTTACTAACTAGTCTACCTATTTAAAATAAATACAAATTTACCTGTAAAATAAAACCTACCCTGTCTTACACTAACACCTAACCTTACACTACAATTAAATAAATTACCTAAATAAAATACAATTACCTAAATTACAAAAAAAATCAAAGACTAAATTACACAAAATAAAAAAAAGACATTATCAGATATTTAAACTAATTACACCTTATCTAATAGTCGTATCAAAATAAAAAGCCCCCCAAAATAAAAAATAAAAACCTAGCCTAAACTAAACTTCCAATATCCCTTGAAAGGGCCTTTTGCAGGGCATTGCCCCAAAGAAATCAGCTCTTTTACCTGTAAAAAAAATACAAACACCCCCCAACAGTAAAACCCACCACCCACACAACCAACCATCCAAATAAAATCCTAACTAAAAAAAACCTAACCTCCCAATTGCCCTGAAAAGGGCATTTGGATGGGCATTGCCCTTAAAAGGGCATTTAGCTCTTTTCAATTGCCCAAACCCTAATCTAAAAATAAAACCCACCCAATAAACCCTTAAAAAAAACTAACACTAACCCCCGAAGATCCACTTACAGTTTTGAAGATCGGACATCCATCCTCAACAAAGTTGGGAGAAGTCTTCATCCAAGCGGCAAGAAGTCCTCAACTAAGCACCATAGTTAATAAAAAGCTGCAATGATGGTAGAGACAAGCCTAGTTGAGTTAATTGTAGATTAACAAGTTGCATGTACCTACACCAGTAAAAACAGATATTATAATATTATAACAAATTGCTGAAATAAGTGTAAGTTAGATGTAACATCTATAGAGGAGGTTTGACTGTGGTGATCGTTGCAAAACTAATATATGTCATGGAGCTATACCTATGAATGGTTTTAGGAGGGTTTTTTGAATTCTATATGGGTATTCTAATGGAAAGACTTAAATGAAAGATACCAGTTGGAATGTAATTTTATAGGGCTCTTTAAAGGAAAAACTATGGACATACAGTATTTATTTGGAAATGAACCAGAAGGGACTATACTAACTATGCTCAATATAACAAGGTGTTACAGTTTTAAGGGTCGACTCTGCCAAAGCCCATTGTATGAGTGCTGTAGGTGTTCTATCACTCCCAAGTGTAAATATATCTATGGGGCAGCTGATTTGGCCACAAACAACAAGACATAAATAGGAGTAAACTAGGAGAAGGTACTGCCCCAGTAAAATGGAATAAGGTTAGCAGACTCTTATTCTGTATAAAATTACTCAGCCGTGTAGGGGCTTAATTAAATGAGAAGCCAACTATGGTGGGGAATTGTGGGTTTTTTGATAGCTACAGAAGTGTTAACATTCTATTGATGTCCTTCCCTCTTAGTACAATATATGGCTAACACACGCATGAGAGTAAAATTTAAAGCAAAGTTATGCATGTATAGCAACTAGATGAAAAATAAGCAAACTGTCAAAGATTAAACATAATCTATGATAAGCTGCTAAAATTTTCACACATGTGCTCCCAAACAATCGCAGTGCAAATTGTGTCCAGTCAGCCGCTCCCAAAGTACTCAAGATAGGGGTGATTAACCATTAACTGTATGCATGCTGAATAATTAAAAGTTTCACCGGCATGTAGCGGGGCAATAGTTCTACAAGGTTGGTGGTGCTTCATATAAAACAGATCTTCTGGGTTCCAAGACAGGCGCTGTAGATAGTGGCCTGTATGATTCTAGACAGCTTGGTTATTTTGCTATTGTGTCCTAGAGAGATGAACCACCCGGATCCCACTTAGGGAACTGTGAGGCTGTGTGAATGATCTCACAGGGCACTGATGTAGCCGAAGGGAGGTACGCGGCATGTAAATTTTTATCGCTGTGATCAGTTTTTTTTCTGGAGAAACTTGTGTGCTATAATTTATGGTCTCTTGAATTTTTGGTAGAACAAATTGGGTCATTTCGGGTGCGGGATCGGAGGCGTGGGTGATAACAGTGAAGCTCTCTAAAGCATTTTCTGGTCACCTCGCTAGCCCCTCTTTAGATCGGATTGCTGGTTCCATAGCACGGTGTTTCAGATCTCCCATAGAAGCGCTAGTAGTAGGTAGTGGATAACGGGGCCCCCAGAATGCCACCACCCTCACACTTCACACTGTCGGGCTTGAATTGGTAGGGCTGCCAAATCAAACCAGTGCTGCTGCCTTTGAATGCTGTGACCAGCATGTCCTCCATAGCTGCATGGTGTCTAGTAAGTAGGCTGCATAGCTCCTCAAAGAAAGGTGTAGGGATCTCCATAGCAGAAACTCAGTAAGAGACGTTAGGCAGGTGTAATGAGCAGAACGGTAAATAAAATTTGTGGTGTCTTATCACGGGATGTTCTTGCAGTGCCTTGCAGGGAATCACTGCCTTTTAACGATAGGAGCACCTAAGTGCCCTACCGGGGGGGGTTAGATGTTAGGCCGCACTCTTTGAATTACTCCGGCGTGCTGAATTCCGTATCAAGACCAAAAATAGTGGTATTGTGCGAAAGAGCTTACTTTGGCAATGAATCTGTAATCAAGCAAGTTGTACAATGTAGTGTTAGCAAGATGATTTAAAGTTGATTTCTTCTGGAGTATGAAGAGACTAAGACTCTTGCGACCTGTCATGACCGCCGCCTGGAAGTTCCCCCTTATTTATAATAATTTGTACATAGAAAACCTGCCACAAAAAAATATCAAAAGGGGCTTTAGTTCTGTTAAGCAGATCTCAGCTATTATTTTGATTAGTCCTAAAGGTTCAAAAAGATGCACATATCAGGCTGTATAATATATGGAGTTTAAGCAAAAAACTGACAGATAGGATATGTCACCCTATCTGAGATAGACTACATTTGTAGCACTCAGGGGATTGTTTAATTAAATAACTTGTGGTAACAGAGATAGTCGTGCAGAGATGTGCAGAGAACAAAGACAAAACTGTCTGAGTAAACTAAATACCATTAAAAATTAACTTTTATTAAGGCTTAGTTAAAATTGGAAAACACACACTTAAAAACACTCTTAGGAGCCAAGATAATATTACTTGTTAATCGTATATTGGTTGGTGTGGTGGGTAAAAAATTATCTATGAATAGATAACTTATAAGGTATGGGGGCTAGTAACAATTCTATATATTCAATATATACCGGGAGTGACAACTCAAAATATAATTGATCAGTATGTTGTTGCTGGTAATTTATTGAATAGTTTTATACTTAGGTTCACTGCAGTTAAATTTTGTGAATTTGCTGTGGGATTAACTCAATACGTTACAGTACACTTGTACATATATAATTAAGAGGCTTAAGTAATTATACACTTTTATTCATTGTGCGTACAGTCAGGGACTTTATATATGATCCCTTTAACTTTCACTTAATTTTCTATACATATCTTGTATATGAGGCTGTGTTCAAGCCTGCACTACAAAAATAAAGGCTCAATGCTTTATATTTAATAATGTCTTTTATATTAGATATACAAAGTCCGGCGGGTATACACTTTGTTATATAGAGTATCTGTGATATTGGAGATCACCCCTTATTGTGGTGTTATCACCGTTAGTAGTAAGGTATTTCGATATTAATGTTTATTACAGGGTGATAAACACTGGGTAAATAGCGTTCCTGTTCTTATATAGAGCAGACAGATCTAGTGACTTAGTTCAAGATATGCCTTTAAGTAAATGGCAAATTATCAACTGCTCTGAGTAGTAACAAGAATGACCGCTATTTTATAAGCTGCACGGTACCTGTGTAATGTTATAACACTACAGACATATTTGGTAAAAAATATATATAAAATTTCAATTTAGCATAACAAAATGAGACATTATTAGTGCGGTATTGAGCCCTGTGTAGTCACAATTTACTACAAGTGGTGTGAGTACTGCTAACGGTTAAATTCTCCAGCAGCTTATGTGAACGTCAGCGTTCTGCCCCCATTAACCACTCACAACTGTTAAGGTATATAGCGGTTAAAATTATCTTAATCTATCGAGGTTCCTAAGGCTAGCTAAAAATACATGAGCTCCAAGGGCTCATCACCAGTACCCTAGCGTCCCTAACGTCCCTAACATGTTTCGCCTCGCGGCTTTTTCAAAGGGTGAGCGCGCCGCTCACATACTGGTCTTTTAAAGCCTAGTGGTCACACCTCCTGGGTGACGATTGTTTCTGACAGCCAATCCTCATCCTCTACTGTGTAGAGACCGCCTATCATTACGGTTGGAGTTTTAAAGTTGTTTAATTTGTTGCAAGGGGCAAAAGGAAGGATTTTTTAGGACAAAGTGCCTCTTCCGATTTAGACACACCAGAAGAGGCAGGGGGAAGACCAAAAAGGAACAACAAAAGTCAGCCACCAAACAAAATCAACAAAAAGGGCTGGAAACCATATCAGAGACCCCCAAGTCCGTTCTCACAGATGAGAATGACTCATTGAGGATAATCAACCTTTCCCAAAAACTACTGACTGATGATCACAAAAAAGTACTTTCTAAAGGCATGACCTTCTGCCCAACTCCTGAAATAGATAAATTTGAATTAGTCAAAGATGTACAATTGTACATCCGCAAAATTGCCTTAAAAAGACTCTTTCTGAACAAATCACAAGCAATAACTCATTCAGAAAATAATTCACTCTCAGCAGAAGAGAGAACTACTCTGACCAATCTAGAGGACTTACTTGCAGAAAATGAGACTATAGACAGCACAATTCCTGACTATACAAATGAGACAAGATGGCGTGATAAAATTAAAAATAAATCTAAATTCATGCCTAATATCAACCAATGTTCTCAACTGCAAGTTTTCAGTGATATCATATGTGAGAAAATCCTACAAATCCCAGAGACAAAAACTAATGGGAACTTAACAACTAAGGAACGCAAAGCACTAAAAGAGATGCAAATGTGGAAAGACACGATCATTAGAAATTCTGATAAAGGAGGCAATATTGTTTTATGGCCACTTAAAATGTATCGTCTAGAAACAGACAAACAACTAAGGGATAATTCTTGTTATACCAAACTGAATTATAACCCTACAAATGAATACCTTCAAATATATTCAAACCTAATAGAAGGAGCCAAAAATGACAATATTATTAACAACAAAGAATATCAATTTCTAAAAGTATCCAATCCAACTGTTGCTACTTTTTACCTAATTCCAAAGATACACAAAAACCAAACCCATCCTCCAGGGCGTCCTATAGTATCCGGAATAAATAGCCTTACTGAAAAGGCGAGTAAATATGTAGACTACAGACTTAGGAATTATCTCACTCAAATTACTTCTTATGTTCAAGATACCACTGATGTCCTAAATCAACTGGATAATATTCATATTTCTGAACAAACATGGCTTGTGACAGCAGATGTCGAATCTTTGTACACTTGTATTAAACATGAGCTTGGCATCGAGGCAGTACGTTGGTTCCTAGAAATGGGCTCAGAAGAAGAACCGATTCATGATGAATTCACACTTGCACTATTACAATTTGTTTTAAAACATAATTATTTCACTTTCAATAACGGGTTCTATCTACAAACAAGAGGTACCGCGATGGGTACAGCATGCGCTCCCACCTATGCCAACCTTTTTTTAGGGTGGTGGGAGCAAAAACACGTCTTTTCAGACACTAATTCACAGTACCTGGAGAAAATCCCCTTTTGGGTAAGATATATAGACGACGTGCTGTTCCTATGGGAGGGTTCAAAAGAAGAACTAGATTCTTTCCTTCTTGACCTAAATACAAACCAATTTAATGTCAAATTGACCTATGAAGCCAGTCAAGTGAAAGTAAACTTTTTGGATTTAGAAATTTCAAAATCAGAGGATGGAACATTATCCATGGATGTACACAGGAAAATAACAGCCACAAACAGTGTTCTACACAGCTCTAGTGCCCATGCCCCAAATACCATACAGGCACTTCCTATAGGTGAATTCTTAAGAATGAGGAGAAACTGCTCTTCTGAATCTAACTACAACAAGAGAGCAAAAGAACTCACTGAACGTTTACTATCAAGAGGTTACAGCAAAAGGGCAATTAAAAGGGCAGAATTTAGAGCGAGAACAACAGATCGAAAAGAACTACTCCAAAAAAGAGTAAAACCAAAGGATGATCAGATAAGGTTCATATCAACCTATAATCCAAAAAGTAACTACATAAAATCCCTGTTTCAATCCAACTGGCACATACTAATGTCTGACCCCAAATTGAAAACAATCTTGGGTGAGAAAATACAGACAGGATATAGAAGAACCCGTAATCTTAAGGACATTATCAGTCCTAGTCACCTTGCTAGTGAAAAAACTAAAAGTGCTTTTTCTAACGGTTCCTTTAAATGTGGAACCTGTACCACATGCAGCTTTATGCTGAAATTACACACAATACATGATCGGTTCAACAAACCACACAAAGTAAATGCACACATCAACTGCCAAACTGAAGGGGTAATATACTCATTACGCTGCAACTGTAATCTGTTCTATGTTGGCATGACAACCAGAAAAATAAGAGTAAGGCTGCAAGAACACTTGAGGAACATCAAAAATGCCAAAAAGGACTTACAAGCAGGAAAACAACTCACCTCGGTGGCCAGACACTTTTTGTATAAACACAATTCAAAACAAAGTAATTTAAAATGTTTTGGAATACAAAGAGTTAAGCTGGGGATCAGAGGTGGGGATCTAGAAAAAACCCTTCAAAAAGCTGAAAGTAAATGGATTTTTCTCCTTAACACAGTTTACCCATCAGGGTTAAATGAGTGTAACAATCTCTCCCCTTTTCTGTAAAAAATGTGAAAAAATGTGCAATGAATAGCACAAATTCATGATAACACAGCCTAACCCTCAAAAAAATTCTATCAAACGCCAGTATCTCAAGATCTAATTTTAACCAAGTTATTTGTGTGTTGAAGGGAGAAGTAATCCTTACCTCTTGCCTTATAAATTAAATTCAAATTCAATCCTATCATCACCATATACTAAAAAACGTTCATAATTAAAATAAGGACATACAGAACCTCATTCTAGTGTACAACTATATGCACTAGTTATCTAAGGACTAGCTTATGTTAGTCATCTAGAATCATAATCAAGTGCACAACAGTATGAACAAGTCATTTAAGTATTAGTTTATGATAGTCCTTATTAACACTACATAAGTCTTAAGCACATAATTCATTGCAACTTTTATACACTAGTGGTGTTTATTATTCATAAAAATTCATCGTTCTTACATGCTTCACAGTCTGCACACATTACACACCAATTCACTATTACTTTTAAATAATTTCAGTAATATCTATTTATTTTTAGCACTGTTTTACAATCAAAGTCACAAGTAGTTATTTCAAAACACAGCACAATAGCATTTTTCACTAAACATTTACACTCAGTATTTTCATTTAATATTACACAATATTGTGGTATATACCAGCATAAGTAATGAAGTTATAATATAAACAAAGCAGTCACAATGTAATATATAGCACTAGTTCACGGTGGCACCTACAGGGTTAATTCACTACGTAGTATCACATAGTTTAGGGAATTCAGTGCTTTAACTTAAGGATAAAATAAAATGAATTTGTAAATTTATGGCTGAGCATTAAGCCCTGTTATAAGGCTATGAGAACTCATTTGTCCTGATTACTCCAACATAATTCATTTGATCTTATAACTCAATTGATTTTATAACCTCAACATTACAATAAAGTTACTTTTATTATTAGCAACAAATTAAACAACTTTAAAACTCCAACCGTAATTATAGGCGGTCTCTACACAGTAGAGGATGAGGATTGGCTGTCAGAAACAATCGTCACCCAGGAGGTGTGACCACTAGGCTTTAAAAGACCAGTATGTGAGCGGCGCGCTCACCCTTTGAAAAAGCCGCGAGGCGAAACATGTTAGGGACGTTAGGGACGCTAGGGTACTGGTGATGAGCCCTTGGAGCTCATGTATTTTTAGCTAGCCTTAGGAACCTCGATAGATTAAGATAATTTTAACCGCTATATACCTTAACAGTTGTGAGTGGTTAATGGGGGCAGAACGCTGACGTTCACATAAGCTGCTGGAGAATTTAACCGTTAGCAGTACTCACACCACTTGTAGTAAATTGTGACTACACAGGGCTCAATACCGCACTAATAATGTCTCATTTTGTTATGCTAAATTGAAATTTTATATATATTTTTTACCAAATATGTCTGTAGTGTTATAACATTACACAGGTACCGTGCAGCTTATAAAATAGCGGTCATTCTTGTTACTACTCAGAGCAGTTGATAATTTGCCATTTACTTAAAGGCATATCTTGAACTAAGTCACTAGATCTGTCTGCTCTATATAAGAACAGGAACGCTATTTACCCAGTGTTTATCACCCTGTAATAAACATTAATATCGAAATACCTTACTACTAACGGTGATAACACCACAATAAGGGGTGATCTCCAATATCACAGATACTCTATATAACAAAGTGTATACCCGCCGGACTTTGTATATCTAATATAAAAGACATTATTAAATATAAAGCATTGAGCCTTTATTTTTGTAGTGCAGGCTTGAACACAGCCTCATATACAAGATACGTATAGAAAATTAAGTGAAAGTTAAAGGGATCATATATAAAGTCCCTGACTGTACGCACAATGAATAAAAGTGTATAATTACTTAAGCCTCTTAATTATATATGTACAAGTGTACTGTAACGTATTGAGTTAATCCCACAGCAAATTCACAAAATTTAACTGCAGTGAACCTAAGTATAAAACTATTCAATAAATTACCAGCAACAACATACTGATCAATTATATTTTGAGTTGTCACTCCCGGTATATATTGAATATATAGAATTGTTACTAGCCCCCATACCTTATAAGTTATCTATTCATAGATAATTTTTTACCCACCACACCAACCAATATACGATTAACAAGTAATATTATCTTGGCTCCTAAGAGTGTTTTTAAGTGTGTGTTTTCCAATTTTAACTAAGCCTTAATAAAAGTTAATTTTTAATGGTATTTAGTTTACTCAGACAGTTTTGTCTTTGTTCTCTGCACATCTCTGCACGACTATCTCTGTTACCACAAGTTATTTAATTAAACAATCCCCTGAGTGCTACAAATGTAGTCTATCTCAGATAGGGTGACATATCCTATCTGTCAGTTTTTTGCTTAAATTCTGCTCTACTACATAGCACCGTTTTCCTTTACTATACTAATGTGCTGTATGCACATAAGTTAATTAAGAATAAAGGGGATAATTTTATTACATTGAAAGTAGTGCCATTGGACCCTATCCTCTTTTGTTATAATATATGGAGTACCTGACTTCTTTTAAACATCTGTACTTAAAGGACCAGTAAACACAGCAGATTTGCATAATCAACAAATGCAAGATAACAAGACAATACAATAGCATTTACTCTGAATTTCAAATGAGTAGTAGATTCTTTTCTAACACATTTCAAAGTTATGTATATTTCCACTCCCCCTGTACCATGTGATAGCAATCAGCCAATCACAAATGCATATACGTATAGTCTGAGTTCTTGCACATGCTCAGTAGGAGCTGGTGACTCAAAAAAAGTGTTAATATAAAAGACTGTGCACATTTTTTTTAATGGAAATAAATTGGAAAGTTGTTTAAAATTACATGCTGTATCTGAATCATGAAAATTTAATAAAACCTGAGTGTCCCTTTAAACCTGATGTGCAACTAATGTCTTTGCCTAACCAAAATTTAAACAGTTTATTGAAGATACAGTATGTTTCTGACCTCCCCCACTACAATAAAATAAAAAATACAGAGCAAAAATAGTTAAAAAAAAAAAATACAACAACTTTGGATAATGACAGTTGTCTGAAAATGCCTGAATGCGTAAGTTTTTCTCGGTTTAACTTAATTTATTTATTTATTTATTAATTCATGTATTTATTTAGTGGAAATTTGAAACTTTATCTTGGTGCCTACACTATTCAAAATAGCTTTTTAAATTCCACAACCCTGGACCTCTTGTGGTTAAATTAAGAAGTGTTAGGTAAAGAGACATATGCAAATTACTGTCTAGGGGAGTATAATGCAATAAGGGATTCACCTTATTTGATAACTGGAACCAAGCTTGTAGGAGATGTGAGGAATATGGCTATAAAGAGCAGGTATAGGTCATCACCAGATAAGCAGAACCAAGTGTTAGCACTCAGGGCCAATCCAGAAGAATAGTGAAAATCTAAGGCAAAGCTCAATATTAAAGTATCTGTCAGGATCCATGCACCACAGCAGAATTAGAAGGCAAAGGGATTGTTGAAAGTTCTTTTCCTGTAGCCACAAGCGAGTAAATCAGTCTTCAGTTCAAGTTACAGACAAGGATAAGGATTGGGACATAAACCAGGATGTAAGCAGTGGTCAAAACCAGGAAAGCAAATCATAGACAAAAATGTCAGGACTTCCATGAGAATAACAAAGCACTGGCTGGCGTCAGCAGGGGCCTTTTAAAAACTTCATCATAGGTCTTGGCACCAAAAAACAGCAGGGTCACTTCCGACACCCGGGTAACAAAAAAATGCTACCTTTAGTGCAGATATCACAGTTCTTAATAGAAGAAGCCTGCAGGTCCTGTGTACTAAATTAGTGTGCCCCTTTGAAACCACTTCAGACACCAATGTGACTATAGCTCATCCCATACTATCAATAGCACTAAGCCTTGTCTCTTCAAAGCAACCCTGAACTCCAGCTTCGCTAATTGCTCTCCTTACACCACAACTCTGAATTCTTAAGCTGCCTGCAGCTTTTGGTTTAGCTCTTTCCCTATAATACTAAGGTCAGGACCTAAGAACCTGACAGGAAGGAAGAAATGTCAAATTTCCATCAGTTTAAACGTTAAACACAGGAATTTTCCTTTTATATATCTTTGATGATTAAACTAATTTATTACATATTTTAATATGATCGATTAATGTAGCAAAAACATAGCTACTTTGAGTTCAAATTCTACATCTCTTCTGCAACAATAAATACATTATGCAGTGGGTAGCTGATTATTTTTGCACCCTTGCAAGACTATTTAAAATCAAGCTAAGTGTGAAGAATAACAGGTGTATGTTATAATGCACGTTGGTATGTTTTGCAGAAATCAATAGGCACTTGTATTTTACTCTCATGCATGTGTTAGGCATATATTGTACTAAGAGGGAAGGACATCAATAGAATATTAACACTTCTGTAGCTATCAAAAAACCCACAATTGCCCACCATAGTTGGCTTCTCATTTAATTAAGTCCTTTAAATGATGTCATCCAAGATGGCGTCCCTCAAATTCGGAATTAAGGTAGGAAAAATCTGATGCAATCAGCCAATCAGATTGAAGTTCAATCCGATTGGCTGATCCAATAAAAGTCCAACCCGCCTCCCAAAAATGAACCCGACACGTAAAACCCCTATATCCGCAATCCTCCACATCGCAACTGATAATAAATGTATTAACCTCTAAACCGACAACCCCCCACAACGCAATATGCCTAATTAAACTATTAACCCC
This sequence comes from Bombina bombina, assembly GCF_027579735.1. NCBI lineage: Eukaryota > Metazoa > Chordata > Amphibia > Anura > Bombinatoridae > Bombina > Bombina bombina. The sequence continues at coordinate 941,092,367 of NC_069504.1, read as the reverse complement.
TAATCCACTATTCATCCACATCGCAATCTACCTAGTAAAAGTATTAACCCCTAAATCCGCCAACCCCAACATCACAAACTACCTAATAAATATATTAACCCCATAATCTGCCATTAACCCACATCACAACAAACCTTATTAATCTATTATCCCCTAAACCGCAAAACCCACACAATGCAATAATTCTAATAAAACTATTAACCCCTAAACTGCCAAACCCATACAACACAATAATCCTAATTAAACTATTAACCCCTAATCTGCCAAACCCACAGAATGCAAGTACCCTACTTAACCTAATAGCCCTTAATCCGCCAAACCACCACAATGCAAATAACTAATTTAATTGCTAAGCCCCCTAACCTAAAAACCACTAAATTAACCACAACTTACATAAAATAATAAAATACTAAATTATAATTAAAATAAATTAAACAGTAAAAACCACAACCCACCAAACCCCCAAAATAAATAAACCTAACACTAAAAAAACCTAAACTACCCTTTGCCCCTAAAGGGACATTTGTATGGGCATTGGTCTTAAAATGGCATTCAGCTTTTTTACTGCCCTTAAAAGGGCATTCAGATCTTTTATGATTGCCCATTAAAACCCTAATCTAAAAAAAATTAAAAAATCCTAACTCTAACCCCTAAATAGATATTCACCATTCCTGAAGTCCGGCGGAGATGGTCCTGTTCCAGGCAATGGAGTCTTCTTCCAAGCGGCCGACATCTTCTTCCAAGTGGGGAACACTTCCTTCTTCATTCAGGACCAAGCCGGCTCTGAGCGGAGCCGTGGAGCATGGAGGATCCTCTTCGTACAATCGCTGCTGTACACTAAATTCAAGGTACACATTTAAATATGGCGTCCCTTGCATTTCTATTGGCTGATTTGATTCTTCAAACATTCCTATTGGCTGATTTGAAGGCGGAGAAGGTCCTGTTCCAGGCGGTGAAGTCTTTTTCCAAGCAGCCGACATCTTCTTCTAAGTGGGGAACACTTCCTTCTTCATCCAGGACCAAGCCGGCTCTGAGCGGAGCCGTGGAGCAGGGAGGATCCTCTTCGTGCGATCGCTGCTGTACACTAAATTCAAGGTACACATTTAAATATGGTGTCCCTTGCATTCCTATTGGCTGATTTGATTCTTCAAACATTCCTATTGGCTGATTTGATTCTCTAAATTCAAATCAGCCAATAGGATGAGAGCTACTGAGATTATATTGGCTGGTTTGAAAAGGCTAAGGGTTATTGGTAGTTTAGTATTAGATTAGGGGGTGTTTTTATTTTGGGGTGGCTTTTTTTATTTTCATAGGGATTAGGTTTAATTTTTTATTTTTGATAAATTGGTTTATTATTTTATGTAATGTTAGACTTTTTTATTTTTTGTAATCTTAGATTAATTTTTTTTTTTTTTATTAAATGTTAGCTGTTTTATTTTAACTTAGTATTTTTTAATTTAGGTAATTGGTGTTAATTTAGGGGGTGTTAGGTTAGGGGGCTTTGTTATTTAATTAGTTATTTGCATTGTGGGGTTTGTCAGATTAGGGGTTAATAGATTTATTAGAATTATTGCATTGTGCGGGTTTGACGGATTAGGAGTTAATAGATTTATTAGGTTTATTGTGTTGTGGGTTAATGACGGATTAGGGGATAATACATTTATTAGGTTTATTGCGATGTGGGTGAATGGCGGATTAGGGGTTAATAGTTTTATTAGTTATTGCGGTGGGGTTTGGCGGTTGACAGGTAGATAGATATTGCGCATGCGTTAGGTGTTAGTTAATATTTTCAAGCAGTTACGGGAGTTACGGTGCTCACATTTTCAGCGTAAGGCTTGCTGCACCTGCCTATGTGTGGCGTGGTGAAAATGAAGTAAAATTTCTCCATTTTCTCTGCGTAAGTCTTTGTGCTGAATATGTGATACAGATTTGAGACGCGGTTCTATGTTAGCTTATGGGAGTAAAAATTGCAGGCGACGAGTGAAATATACGAGCCATATTTATATGCGGCGCCATATATGTGATACCAAAACCGCATAAAAACCGGCGTCGCCGGATTTTGCAGGCGACACCACATATATAATCTTGCCCTATATTTGTTTGTTAAAGTTAGAGGCTATAAATTATTTTTTATTGGTAGAGTATTATTTTCTTTAAAAAGTTTTTTTTTTTTTTTAAAGCTGAATTCTGGTATGGAAAAATACATGCAATGTTATTGTTTTAAAGCAAATTTACATGCTATTAATTTTTTTTTTTATCCATTCACCTGAATTACAGAATACATTGGCTATTGCATTTATTTTAGAATAAGCATGAATATATGCAGGTGGGTTGATGTGAATTGTAAGTAAATACACTTGAAAAAAGGCAGTGCATTTAAATTTAGCTGTCAGAGATATTTGTTTGTGGGTGCTCTGCTATCGCTGATATAGCAGAAGTCATTGTCTTGTCTTATATGCCAACTTGAATACAGTATATTGGTAAAGGTTATAAGAAAAAAAAAATCTTCATGATCTTAAATTATTTATTAAGCTATTGTTCCGTTAAGGTCATTACTATCCTCACTGACAATTTAATTCTGTAATACTTTTACAAAATATAGAGGGTCAGCTATAAAAAATATCTAAATCAGAACTTCTTGTAGAAGTTATTTTTTGAGCATATTTTGCTAGTAAAATATAATTGTTCAGTTAAATCATATTAATACACAAAACTCTATAGTAAGTTATCTTTACTGCTTGTAAGATGCTTTTTGGACATATGGGATTGCATATGAAAAAATGCATAAATGTTGCCTATTATCATTCCAGTTATTAAGCAGTTCTTGAACAAAAAATCATTGTTATTCTTTTTTCCCAAGATATCAGATCATACCAGGAAATATAATCAGATTCCCTGACAGCTGTACAAATGCCAAATGCTATTCAATTCACATCCGGCATGCAAAATGTGATTAGGTCGAGCTTTGTTTTGTTACAGACACTCATATTCTATAACAACCTCTGAGAGGAAAGCCAATAAAGAAAAATTGTATGACAGTTATATGGAATATTTTGAAATATTACACTATGTTGGCAGAACTTATTTCAGATTTGTAGGTCATTTAATAAGACATAGAGATGTTATGCTTGCCAAAAATGTATTTTGGGATTGTTAAGGGTTGAGTGCAAGACAAAATAAATTGTGCAAATTGTATATCCATCACTGAGTCAGAATAAATTTATTGTTAAAACTGAATCGATATGAACGAGAGTACAAATTGTTCTGCAATTCTAACATAACTCTTCCTAGGTATGAAGAAATTAGATAAAAAATCTACAGGAAACATCAGATATTGTAAAAATACAATTTTATTGTAAATGTGACATTTAACAATTTATCTTTGCTTGATTTTAATTTGCTTTACAGTATACAGGCATTTATTTTTTAGACAAGGCAAAATTATATAAAAAATCAGAGATAAATGGCTCGTCTTGTTGCCTATATAATTTAAAAACTTGTTTTACTATATTATTCCATGCTAGTAAAGTAAAATAGAAACGCATAATCTTTTTATGGGATTATACTAGTTAATTTATTGTACAAAACTGTATCATACATCTTTTATTTTAAGAGATGTTACTTAAAGGGACATTAAAAACTTTGAGATGGTAATATAAAATAATAAATCAAATATATATAAAAACAATTACACAAAATACTTTCATTATTTTTTAATAAGGAATTAAGGACAAAAATAAAAGTTTTACTAGGAGATTGAACCTGGTTTCTTTCCTTTCCAAAACCTAAGATGTTACCACTGGACCATACAGGTCACATTAAACATTAAATTACATTTAAATGTTTAGCACAAAACATGCAGTATTGTGTATATAAAAAATACATCAAATATGTTAATAAATATCTCAAAGATTCTAGCTTTATAAAAATAAGATATAAAGTGAAGCGTAAAAATTGTAGAGCTATGGTGTGCTAACATTGCCATAGAACTCAATCAATAGTTCTCCCATTTTTACTGCCATATTGCAAGTTAAAAGTAAAATTAGCTTAGTTAGCTAACATCTGGAGGTCTGATAAAGCAGCTGCTCTAAATTTATGGGACGCACTACAAAACTATTTTACCATTGACCTGTAATAGCAGGTTGTGTGCTATTTTTAGCATAGGGCTGTGATATGGTTACTGCTCCCTGCACTATTAATAGACAGTTTATTCTTCCAACACTGGGGCATGGTTCGGCTGCTAAATTACCTCCAAAATGATGTTCTAATATATTAACCATCATGAATAGAAATTAATGAACTTTTAAATGTTTTTGTTTGATCTACTATTTGGAGGGACTTATAGAAAACATTCAGTTCTCTAAAAACTCATCAATAACATTTTGGAGAACTTGTATATATGGTATTACATTTCAAATTATATCCACACAGTAGAAAAGGTATAACTATGTTGCAATAAGTTTGAGGCTTAATAAGTATTTTTAATTGTTTCTTCCATAGTCACAAACTAGGCTCCAACTCAATCACACACTGGAGTCCTCTCTAACCCCACCATATTTATTTCCAGTAAAGCTGCAAATTAACATACTTTGAGTGCTAAAAGGATAAAGAACAGGAGAAGCACAACACCGGATCTATGTACAATCATTTGAGTGGATTGAATGGGCTGTTATTTTATCTACTTGACATTCAATAATACATAAATCAGTTATGTTACCCTTAGCTACTAGTAACACACATAGCTTAATGATTTGTCATGAAGGCAAATTTACAGGGAGTAAACTGGAACAAGTCTTGATTCAAAGGCAATGCACTTGGGCAAGGAATTTTTAAGGCTGTCACTTGAGGCCATTGATTTAGAATTGCATTGGGGGTTTAATAAACTACTTTGGTAAAATCAAGATTTAAGAAGAGAAATCTTTAAAGGGACATAAAACCCCATTTTTTTCTTTCATAATATAGATAGAACATTCAATTCTAAACAACTTTCCAACTTACCTATTTTTCTTCCTTCTCCTGGTACCCTGTATTGGAAAGCAGACCTATGTAGGCTCAGTAGCAGCAATGCATTACTGGGAGCTAGCTGGTGACCAGTAGTGTATTGCTGTCCCTTCAATAATGGATCCCAAGAGAAAAAAAAAATGAAAATAGAAGTAAATAGGAACATGTTTTAAAAATTGTTTGTAGCAGAAAAGGTAAAAATATATATCCCTTGTCTAACTCCTTATTGCAATATGTGTGGATGGAGAAAAAGTTCAATATGTTCTCACTATGTTCCTGTTATTACTCATTAATGCAATACTGCGTTATATATTTTAACAATGCATAACCAAAGACATTGGTTTATAAGTGCTAATCCCTAACATCACATATGGTACACAGCTGATAATTGGCTAAACCATACAGAATAAACACATTTCCCCCTTATTGCACTCTCGGACATCAAAAATCTTTTTAGCTATGATTTACAATAAATTATTCATTCGTATGACCAAACGTAATCTAATTTGATGCCTTTCTTTGGCTTCTTGTGATTTCCTTATCAATTTATGGCTTGTATTTATTTATCAGCAGTCTACCAATTTTTAAGCTAAATTAAACAGAATCTGGAAAGGGGCTATAGGTATCAAAGGATAAGTCAAATACTTGACATATACCTATCCTATCAATGTATCAGTACAGATTCACATCTTTATCAAATGACGTTTAACAGCTTCCCAAAAGGAAAAATGAAAGTAAATCAAAGCAGCAGAACAAAAAATGGTAAGTCAAAATAGTAATAAAATATATTAGTCACTGCCAGAAGTTAATTAGGTCATTTTCAGAGTTTAGACCATTTAGAGTTCTAGTCTTAAGTTTGAAAATCCAGAACACATCCTGTTTCGTCAATATCAAGTTTCTGTCACCCCCATGGTCACTGATAGGTATATGATCTATGATGGTCCATCTCAGGCTTTCAGCCTTTATTCGATGGTGCACTTTAAAGTGTTGTATCAGTGGGGTGGTTAGTTACCCTAACTAACTTGATATTGGAAACATGTTCACATATGCGTGACTTAAACCACATACTAAAGGTTACACTCAACACAGGTCAGTAGGTACACCGCATATGTGACTCGACAGTTATTACACATCTTGTGTGTAAAGGTTTCTCCTGTAACCACACTTGAAAAACTTCACCTGTTTTAACAAACTCACAGGCCCTACAGGTAGAATTGTTGCATCTGTTTACACCCTTGGTGGTTAACCTTGAACTCAGTCCTTTGTTTACCGGTTTTATGCAACAATACTTGCTGAATATTACAGAGTCAGACGAATCCCCAGGGGACTCAGGATGAGCACTCGCCCAACCCTGTTAAAGGAAAACAAAGAATACTGCAGAAAATGTAAGCAAATCTTTAATAAATGCTCATTTTATATCCTTGTACTCACTGTGGAATATCTCCAAAAAGAGGTGGAGGAGATCAAAAGTTCTATCACCAAACTGGAGGAAGAGCTCAGCAGTACATCCGATTCAGAAGCGTGGACCAAGATGTTAAATGACAACAAGAGCTTCATTGCTGATCTGAGGAAAAATATAGAAGAAGTAAGAGAACAAATTTCCTACGAGATGAGCAAGATTATGCCGGAGGTAAAGTGTATTGATGGGTCTACGATCTGAACAGAAGGGAACGACGTGTTACTTCCGGTTTCGGTAGACGCAATCGAAAGCAGATGAGGATGGCCGTAAACAGTTCTGAGTCTTCTGATTTTTCCCAAGGGGAAACGGATTCAGGGACAGATGGCGGGGGCACAAACATTGGCCCCATTCCGGCACATCGAGGACATCAGAGGGGCATGAGAGGAGCAGCATGACAGACAACAAGAACACAGAACCTGAAATAGTGGTAAATATTTCAAACACCACACTCACGGAGGCAGAACTGTTAGTGTTACAGAAGGGTTTATCCTTCTGTCCGGTCAAGGACTGTGACTTTTTCCAATTATATTAGGATTTGCACAAGTTTTTCAGGACTTTAAGATTAAAGTATTGGTATTCACAGTTTAATAATAATTCTCAGACAGAGATGGCTTTTGATAAAATAACCTCTGTGGCTTCTAAGGTGAGTATTAAAAATGTGGGTCTTTTCAATAAAGCAATTTCAATCCTAGTACTATCCATCATAGCATTGAAACCTTTGAGAACTTAGTGTTAAAGGAGATTGATTAACTAAGATATAAAATGAAAATGCACAAACCTAAGGGATTTTGTGGCCCTGTCAATTTCACTTCAGTAGAACATAGAGCCCTTAATGATTTAAAAAAAAAACCAATAAAAATATAATCCTTAAAGCTGCAGATAAAGTCGGGGCTACTGTTGTGATTAACAGACAGGATTACAAAAATGAGATATATTCACAATTTAACCAAAGTAATGTATATGCAAAATTGGGGTATAATCCTGTGTTCAAAATCTCTAAGGAAATTGGTAGTATAGTAAATACAGCGGTGGTGAATAACATCATTGACAAGGCAACTGCTAAGTTTCTAATTGTGGAAGTGCCTAAAACCCCTGTTTTTTTACGTACTACCAAATATCCATAAAACTCTCATTAATCCCCCTGGTCGCCCAATTGTTGCAGGTACCGGATATATTTTTTCAAACATAGCGATTTTTCTCGATAAGATCTTAAGGCCTTTAGTGGAACAGTCTAGTACCTTTATCAAGGACACAGGAGAAATTGTTTGTTGAAACTTGAAATTCTACAGATGAATACTAATACATTTTCATTATTCAGTTTCAATGTGACTAGCTTATATACAGCTATTAAACATGAGAGTGAACTGGGGGTAGTCAGGACAGTACTCTATTCCAGTGGTATGTACAGTACAATGCAGATTTTTTTCATTATGCAGTTGTTAGATATTGTTTTATTTAATAGCTATTTTCTCTTTGAAGATTGTTTCTATCAGCAACTACAGGGAACCGCCATGGGTTCCAACGTTGCCCCTAATTATGCCAACATTTATATGGATCAACATGGGTTCCAACGTTGCCCCTAATTATGCCAACATTTATATGGCTCAATTTGAAGAGAAGTTCATTTTTGAAAATCAGACATTCATTCAATATGGTGCCACTTGGTGGCGCTATATTGACGACGTCTTTGGTGTGTGGCTGGGCAGCGTTGGAACCCTGGTGAGTTTTGTGGAAGAGTTAAACTTGGCTACCAATTTTATCAAATTTAAATTGGCATACAGTGAAATGAGCATTGATTTTTTTTAGATGTGACAGTGACAAAGAAAGGGGCTGGATTTAGTACTGACATATTTAGAAAAGATACAGACCACAACAGTCTTTTACACTACACTAGTTCACATGAACCTTCACTTATTAATTAATTACCCCATAGTCAGCTCTTAAGAGTAAAAATAATTGTTTCTGATAGTCAAGTTGTCCCTGTGAGGTTACAAGAAATGGGAAATAGATTCATAGAGAGGGGGTAGCCTAGAACATTAATTGAAAGGATGATATCAGAAGTAGCGACATTACCCAAATAAATACTTAGAAAACCTAAAGTCAATAAGGTTAAACCTAAAAGACTAGTGTTTGTAACTGAGTTTTCTAATCAGAGTACTAATATACAGAAATCCATACGAAAACATTGGCATTTGGTCAGTTACTGTATTACTGGGATTGAAGAATTTGCTATGTTCCCAATGCCGGCCTATAAAAGAAGTGGCAACCTTAGGGATAGTCTAATCAGGGCAGACATTGTAACAAATTATACAAACAAACATTTATTGCCCAAAAAACCTGGGTTGCTTCCCCTGTCTGGGTCAGTTATCAAGGGTCCACACTTCACACACCCTTTAACTGGTTGTAAGTTTCAACATAATAGATATTATACTTGCAACTCCTCATTTGTCGTTTATCTAATAAAATGCCCTTGTGGGTGTGGCCAGGCGGGTCAGAGACCGTATGAATGAGCATAAGAATAATATCCATTGTGGATTATTAACTGCCCCAGTAGTTGCACATTTTTTAAAGGAAGGTCATCAAATCAATCAACTTCGTTTTCAAGTGATTGAGAGTGTCAATACCCCTATATGAGGAGGTTCTAGGGAAAAATTGTTAAAGTAGCACGAGTTTTTTTTTTTATATATATATAAATTAGATACTATGGAACCCAATGGGCTCAATAAGGAAAAATCAGGTATTTCCATTTTTTGGATATGAAATTCTTGATTTGTAATAATAATGATGGTGCTACATTGTGTCTGTCCACAAATATTTTTATTTGTAACATAGATGAAACTGTATATATTTAGATAGTGCAGTTTTTTCTTTTTTTGAATTGTTACTTTTGTATGTACTATATCGCCCTCTAGTGGAATCAAATATAGATTAAATGGCAATATACATTTAGTTGAATATGAATAATTAAGGGTTAAGATTGTAATCAATGATCATTAATTGAAGAGAATATAAGAGAAGGGGCTGTGTTAGTATGTATCACATGATTAAGTGGATTACCCCAAAACGTTGTGTGTTTTAAAGTCTATGATCCCCATGTTTGCTGAATAAAGGGATTTTTACAAGCCTGAAGGAACTTGCTTTGCTGTTATTTTGGATACATTTTGTGAGTTTGGCAGTGGCTCACTAAGTTTCTGGCTGTCCTGGAGAGTGCTGGATTGGTACCGGTTTGTTTGCAAGGATAAATCCCTACAGCGTATGCTGTCGGCATTTATCAATGTGCAGCGGACATGATACTCTACATTGTATCATGTCCGCTTGCACTATGATAAATCTACCCCTAGGTCTTCACTCGGGCAAACCCAAAGTGTGCTATTTTAGCTTGCACTTGAGCGAACGTGTTTACTTTCAACTTTTAATATGTGTACAAGTTAGTGTAGTCATGATATTGGTTATTGAGACAAATGCTAACAATAGCACAGTACTTCTAATGTAACCCATAACTATATATATCGCCCTTTGAATTTTGAATCTATTAGAATCCACACTTTGCTGTTTACGTTTTTCTTAAATTGATTGTTACATTTTAAACAGGAAAAAGTATAATTTGCTCTATAGAAGATTTCGACAGCAGAAAAAAATGTCATGGGGAGACATTCTACATTTTGCAGTTCTAATATTCATTTTGCTTTTGCTTGGAGGCTAATCAGTTTAAACTGTTTGTTTTCTCGTTATATAGTTTACCAAGAATGAATACATGCAGGTTTAATTTTCAAAGCAGGTCAAATTTAGAACAAAGCCAAGTATCTACAAGATAAGATCATTCATTTAGTGTCAAAGCATAGGAGTTGAGAAACACTGCTCTAGACCAATGCTTTCTAATATCTCTGCCACCTTTGGGGTGGCAGATTTACAACATTTCAAACTCATTTATCTTGGATGAATAACAAGTCTGCTCTTGTGCAATCGGGGGCGTTGCCACTTAAGTAATTGTTTGCCCTGAACACATTTCTGCCTGGGAACATTGTTCATTTGCGATATATATTATTGTCATAATTATAGATATTATCTCTTTTCGACTATAACTTTTTTTTTTTAAATGGTGATTTTTTTGTTAACTTCTTCATTAAAAAGCTTAATTTCTAGAAATTAAATTATTTTTATTTTTTTAAGTTTGTGCTTTGTTTTAGAACCTATAAACAAGAAAGAAGTCTCCAAAGCCATATAAAGTGGTAAAATGCCCTTTTATATACAAAAATTCACTTACAATTCTTTTTTTAAAAAACATTATAAACTAAAAGAGATTTTTTTCCAACAGGATAAGGAAAGTAATATTGTGTATTGGAAACTAATGGTCAACACCTAAAAGATTTTATTTTTGTTAACTTTTCACAACAGAAACAAAAGAGCTAAAGCAGATAGATACAATAGAACTTGTAGGGCTATTATTTCTTTAAAGGAAATATCAGCACATTTTATTTACAGTGCCATTATTATAAGCTTTAAATTACACCCCAATTGATGCCTATTATGCTTTAGCAACTTGCTTTATATTGATTGCAAAGGTGCACTTGGAGTCAGCGTCTAACAAATCCTATATCAAGACCAAAGCTGTGATGAAATTAGAAAAAAATGAATATAGTTCAATTACTTCATGTAATTTAAATGGCAGCATTCACACAAATCTCAGTTATGTGCAACCTCTTAATATCATTTTGTTATCTAAGTGACATAAAAGATATAAGGTTATCTATCCAATTTTAAATTGTGAAGCAACCTGTAACTTTGCATTCTCACATTATTCTTGAATAAATTGTTATTGGCATCATTTTTTTTTTGCCTGAAAATAAACTATCAGATATTTTGTTAAATTCTAAGGGCTACAGGCTTAAAAGTGTGAAAGATGACATTTAATTAGCTGCATCATTTATACCTAGTGAATAAAGGAAGATTGTTCTTTGAATTAGAACAATGGGGAAAGTCATTATTATTCACAATACAGTCTAGAGTCGAACATTTAAGGCTGTCAATTTAAGTGGTCAATTGGAAATAATAGTTTAACTGCACTTTATAAATGCTCTATAACCTTCTACTAAAAATTATCCTTTCAGAATTATAATCAGAATTATTGCTAAAGATGAAACAGGTAGCTATTAATTGTTGAAATTAGCATGTAAGGATTTGAAAGAGCTGAAAATCAAAGAAATTATAAAGAAAATAAAAAGCACATGTATACACAATGATGTCAGTCAATATTGTATTTGTTATGAGTCATGTATAAAAAGTACATAGCAATAATTCCTGTGGTACGGTAAACCTCACAATGAAAATTATATGCAAGTTAATTCTTGTAAAATAGTCCAATCTTTTGGTAGCAAAATAATTAGACTCAAAGTATCCTATTAAATATCTGACAGTTTGAACAAAGTGACTACAGATAAGCCACTGCTGTTTACCTCCAAATAAAAAAAAAAATAGAAAAGTTAAGTAATTTGTGTGTCAAAGAAAACTCTAGGGATATGAAACAGTGCTCCCTTAGTAAAAAAAACCCAGCAAACATCGTACTTGTTTTCTTGCAAAATTATAGCTACCATTATAGAACTAGTGTTTTTTTCTATCACATGATTTTGGCATCATAAGACCTTTAATGACCATGGGCATGAAACTGCTGGAGATAGTGCACGTCTCCTAGCACATGCCTTCTATTTATGTATAGAGAGAAAGAGAGAGAGAGATACTTTGTAAAAAAACATCAGCTATATATAGAATATATACAGTATACCTAAAAATAAATAGAACATTTTCTTCTATATGAAGAACAGTGTAATGTAAAATATTCATAACTACCTTCAGGTTAGCACAGTAGGTTTAACTCCTTTCGGGTTACAGTGTCAGCAATAAGTGTTAGGTTTTTTTTCCAGTTTGCACTCTCAATTGAAGTCTAAGGGGAGAAGAAGTTAGCGCTGTCACAATATCCAAAGTCCTGAAGTAAGTGCACATTGGCTTTCAGCTTGTGAGCGAAAGCGCTAAATAGTGCACCTCTAAATCATTGCATTGAGGTTATTCCCTGCCTTCCTCTAGTCATGGGTGCCACTAAGTTGAAATCTGTTTTTCATTACATTCCAGCACTGACGTGTTTGCACATGTGCATCAATTCTCCTTCAGATACCTACAGTGTAACCTAGGATCTAAAATGCTCCCATAATAAGAGGGAGGTGCATGATATGCATTTAGTGCTAGACTACGAGTGGCACGCTATTGTGTGTGCGCAAGTGATATCGTTTTATTTGGGCCGTTAAATACATTTAAAAATACAGTTACACTCATAATAACACTATCTAAAAAGAAATATCATTGCAATAAAAAGGTATAAAGGCTCAAAGATATGAGATGTCAGGTGTATAAATTGTGTATGTATGTATATAAATATATATGCATGTATTTCTATACATATGTATATATGTATTTATATGTGTATACAGTATATATATATATATATATATATATATATATATATATATATATATATATATATATATATATATATACATATATACACATATTCATACAGATATACATGTGTATAGAAATAAATACATATATTTCTATGCAATCCTGAGCACGTGTTCATGTGAGCTGGCAGCTGAAAACGAGGCTCCATTAATGCCTATTTGCAAAGTTGAGAACGCAGGATCATATTTCCAAATAGGCTTTAATGAAGCCTCTTATTCAGCCACCAGCTCACACAAACGCGTGCTCAGGACCGCAATGAGATATATGTATTTATTCCTATACATATGTATATCTGTATTTATACAGGTCACATGTAAAGACTTTTGCACTCTCGCGGTCGCATCCTTGCACAGAAAAAAAAGACTTTGCAAAGTTGAGAACACAGGATCATATCTCCAAAGTCTTTATTTCTGCTCAAGAATGCGATCGCGAGAGTGCAAAAGATTTACTTGTGACCTGTAGAAAAACAGATGTATAGAAATAAATACATATATCTCATTGCAATCCTGAGCACGTGTTTGTGTGAGCTGGTGGCTGAAAACGAGGCTCCATTAACGCCTATTTGGAAATATGATCCTGTGTTCTCAACTTCGCAAAATCTTTTTTTCTGTGCAAGGATGCGAAAGTGCAAATGATTTACTTGTGACCTGTAATACGTGTGCAACTGGGCACGCAATGGTAAAAAAGTTAAGCGCAGATAAAGCACTTGCGGTAGCGCAAATTTGCTCTATACTCACAATTTTGCCCTTAGTGTTTCGTTTCCCTTTAACATTGAAAATTCACTCTAAGTTCACCCTAGATTTTACTAACCAGCTCACCAGGATGCAGCACTGTCTGTGACATTGTATACGTTTATTATAAATCAAATAGCATGAAAAATGAAATGTCCATGCAACAGAAAATTAAAAGCTATCATTACTATTAAAATAGTACAAGGGTTTTCAGAGACAAAATCAAACTCAGGCCCCTATTTGTGATACTGCTTAAGCAGCTTTGAGGCATTTCAGTGCAGAGCCGGTCGTACAAAACTGGCTAGTTGCTGCTTTTTAGGGTCTCAGATGTTGTAAACGTCAAGCAACCCGGATAACTGACAATCCCTGCTTTTGCACAATTGGTTGCATGTGAACAGGGGCAGGGTTGCAGTTATGATTGTGGCAGCCAATGAGAACCTTGACCACGCAAAAATTAATAAATGGGGAGCAAAATATCTAACTGTTAGAAATTCCATGTTATGACAGGAACCTAAATTCACTTACATTGTGGCAGATTTTCCATTTCTCCACACATTTCAGTTTTATACTGCTGTATGTAATGTAATCATCTATCTATCTATCTATCTATCTATCTATCTATCTATCTATCTATCTATCTATCTACCTATAGTATATATCAGCAATTAAGTACTAAATTGCAAAATATCTACACGCAAAAATTATTGTTTTAAAAGCATACTGTTACTGTGCTAGTTTTTCAAATCAGGAATAAAACAGTTTTGTTTATCATTTGTTAATTTATTGTAGCCAATGAGGGCTAGCTATAAATCAGTTTCAACAATGATTAATTAATCACTGTACATTTTGTATCTAGGTCAGGTAATTTACAGCATACTTTGGTTTCAGAATTTGACTTTCTAAGTTATTTTATTGCAAAAGTAAGCAAAACAAGAAATTAATGCAGATTGCAATGCTTTTCTATTTTTATTAACTAAGTGCTAGATTACAAGTGGAGCGCTAATTGGCGCTTTCGATAGACTGCTATGCTAGTGGTAAACTTTTTGTGGGCGTTGGATTGTGCTAGTATTATCAGTTGAAAGTAAAAAGTTATCTCTCCAGCGCTAACCCGATATGCGCAAAAAACTTAATTAAATTATCATGCTAACCCATTACATTATTAACCCCTAAACCGCCAGCCCCCCAACGCAAAGTAACCCACTACACTATTAACCCCCGAAACTGCAAACCCCCCAACGCAAATTAACCCATGAAGAAGACCTCTATGTTGATGAGCTGAAGATGGATTAACAACAACCTCCTTGATGAAGATAAGAAGATAATGTGGTTGGTTATTTGGGGGGTTTTCAAATATGCATAACTCTATTTTTATTTTTGATCATTTGTTATTTTTTGTAATGTAAGATTATTATTTTTTAACAGCAATGTTAGGTTTTTTATTTTTAACAGTAATGTTAGGTTTTTTTATTTTTTTATTTTTTGAAATGTTATTTTTTTTTAATATAATGTAAGTTTAATGTAGGTTAGGTGGTTTAGATTTTATTGGAGAAATTTGCGTTGTGGAGCTGGCGGTTTAGGGGTTAATAGTATAAAATCTTACTTTGAGGTGGGGGTTGTGGCAGTGTAGGGGTTAATAATGTAGAAGCTTACTTAGTGGTGGGGTGTGTGGTGATTTAGGGGTTAATAGTGCAAAAAGGTTAGTTTGCGAAGTGGGGGGGGTGGCGGCTTAGGGGTTCAAAGTTTAGTTTAGTGCAACTGTTTCCTCTAGACAAACTCTTTAAGTGACCTTATAGGTCGCATAAAAAGTTTGAGCGGTAAATGCAATTGCGTTTGTGCTATTGCATCTTCTTTCAATTGGTATTATGAGCACACATTACCATTCAACACAACCCATACAAAATATGTGGAGCTTAAATTACCACAATTTTGCAAAAAAATAAATTTGCTTTAATTTTCACAGCACGCCACTTGTAATATAGATTTGAGCATAAAGAACACTGCAATCTCGCGATCACATTTATGCTCCTCACACTAACTATAGCATTCCAGTCGTAACCCAGGCCTAAATTAATTAATATGTGGTGCATTAAGTATGGGTTTAACTCCCATTCACCTAGATTACGAGTTTTGAGCTATACAGGGTGCGTAAATAACGCAATAAAATGAGCAGTATCGCACTTTCCATAGCGCTGCCATTACGAGTTACTGAAAAACCTCCTTGTGCTGTGCGTTATGGTGCGTTAAGCTCCATGCCACACAAAAGCCAAGGGCTGAGTTTATGTGCTCTTGCACACTTTCCCCCATAGATATCAATGGAAAGAGAGTGTTAGAAAAAAACTAACACCTGCGATCACGAAATGGCAAATCGTCGTAACGCAACCCCATTGATGTCTATAGGGAAAAGAAAATTACGTTTAAACCTAACACCCTTACATAAACCCTAGTCTAAATACCCCTAGTACGCCGCTCCCCAACATTGCCAAGGCTAAATAAAGTGATTAACCCCTAAACATCTGCTCCCCAACACTAAATAAAATGATTAACCCCTAATCCGCCGCCCCCGACATCGCCAACACTAAACAAACCTATTAACCCAAAAACCGCCGGCCCCTCACATCGTCAACACTATAATAAAGTATTAACCCCTAAACCTCCAGCCCCCACATCACAACTAATAAACTAAACCTATTAACCCCCTACACCACCAGCCCCCCACATCGTAACTAATAAACTAAACCTATTAACCCCTAAACTGTGGGTCCCCCACATCACAAAACACTAAATTAAACTATTATATTAACCCATAAACCTAACACCCTCCTAACTTTAAGTTAAAAGTTACAATATAGCTATCTTAAAATAAATAAAAACTTACCTGTGAAATAACTAATATTAAACTATAAATTAACCTAACATAACTATTCTAATAAAATTAAAAAAGCTACCAATTAAAAATCCTAAATTACATGATTAAAAAAACCTAATACTAAGAATTTTTTTTAAAAAATCTAACATTACAAAAAATAATAAACACTAAAAATATGAAAAATAAAAAACTCTAAGATTACAAAAAATAATAAACTAAATTATAAAAAATAAAAACAATTACACGTAATAAAAGCCTTTTAAAAGTAAAAAAGACCCCCCAAATAAAAACATCCCTAACCTAACAATAAATTATCAATAGCCCTTAAAATGGCCTTTTAAGGGTACTGCCAGGGCCGCCATCAGGGGGTGACAGGGGTGACTCCTGTCAGGGGCCCAATGAGCCAGGGGGGCCCCATGAGGCAAGAACTAAAAAAAAAAAATTTTTTTTTTTTTTTTTTTTAATTTTGGCAGCCACCAGTGGGTACTACAGCAGAGTGCTAATTGATCATGGGAAATGTTATTACAAGTAGTAAAGTATTAGCATTTGAGAGGATTTCTTAGTGTGCACTAAACCACTATGCTCAGTGTGAGACAGACTTGGCACTTTGTACAGTGTGTGCCTGAGTCAGACGGCAGATCACTTTCATTTGAAGAGGAGGTAGGACTTACTTAGCAAATATTTTTTATTTCTTTGTGCAATTTTGGATTGCAACTTCAGTGTGGTAGTAGTTGTATGGTGGGGCCAGGGGTCCATAAAAACATTTTATTTTTTTTAGCAGCAGTGTATTTATGATTATTTGACAATGCTGTAGAAATTCTATATTTAAAACCATGCAGAAATGTTTCCTACTCAATACACAAATGGTAGATGCCCTTTTGGCAGATATGCATTTTATATATATATATATATATATATATATATATATATATATATATATATATATATATATATATATATATATATATATATATATATTACATTCCAGTTTACTGCCCCTTTATGCAAGGACTTTCCAGATGCAAGGAGGCATTTTATCTAAGATTTTTACATCTGCATAAAATTTTATACTCTCAGACTAAGATTGCTTAGTGTTTGAAATGAGACAGGTTAACTTAAAACTGTTCAGTTTACACTACAGCTGACTTAGTTTTGAAATACATACCAACAAGCCTAAATCCTGCATTTAACCAGATCTAATGGTATGAGTACCACAGCTTATTGTCCCACCAAGACCATATAGAGTACAGCATTTTCAAAATCCATAAGTACAGCTGACAGATGGGAAAATTTGTACACTATATTTGAAGTGGTGCTCTTGGTTGGGGAAAATGGGAAAAAAAACAAACAAACATATGTCAACCTTTTAAAGGTACTTTTCTTCATCTAGCCATCTACCCAGCTCATTAATGTACAATTTTGAATTCACAGAATTATTTTTGTTTGCACATTTACAAATATGATTCTTTAAAAAGTGATCTCTTAATTTCTGCATTTTTTTTATCATGCATGTCACACACTGTTGATTTAGGGGCTGCAAGGTGCATAAATGTTTCCTCCTGTGAGTGTTTCTGTGGGTGTATGTGTTTATGTCTTTGTGCTTTGGTTTGTGTCTCTATGTGTATGTATTTTTTATCTGTGGGTCTCTCTGTGAGGGTGGGTGTGTATGTCTTTGTGCATTTTCTGTGGATGTCTGTGAGGGTGTGTGCATATGTCTTTGAGCTTTTTCTATGGGTGTTTCTGTGAGGGTGTTTGTGTGTATGTATGTATGTATGTATGTATGTATGTATGTCTGTGTTTTTCATGTGGTTGTCTCTGTGTGTGTGTGTATGTCTATGTGTGTTTTCTGTGGGTGTCTCTGTGTGTATATATCTTTGTGTGTTTTCTGAGGCTGTCTCTGTCATGTTTCCTTGGGTGTATGTGCAAGTTTGAGTTTGTGTGTGTGTGTCCATTGTCTGTTCCTTTTTAGGACATTTTGACCTTACTACTAATTATTCACATCTTTCTACAGACTTTGAGACTAACAAGACCTTTCCGGAAGTAACCACTCCACCATTTAACCTTTAAATTATTGTTTAGGCAGTTCAGGGCCTTTCCTTTCAGCCACTACATGCTGTTGTCATAATTTAGTTGTCATCTTCCTTTACAAAAAGATAATCAGAACTCCATATTTTGTTTTCTAAATCTCCTTTTTTTACAAAACTGTAGTTTACCTCATTACTTGTCAGGTCAATGTAAACAAGTGCTAAGTGTCTGTTTGGGTTTCTTTGCGTGTCTGCTAGAGTGTCTATATGTGAATCCTTATGTGTGAGTGTGTTTGTGTGTTTCAGTGTATGAGTGTCTGTGTGTGTGTATGTTACTACCTTTACAACATTTCCAAGTTTAAATAGACAATTAAGAATAAAGTGCATATACGTTTTAGTCACTTGGTCAAAAATTGCACATGTCAAAGGGGGGGGGGGGGGGCTGATCAATGGTTGAGTCAGGGGCCCCAAAATTTCTAGTGGCGGCCCTGGGTACTGCCCATACAAATGTCCCTTTAGGGGCAAAGGGTATTTTAGGATTTTTTTCAATTTAGGTTTTTATTTTGGGGGGTTGGTTGGGTGGGGGGTTTTATTTTAAGGGGGGACTCTTTTTTTGTAGGTAAAAGAGCTATTTAAATTAGGGCAGTGGCCTACAAGAGGCCCTTTTAAGGGCTATTGGTAGTTTATTGTTAGGTAAGGGGTGTTTTTATTTTGGGGGGATTTTTTATTTTTATAGGGCTATTAGATTAGGTGTAATTGGTTTTATTTTTGATAATTTCGTAATCTTAGAGTTTTTTATTTTTCGTATTTTTAGTGTTTATTATTTTTTGTTGTTAGATTTTTTATTTTTTTCGTAGTATTATTTGAATTTTTATTTAGGTTTATTATTTTTTATAGTGTTAGGTATTTTTAATCATGTAATTTAGGATTTTTAATTGGTATTTTTTTTTATTTTATTAGAATAGCTATGTTAGGTTAATTTATAGTTTAATCTTAGTTATTTATTTCACAGGTAAGTTATTATTTATTTTAAGATAGTTATATTGTAACATTTAATTTAAAGTTAGGGGGGGTGTTAGGTTTAGGGATTAATAGTTTAAATAAGTGTTTTGCAATGTGGGGGGCCTGTGGTTTAGGGGTTAATAGGTTTAGTTTATTAGTTACTATGTGGGGGCTGGTGGTTTAGGGGTTAAAATGTTTAGTTTATTAGTTTTAATGTGGGGGCTGGCGGTTTAGGGGTTAATACTTTATTATAGTGTTGGCGATCTGGGGGGTTGGCGGTTAAGTGGTTAATAGATTTATTTAATGTTGGCAATGTGGGGGGTCGACGATTTAGGGGTTAATATGTTTATTTTAATCAAAGAGAAAAGGGGCGCCCCTTTTCTCTTTGATTTTGATCATCAAGGTGAACTGACATCGTTCCCCCCAAGTGGAACTGCCTTACACATTATTGAAATTGGATTCCAACGTGGACTTAATAAATGTATCATAGTATTTGCGATGCGGGAGGGTGGCGGTTTAGGGGTTAATAGGTAGTTTATGGGTGTTAGTGTACTTTGTAACATTTTAGTTATGAGTTTTGTGAAACATTTTAGCCGGACCACACAACCTGTAATACAGTGCTATAGAAAATCCGCACTCAAACTAAATTTTTTGAGTGCGGAATGGAGGGTTGTGTTAAGGATAAAATGCTTATAGCTTGTAGTTATACCGCCATGACTCGTATTATGCGTTACCGGCCATTCCATGCGCAATGGCCAATTTTTCCGCACCGTAACCCAAAACACATAATTTAGCCGATTTTAAGCTTATAGATCTCTCTTTCTTTCATGTAATTGGCAAGAGTCCATGAGCTAGTGACGTATGGGATATACAATCCTACCCGGAGGGGCAAAGTTTCCCAAACCTCAAAATGCCTACAAATACACCCCTCACCACACCCACAATTCAGTTTTACAAATGTTGCCTAGATTTCTATGTTGATATGCGCTTCTCAGCATGTTGAAGCCTGGTTCCTCTCAGAGTACAGTGAATGTCAGAGGGATGTGAAGGGAGTATCACCTATTGAAAACAATGGTCTTCCTAACAGGGATCTATTTCATAGGTTCTCTGTTATCGGTCGTAGAGATTCATCTCCTACCTCCCTTTTCAGATCGAAGATATACTCTTATATACCATTACCTCTACTGATTCTCATTTCTGTACTGGTTTGGCTATCTGCTATATGTGGATGGGTGGAGGTAATTATCCAGCCTCCAGTAAAAATTTTAAAAGACCTTTATTGTTTCCTTGCAGGGTCCATCATACAAAGAACGTTTCAAACCATAACTTGGTTCTTAATCATGTCTATTGAATAGTGTACAGGTGTGCCTTTTATACCTGACTAACATTTATCAGACTGCACAATTGCGCCATCTTATGGTTGAAATTTAAAATTACATGTGATAAAATGAATATTCAATTTTTGTAACTCCAGACTTTTGTAAATCTATATCTTCTTAATATTCCATATTTTATCACATGAACATTAAAACCAAAAATGATATACATATCCAAATAAAACCAATACACATAAATAAATCAGAATCAAAATGCTTCTACAGATAATGCTACAACCATCAATCAGAAAAATAATGACCAATCTAAATCTTTATTAAGACCTTCAGGTATTAAAGTATTTAATTTATTTATCCAAAACATCTCTTCTTTTTAGCAATTGGTCCCTGTCACCTCCCCTCCTGGGTCTGTCAACTTGTTCAATAACTTGAAATCTAAGTTGACTGATGTTATGACCCATGGAGAGGAAGTGACAGGAAACAGGAGCTTCTGTGTTATTATTCCTGATGTTGGATTTATGTTCAGTAATCCTAGTTCTGACTTCCCTACTCGTTTCCCCTATGTATATTCTGGCACAAGGACATTTGATGAAATATATAGCATATGTGCTTCTACATGTTAAATATTTATTTATTGGGTACTTGGTCCCCTTAGTGGGATGAAAGACATTTTTCCCTTTTATCATGGAGCTGCAATGACTACAATGTAAGCAAGGATAACACCCTATATTATCAGATCCTATTGTGGTTTCTGATACCTTCTTTTTACTACCAATATCTGCATGTACTAATAGATCTCTTAAATTTTTTGTTTTTTTTATAAGCCACCATTGGTATATTTCTAAAATCCTCAATTTTGGGATTACAATCTCTAAGTATATGCCAGTATTTATTTATGATGTGTGATATTTTAGATCCTAGAGTGTTATATTGTGTTACAAATATCATCCTGTTCTCTTTTGTCTTCTCTTTTTTTGGTTTATCTTCTTTGTTTTTAAAGTATTTCAATTGTTTTGTAATTAATTCTTCTGGGTAACCTCTTCTTTTGAATTTGTCTGCCATCTCATTTAATCTTACTTCACATTTGTCTTTGTCTGTCACTATTCTTTGCACTCTTTCAAATTGACCTTTGGGTATGGCTTCTATTGTTTTGTTTGAATGGAAGCTATCATATTGCAATATTTTGTTTTTATCTGTGGGTTTGACATATAGATCGGTTTTTAAAAAACCTTGTTCAATATAGACAAAAGTGTCTAAAAAGGCCACCCCTGTTTCTTCCATATTAAGTGTGAATTTTAGCCCAGCGACAGATGAATTGAGATGTTGAACAAATTGCAATAGGCTACCAGCGTCACCCCACCATATGCCAAATATGTCATCCACAAATCTCCACCATGCTGCACCATATTGTAAAAACAATGGATGTGAATATACAAATTTTTCTTCTATGGGGGACATAAAGATGTTGGCATATGTTGGGGCGACGCTGGAGCCCATTGCAGTACCTTGCTTTTGCAGAAAAAAAGTGTCTTGAAAAAGAAAATAATTATGATATAAAATGATAGATAATAATTCTATTAAAAATTGTATTTCTTTCTCATTGTATTTGTTGTCCACTCTTAATGTATTAGTTACAGCCTCTATGCCACTAGTGTGTTTAATCGATGTATATAAGCTAGTAACATCCAATGTGTATAGAATGCATTTATCTCCAACATGTCCAATATTTTTTAGTTTAGTAAGAAAGTCATTAGTGTCTTTTAAGTAAGACGATGTATCTAACAAGGAAGGCTGTCATACTTTATCTAAGAATGTTGCAATTTTTGAAAAAAATAGAATTTACTCCTGCCACTATAGGGCGGCCTGGGGGGTGAAATGTATCTTTATGTATTTTAGGTGTGACATATATTACAGGTCTTACTGGATTTTTTTCAATTAAGGATTCTTTAAATTCAGCTGTGATGATGCCCTTTTTAACTGCTGCATTGGTGATATGTTCTATTTCTTTGCCTATTTGTATTGTAGGATCTCTGACTAAAGGTTCATATACTGAGATATCATTTAATTGTCTTAGTATTTCATTGACATAATCGATTTTGTTTAATAGAACAACCGCCCCGCCCTTATCTGCTTCCTTTATCATAATTTCTTTGTTGTTTCTTAACTTATTAATGATATCTTGTTGATTCCTATTAGTTTGCACTAATTCTCTCTTTTTATTTCTTTTTAATAAGTTTTTCACTTCTTTTTGAACCAATTTAGCAAAGGTGGCTACACTATGTTGTGTAGGCGGATTAAATTTACTCTTTCCTTTGATGCCAAATATTTTGGGATTGCTAAATCTTATATCCTTATCTGTACCATCAATTTTAGTTACTTGAGTTGATTCTGTCATGTTCTTAAGTGCAGCAAAATGTACCTTGAGTTTCAATTTTCTAAAAAATCTCTCTAGATCTTGTTCTATAATAAAATCATCATGCATATTTGGTAAACAATAAGATAAACCTTTGTTTAAAATAGTAATAATTAGAAATATTGTGAACTAAGCTATCCTCTATAGCTCCTATATTCAAGTGCAAATTAGTGTTTCCAATAACCTCAGTATTAACATACAAATTAGTGTTGCTATCCTACAAATTTAAAGTGCTAGTGTCGTTTACAACTGGAAAGCCGCAAAAGATCCAAATTTATACGTGATGAGCAAGATTATTCATCCGGCAATGTTTACAAGTGGCGACAGAGAAGCACCAATCAAAGACCCCTAATGCTGAATCCAGAGACCGAAGGAGAGAAGCAAGGAAGCGCCCAGCCCAGGATGACATTAGCGGTAGTGGTTCAGAATCGTCTGCCAGTTTTTTAACCGAGGATTCAGACGTAGATCAAACCGCGCCGGGCGCAAGCATCGGAAGAGGTGCACACTATTCAACGTCACAACCGGAGCGACAACGAGCCCGGCGAATGAGAGGATACCAGCGGGGGCAATACCGTTATTGAATAGCGGAACAAAGCCACATAACATAGCAGAAGATGATACTAACCATACACAACATGTAGGAAGCCCTCAACAGAGAGAATATATTGGTAAAGTGGGACCCAAAAAACAAAGTTACAACACCCTTACCAGTCGGTTAGAGCACAGCAAGACTCCAAGACATGAAGAGGAAGCCAATATGGGTAAAGTAAATGTACCAAAAAACAAGATGTATAGACATTCAAATGGCAAAGTTTACCAAAGAGATGATGGACAATTTAAAAAACTTGATAATGTGATTAAGGACTCTCATCGTCATATATGCACAAATGTTTACAATGAACAAAGCACTAATAATATCAATACTAATATGCAAGATAATTTGATATTGAACACAGATAGTGAAGAAAGCACTTTAATAAGTAATGTTGTATATGAAAGCACTTTAGGAAGTAATGTTGAAAATGACACCAGCACTTTAAACTTGGAAATCACTTTAGTAAACAACACTAGCAACACTAATGTGTATGTTAATACTGAGGTTATTGGAAACACTAATTTGCACTTGAATATATTAGCTATAGAGGATAGCTTAGTTCACAATATTTCTAATTATGTTTTATCAGACACTGAATATACTATTTTAAACAAAGGTTTATCTTATTGTTTACCAAATATGCATGATGATTTTATTATAGAACAAGATCTAGAGAGATTTTTTAGAAAATTGAAACTCAAGGTACATTTTGCTGCACTTAAGAACATGACAGAATCAACTCAAGTAACTAAAATTGATGGTACAGATAAGGATATAAGATTTAACAATCCCAAAATATTTGGCATCAAAGGAAAGTAAATTTAATCCGCCTACACACCATAGTGTAGCCACCTTTGCTAAATTGGTTAAAAAAGAAGTGAAAAACTTATTAAAAAGAAATAAAAAGAGAGAATTAGTGCAAACTAATAGGAAACAACAAGATATCATTAATAAGTTAAGAAACAACAAAGAAATTATCATAAAGGAAGCAGATAAGGGCGGGGCGGTTGTTCTATTAAACAAAATCGATTATGTCAATGAAATACTAAGACAATTAAATTATATCTCGGTATATGAACCTTTAGTCAGAGATCCTACAATACAAATAGGCAAAGAAATAGAACATATCACCAATGCAGCAGTTAAAAAGGGCATCATCACAGCTGAATTTAAAGAATCCTTAATTGAAAAAAATCCAGTAAGACCTGTAATATATGTCACACCTAAAATACGTAAAGATAAATGTCACCCCCCAGGCCGCCCTATAGTGGCAGGAGTAAATTCTATTTTTTCAAAAATTGCAACATTCTTAGATAAAGTATTACAGCCTTCCTTGTTAGATACAGCGTCTTACTTAAAAGACACTAATGACTTTCTTACTAAACTAAAAATATTGGACATGTTGGAGATAAATGCATTCTATACACATTAGATGTTACTAGCTTATATACATCGATTAAACACACTAGTGGCATAGAGGCTGTAACTAATACATTAAGAGTGGACAACAAATACAATGAGAAAGAATTACAATTTTTAATAGAATTATTATCTATCATTTTATATCATAATTATTTTCTTTTTCAAGACACTTTTTTTCTGCAAAAGCAAGGTACTGCAATGGGCTCCAGCGTCGCCCCAACATATGCCAACATCTTTATGTCCCACACAGAAGAAAAATATGTATATTCACATCCATTGTTTTTACAATATGGTGCAGCATGGTGGAGATTTGTGGATGACATATTTGGCATATGGTGGGGTGACGCTGGTAGCCTATTGCAATTTGTTCAACATCTCAATTCATCTGTCGCTGGGCTAAAATTCACACTTAATATGGAAAAAACAGGGGTGGCCTTTTTAGACACTTTTGTCTATATTGAACAAGGTTTTTTAAAAACCGATCTATATGTCAAACCCACAGATAAAAACAAAATATTGCAATATGATAGCTTCCATTCAAACAAAACAATAGAAGCCATACCCAAAGGTCAATTTGAAAGAGTGCAAAGAATAGTGACAGACAAAGACAAATGTGAAGTAAGATTAAATGAGATGGCAGACAAATTCAAAAGAAGAGGTTACCCAGAAGAATTAATTACAAAACAATTGAAATACTTTAAAAACAAAGAAGATAAACCAAAAAAAAAAAAGACAAAAGAAAACAGGATGATATTTGTAACACAATATAACACTCTAGGATCTAAAATATCACACATCATAAATAAATACTGGCATATACTTAGAAAATTGTAATCCCCAAGTTGAGGATTTTAGAAATATACCAATGGTGGCTTATAAATAAACTAAAAATTTAAGAGATCTATTAGTATGTGCAGATATTGGTAGTAAAAAGAAGGTATCACAAACCACAATAGGATCTGATAATATAGGGTGTTATCCTTGCTTACATTGTAGTCATTGCAGCTCCATGATAAAAGGGAAAAATTTCTTTCATCCCACTAAGGGGACCAAGTACCCAATAAAGAAATATTTAACATGTAGAAGCACATATGCTATATATTTCATCAAATGTCCTTGTGCCAGAATTTACATAGGGGAAACGAGTAGGGAAGTCAGAACTAGGATTACTGAACATAAATCCAACATCAGGATTAATAACACAGAAGCTCCTGTTTCCTGTCACTTCCTCTCCATGGGTCTTAACATCAGTCAACTTAGATTTCAAGTTATTGAACAAATTGACAGACCCAGGAGGGGAGGTGACAGGGACCAATTGCTAAAAAGAAGGGAGATGTTTTGGATAAATAAATTAAATACTTTAATACCTGAAGGTCTTAATAAAGATTTAGATTGGTCATTATTTTTCTGATTGATGGTTGTAGCATTATCTGTAGAAGCATTTTGATTCTGATTTATTTATGTGTATTGGTTTTATTTGGATACGTATATAATTTTTGGTTTTAATGTTCATGTGATAAAATATGGAATATTAAGAAGATATAGATTTACAAAAGTCTGGAGTTACAAAAATTGAATATTCATTTTATCACATGTAATTTTAAATTTCAATCATAAGATGGCACAATTGTGCAGTCTGATAAATGTATCACACCTGTACACTATTCAATAGAAATGATTAAGAACCAAGTTATGGTTTGAAACGTTGTTTGTATGATGGACCCTGCAAGGAAACAATAAAGGTCTTTTAAAGATTTTACTGGAGGCTGGATAATTACTTCTTTGGATTTGATATTTGGGTTTGGCTAACCCTTTCCTGTGCCCCAGACAGAAAAAGGTGCTGTCTTTCACTACTATATTAATAATATGTGGATGGGTGTCTTTTGGTAAGTATGTTTCATTTACTTAAGACACTCTCAGCGATGGTTTGGCACTTTATATATAAAGTTCTAAATATATGTTTGTACTTATATTTGCCATGATTCAGGTTTATCAGAATATTTCCTTTTTGCAGACTGTTTCATATCTGGGAAATGCTTTTTTGTAAAAAAAACAAAACAAATTATTTCTTACCTGAGGTTTTCAAATTTACTTTTTCTAAATTGCGGGCTGCATTAGGCGCAAAATGCTATAATTTATTGCGTCATTCTTGGCGCAAGACTTTTTGGCACAAAATATTACGCTTGTTGACGTAAATTCGTCATTTCCGGCATCTTAGTTGGTGCCGAGTCTTTTCACGAGGTTGCATCATCTATGATGCTCGAGTTTCGTTCCAGACGTTTTTGGTACCAAAAAATGTTTCTCAGTTCATGGTGCGTCATACTTGGCGCCAAACATTTTTTCATTATTTAAGACCTCATTCCTTTTGCCTCTGGTCTTTTTTTCTGTCAGAGGCCTATTCTGTTTGCATTTTTCCCATTCCTGAAACTGTCATATAAGGAAATTGATAATTTTGCTTTATATGTTGTTTTTTCTTTTACATACTGCAAGATGTCTCAATCTGATCCTGTATCAGAATCTACTACTGGAATCCAGCTGCCTGATATGAGTTCTACCAAGCTAAGTGCATTTGTTGTAAACTTGTGGTAACTGTTCCTCCAGCTGTAGTTTGTAATAGTTGTCATGATAATTTTTTACATGCAGAGAATGTTTCCATTAGTAGTAATTCATTACATGTTGTTGGTCCTTCAACATCTAATGCTCAGGATATTCCTGTAAATTTAAGAGAATTTATTTCTGATTCCATTCAGAAGGCTTTGTCTGCCATTCCGCCTTCTAATAAACGTAAAAAGGTCTTTTTGAAACTTCTCACAGAGTTGATGAATTTAATAATGACCGACAACATACTGATTTATCTATCTCTGATGAGGATCTGTGTGATTCTGAGGATCCTGCCTCAGATATTGACACTGCCAAATCCTCTTATTTATTTAAAATGGAGTATATTCGTTCTTTATTAAAAGAAGTGTTGATTGCATTAGATATGGAGGAGACTAGTCCTCTTGATACTAAAACTAGTAAATGTTTAAATTCGGTTTATAAACCTCATGTAGTTATTCCAGAGGTTTTTCCAGTTCCTGATGCTATTTCAGATATGATTTCTAAGGAATGGAATAGACTGGGTACTTATTTTACTCCTTCTTCAAGGTTTAAAAGATTGTATCCTTTGCCTACTGATAGAATCGAGTTTTGGGAAAAGATCCCCAAAGTTGATGGGGCCATCTCTACTCTTGCTAAACTTACAACTATTACTATGGAAGATAGTACTTCTTTTAAGGATCCTTTAAATAGGAAGCTTGAATCTAATCTAAGGAAATCTTATTTATGTTGAGGCCATCTTCTTAGGCCTGCTATTTCTTTGGCTGATGTTGCAGCTGCTTCAACTTTTTGGTTGGAACCTTTAGCGTATCAAGTATCAGATCATAATGTGTATAGCATTGTTAAATTAATTCAACATGCTAATAATTTTATTTGTGATGTCATATTTTATATCATCAGAATTGATGGTAGATATATGTCTCTAGCTATTTTAGCTAGAAGAGCTTTATGGCTTAAATCTTGGAATGCTGATATGACTTCTAAATCAACATTGCTATCTCTTTCTTTCCAAGGTAATAAATTATTTGGTTCTTAGTTGGATTCTATAATTTCAACTGTCACTGGGGGGAAGGGAGCTTTTTTGCCTCAGGATAAAAAATCTAAGGGTAAATTTAAAGCTTCTAACCATTTTCGTTCCTTTCAACAGAATAAGGAACAGAAACCTAGTCCTTCCCCTAAGGAATATGTCTCCAATTGGAAGCCTTCCTGAATCTGAAATAAATCCAAGCCATTTAAGAGATCTAAACCAGCCCCCAAGTCTGCATGAAGGTGCGGCCCTCATTCCAGCTCAGCTGGTAGGGGGCAGATTAAAATTTTTCAAAGATATTTGAATAAATACAGTCCAAAATCATTGGATTCAGAACATTGTCTCTCAGGGGTACAGAATAGGTTTCAGAGTAAGACAGCCTGTGAGAAGTTTCTTTCTCTCATGCATTCCAGTGAACCCAGAGAAAGCATAGGCTTTCCTGAAGTGTTATTCAGACCTGGAGTTATCCGGGGTAATCGTGCCAGTTCCTTTCAGGAACAGGGTCTGGGGTTTTATTCAAATCTGTTCATTGTCCCAAAGAAAGAAAATTCATTCAGACCGGTTCTGGGTCTAAAGGTCTTGAATCGTTATGTAAGAATACCACCATTCAAAATGGTGACTATAAGGACTATTCTGCCTTTTGTTCAGCAAGGGTATTATATGTCCACAATAGACTTACAGGATGCATATCTTCATATTCCGATTCATCCAGATCACTATCAGTTCCTGAGATTCTATTTTCTAGACAAGCATTACCAATTTGTTGCTCTTCCTTTTGGCCTAGCGACAGCTCCAAGGATCTTTTCAAAGGTTCTCGATGCCCTACTCTCTGTAATCAGAGAGCGGGGTATTGCGGTGTTTCCTTATTTGGACGATATCTTGGTACTTGCTCAGTCTTTACGTTCTGCAGAATCTCACACGAATCAACTAGTGTTGTTTCTTCAAAGACATGGTTGGAGGATCAATTTACCAAAGATTTCTTTGATTCCTCAGACAAGGGTAACCTTTTTAGGTTTCAAAATAGATTCAGTATTCATAACTTTGTCTCTTACAGACAAGAGACTTTTGAAATTGGTTGCAGCCTGTCGGAACTTTCAGTCTTAATCATTCCCTTCAGTAGCTATGTGCATGGAGGTTTTAGGTCTCATGACTGCAGCATCGGACGCGATCCCCTGTGCTTGTTTTCACATGAGACCTCTTTAGCTTTGTATGCTGAACCAATGGTGCAGGGATTGTACAAGGATATCCCAATTAATATCCTTAAATCCCAATGTTCGACTATCTCTGACATGGTGGTTAACTCACCATTGTAAAGTTCAAGGGGCCTCTTTTGTTCATCCAACCTGGACTGTGATCACAACAGATGTGCGTCTTTCCGGTTGGGGAGTTGTCTGGGGATCTCTGACAGCACAAGGGGTTTGGAAATCTCAAGAGGCGAGATTACCAATCAATATTTTAGAACTTGCGATTCTCAGAGCTCTTCAATTTTGGCCTCTATTGAAGAGAGAGACGTTTATTTGTTTTCAGACAGACAATGTCCCAACTGTGGCGTATGTCAATCATCAGGGTGGGACTCACAGTCCTCAAGCTATGAAAGAAGAATCCCTGATACTTGTTTGGGCAGAATCCAGCTCCTGTCTAATTTCTGCGGTCCATATCCCAGGTATAGACAATTGGGAAGCGGATTATCTCAGTCGTCAAGCTTTACATCCGGGAGAGTGGTCTCTGTTTTTTCAAATTGTTCAGATTTGGGGGCTTCCAGAAAAAGATCTGATGGCATCTCATCTAAACAAGAAACTTCCCAGGTAGCTGTCCAGGTCCAGGGATCCTCAGGCAGAAGCAGTGGATGCATTGACACTTCCTTGGAGTTATCAACCTGCCTATATTTTTCTGCCTCTAGTTCTTCTTACAAGAGTGATTTCCAAGATCCTCATGGAGCAATCATTTGTACTGCTGGTGGCTCCAGCATGGGCTCAGGGGTTTTGGTATGCGGATCTTGTTCGGATGTCCAGTTGCCAACCATGGCCACTTCCACTAAGGCCAGACCTTCTATCTCAAGGTCCGTTTTTCCATCAGGATCTCAAATCATTAAATTTGAAGGTATGGAAATGAACGCTTAGTGCTTAGTCATAGAGGTTTCTCTGACTCAGTGATTAATACTATGTTGCAGGCTCGTAAATCTGTTTCTAGAAAGATTTATTATTGAGTTTGGAAGACTTACATTTCATGGTGTTCTTCTCATAAATTCTCTTGGCATTCTTTTAGAATTCTTAGAATTTTACAGTTTCTTCAGGATGGTTTGGATAAGGGTTTGTCTGCGAGTTCCTTGAAGGGACAAATCTCTGCTCATCCTGTTTTATTCCACAGAAGAATTGCTAAACTCCCTGATATTCATTGTTTTGTACAGGCTTTGGTTCATATCAAGCCTGCCATTAAATCAATCTCTCCTCCTTGGAGTCTTAATTTGATTTTGAAGGCTTTACAGGATCCTCCGTTTGAGCCTATGCATTCTTTGGACATTAAATTGCTTTCTTGGAAAGTATTGTTCTTTTGGCCATCTCTTCTGCTAGAAGAGTTTCTGAATTATCTGCTCTTTCTTGTGAGTCTCCTTTTCTGATTTTTCATCAGGATATGGCAGTTTTGCGGACTTCATTTAAATTCTAACCTAAAGTTGTGAATTCCAACAACATTAGTAGAGAAATTGTTGTCCCTTCTTTGTATCCCCATCCTAAGAATTCTTTGGAAAGATCTTTACATTCTTTGGATGTGGTGAGAGCTTTGAAATATTATGTTGAATCTACTAAAGATTTCAGGAAGACTTCTAGTCTATTTGTTATCTTTTCTGGTTCTAGGAAAGGTCAGAAGGCTTCTGCCATTTTTTTGGCATCTTGGTTAAAGCTTTTGATTCATCACGCTTATTTGGAGTTGGGTAAATCCCTCAGAGGATTGCAGCTCATTCTACTAGGTCAGTTTCCACTTCCTGGGCTTTTAAGAATGAAGCTTCAGTTGATCAGATTTGCAAAGCAGCAACTTGGTCTTCTTTGCATACATTTACTAAATTCTACCATTTTGATGTTTTTTCTTCTTCAGAAGCAGTTTTTGGTAGGAAAGTTCTTCAGGCAGCTGTTTCAGTTTGATTCTTCTGCTTATAATTTCAGTTTTTTTCTTTTCCATTATAAGATTAAAATTTATGATTTGGGTTGTGGATTAATTTTTTCAGCGGAATTAGCTGACTTTATTTTTTATCCCTCCCTCTCTAGTGACTCTTGCATGGAATGCCACATCTTGGGTATTGCTATCCCATACGTCACTAGCTTATGGACTCTTGACAATTACATGAAAGAAAACATAATTTATGTAAGAATTTACCTGACAAATTCATTTCTTTCATATTGGCAAGAGTCCATGAGGCCCACCCTTTTTATAGTGTTTATGATTTTTTTGTATAAAGCACAATTATTCAAATTCCTTTGTTTATGCTTTTGCTCCTTTATTTATCACCCCACTTCTTGGCTATTCGTTAAACTGAATTGTGGGTGTGGTGAGGGGTGTATTTGTAGGCATTTTGAGGTTTGGGAAACTTTGCCCCTCCTGGTATGATTGTATATCCCATACGTCACTAGCTCATGGACTCTTGAAAATATGAAAGAAATGAATTTATCAGGTAAATTCTTACATAAATTATGTTTTTCTTCGGGCCAGATCCTCAAAATCTTACCAGCATGGAGAAAAATAATCTTTATTTTATATTGTAAAGTAAGTGTCTCTGCATAACATAAAGCATATTAGTGAACTTCTCTTAATGAGATACACAATGAGCAACTGTAAAAATTGTCTTCATAATACTGATGAGGCAACTTATAGAATCTCATCAAGAGACAAGAGACCAGTTTTCACATAATACGAATGAAATCAGAGACTCTTAGAAATCTGATGTTTTAATATAATGCATTATAAATGAAGCAAACTAGAAACAGCTGAATTTAGTTTCACATATCTGGCTATAATTTTGATGTTTCACATTAAAACAGAGCTGCTATAAAAAAGCTTGATTTTCCTGCCTGTATTTCAGGCAAATAGCAATGACATAGTAACATCACATTCTTTGCAATGAAAAGCACAGTAAAGAGCCTCTGGCCTCTATTTAACAAGGTCTGGCGGACCTGATCCAATAGTGCGGATCATGTCCGCCAGACCGCGCTAAATATGGAGAGCAATATGCTCACAAGAGCTGCTGATGCAACGCCGCCCCCAGCAGACTCGCGGCCAATCAGCCGCCAGCAGGGGGTGTCAATCAACCCGATTGTACTCGATAGGGTTGATTTCCGGTGATGTCTGTCCGCCTGCTCAGAGCAGGCGGACAGGTTATGGAGCAGCAGTCTTTGTGACCGCTGCTTCATAGCTGCTGTTTCTGGCGAGTCTGAAGACTCGCCAGAAACACGGGCCCCTGGTAGGCCCCTCAGTCTCTAGTGGCATTAACACTGGTATCTATATACCCCAAACACAGATACCTGCGCTTGCACCCCATGTGGCTGCCCATAAATATATTTTTTAACACTTCACAACAACTATTCCTCAACTGCAACCCCCACATTGTTTACTTAAACGGACAGTGTATTTTAACAATTCTATTGTTTAAAAAGATAGACAATGCCTTTATTACTCATTTTCCAGGTTTGCATAACCAACAATGTATATTAATACATATTTTACCTCTGTGATTACTTTGTATCTAAGCCTTTGCAGACTGCCCCTTTCTCTCAGTGCTTTTGGCAGACTTGCATTTTAGACAATTAGTGTTAACTCATAAATTACTCACCGGGAGTGAGCACAATGTTATTTATATAGCGCACATGAACTTGTGCTGTCTAATTTTGAAAAACTGTCAAAATGCACTGAGACAAGAGGCAACTGTCAACAGGTTAGAAATTAGCATATGAGCCTACCTAGGTTTAGAATGCAACAAAGAATACCAAGAGGACAAAGCAAATGTGTTGATAAAAGTACATTTTAAATTGGTTTAAATTACATGCCCTCTCTGAATCATGAAAGTTTAACCCTAACCATTTCAGATTATTATTATTATCATCATCATGTATTTACATAGCACTGCCAAATCCTATACCACTAGATCTACTATGTGTCCATGTTCCCCACCATATCAATCACTAGATCCAGATGTACGTGTGTTGTACTTTTCCTTTTAAATCCAGCACCAGAAAGAACTAAATACCACAGACCACAGGCCTTTTCCTCATTACTTTAACTAATTGAACATGTCTAGTTAACAGATCTTTAAATTTAGCTCTATCATTTATTTTTTTAAAGTTAGTACTGTCTGCCCAAAAAGTTCTGCCATGTAACTTTATGTGTTTTCTTTCCTTATGTTACCATATTTAATAACATACATCTGAAAATGTAAATACTTACAAGTCTCTATCTAAGGGTTTTATAATATATATTTCACAAGGCAAGGCAATAGTTACTCTAAATTACTTTTTTTTTAACTCAAAATGCCAACATTTTCATACATACTATAATAATCCATTAAAGGATTACTTTCTGTTATAATTTTTAAGCTAAACAACTAACATATTAAAGTTAATAAACATTAATTAAAACCTACTGACCTATATTTTCTCCAAAACGAAGTTTCATAACGTTCTAAAAGTTATATCTTTTATTCGCCAATGATGTCACGTTATCCTGCCCACTATTTTCAGCACTGAGTGTTCAAAATACTTAAACCAATAACTTTGTGTTTAAAGCGCCATTTTGAAACCTAGGTATTGTAAACGGATTGGTACAGAGCAAAGGATACCCACGGAGTGGGTTTGGAAAACAATTAAATTTGCAGACAAGATTTCTGATATACGGTAGAGATATGTTAATGAAATGCTATTGATAAAAAGCGTATTTGGGGTAGTTAGTTAGTAACAGGCATAGAAAATATTTACTTACAGTGGCCCTTTAAGGGTTCCTTTTCTTTCAAGGGATTGGATTATAAGACTAGACTTAAAAGATGCATATCGCACAGTTCTGAAACCACTCACAGGCAATATCTTTTGTTCCTTTGGTGCAGCAGGAAGTGGCTAATCATCTACCTTCCCTTCAGATTGTCTTTGGACCCTGGTGCTTCACAAATGTATGATATATCCAGGACAAAGTTTTGTAGAATGTGCCAGGCAATAATATAAAAAACAGCAGGGAAAATCAGGTTTGTCAGTAGGGAGCGACCTTAAATCTTTTGCAAAGAATGTCAGACAATTTTGTCAGTATTTTTACAGTGTAGACAAAACTGAAACATATAATTCAGTTTTGATGCAAATTGTGTGAATGAATATTATATAAAAATTGAATTATCACACATAAAAAGAAGTAATTAAATATTTGAGGCTAGATTATGAGTGACATGTTATTTATCACTCCCGCTCGAGTGTTAACTTCTTTAGAAGTAAGTTTTTTGAGTGCCTATTACAGGGTAAAAGTAAAAAGTTTTCTCACAAGCGCTAAACTGGCGCACGCAAAAAGCTAAACTTTGAATATTGCGACCTCATTCCCCAACAGACATCAATGGAGTGTGAAAAGTGAAAGAAAAACTAACACCCAACTAATCGCACAAACACGATCTTGTTTTCTCACATGCACTAACCCGATATGAAAAACTATATTTCACATTTCACATATGTTTTTCACATAGCAGAATATGTTCTATTTATTTTTAAATACATATTTGGACATATATCTATCTATCTATCTATCTATCTATCTATCTATCTATCTATCTATCTATCTATCTATCTATCTATCTATATATATATATATATTTATATATAAATATATATATATATATATTTTGTGTAAAATATATATCTATACTTATATATATAGAGAGATGATTATATATAGGTATAGATGCAGGTATATACAGTTTAAAAACAAAATAGACACAAATAGATGGTATTACAAGAAATGTGTGAATATAGGTTAGAACAATACTCACCTCTGCAAATGAACCGCTGCCTTCCCACATTCTCTTCCAAAGGAACTGCATCAAATGTTTTTCCGTAGAGAAGGTGCAGGTCCCGGAGTTGCTTTAAGTTCCATGTAGTTGTTCCAAATTATAACTGTATTTTCCAATATGGTGTATCTTCTGTTTGGCACTAGGAATAACAATCCAAAGGTGTGTACACGCCAAACACTATGTGCATAAATTAAAAATACTCACTGGGAGCCGTTTCCAATTTCAGGCGATTTATTAAAACCAAAGCGATTCTTCCAAAAGAGAACAATAAAACCTTTTATTGTTGCTCAATGCGTTTCAAAGAACACAGTTGTCTTACTCAAGAGCTTTTAAAATAAGTAAAATTGCTGTGTTGCTAACTGTAACGTAAGCGGTTTAAATACAAAGCATTCACTGTATAGGGGATTCTTAGTACAATGATAAATATGAGCAGTGGTTGAACTACATCTGCTTCATCCTTGTGTTAAACATGGGGGAAAGGTTCCATAGTAGACCATTGCCTCATTAAATTATTATTATTATTAGGTATTTGTAGAGCACCAACAGATTCTGCAGCGCTATAAACATAGGCAGTATACAAGATAACATTTATAGGGATCAAATGGGTACAGGGCCCTGCCGAGAATTGCACTGTTGTAGTTGACTCTTATGAAGGTTATCTACAAACACCTGGGATCATAGGCTTACGTGCTAATGGGTTCAAGGAGATAGCAATGGAGTTAGGAAAGGTTAGTGTAGGTTATATGCATCCATGAACAGTAGAGTCTTTATGGAGCGATTAAATCTTTCAAAACTATGGAGAGTCTTGTGGGTCAAGGCATAGAGTTTCACAAGATTGGAGCCAGTCTGGAGAAGTCCTGTAAATGAGAATGTGAGGAGGTAACAAGAGAGGAGGAGATCAACAGCAGAGTGAAGGGGATCGAAGGGAGAGTATCTGGAGACAATGTCTGAGATAAAGGGTGGAGCAGTTGAGTTGAGGGCTTTGTATGTCAGAGTCAGAATTTTGTGTTTAATCCTGGAGGCAGGAGGAAGCCAGTGAAGGGATTGGCAGAGAGGTGCAGAAGATTAAGAGCAACGTGTAAGGAAGATGAGCCAGGCAGAGGCATTCATTATGGATTGTACATGAGCTAGGCGGCAGCTAGGTGACCAGATAGGATGGAGTTGCAGTATTCGAGGCAGGAAAGGATGAGAGAGTGGATTTAAATCTTAGTTGAGTCTTGTGTAAGGAAATATCTAATTTTATAGATGCTTTTAAGGTAGAAGCAGCAGGCTTTAGCCAAGGACTGAATGTAACGAGTGAAAGAAAGACACAGTAAGGAGGAATGGGTTAGCTCTCTGCTAGAGAGCAAAGACTGACTGATAAAAAAATTATATATAATAGATACAAGTTGTGTCAGACTATTTAGCCCTGTTAGATTTGGGAGGGGTAGTGCTATCTAGGGATTTATAAAGCACCTATGTTAAAAACACACGATAGTATATAGGTAAAAAGTAATATACAAATTTATTTAAGGATGGGATATCCACAGTATCAATGAATAAGTGCCGGCACTATAAAATTTAAGCAAGTAATGATATTTAACACATAAAACATTAGAATTGTATGGGGGTGTATTCAAAAACCCCAATAGCAAAGAAATAGCAGCTTAAAACATAAACATAACATTTACATAAAAATAAGCTTAAAAGTCTCAATAAGGCTGATTTTTTTTTTTGCACTAGTGTCTTAGAAATCATTAGTAACGATGTGAGTTGAGAGAAAATATCACTATTATTTGTGCAGCTGATAGATCGTTAGAAGATCACTGTTATTGTACAGCTATGAAAGTACCTTCTGATACATTGTGTCAAACTCTGTCCGTGGTTATTGTTCCTCTGTTATCCTCTATGTGAAGCTAATAGCCTCTATGCTGATGATGCCAGGAGCTGGGCCGCCATCCGGTTCCAATCAGACTCGTCTGTCAGCTTTGTGAGTGAATCCAAGCAATCCAAATAAGCAGCTTGTGCCTTGGAGTGGATGAGGAAGAAAGAAACAGG
This sequence comes from Bombina bombina, assembly GCF_027579735.1. Lineage (NCBI taxonomy): Eukaryota > Metazoa > Chordata > Amphibia > Anura > Bombinatoridae > Bombina > Bombina bombina. The sequence continues at coordinate 941,054,324 of NC_069504.1, read as the reverse complement.
AACAGAGATTCTCACTGAAAGTGCTAATTAATGGTATTGCTGTGTTAAGTTCCTTGTATATACAAAGGGACATTAAACACCCGTTAAACACTATCGGCTAGATTTAGAGTTTTGTCGGTAAGGACCCGCGTATCTAACGCTGGCTTTTTTCTGGCCGCACCTTTAAAATAACTCTGGTATTGAGAGTCCACAGAATGGCTGCGTTAGGCTCCAAAAAAGGAGCGTAGAGCATATTTAACGCAACTTCAACTCTCGATACCAGAGTTGCTTACGGACGCAGCCAGCCTCAAAAACGTGCTCGTGCACGATTCCCCCATAGGAAACAATAGTATTAACCCCTAATCTGCCCTCCCTAACATCGCCGACACCTAACTTCAATTATTAACCCCTAATCTGCCGACTGGAGTATTGTATTTAATTAATTTATTGATAGTGTAGTGTTAGGTTTAATTGTAACTTAGGTTAGGATTTATTTTACAGGTAATTTTGTAATTATTTTAACTATTTTAGCTATTAAATAGTTCTTAACTATTTAATAGCTATTGTACCTGGTTAAAATAAATACAAAGTTACCTGTAAAATAAATATTAATCCTAAAATAGCTATAATATAATTATAATTTATATTGTAGCTATATTAGGATTTATTTTACAGGTAAATATTTAGCTTTAAATAGGAATAATTTATTTAATAAGAGTTAATTAATTTCGTTAGATTTAAATTATATTTAATTTAGGGGGTGTTAGTGTTAGGGTTAGACTTAGCTTTAGGGGTTAAGCGGCGAGATTCGGTCGGCAGATTAGGGGTTAATAATTGAAGTTAGGTGTCGGCGATGTTAGGGAGGGCAGATTAGGGGTTAATAAATATAATATAGGGGTCGGCGGTGTTAGGGGCAGCAGATTAGGGGTACATAGCTATAATGTAGCTGGCGGCTCTTTGCGGTCGGCAGATTAGGGGTTAATTATTGTAGGTAGGTGGCGGCGATGTTGTGGGGGGCAGATTAGGGGTTAATAAATATAATATAGGGGTCGGCGATGTTAGGGCAGCAGATTAGGGGTACATAGCTATAATGTAGCTGGCGTCTCTTTGCGGTCAGCAGATTAGGGGTTAATTATTGTAGGTAGCTGGCGGCGACGTTGTGGGGGGCAGGTTAGGGGTTAATAAATATAATATAGGGGTCGGCGGTGTTAGGGGCAGCAGATTAGGGGTACATAAGGATAACGTAGGTGGCGGTCGGCAGATTAGGGGTTAAAAAATTTAATCGAGTGTCGGCGATGTGGGGGGACCTCGGTTTAGGGGTACATAGGTAGTTTATGGGTGTTAGTGTACTTTAGGGCACAGTAGTTAAGAGCTTTATGAACCGGCGTTAGCCCAGAAAGCTCTTAACTACTGACTTTTTTCTGCGGCTGGAGTTTTGTCGTTAGATTTCTAACGCTCACTTCAGCCACGACTCTAAATACCGGAGTAAGAAAGATCCCATTGAAAAGATAGGATACGCAATTGACATAAGGGGATCTGCGGTATGGAAAAGTCGCGGCTGAAAAGTGAGCGTTAGACCCTTTTTTGACTGACTCCAAATACCGGCGGTAGCCTAAAACCAGCGTTAGGAGCCTCTAACACTGGTTTTCACGGCTACCGCCAAACTCCAAATCTAGGCCTATGAGAGTCAGTGTTCAGCATTCAAAAGTGAATCCAAGGTGCATTAAATGATGGGGTACCAGGTAGAAAAGTGCATCTACGCGTTTCGTCTGTAGGTCAGCCTTTATCAAGATGCCCACCTTAGTTACCTGGTTGCCTTAAATACCTGAAATTATTTCAATGGTCTATGATTGACAAGTGTCTAGGCCAATCAAAAAGGTTCACACAGGTTCTGGTTAAAATACAAAGCTCTGAGTTAATGGATTTGTGTCCAACTTACTTATGTCTGATTCTTAAAGGTATGTTACCTAAATACAAATGTTGCCATATTGTCCTCTACACACATACATTTTAGGTGCTAATAAATCCCATACACTATTTTCTAATATAGGGGCTAACAGTTATTATTATTAAAAAAACATAAAAAGTCATAAAAAAGTTTCTAAAGGTAACTATTTTAGTTAGAAACTATATATAGTTCAAGAAATGAAAATATAGAAATATAGGTGAAAAAATGTGTGTATAATTATAAATTAATATAAATTAATATGAATAAAAATGCATGAATTGGAGAGTTCTTTTTATGAATTGGTGAATAATTACTATATGAGTAAATTTAAATCAAACTCCATGTTAAGACCATGTGGGTGAAGGATTTGAAAATGAAATATTAGTTCTGCTTCCCTTCTTAGCAGTTTCCTTTCTATATTCCCCCCTCTTATATCTTTAGTTACCCTTTGTATACCCCAGTATTTAAAACAGTTAGGGTCACCTCTATGTGTTTCTTTAAAATGTCTGTATAGAGCAGTATTAGTTTTTTCTTTTTCAATATGCCAGAGACGTACTCTTATTCTGTCTTTGAGGCTTCTGCTAGTTTGACCTATATAGATCAAATTACAAGAACATTTGATCATATAAATAACATTTGTATCTGTGCAACGTAATATTTCTCTTATTTTATAGCTTTTTTTACCATCTGTGGAAAAAACTTCATTGGTCTTTGTGCTAAATTTACATGATTTACATAGGTGGCATGGGAAGAACCCTGAAATACTTGGAAACGAGTGAAATCTCAATGTATCCTTCCTGGTAAAATATTTTATAAATAAATAAATTAATTAATAAATAAATTTGTTCTCTATTGAGATCCATGATTTTACATCTATGCTTATTATTTGTACTTTTGTATTTGCTAGGTGCTAAATAATTCTTAAAATATTTTGCTTTTCTGAATAGCATGTCTGGTTTGTTTTTTACTTTATCACCAATTATTAGGTCTTTTTTTATGTGGTGCCAATGCTTATTCATGATCTTTTTTATTTCAAAATGTTGAGAGCTGTATCTGGTGATAAATGGTATTTTTAAAGATTCCTTTATTAGCTAAAATCGTCACCTTTAGAAACTTTTTAATGCCCTTTTTTAATAATAATAATAATAATAATAATAACTGTTAGCCCTTATATTAGAACATAGTGTATGGTGTTTATTAGCACCTAAAATGTATGTGTGTAGAGGTCGATATGGCAACATTTGTATTTAGGTAAATATACCTTTAAGAATCAGACATAAGTAAGTTGGACACAAATCCATTAACTCAGAGCTTTGTATTTTAACCGGAACCTGTGTGAATCTTTTTCATTGGCCTAAACACTTGTCAATCATAGACCATTGAAATCATTTCAGGTATTTAAGGCGACCAGGTAACTAAGGTGGGCATCTTGATAAAGGCTGACCTAGAGACGAAATGCAAAGTTGCACTTTTCTACCTGGTACACCATCATTTAATGCACCTTGAATTCACTTTTGAATGCTGAACGCTGACTCTCATAGTGTTTGATGGGTGTTTAATGTCCCTTTTTATATATACGAGGAGCTTAACACAGCAATACTGTTAATTAGCACTTTCAGTGAGAATGTATGTTCCTGTTTCTTTTTTCCTCATCCACTCCAAGGCACAAGATGCTTATTTGGATTACTTGGATTTGCTCATAAAACTGACAGACGAGCCTGATTGGAACCGCATGGCGGCCCAGCCCAGCTCCTGGTATCATCAGCATTCACATAGAGGATAACAGAGGAACAATAACCATGGACACAGTTTGACACTCTGGGGCCTATTTATCAAGCCGTCAACCGCAAATACGCTGGAATTCCAAAGCATAATTGTGGCGAGCCTGATTCCCCTTATTTATCAAACCCTACAGACCGGCAAAAGTAGAATTTTGTGACGAAACATACGATCCGCCGGTCAAAGTCCAACACAGATCGATGCTTATGTCATTACAGATGTTCCGAATGCAAATTCGGTACTATCTGACTACTTTTGCTGGTTAACAAATTTCTACCAGGTACGCTCGGCACTATTCCAACCCTGGATAACTGGTTTTCAATCCTCCGCCCTGGAGGCGACGGATGCCATAGGAATCAATGGGAGTCTGAAAGCAGGGAAAGCTTATGTTGCCCGATATCCCATTGATTCCTATGGGAGAATAAAGTTACGTTTACACCTAACACCCTAACATATACCCCGAGTCTAAACACCCCTAAACTGCTGCCCCGACACCGCCGCCACCTAAATTATACTTATTAACCCCTAATCTGCCCCCCCTACACCGCCGCCACCTACATTATGTTATTAACCCCTAATCTGCCCCCCTACACCGCCGCCACCTACATTATGTTATTAACCCCTAATCTGCCCCCCCTACACTGCCGCCACCTACATTATGTTATTAACCCCTAATCTGCCCCCCCCTACACCGCCGCAGCCTACATAACACTTATTAACCCCTAATCTGACCCCCTACACTGCCGCAACCTACAAAATATTTATTAATCCGCAATCTGCCGTCCCCAACGTTGCCACCACTATATTAAATTTATTAACCACTAAACCTAAGTCTAACCCTAACACCCCCTAACTTAAATCTAATTTAAATAAATATAAATAAAATTCCTATCATTAACTACATTATTCCTATTTAAAACTAAATACCTACCTATAAAATAAACCCTAAGATAGCGACAATATAACTAATAGTTACATTGTAGCCATTTTTGGGTTTATTTTTATTTTACAGGCAAGTTTGTATTTATTTTAACTAGGTAGAATGGTTATTAAATAGTTAGGGTTAGTGGTTAATAAATGTAATATAGTGCGGCGACGTTGGGGACGGCAGATTAGGGGTTAATAAGTGTTATGTAGGTGGTGGCTGTGTAGGGGGGTAGATTAGGGTTTAATAAGTGTTATGTAGGTGGCGGCGGTGTGTGGGGGGCAGATTAGGGTTAATAACATAATGTAGGTGGCGGCGGCGTAGGGGGCAGCGGTTTAGGGGTTAATAACTTTATTTAGTTGCGGCGGGGTCCGGGAGAGGCAGTATAGGGGTAAAACAGTATAGTATAGTGTGGGTGTTTAGTGACAGGGAAAAAGCCAAAGAGCAGCGAGATCGATGACTGACTAGTTAACAACAGTCCGCTGCTCATTGCCCCGTACTTGGTGCGTGGCTTTTTGACAGCTTTTTTGGTAACTTTGGAGAACGTATTCAGGTCCGCGGCAGCGATCTTAGGCGAGTGTATTGGTGCCGGCGAATGCAAGTAAGTTGATGGGTTGATAAATAGGGGCCTATATATCAGAAGGTACTTTCATAGCTGTACACAAACAGCGATCTTCTAAAGATCTATCAGCTGCACAAATAATAGTGATATTTTCTCTCAGCTCACATCCGGCTAGATTTAGAGTTTTGTCGGTAATGACCCGCGTAGCTAACGCTGGCTTTTTTCTGTCCGCACCTTTTAAATAACTCTGGTATTGAGAGTCCACAGAATGGCTGCGTTAGGCTCCAAAAAAGGAGCGTACAGGGAGTGCAGAATTATTAGGCAAGTTGTATTTTTGAGGATTAATTTTATTATTGAACAACAACCATGTTCTCAATGAACCCAAAAAACTCATTAATATCAAAGCTGAATAGTTTTGGAAGCAGTTTTTAGTTTGTTTTTAGTTATAGCTATTTTAGGGGGATATCTGTGTGTGCAGGTGAATATTACTGTGCATAATTATTAGGCAACTTAACAAAAAACAAATATATACCCATTTCAATTATTTATTTTTACCAGTGAAACCAATATAACATCTCAACATTCACAAATATACATTTCTGACATTCAAAAACAAAACAAAAACAAATCAGTGACCAATATAGCCACCTTTCTTTGCAAGGACACTCAAAAGCCTGCCATCCATGGATTCTGTCAGTGTTTTGATCTGTTCACCATCAACATTGCGTGCAGCAGCAACCACAGCCTCCCAGACACTGTTCAGAGAGGTGTACTGTTTTCCCTCCTTGTAAATCTCACATTTGATGATGGACCACAGGTTCTCAATGGGGTTCAGATCAGGTGAACAAGAAGGCCATGTCATTAGATTTTCTTCTTTTATACCCTTTCTTGCCAGCCACGCTGTGGAGTACTTGGACACGTGTGATGGAGCATTGTCCTGCATGAAAATCATGTTTTTCTTGAAGGATGCAGACTTCTTCCTGTACCACTGCTTGAAGAAGGTGTCTTCCAGAAACTGGCAGTAGGACTGGGAGTTGAGCTTGACTCCATCCTCAACCCGAAAAGGCCCCACAAGCTCATCTTTGATGATACCAGCCCAAACCAGTACTCCACCTCCACCTTGCTGGCGTCTGAGTCGGACTGGAGCTCTCTGCCCTTTACCAATCCAGCCACGGGCCTATCCATCTGGCCCATCAAGACTCACTCTCATTTCATCAGTCCATAAAACCTTAGAAAAATCAGTCTTGAGATATTTCTTGGCCCAGTCTTGATGTTTCAGCTTGTGTGTCTTGTTCAGTGGTGGTCGTCTTTCAGCCTTTCTTACCTTGGCCATGTCTCTGAGTATTGCACACCTTGTGCTTTTGGGCACTCCAGTGATGTTGCAGCTCTGAAATATGGCGAAACTGGTGGCAAGTGGCATCTTGGCAGCTGCACGCTTGACTTTTTTCAGTTCATGGGCAGTTATTTTGCGCCTTTCCACACGCTTCTTGCGACCCTGTTGACTATTTTGAATGAAACGCTTGATTGTTTGATGATCACGCTTCAGAAGCTTTGCAATTTTAAGAGTGCTGCATCCCTCTGCAAGATATCTCACTATTTTTGACTTTTCTGAGCCTGTCAAGTCCTTCTTTTGAACCATTTTGCCAAAGGAAAGGAAGTTGCCTAATAATTATGCACACCTGATATAGGGTGTTGATGTCATTAGACCACACCCCTTCTCATTACAGAGATGCACATCACCTAATATGCTTAATTGGTAGTAGGCTTTTGAGCCTATACAGCTTGGAGTAAGACAACATGCATAAAGAGGATGATGTGGTCAAAATACGCATTTGCCTAATAATTCTGCACTCCTTTTATAGCATATTTAACGCAACTTCAACTCTCGATACCAGAGTTGCTTACGGACGCGGCCAGCTTAAAAAACTTGCTCGTGCACCATTCCCCCATAGGAAACAATGGGGCTGTTTGAGCTGAAAAACAACCTAACACCTGCAAAAAAGCCGCGTTCAGCTCCTAACACAGCCCCATTGTTTGCTATGGGGAAACACTTCCTACGTCTGCACCTAACACTCTAACATGTACCCCGAGTCTAAACACCCCTAACCTTACACTTATTAACCCCTATTCTGCCGCCCCCGCTATCGCTGACCCCTGCATATTATTATTAACCCCTAATCTGCCGCTCCGTAAACCGCCGCTACTTACATTATCCCTATGGACCCCTAATCTGCTGTCCCTAACACCTCCGACCCCTATATTATATTTATTAACCCCTAATCTGCCCCCACAACATCGCCTCCACCTGCCTACACTTATTAACCCCTAATCTGCCGACCGGACCGCACCGCTATTATAATAAAGTTATTAACCCCTAATCCGCCTCACTAACCCTATAATAAATAGTATTAACCCCTAATCTGCCCTCCCTAACATCGCCGACACCTAACTTCAAACATTAACCCCTAATCTGCCGACTGGAGCTCACCGCTATTCTAATAAATGGATTAACCCCTAAAGCTAAGTCTTAAATATAATTTAAATCTAACGAAATTAATTAACTCTTATTAAATAAATTATTCCTATTTAAAGCTAAATACTTAACTGTAAAATAAATCCTAATATAGCTACAATATAAATTATAATTATATTATAGCTATTTTAGGATTTATATTTATTTTACAGGTAACTTTGTATTTATTTTAACCAGGTACAATTGCTATTAAATAGTTAAGAACTATTTAATAGCTAAAATAGTTAAAATAATTACAAAATTACCTGTAAAATAAATCCTAACCTAAGTTACAATTAAACCTAACACTACACTATCAATAAATTAATTAAATAAAATACCTACAATTACCTACAATTAAACCTAACACTACACTATCAATACATTAATTTAATACAATATCTACAAATAAATACAATGAAATAAACTAACTAAAGTACAAAAAATAAAAAAGAACTGTTACAAAAATTAAAAAAATATTTACAAACATCAGAAAAATATTACAACAATTTTAAACTAATTACACCTACTCTAAGACCCCTAATAAAATAACAAAGACCCCCAAAATAAAAAAAATGCCCAACCCTATTCTAAATTACTAAAGTTCAAAGCTCTTTTACCTTACCAGCCCTTAACAGGGCCCTTTGCGGGGCATGCCCCAAAGAATTCAGCTCTTTTGCCTGTAAAAAAAAACCATACAATACCCCCCCCAACATTACAACCCACCACCCACATACCCCTAATCTAACCCAAACCCCCCTTAAATAAACCTAACACTAAGCCCCTGAAGATCTTCCTACTTTGCCTTCACCATGCCAGGTATCACCGATCGTTCCAGGCTCCGAAATCTTCATCTAAGCCCAAGCGGGGGCTAGACATCCATCATCCGACGGCTGAAGAAGTCCAGAAGAGGCTCCAAAGTCTTCATCCAATCCGGGAAGAAGAGTAGATCCGGACCGGCAACCATCTTCTTCCAAGCGGCATCTTCTATCTTCATCCGATGAGGACCGGCTCCATCTTCAAGACCTCCATCGCGGATCCATCCTTCTTCACCGACGACTTCCCGACGAATGACGGTTCCTTTAAGGGATGTCATCCAAGATGGCGTCCCTCGAATTCCGATTGGCTGATAGGATTCTATCAGCCAATCGGAATTAAGGTAGGAAAATTCTGATTGGCTGATGGAATCAGCCAATCAGAATCAAGTTCAATCCGATTGGCTGATTCAATCAGCCAATCAGATTGAGCTCACATTCTATTGGCTGTTCCGATCAGCCAATAGAATGCGAGCTCAATCTGATTGGCTGATCGGATCAGCCAATCGGATTGAACTTGATTCTGATTGGCTGATTCCATCAGCCAATCAGAATTTTCCTACCTTAATTCCGATTGGCTGATAGAATCCTATCAGCCAATCGGAATTCGAGGGACGCCATCTTGGATGACGTCCCTTAAAGGAACCGTCATTCGTCGGGAAGTCGTCGGAAGAAGAAGATGGGTCCGCGGTGGAGGTCTTGATCGGATGAAGACAAGGTAGGAAGATCTTCAGGGGCTTAGTGTTAGGTTTATTTAAGGGGGGTTTGGGTTAGATTAGGGGTATGTGGGTGGTGGGTTGTAATGTTGGGGGGGGTATTGTATGTTTTTTTTTACAGGCAAAAGAGCTGAATTCTTTGGGGCATGCCCCGCAAAGGGCCATGTTCAGGGCTGGTAAGGTAAAAGAGCTTTGAACTTTAGTAATTTATAATAGGGTAGGGCATTTTTTTATTTTGGGGGTCTTTGTTATTTTATTAGGGGGCTTAGAGTAGGTGTAATTAGTTTAAAATTGTAATATTTTTCTGATGTTTGTAAATATTTTTTTATTTTTTGTAACTTAGTTCTTTTTTATTTTTTGTACTTTAGTTAGTTTATTTCATTGTATTTATTTGTAGATATTGTATTTAATTAATGTATTGATAGTGTAGTGTTAGGTTTAATTGTAGGTAATTGTAGGTATTTTATTTAATTAATTTATTGATAGTGTAGTGTTAGGTTTAATTGTAACTTAGGTTAGGATTTATTTTACAGGTAATTTTGTAATTATTTTAACTATTTTAGCTATTAAATAGTTCTTAACTATTTAATAGCTATTGTACCTGGTTAAAATAAATACAAAGTTACCTGTAAAATAAATATAAATCCTAAAATAGCTATAATATAATTATAATTTATATTGTAGCTATATTAGGGTTTATTTTACAGGTAAGTATTTAGCTTTAAATAGGAATAATTTATTTAATAAGAGTTAATTTATTTCGTTAGATTTAAATTATATTTAACTTAGGGGGGTGTTAGTGTTAGGGTTAGACTTAGCTTTAGGGGTTAATCCATTTATTAGAATAGCGGCGAGATTCGGTCGGCAGATTAGGGGTTAATAATTGAAGTTAGGTGTCGGCGATGTTAGGGAGGGCAGATTAGGGGTTAATACTATTTATTATAGGGTTAGTGAGGCTGATTAGGGGTTAATAACTTTATTATAATAGCGGTGTGGTCCGCTCGGCAGATTAGGGGTTAATAAGTGTAGGCAGGTGGAGGCGACGTTGTGGGGGGCAGATTAGGGGTTAATAAATATAGGGGTCGGCGGTGTTAGGGGCAGCAGATTAGGGGTACATAAGTATAACGTAGGTGGCGGTCGGCAGATTAGGGGTTAATTATTGTAGGTAGCTGGTGGCGACGTTGTGGGGGGCAGGTTAGGGGTTAATAAATATAATATAGGGGTCGGCGGTGTTAGGGGCAGCAGATTAGGGGTACATAAGTATAACGTAGGTGGCAGTCGGCAGATTAGGAGTTAAAAAAATGTAATCGAGTGGCGGCGATGTGGGGGGACCTCGGTTTAGGGGTACATAGGTAGTTTATGGGTGTTAGTGTACTTAAGAGCACAGTAGTTAAGAGCTTTATAAACCGGCGTTAGCCCAGAAAGCTCTTAACTACTGACTTTTTTCTGCGGCTGGAGTTTTGTCGTTAGAATTCTAACGCTCACTTCAGACACGACTCTAAATACCGAAGTTAGAAAGATCCCATTGAAAAGATAGGATACGCAATTGACGTAAGGGGATCTGCGGTATGGAAAAGTCGCGGCTGAAAAGTGAGCGTTAGACCCTTTCCTGACTGACTTCAAATACCGGCGGTAGCCTAAAACCAGCGTTAGGAGCCTCTAACGCTGGTTTTCATGGCTACCGCCAAACTCTAAATCTAGGCCTCTGTTACTAACGACTTCTAAAACACTGGTGCAAAAAAAAAAAAAAAAAAAATCAGCCTTATTGAGACTTTTAAGCTTATTTTTATGTAAATTTTATGTTTATGATTTAAGCTCCTATTTCTTTGCTATTGGGGTTTTTGAATACACCCCCATACAATTCTAATGTTTTATGTGTTAAATATCATTACTTGCTTAAAATTTTATAGTGGCGACACTTATTCATTGATACTGTGGATAACTGATCCTTAACCCCTTAATGACCACAGCACTTTTCCATTTTCTGTCCGTTTGGGACCAAGGCTATTTTTACATTTCTGCGGTGTTTGTGTTTAGCTGTAATTTTCCTCTTACTCATTTACTGTACCCACACATATTATATACTGGTATTTTTCTCATCATTAAATGGACTTTCTAAAGATACCATTATTTTCATCATATCTTATAATTTACTATAAAAAAAATTATAAAATATGAGGAAAAAATTGAAAAAAAACACACTTTTTCTAACTTTGACCCCCAAAATCTGTTACACATCTACAACCACCAAAAAACACTGTGCTAAATAGTTTCTAAATTTTGTCCTGAGTTTAGAAATACCCAATGTTTACATTTTCTTTGCTTTTTTTGTAAGTTATAGGGCCATAAATACAAATAGCACTTTGCTATTTCCAAACCATTATTTTTCAAAATTAGCGCTAGTTACATTAGAACACTAATATCTTTCAGGAATCTCTGAATATCCATTGACATGTATATATTTGTTTTTAGTAGACATCCCAAAGTATTCATCTAGGCCCATTTTGGTATATTTCATGCCACCATTTCACCGCCAAATGCGATTAAATACAAAAAATCGTTCACTTTTTTACTAATTTTTTCACAAACGTTTGGTTTCTCACTGAAATTATTTACAAACAGCTTGTGCAATTATGGCTTAAATGGTTGTAAATGCTTCTCTGGGATCCCCTTTGTTCAGAAATAGCAGACATATATGGCTTTAGCGTTGCTTTTTAGTAATTAGAAGGCTGCTAAATGCCACTGCGCACTACACGTGTATTATGCCCAGCAGTGAAGGGGTTAATTATGGAGCATGTAGGGAGCTTTTAGGGATACTTTTAGCTTTAGTGTAGTGTAGTAGACAACGCCAAGTATTGATCTAAGCCAATTTTGGTATATTTCATGCCACCATTTCACCGTCACATGCGATCAAATTAAAAAAAACGTAAAATTGTTCACAATTTTAGGTTTCTCACTGAAATCATTTACAAACAGCTTGTGTAATTATGGCACAAATGGTTGTAAATGCTTCTCTGGGATCCCCTTTGTTCAGAAATAGCAGAAATATATGGCTTTGGCGTTGCTTTTTGGTAATAAGAAGGCCGCCAAATGCCGCTGCATTTCACACGTGTATTATGGCTAGCAGTGAAGGGGTTAATTATGTAGCTTGCAGGGTTAATTTTAGCTTTAGTGTAGAGCTCAGCCTTCCACCTGAAACATGAGACCCCCTGATCCCTCCCAAACAGCTCTCTTCCGTCCCCCAACCCACAATTGTCCCCGCCATCTTAAGTACTGGCAGAAACTCTGCCAGTACTAAAATAAAAGCTATATTTGGGCTTTTTTTTTTTTTTTTGTGGCATATCTACATATGCTGATGTGTAGGATCCCCCCTTAGTCCCCAACCTCACTGATCCCCCACCAAACAGCTCTCTAACCCTCCCCCTCTGCCTTAATGGGCGCCATCTTGGGTACTGGCAGCTGTCTGCCAGTACCCAGTTTAGCAACAAATGTGCCTTTTTTTTTTTAAAAAAAAGCCCTTTTCTGTAGTGTAGCTTCCCCCCCCCAAGACCAACCCCCACCCCTTCCTGATACCTTAGATGTTTATTTCAAAATTTAAAAATATATTTTTTTTAACTTTTAACAATTTTATTTTTCTGTAGTGTAGCGGTTCCCTCTCGCTACCGCCCCGTGCACGCGCCCGCCCGCCGCCCCTCGTGCACGCGCGCGTTCCCGTGCGCGCTCCCGCCTGTTCCGCCCCCGATCCCGCCCCCCTTCCCTCCACTCGGCACATCGATGGCCGCCCACCCGCCTCCCAGACTTGCTCCCACCCACCAACGATACCGGCCACCGATGTCCGGTGCAGAGAGGGCTCTCTCTGCATCGGATGGCCAAGGGGGGTTATTGCAGGATGCCTCCATATCGAGGCATCACTGCAATAACCGGAAAGCAGCTGGAAGCGAGCAGGATCGCTTCCAGCTGCTTTCCAGACCAAGGACGTATGCCACACGTCCTCGGTCATTAACTGTCTTTTTTTGGTCATTAAGGGGTTAAATAAATTTGTATATTACTTTTTACCTATATACTATTGTGCGTTTTTAACATAGGTGCTTTATAAATCCCTAGATAGCACTAGACCTGCCAAATTTAACAGGGCTAATTAGTCTGACACAAATTGTATCTATTATATATATTTTTTTTATCAGTCAATCTTTGCTCTCTAGCAGAGCGCTAACTCACTCCTCCTTACTAGCTACATATTTTTTACCACACATTTTTGAGAGATTAGTGTAGTATTTGGGTTCAGCTTACATTCTGACACTTGAGCAGCTCTCATACATACAACTTTCTTTTTTGCCAAAGAAAGACACAGTCAAGTGTGACCCTAAGACATTGGGCATGCAGGGTAGGGGTAATGATGGAGTTATCTATCGACAGTTATAGAAAATGGGGGGTGGGAATTTTGGAAGAAGAGGGGAAATAAGGAGCTCAGTTTTGTAGAGATTTAGCTTAAATTGACATTATACACTCAATTTTTCTTTGCATAAATGCTTTATATATGATCCATTTATATAGCCCATACAGGTTTTTTCTTTTATTTTTTTTTATAGTTTTGCTTATTTTTAAATAACATTGCTCTGATTTTCAGACTCCTAACCAAGCCCCAAAGTTTTAGGAGAATACAGATATATACCTACTCCAGCTTGCGCCTGTTTGTGTAAAGAGTCTTTTCATATGCAGAGGAAGGGGGAGGAGAGAGTGTCTGGAATTTCCCACTTAAAGTGGGTGTTCTAGCTACCTTTTTAACAGAGCTAAACTGGGAACTTCTAAATAAGTTTTTAAACGGTTTTATCCTGGATTTTTATATCAGTATCTGTGCATATTATTATTTATAGAAGTGTCTATTTTTACATGCAAATATAGGAAAATTTGTGTATACTGTTTCTTTAAGATAGTGAAAGGACAGCCGGGATGAGATATGAGAAAGACAGTTAGTGACATGGGTTAACAAGGAAGAAGATATGTCTGGTGCAGAGAGGCAGATTTGGGTGTCATCAGCATATGAAATTGAAACCAGTGGGACTTTATTTATTAAGGAACCTAATGATGACGTGTAAATTGAGAAGAGAAGGGAAGGGAAGGGGCATCCTAAAACATTTAATGTGAAATGGCTTAATGTAGCTTAATGAGTAAAAAAGTGGCCAAATGTTAATCAATTGCTGCATAATTTTGCACAACCCAAGATTTCCACTATCCAAGCCTGTCCTAGAAGTTTCATGGCTTTTGGAATTCCACAAGGCAAATGAGTGACATTAAGCTTGTTTTTTGGGGAGCTTAATATGGCTTAACGTACAAAATTGAACTTAGATGTTAACCAATTTCACCCACACTTACCACAATACATTAATCTATCAATTCAAACATATTCTGAAAATTTCAGGACATTTGATAAAACATACCAAAAGTTAACTACTTTTAACTATTTTTTTACAATCCTAAAACATTTAATGTGAGCAGCTTAATGTAAAAAGAGCTTGTCAGCCGCTCAGGAATCAATCCGGGATGTAACCCAACTGCTAGCGTGAATTGAAAGCACACGCTAGCACACTGAGAAATATCCAGGACGTGACCCACTCAGGAAGCAGATTAGAAGATAACAAAAATGAATATTGTTCCAGAATGCAGGAAAGCCACAAAGGATAAAACGTCCCTTTAAGTAGTTCAAAGAACAAAAAGGAAATGCTCTTACTTGAAGCTTCTGAAAAAGGTCCTCTTTAGCAGGCTTGTAAAACAAAGGAAAAGTTCTCTTTTGCAGCTTGTAAAAGTATAATGTCCCTTTAAGCAGGTTTATAACAAACAGAAAGGCAAAGTTCTCTTTTGCAGCTTGTAAAAGTAAATGTCCCTTTTAAGCAGGTGTATAACAAACAGAAAGGCAAAATTCTCTTTTGCAGCTTGTAAAAGTAAATGTCCCTTTTAAGCAGGTGTATAACAAACAGAAAGGCAAAGTTCTCTTTTGCAGCTTGTAAAAGTAAATGTCCCTTTTAAGCAGGTGTATAACAAACAGAAAGGCAAAGTTCTCTTTTGCAGCTTGTAAAAGTAAATGTCCCTTTTAAGCAGGTGTTGTTTAACAAAGAATAGGTTTAAAGGTAAAGGCCAAAGCAAGGTCAGGCAGGCAGAAGTCGGCATCAAAATATCAGCAAAAGGTATTGGCAAAAGACAGGGTCAGGCAAGCAGAAGTCGGCATCAAAGTATCAGCAAAAGGGTAATAGCTACAGGCAAGGTCAGGCAGGCAGAAGTCAATGTCCAAATATCAGCAAGTAGGGATTAGGCAAGAGACTTGGTCAGGCAGGCAGAAGTCGGTACACAGAAGAACAAAACTGATATGGTACTCACAATCCAGGGAAACAACAAACGGGCCCAGATTCAGATCTCCCGCCGAGATTTAAAGGGCAGAGCGTAACCGTCATCAGAGGGGTGTGAGAGAAAGCGTCATGTTGCTAAGCAACATGACGTCAGAGACACAGAGGAGTTCCGGGAGCCGCGGCGACACGGCGATGAACGGAAGCGCTCATGACAGCACCCCCTCCTCAAGGACCCCTCCGGGGGACAGGACCAGGTCTATCAGGATGAGTCTTGTGGAAGGACTTGACCAATATAGGAGCATTTACTTGATGAGCAGGTTCCCAAGAACGTTCCGTGACTGGATAACCCTTCCAATGAATGAGATAATACAATTTCTTGCCCCGCAATTTGGAATCTAGAATATGGCTGATCTCAAACTCAGGATGTCCATGCACCAATAACGGTGGAGGTTTAGAAAAAGGCTTAGAATACCTGTTAAACATCACAGGTTTTAAAAGAGAAACATGAAATACCGGATGGACTTTGAGAGACTTGGGTAAAGCTACCCGATAAGCAGTGGAACATACCTGACCCAGTATTTGGAAAGGACCCACATATCGTGGTCCCAATTTGTTAGAAGGTTGTTTCAGGCGAAGAAATCGAGAGGAAATCCAAACTTTATCACCAGGGCGATATTTGGGAGCCTTTTTCCGTCGAAGATCCGAAAAGAACTTGTAACGTCTAGAAGTTACAGAAAGAATACGATGTATCTTCTGCCAATGTCGAGTTAATCTTCGGGCTGTAAGATCAGAAGCAGGATTCACTGTGGAGGAAGTATGCAAAGGGAATGTCCTAGGCTGATATCCGTAAGCTGCATGAAAAGGAGAAGTCTGAAGGGAGGAATTGTACCGGGCATTATGGGCCAATTCAGCCAAAGGAAGGTAAGAAGTCCAGTTTGAATGATAATGATCCACATAATGTCTAAGATATGTTTCAAGACACTGGTTTACTCTTTCAGTCTGACCATTCGATTGTGGGTGGTGAGAAGTAGAGAGAGATATAGTAGTACCAAAATGTTTACAAAGTGACCTCCAAAATCGAGAAACGAATTGTACCCCTCTATCTGAAACAATATCTAGAGGAAATCCATGGATTCTTACAATATGTAGAATAAAAAGTTCAGAGAGTCTTTTGGCAGATGGTAATCCTGGCAAGGGTACAAAATGAGCCGTCTTAGTGAACCTGTCGACCACCACCCAGATAGTATTGTTCCCAGTGGACAAGGGAAGATCGGTAATAAAGTCCATGGATACATGAGTCCAAGGCTGGTGAGGTATAGGCAATGGTTGGAGTAATCCTGAAGGAAGTTGGCGTGGAGTTTTGTTCATGGCACATTGTGTGCATACTGAGACGTAATCCTTCACATCTTGAGAGAGTGTAGGCCACCAGACATGTTGTTTGAGGTTTCGAGTGGTAATACTGATGCCAGGATGTCCAGAAAGGGGACTATCATGAGCCCAAAATAAAATCTTGGAACGAAGGCGTTCAGGAACAAAGAGTAAACCATTGGGAGGTTTACAGGACAAAGGAAGATGCTCTTGAGCGGACTGTAATTCTTGTAACCAAGAAGTTGTTAACTGGGCAATGACTTCATGAGGTTGGAGAATGGTACCAGACTCAGGAACTGGGGTATCTTGAAATTGTCTGGAAAGTGCGTCTGCTTTAATATTTTTTGATCCAGGTATGTAAGACAAATTATAGTGAAACCGAGAGAAGAATAAGGACCAGCGTGCTTGCCTGGAATTTAGTCGTTTGGCTGTTTGGAGATACAGAAGGTTCTTATGATCAGTAAGTATAGTAAATGGCAAAGAAGTACCTTCCAGCCAATGTCTCCATTCATCCAATGCCATCTTGATGGCAAGCAACTCTTTATTCCCTACGTCATAGTTAAATTCGGAAGGAGTGAATTTTTTAGAGAAAAAAGCAACAGGATGAATCCTTCCAGTCTCTGGTATTCGTTGAGACAGAACCGCTCCAGCAGCAACAGAGGAAGCATCCACCTCCAGAATAAATTGAAACTCAGGATTTGGATGACGAAGGATAGGAGCTGAGGAAAAAGCTTCTTTGAGAGATTCAAAAGCTTCTATAGCCTCAGACGGCCATACTTTACAGTTTTGTCCTTTTCTTGTGAGAGAAGTAAGAGGAGAAGTAATAGTAGCAAAATTCTTGATGAACTTTCTGTAATAATTGGCGAAGCCTAGGAAACGTTGTAAAGCCTTCAAAGAATCAGGTCTTGGCCAATCCAAAATGGCAGAAAGTTTAGTAGGGTCCATTTCGAATCCAGATGCCGATATTACATAACCCAGAAAGGGTATGGATTTTTGATGGAAAGAACATTTCTCCAGTTTAGCAAACAGATGGAATTCTCTTAGACGTTGAAGTACTTTCTTGACGTGGTGCACATGATCTTGGTGGTTCTGAGAAAAAATTAAGATGTCGTCCAGATATATGATAACAAAAATATTCAAAAAATCACGAAAGATCTCATTTACAAAATGCTGGAAAACCGCCGGAGCATTGCATAGCCCGAAGGGCATGACCAAATATTCATAATGCCCAAATCGAGTGTTAAAGGCAGTCTTCCACTCATCTCCTTTGCGTATACGGATCAAGTTGTATGCACCATGTAGGTCGAGTTTGGTGAAAATGGTGGCTCCCTGAAGATAAGTAAAAAGTTCAGGAATAAGGGGCAGAGGATAACTGTTCTTGATGGTAATCTGATTCAATCCACGATAATCAATACAGGGTCTTAATCCGCCATCCTTTTTTCCCACAAAAAAGAAACCAGCCCCTACAGGGGAAGAGGAGGGTCGAATAAATCCTCTAGCCAGATTGTCTTTTATATATTCTTCCAGAGCCATGTTTTCTGGTTTAGAAAGTGGATATGTCTTGCCTCGAGGATAGGCAGCCCCAGGAAGGAGGTCAATGGGACAATCAAAAGGGCGATGAGGAGGAAGACGTTCCGCTTCTTTTTTGGAGAAGACATCCACAAAGTCATGGTAATGCATAGGTAAGGATTCCGGAGTTTCAACTGTGAGAGCAATAGTGAGTGGTAACTTAGCAATCTTTTGAAGACATTTAGTCTGGCAGGTAGATCCCCAGGAAGTGAGTTCACCGAAAGTCCAAGAAAAAATGGGATTGTGAATCTGGAGCCAGGGTAATCCCAAGATAATGGGAAATTGCGGAGTGGAAATGACATCGAAACAAATTGTCTCAGAATGAAGTATTCCTACGGTGAGGATTAAGGGTTGAGTAGAAAACTGAATGTATCCAGAACCCAAAGGATCTCCACTGACCGTAGAGACTGAAATGGAATACTCCTTCTTTAGTAAGGGTATAGAATGAGTAGAAACAAATGTAGAGTCAATGAACTCACCTCCAGCACCAGAATCAATTAGAGCTTGGGTATAGATCTTCTTATGTCCAATTAGAAGAGTTACTGGAACAAAGAGTTTCTTGTATAGGGAATGACCACTATTTTGGCTTAACTCAGTTCCCTGGACTAGAGTTAAGCCCTGGCTTTTACTGGCCTAGTAGGACAATCCCTTAATAAATGTCCTTTAAGGCCACAGTACAGACATAAGCCAAGAGTCCGTCTTCTTAAGCGTTCAGTCTCAGTTAATTTTATACTTCCTACTTCCATGGGTTCAGCCTGATCAGTAGTAGGAGAGGCTGGAGTGACTGGATTAGAAAAACGAGGAGCTAAACGAAAAGGAGTTCGAGTGGAAGTCCTCTGTGTTCTATCCTTTTCTTGTTGGCGTTCACGAAACCTGGCGTCGAGACTGATACAGAGATTTATTAAGGCTTCTAAGGACTCTGGAAGTTCACGATACACCAATTCATCCTTGAGACGCTCAGAAAGTCCTTTACGGAAAGCGGCTCTGAGTGCTCCCTGATTCCAAGTGGTTTCAGAAGCAAGGGTGCGGAACTCAATTGCATATTGAGAGACTGGTTGATTTCCTTGACGTAAATCCAGGAGAGTTGCTTCAGCAGCGGATGACCTTCCAGGTTTATCGAATACGTTTGAGAATGTAGATAGAAATGTATCAACATCCAACAGTATAGGATCATTCTTTTCTAGCAAAGGTGACACCCAAGCCAAGGCTTTTCCTTTCATTAAGGAAATAAGAAACGTGATTCTAGAAGAGGCAGTAGCAAAGAGAGTAGGGCTATTTCGGAAATGAAGACGGCATTGATTCAAAAAGCCTCTACATTCTTCAGGATTCCCATCATATTTATCCGGAAGAGGAATCCTGGGACTTAGTTGTACCTGAGACTGATTGTTAGGAATCGGAGGAGGTAATGCCTCAATCGGATTTGGATTGGGATTAGGATTGGGAGGTGCGGTAGCAACCAAATTTTGTAATAGAGCAGTAATTTGATCAAGTTTAGTGTCCAGAGACTGCAAGTGAGTGGCATGAGAACCCAAGAGCTGTCCCTGGTGAGCCACGGCCATAGATAATTCAGTGGGGTCCATTTTTATGGCCCGTTTGTAATGTCAGCCGCTCAGGAATCAATCCGGGATGTAACCCAACTGCTAGCGTGAATTGAAAGCACACGCTAGCACACTGAGAAATATCCAGGACGTGACCCACTCAGGAAGCAGATTAGAAGATAACAAAAATGAATATTGTTCCAGAATGCAGGAAAGCCACAAAGGATAAAACGTCCCTTTAAGTAGTTCAAAGAACACAAAGGAAATGCTCTTACTTGAAGCTTCTGAAAAAGGTCCTCTTTAGCAGGCTTGTAAAACAAAGGAAAAGTTCTCTTTTGCAGCTTGTAAAAGTATAATGTCCCTTTAAGCAGGTTTATAACAAACAGAAAGGCAAAGTTCTCTTTTGCAGCTTGTAAAAGTAAATGTCCCTTTTAAGCAGGTGTATAACAAACAGAAAGGCAAAATTCTCTTTTGCAGCTTGTAAAAGTAAATGTCCCTTTTAAGCAGGTGTATAACAAACAGAAAGGCAAAGTTCTCTTTTGCAGCTTGTAAAAGTAAATGTCCCTTTTAAGCAGGTGTATAACAAACAGAAAGGCAAAGTTCTCTTTTGCAGCTTGTAAAAGTAAATGTCCCTTTTAAGCAGGTGTTGTTTAACAAAGAATAGGTTTAAAGGTAAAGGCCAAAGCAAGGTCAGGCAGGCAGAAGTCGGCATCAAAATATCAGCAAAAGGTATTGGCAAAAGACAGGGTCAGGCAAGCAGAAGTCGGCATCAAAGTATCAGCAAAAGGGTAATAGCTACAGGCAAGGTCAGGCAGGCAGAAGTCAATGTCCAAATATCAGCAAGTAGGGATTAGGCAAGAGACTTGGTCAGGCAGGCAGAAGTCGGTACACAGAAGAACAAAACTGATATGGTACTCACAATCCAGGGAAACAACAAACGGGCCCAGATTCAGATCTCCCGCCGAGATTTAAAGGGCAGAGCGTAACCGTCATCAGAGGGGTGTGAGAGAAAGCGTCATGTTGCTAAGCAACATGACGTCAGAGACACAGAGGAGTTCCGGGAGCCGCGGCGACACGGCGATGAACGGAAGCGCTCATGACAGAGCTTAATGTACCAAAATTCACCTAAACATCAATCAATTGCCTTGAAACTTGGCACAAATTCAGTTTTTCACTTTCCAAACCTATCCTAGAAGTTTCATGGATTTTTGTTTCCTATAAGGCAAATGAGTGACATTAAGCTTGTTTGTTGGGGAGCTTAATGTGGCTTAACGTACAAAATTTAACTTAGATGTTAACCAATTTCCCCCAAACGTAATACATTAATCTATCTATTCAAACATATTCTAAAATTTACAGGACATTTGATAAAACATACCAAAAGTTATTTACATTTAACAGTTTTTTACAATTGTAAAACATATGGGGGCTTATTTATCAAAGTGTCAATCTTGGTTCGTTCACAGGCGTCAATATGCTCCCCAGACATCGCTGCCACGGATCCACATAAAATGCTCTTATTTATAAAAAAAAACTCATCAAAAACACGTGCGTCAAGTGCGGTGCAATGAGCATCGTACTGTTGTTAACTAACAGTCATCGATGTTGCAGTTATTCAAGTTTTTCCCAACTTTATTTATACCATTTCTTTACTGTCCATGAACAAGCACATTTCTCTAAAACTAATCTTTTATTTCTCATCTATTAATGTCCAAGAAATAGCTTGATTTATACCTCAACAAACAATATCTCATAGAAAGTTATTTTTATTTATTTGTTATATGATACTTTCACATAAATTAATGTGTATTTGTATTTCTAGAAGTCATGATATGCTTTTATCTCATGTTATTTTTTTTTATAAATGATTTTTAATGCTAGAATTTGTACATATATATTTGCACATACTTGTGTGTGTGTGTGTGTATAAGTTACCACCCAAGAAGCAGCCTCTTTTTTTCCCAACATGTGCCTTATACAGAGAAGAACTTTCCTGAAGCATATCAGTCTGATCCTGACTTCACAGTACAGTCCAGACCCAAAATACCAGGTAATCCCTCTCTGAACGAGAGATACAGCAAAACCCCAGACATACGTTTCGGCCTATTGTGGGCCTCGTCAGTGAGGTGCAGCCATATCAATCTAGGCACACTGAGCAACGGGTCAATGTCTGGATTCCCACATCACACATAGGGAGACTTCCCTAAGTGTCATAATTTGCATATATATATGTCCCTAAATTCCTTTTTTTGTTCTAAACAATGTTGTCTTTCATGTCTCTGTGTTTATTTATACCAATATATGTATATAGTGTAAATGTATTATTATTCTGAGCAGGAATAATTGTGAATATAACATGTCATCAGGGTATCATATGCATTTATTTACAATCAATGGATATTTAAAGAGCTAGGCAAGTTTTCTCTCTGTACCTGTGTAACCCCTCCAGATTACAATCTAGTTTTGAAAACCACCCCTACACAGGTGTTATAAAATTAGCTGGCATATAAGATAACATTTCTTAATGAAAATGAAATTCAAGAGAAGGAAGAAATACACTAAAAATAGCATGACAGTAAAGAGGTGATTTTAATTTCTGCTGTATCTGAATCATGACAGTTTAATTTTAGGTGGGCTATCCCTTTGAGCTATCATCTTAAGATTATATTGAATCAAACATCATTCAAATTTTAAAATCATTGTCTAAAATATTACAATGTGTGTCCTAATGTCAGCATCAATCTTTAATACTAATTACACATATACATACTTTCAAAGTATAATACACAATGTAACAGATAGCACTTACAAGTTCTGATGGGTGATCAATGACACAAGTATCAAGCAATTTTATTCGTTAGTGATACTATGCAATGTATATTTAAATTTGATTAGCTGATGTCATAAATCATGTGATTATGCATATCCCTATCAAAAGTGGTGGAAAAATTCACTAGTGTGTGGATTGTCTAGGAGTATTGCATCATATTTGGTGCAAAAAGTGTTGCATCAAATTTGGTGCGAAGTGGTGAGTGGGACTTGTATTACATGCCTTAAACATGGTGTATATAGATTTATCCAAAAAACAAAAAAAATAAAAAAGGAAGTTAGCTATATTATGTTGTGTATTTATTTAATTTGTATCTCTATATCAACTAGTGCACCAAGTGTGGAGCAATAATATTGTCCTCTTGCTTTGTAATAATAGACAAAGATGTAACATAATCCATAAGTAGTAATGTATTTCATTTTTATCCCTATATCTACTAGTGCATCAAAATTGAAGCAATGCTTTGCACCAAATTTGGAGCAATAATATTGTTTGATTTAGAAATAGTATAGAATTTTAATAAAGTTTATAATTTACTGTATGATCTGTATGATCGGTACGTTGCGCTAGAATAGACGCAAGTGTACCTTTTAAATGTTTGGTAAATTGGAAAAAGGGTCATATAGATTCAAATGTGTATTTGAAACAACTGGGATGACGCAAGCATCGATCTGCGTCAGATTGAGATCGCGGGAGGGTATATTATGTCACACATTTCAACATTTGACGATCTTGACACTTTGACAATTACGGCGGATTCCATTTGCATCAGATATGACGCGAGATTCTAGCGGATTCCATCATATTATCAGTTGAAGCTTTGATAAATTGCCCCCTAAATGTTTTAGGATTGTAAAAAAATGGTTTAATGTAAATAACTTTTGGTATGTCTTATCAAATGTCCTAAATTTTTCAGAATATATTTGAATTGATAGATTAATGCATTGTGAGCAGTTTGGGGGAAATTGGCTAACATCTAAGTTTAATTTTGTACGTTAAGCCACATTAAGCTCCCCAAAAAACAAGCTTAATGTCACTTATTTGCCTTGTGGGAAAACAAAATCCATGAAACTTCTTGGATAGGTTTTGAAAGTGAAAAACTGAGTTTGTGCCAAGTTTCAAGGCAATTGATTGATGTTTAGGCAAATTTTGGTACATTAAGCTCTTTTTTGCGTTAAGCCATTCACATGAAGGGGCCTATTTATTATGTGTCTGTCTGACATGATCCGATCATGTCCGACAGACATCGCTGAATGTGGAGAGCAATACGCTCTCCACATTCAGCATTGCACCAGCAACTCTTGTGAACTGCTGGTGCAACGCTGCCCCCTGCAGATTTGCGGCCAATCGGCCGCTAGCAGGGGGCTGTCAATCAACCTGACCGTATTCGATTGGGTTGAAATGCGGCAATATCTGTTTGCTTCCTCAGAGCAGGTGGACAGGTTATGGAGCAGGGGTCTTAAGACCACTGCTTCATAACTGGTGTTTCTGGCAAGCCTAAAGGTTCAACAGAAACACGGGCCCTCAAGCTCTATACGGAGCTTAATAAATGGGCCTCGAAATGTTTTAGGATTATAAAAAACATATTTAAATGTGAATAACTTTTGTTATGTTTTATGAAATGTTCTTACATTTTCAGAATATTTTTAAACAGATAGATTAATGTATTATGGGAAGTTTGAGGGAAATTGGTTAACATCTAAGTTAAATTTTGTACGTTAAGCCACATTAGGCTCCCCAAAAAACAAGCTTAATGTCACTCATTTGCCTTGTGGGACACCAAAATCCATGAAACTTCTAGGATAGGTTTGAAAAAGGACAAACTGAGTTAGTGCCAAGTTTCAAGGCAATTGATTAAAGTTTAGGTGAATTTTGGTACATTAAGCTCTTTTTACATTAAATTGCTCACATTAAGCCCATATTTATTAAGCTCCATACAGAGCTTGAAGAGCCATGATTCTGGCTAGTCTTCAGTCTCGCCAGAAACAGAAGTTAAAAAGCAGCGGTCACAAAGACCGCTGCTCCATAACCTGTCCGCCTGCTCTGAGCCGGAAATTAACCCGATCTCATACGATTGGGTTTATTGACACCCCCCTGCTGTCAGCCCATTGGCCGCGAGTCTGCAGGGGCGGCGTTGCACCAGCAGCTCTTGTGAGCTGCTGGTGCAATGCTGAATACGTCGAGCATATTGCTCGCCGTATTCAGCGAGGTCTGGCGGACCTGATCTGTAGTGCCGGATCAGATCCGCCAGACCTTGATAAATAGAGGCCTAAATGTTTTAGGATTGTAAAAAAATTGTTAAATGCGAATAACTTTTGGTATGTTTTATCAAATTTCTTGAGATTTTCAGAATATGGGCTCCATGTACTAAGCTGTCTGCGAGGTCTTCGTGACTATTTTCGTCTAAATTTCTGCGTGCGGATCAATAACCGTATGTACTATCCCACGAATCCATTGAAAACCTTATATTAAAAAACGGCGAGCGAACTTGCCCGCAAATCTTGAATTCTCGTCTTTTTTGTAGCTAGAAAATACTCGCTCGACATAAATCTCGCACAAAACAGGAATTACTAAACTATCTATTTCTACGCTCGTGAAATTCTCCGCACCTACCTCGTTAAAAATCCCTCGCCAGCTAATAGGTGGCGAGCACCATAATAAACAATAGGGTCTATCAGATCAACGCCTACAACTGATTTAAAAGAGGTGTACAATTGAATGTTTACTCACTTTTGATCCTGTTAGCCATATGGAGACACTTCTTCAACTTTATATTGTTCGTCTGATGCAAATGAGGGGTAGAAGGCAAATTCGTCAACCTGATGCCCCAAATCCGGTTCGAAGAAGGCGATTACGAGTACAGCGGGTATTCCTTCCTCGGGTTCCTTTAGATGCCCTTTCCGATCGAGAGGTTATTCAAAGGTTCCGTCTGGATCGACATTCAATATTGTCTTTATATTCTCAAATAGCACATTTTCTAGAGCCTGTGACGGCTCGTTCAAGGGCCATTCCCGGAATACTAAAGTTTCTTGCTGCCTTGCACTTTTTTGCCACCGGATCATTTCAGGCAGTGTCCAGCGTCATCATTGGTTTCAGTCAGTCTGCCTTTTCTCGTCATCTTTCCAAAGTTATCGATGCACTCATGCATATATTCCCCGAATATGTTTGTCTACCATCTACCACAGAAGAGTGGCAATCGATAAAGTCGCAATTCTACAGTGTGGCTGGAATGCCAAATGTTCTTGGGGCAATAGACTGTACCCATATTGCAGTTCGACCGCCACGGTTACGGGAGGAGATTTACCGCAACCGAAAGTCCTGCCATTCCTTGAATGTACAGATGGTTTGTGACCCCAAAATGAGAATTATCAGCGTGAGATCAAATTACCCTGGCTCCTGCCATGACGCTTATATCCTGCGGCAGACTGGACTGTACCAAAAATTCGAAAATGGGGAAATACCAGAGGGATGGTTATTAGGTAAGCTTGAATTGAACTCAACAAAAAATTTTAAAGGTTTTCTAAAGAGCATGTAATTTTAAACGACTTTCAAATTGACTTTTTATTATTTTTATATCAATTGTTGAAAATCATATCTAGATATATGCTCAATAGCTGCCGATTGGTTGATGCACCTAGAGGCCTTGTTTGATTGGCTCACATTTGTGCATTGATATTTTTTCAACAAAGGATATATAAATAAATTCTGAAAAAAAAACACATTATATAATTAAATTTTTAAATTGTTACAAATTTATACTAATTTGACGCTAGCCTCAATAACTAATAAAAATTATTTTGTCTTTTTGGAATGACTTACATCAATATTTTTTTTTTTTAATTACAGGGGATGCCGGTTACCCTTGTTATGAATGGCTTCTGACACCCTATAATAACCCCCAACTCCGGAAACATATTCGTTTTAATGAAGCACACAAGAGCACAAGGGGTGTCATCGAAAGGACTTATGGATTATTGAAAATGAGGTTCCGATGTCTGGACAGATCTGGCGGTGCAATGCAGTATTCTACAGAAAAAGTTGCAAGAATCATCTTAGTTTGCTGTGTCTTGCATAATATTGCCACCAAAAGAGGATGCCCCATTGATGACGATATTGCCATGCCTTTTAATGACTTTCCAGAAGAAATTTTCAGAGAAAACACCAATAGACGTGGCATGGCCACAAGGGATATGGTTTCTGACCAATATTTCGAAGTTTGATCTTTCTCTAACAATTTGTTCATCTTATGTAAATTGTGTTCTGCATTTTTTTTTTGTTTTTTTCAAATAAAATTTGTGTGCAACATCATCATATTGTTATTTATTTGTAGCCCTTTTTCTAAACAAACCTTATTTTCATTGTTCACACCACAAAAATAAATGAAACAGATTTTTTTTTAAATGAAAATAATATAACAATTTATTTTAAGTTCAAAAGGCAACAAGAATAAGAATTATAACTATTTCTATCCTAATACAACTAATATATTTACATAACTAAAAAAGTTCAACATTTATCTATTCAAAAGGTTACATATTAGACTTACTATTCTACATTTAACCAGTGATTTTGTTACATAGTAATTGTATCAAATATAAATGAATCACAAAATTTGAGAATATATATATTGGTAGTGTTATCTGTGGTCAATGACCTAGGATATAGTGATGTACTAAAAAAAAGATTATCCCTGACGATATATTTATATCGTCATTGTTCATTCCTCATGCAAAATTTATCGTTCCAACAGAAATTTAATATATTATTGGTTATTAATGGTTAGTCGGAACAACAATATTATTCATGTTACATAGTATTAGAAAAATAAAGATTCAACAAAAAAAATGATACATTGTAAAAATAGTCATGCGTCAATTTGATTGACAAGTATAGTTGTGACGTCAGATACTAACATGTCGCTAACGGAGCCTTTCACAGCTGGAGAAATAGTCATTCTGGTATATGCAATGGAACGATATTTTCCTCATCGTATGGGAGGAGTTCGATTGGTAAAGCAGGACAGTCGTGATCATATTATATACGAAATGATAAGAAGGATGTATAGAGTATCAAAGATAAAAAGGACAAGACGTCAATGCCTAAGAAAGTACAGCGATTTGAGGCGTAGGGAAACTAATTATTACAATTCAATTAAACGACTAATAAGAAACTGTAAGTATAAATGTTTATTGTTACTTATAGTAACTTTCAATTTTAATACTTATTGATAGTAAGTCCAATAACTGCGTCATCTTTTACCTTTCACCATTGATTGATTTTCAATAATAGTAGGAACAAGGGACAACACATTTGACTTTCAGTATTCCGTTATACCTTTTCTATCTGAACATTGAAAGAGAAAAATTATGTTCATTGTTCCTTTAGCTTTAATAAACTGTTATTTATAGTATCTTATTTTTTTATAAAGCTATTCACCTTTAAGTAAGCTATATACTTGTTGATTAAACTAGAATGTAGTGTTTAATAATCCTTTAATTAATAGAAATCTCAAAATCCAATTTTACATTGATAGTAGCATTCGATAATCGATTTAATCATATATTTTTAGTATTATTAATACAGAAAATGTTTTTTTTTAGTATATCTTCAACTTGCATATATGAAATGAAAATTAACATCTATTAATCATTACAACTATAAAAATAAAGTCAATTTTTACAAACAGATATGAAAAAATCAAAATCAAAAACTCAAAAAATTCCACGTTATTTAAGAGAAATAAGGATTGAAACGCCAAATAGTGGGATCACTTCACCACCCCTTCCTTTGACACTTATGGACATACCAATGACTCCCAAAAATAACAGAGCAGTGAAAAAAATGGCTGTCAACACTCAAAAAGGTACATAACTATAGAACAGCGTTAACAAGGTTTTATAAATTGTAAATAAAATAAATAATAATTAAAAAAAAATGATGTTTAATGATCTAATGCACATTTAGATATCCCTGGATGTTCTTATGAAGAAATTCCATCCTTTGAAAAAGAACCTAATTATTATTTTGATCTTGAGGTCGATGAGCCATGCACAAAAGATGATGATACTAATCTTGGAAGAGGTATTAGAATTTTTGTTTTTTAGGGAAGTGAAATATAGAAAAAATAATTTAATTTTAATTTTAATTTTTTATATATTTATAAAAAGGTCAACCTTTGGACAAAGCGGTACAAGTTGAAATAGAATTGGATGGCATGGTATATGCAACAAGTAATGATATTGGACAAAACATGTTTCCTCCTAAAAAAAATCTGATAGACAAAGGTATTTTATTTAGTTACCTTTGTCAAAAATAGAATAATTTAAAAAAAAATAAATTAAAAATTAAAAATGTTATTTATTTATTTTACTTTAGCCTCCGGTTCAAGCGATGCTTACACATTAGAGGAAAAAATTGTGCAGACAGAAAATGATATGGATATCATACCTCCCAAAGAAAATGAAGGTATATACAGATATCAATATATTATTTATATTTTGTTATGTGATTAATATGTGAATTTAATTTATTTTTATTTA
Source organism: Bombina bombina (assembly GCF_027579735.1). Lineage (NCBI taxonomy): Eukaryota > Metazoa > Chordata > Amphibia > Anura > Bombinatoridae > Bombina > Bombina bombina. Next base: position 941,024,903 of record NC_069504.1, on the reverse strand, counting down.
TTTTAAGGTATAGAAGTTTTTGAAGAAAAAATCGATGAAAGCACACAAACTTTTTTGGATGATAACTTCAAAATTAAATTGGCAAAAATTAGGTCTATAATGGGAATGTTGATGGAGCAAGTTGATTTTTTGTACCAGAAATATGGCATTTAGTATTTTTTTTTTAAATAAAACTTTTAAAACACTTTCTATTGTTTTGAGAAAAAAAATTACAAATTTAGAAACATCCAAAAAAAAAAAGGGATGATGAGTGTTTGTTATAAAAATTGAAATTTTTTTTTTATTTTTTTTTACCATTTCATAAAAAAAAAATATATTGTAAGCAATAAAAACAAAAATTCAATGAAAAAAAATTTGTATTCATTCTTTTTTCAAAAATTTTAATAAAAAACACAAAAAATTTTTTTTAAAAATATTAGTGCAACTGGAAAATATAAATATATTTTGAACAAAAATATAAAACAAATCAAAAAGTGCAACATCAAAAACAGTATAAACTCAAGTTATTAAAAAATTACAAATTTAGAAACATCCAAAAAAAAAAGGGATGATGAGTGTTTGTTATAAAAATTGAAATTTTTTTTTTTTTTTTTTACCATTTCATAAAAAAAAAAATATATTGTAATCAATAAAAAAAAAATTTCAATGAAAAAAAATTTGTATTCATTCTTTTTTCAAAAATTTAAATAAAAAACACAAAAATTTTTTTTTAAAAATATTAGTGCAACTCGAAAATATAAATATATTTTGAACAAAAATATAAAACAAATAAAAAAGTGCAATATCAAAAACAGTATAAACTCAAGTTATTAATACAATTAATAAAGATGTCTATCACTACTGTCCTGGCCTATTTGGTTCAGAAGGACCCTGTCTTTCACGAATAATGGACAGGAGAGAATTCATTGTTTGTTCTGCGAGGCGTAATGAACGGTTTATCTGTTCGTTGTGCTCCTCGTCCATTCGCCTCTGCCAATCAAACCTCTCTCTGTCTAACTGCAATTGTCTTTCTGCTAATGATGCACTTCGGTCCAGGTGTGCGATTAAAACATTCTGTAACTCTCTATGATCCACCCTATATTGTCTAGCAAGAGAGATCATTTCATTGAGACAGACATCATCCACTTCTTCAATTTCATTGTTGCCAGGTACCACAGGTCTTTCATTAGATTGTGTTTCCGCTGGCTCTACATTTCCTTGAATTGTTTGTTCTTGTACTTCTGCTTCATCAGGGACAGGTTCATGGATCTCCATTGGTTGAGCATCCATGATATCATCCAACAAATCTGGGGTCTCACTTCCATGATCCCTGGATTGAAGTTCCTCCTCCTCAGGTCTTTCTGGTTGTACAGCAACCAGGTTTAAGATGACCTCCCTCGATGACTCCTCTGTATCTGTGAAAATTAAAAATAAAAAAATAAATATATATGAATATATTAAGATTTTAATATCTATATAAAAATATAATGTAGATATATAAATATATATATATAAAAATATATATATATATATATCTATATATATATTTAAAAAAAAATGTAAATTTTTTTTAACGATTTTAATATATTTAGTAGCAGCTGTGAATATGTACTATGGAAAAAAGGCAGCACTCACATGTCATTTGTAACTCAAATTCAACTGTTCATAACACAAAATTAAATAATCTTTTTTTTTTTTTTTTTAGAAAATTTAATGAAGCTTTTGTATTATTAAATGCTCTTTTTAATTTTAAATGACGAGTGATTGATGCCTTTTTATGATCTAAAATTCTAAATATATCTATCTATATATATAAATGTGTATATATATAGATATATTTATATATATATATATATATATATGTATATATATATATATATAGATAGCAATATATATATTTTTATTTATATAAATATATATCTTTATATATCCTAAAAATAATAATATATATGAAGATGTTGATATCTTGATATTTATGTATAAGAAGAAAATTTAAAAAAAAAGGAATGTATTAATAGTACAGATTCTCACCATCAAACAACCGTGGAGAACTTCCCGTCATGTTCCGAAAAAGATGTCCAAGGTCAGCTATGATAAAAAAAAATATATATATATATATTAAAATAAAATTTCTTTAGTGAAAAATCCAAAATAAAAAAATTACAATAAAGCAATGTTATCTATATGGCCTAAGTGAGCAAAAACTACCACGCTTTTAAAAGAAAAAAAAAAAAAAGGGAATTCAAGTAATTAGATTTTTTGAGAGAAAGCGAATTTCGGTTAGCTTTGACCAGTATGACCAGAGGAGAATGGAAAAAATGAAAATATATTGTTTACCTGTACCTCTACCAACACTGGTTTCAGGGGTGCTGGTACGGATATCTGGAAGTGTATCCGCTGATAAAAAGGTATGGCTAGCAGATGATGTGCTTCTTATCGTTTGCCCAATAACGACACCACCACTAGTCATCGATGTCCCAGAGGAGGTTGATGGAATGGCTGAAGCAGGGTCATCACCACCCCTAGCTGTCACGGATTGTGGTCGAGCTGTTAAGAGATAAATAAAATCAATCGTTATTCATGTTTCGATCCATAGAAGATTAATAAATAACTAATATTTAAAATTTTAAATAGTGGTTATTGAAAGGGACAGTGTAGCACACACAATAGTAACCAGGTTGAAGAATTTGAATGTAAAAATTAAATTTTTTTGTAGACACTCAAGGTTGTTTGTATTGAAACTGTTTTGTAAAGCTTGTTTCTAGTATTTAAAAAGTGTTGAGTACTTTGTTTGACATAAAACAATAGTCCTGTGTTTATGTAATCTTTCATTCTATTCATTATTCATTCTATTATATTCTTTAATTCTATTCATTCATTGTATTATGTATCAACAAGCTGTTATAAGTGTTATTTGAACTTGTCATTTAATTACCTTGTTAACAATTAACTGTAAACGAAAAAGAGTCGTCTGCTCATTTGATAATTAAATGACAAGTTCAAAGAATACTTATAAGAGCTTGTTGATACATCATAAATTAGTTGAATGAATGAATAGAATGAATAGAATGAATAGAATGAAAGAATAATGAATAGAATGAAAGATTACATAAACACAGGACTATTGTTTTATGTGAAACCAACTATTCAAGTTTTTTTTAAATAATAGCATTTAAACACTCATTAATCCGCTTAAAAAACAATATCTTGATATTATATATACACTAATGTTGAGAGTGTGAGTGTGTATCTGCATGTGTAAGTGTATAATATTAGTGTGTGTGTATCTGCATGTATAAGTGTATATTTTTTGGTCTGTATACATGCTTGTCTAATGTATACTGTAACGTTTGTTTTTGTGAATTTGTCTACAAAAATATAGCACTGTATTTTCAAACGATCCTTGAATACAGAGCTCACATAGCAATAACAATATTGTTTGGCGCAGCTTTTGATTTGATGAATAGGGACATTAAACCACAAAAGATTTGTTCATCAGTCATAAAGAAATTAAGATTTTAAAATAGATTGAAATTTACTTCCATTAAAGGCGTCTATTAGTTAGTAAGCTGTTCTAAATATGCTTTTCATCAAAGGATATCAAGAAAATGAAGTAAATTAAAATAGAATTGTTATTTAGAAAGCAATACAAAAATAAAGCAGTAATAGGACTATAATCAAAATTGGCGCCAATAAATATTGATTTTCCAAAATATAATTAAATGTTAAATATTTTTATAAACCGACTCCACTGGAAAATTACAATATGATCATCATTAAATTTAAAAAATAGTAATTATATTAATGTTTTACATCTTCGGTCGCTATCACAATCATCTGTGATCATGAATATTACATTACATACGTTATTGGTTAAGCTATACAAAAATCTAACAGTAATCTGCATTGATGTAACGTAATCAAAATTGACGCACCAAAAAATTGATTTGAAAAAATATCTTTACAAGATAGATATTTGGATAAACCGACTCTAATGGATAATTACAATATGATCATCATTCAATTCAAATAATAGTAATTCGATAATTGTTTTACATCTTCGGTCGCTATCACAATCATCTGTGATCATGAATATTACATTACATACGTTATTGGTTAAGCTATACAAAAATCTAGCATTAATCTTCATTGATTTAACTTAATCAAAATTGACGCACCAAAAAATTGATTGGACAAAATATCTTTACAAGATACATATTTGTATAAACCAACTCTAATGGATAATTACAATATGATCAACATTCAATTTAAATTATAGTAATTCGATAAATGTTTTACCTCTTAGGTCGCTATCACAATCATCTGTGATCCCGACGATTACTTCTGGGCCTAGACGCTGCACCAGTCTCTGCTCGTAATCATTAAGATCAGCGACATAAGCTGTTCCACCTCCGGTAGCACGGGTTGAATTTTTTTCTTTTGCCAATTTGGCTTTTGCAAATCGTTTGATGTCGTTGTACCTTTTTTTAATTTGATCAACGTCCTTTTTCCTAGGTCCCTGAGCACTGACAGCATCACTTATCCGGGTCCATATACTTTTTTTACGGATACTAGACGTTTGCTTCGAACGACAACCAAATAAATAGTCATATGAGTCTAGCACCATATCGACAAGAACCAGGTTCTGCTGATGTGAGAAGTGGGGATTCTTCGATTTGGACTGTGAATCAGATTGAGAAGTAGCCATACTTAATTTATCGATAACAATAAAAGTCAGTAAAGCTTCAAGTTCTTGAAATAGTCTGAAAAACTTTATTAAATAGAGCTTATATAGTGCTGCAATATGTTCCCGCGACAAAGCTGACGTTTCTGACACCTTGCAGTCACGTGGGACAAACATGACTGACAGTTTGTAAGCGATTAATAGTACATTCGCAAATAGCGAGGCGTCATATGTATGAATCATTCGCCAGTGCTCGATGCGGATTTGACGCGCCTTTTTTTTTAATAGTTTTTAGTACATATGGCGGGCGGGCAACATCTCGCTAGCTGCGAGTTAGAGCGAGTCGAGCAAACACGTTGTCGGCGAAAAAATTGATGCTTTAGTACATGGAGCCCTATGTCTTAATAGATAGATTAATGTATTGTGATAAGTTTGGGGAAAATTGGTTAACATCTAAATTCAATTTTGTACGTTAAGCCACATTAAGCTCCCCAACAAACAAGCTTAATGTCACTCATTTGCCTTGTGGGAAACCAAAATCGATGAAAATTCTAGGATAGGTTTAGAAAGTGACAAACTGAGATTGTGCCAAGTTTCAAGTCAATTGATTGATGTTTAGGCAAATTTTGGTACAATAAGCTCTTTTTACATTAAGCTGCTCACATTAAATGTTTTAGGATTGTAAAAAATAGTTAAATGTGAATAACTTTTGGTATGTTTATCAAATGTCCTTAAGTTTTCAGAATATGTTTAAATAGATAGATTAATGTATTGTAAGCAGTTTTGGGGAAATTGGTTAACATCACATTAAGCTCCCCAAAAAACAAGCTTAATGTCACTCATTTGCCTTAAACTTCTAGGATAGGTTTGGAAAGTGACAAAATGAGCTTGTGCCAAGTTTCAAGGCAATTGATTGAAGTTTAGGTGAATTTTGGTACATTAAGCTCTTTTTTACATTAAGCTGCTCACATTAAATGTTTTAGGATTGTAAAAAAATAATTAAATGTGAATAACCTTTGGTATGTCAAATTCCCTGAAAATTTCAGAATATGTTTGAATAGATAGATTTATGTATTGTGGGAAGTTTGGGGGAAATTGGATAACATCTAAGTTCAATTTTGTACGTTAAGCCACATTAAGCTCCCCACAAAAAAAGCTTAATGTCCCTCATTTGCCTTGTGGGACAACGAAATCCATGAAACTTCTAGGATAGGCATGGATAGTGAAAATCTTGGGTTGTGCAAAATTATGCAGCAATTGATTAACATTTGCCCACTTTTTTACTCATTAAGCCGCATTAAGCTCCCCAAAAAACAAGCTTAATGCCACTCATTTGCCTTGTGGGACACCAAAATCCATGAAACTTCTAGGATATGTTTGGAAAGTGAAAAACTGAGTTTGTGCCAAGTTTCAAGGAAATTGATTGAAGTTGTGGTGAATTTTGGTACATTAAGCTCTTTTTACATTAAGATGCTCAGATTAAGGGGGGTAGTTATCAAGCCGTCAACCTCAAATACGCTGGAATTCCGCAGCGTATTTGTGGCGAGGCTGATTCGCCTTAGTTATCAAAGGCTCGAGACCGGCAAAAGTAGAATTTTGTGACGTAAGCTTCGATCCGCCGGACTCAGTCCGACACAGATCGATTCTTACGTCACTCCAGATGTTCCGCACACAAGTGCGGCACATTCTCACTACTTTTGCTAGCTATCAAAAAACTAGCAGGTACGCTCGGCACTTTTCCGGCCCAGCGTACCTGGTTTTCAATCCGCCACCCCTGGAGGCGGCGGATCCCATAGGAATCAATGGGAGTCTGACCATAGCGAAAGTACAAGTTCGCTGCTGACAGACATCCCATTGATTCCTATGGGAGCTGTCTACACCTAACACCCTAACATGTACCCCGAGTCTAAACACCGCTAATCTGACCCCCCCTACACCGCCGCAACTAAATAAAGTTATTACCCCCTAAACCGCCGCTCCCAGAGCCCACCGCAAGCTACTCTATACATATTAACCCCTAAACCGCCGCTCCCGGAGCCCACCGCAACTATAATAAATGTATTAACCCCTAAACCGCCGCTCCCTGAACCTGCCGCAACCTATATTAAATGTATTAACCCCTAATCTGCCCCCCCTACACCGTCGCCACCTATAATAAATTTATTAACCCCTATCCTGCCCCCCACTACGCCGCCGCCACTGTAATAAAATTATTAACCCCTAAACCTAAGTCTAACCCTAACCCTAACGCCCCCTAACTTAAATATTAATTAAATAAATCTAAATAAATTAACTCTTATTAACTAAATGAATCCTATTTAAAACTAAATACTTACCTTTAAAATAAACCCTAATATAGCTACAATATAAATAATAATTATATTATAGCTATCTTAGGATTTATATTTATTTTACAGGTACCTTTCAATTTATTTTAACCATGTACAATAACTATTAAATAGTTATTAACTATTTAATAGCTTACCTAGCTAAAATAAAGAGAAATGTACCTGTGAAATAAATCCTAACCTAAGTTACAATTACACCTAACACTACACTATACTTTAATAAATTATTCCTATTTAAAAATAAATACTTACCTGTAAAATAAACCCTAAGATAGCTACAATGTAATTAATACTTATATTATAGCTATCTTAGGATTTATATTTAGTTTACAGGTATCTTTGTATTTATTTTAGCTAGTTAGAATAGTTATTAAATTGTTATTAACTATTTAATAACTACCTAGCTAAAAGAAATACAAAATTACCTGTAAAATAAATCCTAACTTAAGTTACAATTAAACCTAATACTACACTATCATTAAATTAACTAAATAAACTACCTACAAATAACTACAATGAAATACAATTACATAAACTAACTAAAGTACAAAAAATAAAAAAAGCTAAGTTACAAAAAATAAAAAAATAAGTTACAAACATGTTAAAAATATTACAACAATTTTAAGCTACTTACACCTAATCTAAGCCCCCTAATAAAATAACAAACCCCCCCAAAATAAAAAAAATCCCTACCCTATTCTAAATTACATAAATTTCAAAGCTCTTTTACCTTACCAGCCCTTAAAAGGGCCATTTGTGGGGGCATGCCCCAAAAAGTTCAGCTCTTTTGCCTGTAAAAGAAAAATACAACCCCCCCCAACATTAAAACCCACCACCCACATACCCCTAATCTAACCCAAACCCCCCTTACAAAAACCTAACACTAATCCCCTGAAGATCATCCTACCTTGAGTCGTCTTCACTCAGCCGAGCCACCGATGGAACTGAAGAGGACATCCGGAGCGGAAGAAGTTAATCCTCCAAGCGGCGCTGAAGAAATCTTCCATCCGATGAAGTCATCATCCAGGCGGCGCTGAAGAAGTCTTCGATCCGGCCGATGTCATCTTCAAAGAGGCGCTGAAGAGTTCTTCTATCCGGGCGAAGTCATCTTCCAAGCCGGGTCTTGAATCTTCCTTCCGCCGACGCGGAACCACCTTCTTCACCGACGGACTACGACGAATGACGGCTCCTTTAAGGGACGTCATCCAAGATGGCGTCCCCTCAATTCCGATTGGCTGATAGGATTCTATCAGCCAATCGGAATTAAGGTAGGAAAAATCTGATTGGCTGATGGAATCAGCCAATCAGATTGAGCTCGCATTCTATTGGCTGTTCCGATCAGCCAATAGAATGCGAGCTCAATCTGATTGGCTGATTGGATCAGCCAATCGGATTGAACTTGAATCTGATTGGCTGATTCCATCAGCCAATCAGATTTTCCTACCTTAATTCCGATTGGCTGATAGAATCCTATCAGCCAATCGGAATTGAGGGGACGCCATCTTGGATGACGTCCCTTAAAGGAGCCGTCATTCGTCGTAGTCCGTCGGTGAAGAAGGTGGTTCCGCGTCGGCGGAAGGAAGATTCAAGACCCGGCTTGGAAGATGACTTCGCCCGGATAGAAGACCTCTTCAGCGCCTCTTTGAAGATGACATCGGCCGGATCGAAGACTTCTTCAGCGCCGCCTGGATGATGACTTCATCGGATGGAAGATTTCTTCAGCGCCGCTTGGAGGATTAACTTCTTCCGCTCCGGATGTCCTCTTCAGTTCCATCGGTGGCTCGGCTGAGTGAAGACGACTCAAGGTAGGATGATCTTCAGGGGATTAGTGTTAGGTTTTTGTAAGGGGGGTTTGGGTTAGATTAGGGGTATGTGGGTGGTGGGTTTTAATGTTGGGGGGGGGGTTGTATTTTTCTTTTACAGGCAAAAGAGCTGAACTTTTTGGGGCATGCCCCCACAAATGGCCCTTTTAAGGGCTGGTAAGGTAAAAGAGCTTTGAAATTTATGTAATTTAGAATAGGGTAGGGATTTTTTTTATTTTGGGGGGGTTTGTTATTTTATTAGGGGGCTTAGATTAGGTGTAAGTAGCTTAAAATTGTTGTAATATTTTTAACATGTTTGTAACTTATTTTTTTATTTTTTGTAACTTAGCTTTTTTTATTTTTTGTACTTTAGTTAGTTTATGTAATTGTATTTCATTGTAGTTATTTGTAGTTAATTTATTTAGTTAATGTAATGATAGTGTAGTATTAGGTTTAATTGTAACTTAAGTTAGGATTTATTTTACAGGTAATTTTGTATTTCTTTTAGCTAGGTAGTTATTAAATAGTTAATAACTATTTAATAACTATTCTAACTAGCTAAAATAAATACAAAGTTACCTGTAAAATAAATATAAATCCTAAGATAGCTATAATATAATTATTAATTACATTGTAGCTATCTTAGGGTTTATTTTACAGGTAAGTATTTATTTTTAAATAGGAATAATTTATTAAAGTATAGTGTAGTGTTAGGTGTAATTGTAACTTAGGTTAGGATTTATTTCACAGGTACATTTCTCTTTATTTTAGCTAGGTAAGCTATTAAATAGTTAATAACTATTTAATAGCTATTGTACCTGGTTAAAATAAATTGAAAGGTACCTGTAAAATAAATATAAATCCTAAGATAGCTAGAATATAATTATTAGTTATATTGTAGCTATATTAGGGTTTATTTTATAAGTAAGTATTTAGTTTTAAATAGGATTCATTTAGTTAATAAGAGTTAATTTATTTAGATGTATTTAATTAATATTTAAGTTAGGGGGCGTTAGGGTTAGGGTTAGACTTAGGTTTAGGGGTTAATAATTTTATTACAGTGGCGGCGGCGTAGTGGGGGGCAGGATAGAGGTTAATAATTTTATAATAGAGGGCGACGGTATAGGGGGGGCAGGATAGGGGTTACTAGGTATACTGTAGGTGGCAGCGGTGTCCGGGAGCGGCGGTTTAGGGGTTAATACATTTATAAGACTTGCGGCGGGGTCTAGGAGCGGCGGTTTAGGGGTTAATACATTTATAAGACTTGCGGCGGGGTCTAGGAGCGGCGGTTTAGGGGTTAGTAACTTTATTTAGTTGCGGGGGGCTCCAGGGGCGCCGGTATAGGGATAGAACAGTGTAGTTTAGTGTGAGTGCTTAGTGACAGGCTAGCAATAAAGCTGGGAAAAAGCCGAAGGGCAGCGAGATCGGATGAGTGATAACTGTCACAGTCCGCTGCTCATCGCCCCGCGGCTTTTTGACAGCTTTATTTGATAACTTAGGCGAACGTATTCAAGGTCCGCGGCGGCGAAGGTAGGCGAGCTTAGGCGGACGTATTGGGCCGGCGAAGCCAGAAAAGTAGACGGCTTGATAACTACCCCCCTAAATGTTTTAGGATTGTAAAAAAAATAATTAAATGTGAATAAACTTTGGTATGTTTTATCAAATGTCCTGAAATTTTCAGAATATGTTTGAATAGATAGATTAATGTATTGTGGGACGTTTGGGGGAAATTGGTTAAGATCTAAGTTCAATCTTGTACATTAAGCCACATTAAGCTCCCCAAAAAACAAGCTTAATGTCACTCATTTGCCTTGTGGGAAACCAAATACCATGAAACTTCTAGGATAGGTTTGGAAAGTGAAAAACTGAGTTTGTGCCAGGTTTCAAGGCAATTGATCAATGTTTAGGTGAATTTTTGGTAAATTAAGCTCTTTTTACATTAAGCTGCTCACATTAAATGTTTTAGGATTGTAAAAAAATAGTTAAATATGAATAACTTTTGGTATGTTTTATTAAATGTCCTGAAATTTTCAGAATATGTTTGCATAGATAGATTAATGTATTGTGGTAAGTTTGGGGGAAATTGGTTAACATCTAAGTTCAATTTTGTACGTTAAGCCACATTAAGCTCCCCAAAAAACAAGCTTAATGTCACTCATTTGCCTTGTGGAAAACCAAAATCCATGAAACTTCTCGGAAATGCTTGGATAGTGGAAATCTTGGGATGTGCAAAATTATGCCGCAATTGATTAACATTTGGCCACTTTTTTACTCATTAAGCCACATTAAGCTCCCCAAAAAGCAAGCTTAATTTCACTCATTTGCCTTGTGGGACACCAAAATCCATGAAACTTTTAGGATATGTTTGGAAAGTGAAAAACTGAGTATGTGCCAAGTTTCAAGGCAATTGATTGAAGTTGTGGTGAATTTTGGTACATTAAGCTCTTTTTACATTAAGATACTCAGATTAAATGTTTTAGGATTGTAAAAAAATTGTTAGATGTGAATAACTTTTGGTATGTTTTATCAAATTTCCTAAAATCTTCAGAATATGTTTGAATAGATAGATTAATGTATTGTGAGAAGTTTGGGGGAAATTGGTTAAGATTTACGTTCAATTTTGTACGTTAAGCCACATTAAGCTCCCCAAAAAACAAGCTTAATGTCACTAATTTGCCTTGTGGGAAACCAAATACCGTGAAACTTCTAGGATAGGTTTGGAAAGTGACAAACTGAGTTTGTGCCAATTTTCAAGGCAATTGCTCGATGTTTAGGTGAATTTTGCTACATTAAGCTCTTTTTACATTAAGCTGCTCACATTAAGGGCTAGATTTATTAAAGCTGAGGCATACAGCTTTATGCCTCAGCTCGCCTGTGGCGGGGCGCAATTACCCACAGGTATTCGCCATTGCACACGAGCGCAATTTTGCGCTCGCATACAATCCCGCCCACTGCCCGCGCACAGCTAATCACGCACGGGCAGGAGCTGTCAATCTCCTTGGTCTGACTAGACCAAGGAGATTGAATTTCACCACATTAGAGGTGGTGAAGAGGTTAGGGAAGCGGCGGTCTGGTGACCGCTGCTTGATAAATGATGGCGAGCAAGTTCTTTTGAGAACTTGCAGCCGTAGGGCTTTAATAAATCTAGCCCTAAATATTTTAGGATTGTAAAAAAATAGTTTAATGTGAATAACTTTTGGTATGTTTTATCAAATGTCCTGAAATATTCAGAATATGTTTGAATCGATAGATTAATGTATTGTGGTAAGTTTGGGGGAAATTGGTTAATATCTAAGTTCAATTTTGTACGTTAAGCCACATTAAGCTCCCCAAAAAACAAGCTTAATGTCACTCATTTGCCTTGTGGAATTTCAAAATCCATGAAACTTCTAGGATAGGCTTGGATGTGCAAATTTATGCAGCAATTGATTAACATTTGGTCCCTTTTTTCTCATTAAACTACATTAAGCCATTTTCACATTAAATGTTTTAGGGTGTCCCGAAGAGAACACTATGAGGCCTATTTATTATATGTCTGTCGGACCTGATCCGACAGTGCGGATCAGGTCCGACAGACATCGCTGAATGCGGAGAGCAATACGCATTCAGCATTGCACCAGCAGCTCTTGTGAGCTGCTGGTGCAACGCCGCCCCCTGCAGATTTGCGGCCAATCAGCCACCAGCAGGGGGTGTCAAGCAACTCGATTGTACTTGATCGGGTTGAATTCCAGCGATGTGTGTCCGCCTGCTCAGAGCAGATGGACAGGGTTATGGAGCAGCAGTCTTTAGACCGCTGCTTCATAACTGCTGTTTCTGGTGAGTCTGAATACTCGCTAGAAACACGGCCCTCAAGCACCATTCGGAGCTTGATAAATGGGCCTCATAATCTGTATCTGATATGAACTTTATCCAAAGGTTTATGCCATTTTTATTATTCGTTTTGGTTTTTTACATAGCTTAGCAGTGTGCTGTTTATAAATGTTTGCACATTCAAACTGGAATCACATTATACTTTTGATTTGGTGTTTACATTTACCTTATAGAAGATGTATATGAACACTTAAAACAACTGCTCACCTGATTTTCTTTTCTTCCTTTTTTATTTTGCTATGTTATTTTTTTTTTCTTATACTGAAGCTATTCAAACATTTAGATATAGATGAAATACATAGAGTGTGCCTAACAGCCTGTTGTGCATAATAATTTTGAGTATTTTTTTTGTAACATTTTATCATTTTTGTTTCAATTGGATTTCAGAGGTTCTGTAAAGTTTTTCTTTTTTTCTATATATAAATCAAAAAGGCTACGCATCTTCCAAAATATTATTGTCAGCTTGAGATAGAGCATGATGTGCTCAAAGCATTATGTGACAATGAAAAGGTATTTAAAAAAAACAAAAGTGTATGTGGGCTTGCCAACGTTATTTTCACTAGATTGCAGGATAGTAGTTGGTTTCTGCTGAGACAGCAATGCATCTTGTGTTCTGTTCTATAAAGAAGAAATCAGATAGTTTTATCTTTTTTTTGCCTGTATCTGGTTTAGCGGTTAGAGACTGAAAATACAAAAATTGTCATAAAATAGACTTTAGGTAAAATGAAAGAAGAAAGATTGAATATCTTTAAATGAGTAGCAGGCTCAAAACAGAATTTTGAAAATGACTTATATGGGGAATATGTATGCAAATATAGAGGTTAACAGTGAGCTCATTGTCAAACTAGAGTAGAGAAAATGTTTAAGAAAAATATCAAAAGGGCTTCTTTTTGATATTAAAGGAACATTATAATGCAAAAATGTAATTATAATGCATGTAATTTTAGCGCTATTGAGCTTGCAATGCTATGGGCTACATTACAAGTGGAGCACTAAATTATTATTAATAATTAACCAGCCATTACAAGTGGCTGGTTATTGCTACCGCAAGCTCGCAGTAGCAATTAGCGCTTAAAAAAAAAAAAAGATAGCAGAATATTTATTTTGTAATAAAAGTACTTAACTAGGCAGTATTTTGGGATTAAAGTAGGTGGGTGTGGGGTGATAGAAAAAAAAACCAGCACTAAAAAGTGCCTTTACATTGCGGTCTATGGAAAAAGTGGGTTCCCAGTAAATATATATGTATATGCTTAAATGCATATATATTTATGTGTTAATATGTGTATATACACATATTACTGCAAGAAAAAAAGGATATTTCAGGTGCCCTCAGAGTGCTAGGATTGTACTCTGTGCTAAAATCTCAGTTCAATCTAATAATGCCAAGCTAATATATGCAATAGGGATAATGCACTTAATATGGTATGGTAAATCTGTCTCTTAATGTAGTTATTACAATTTCGTCTATTTTTTAATAACTACATTAAAGGGACAGTCTAGTCCAAAATAAACTTTCATGATTCAGACAGAGAATGCAATTTTACACAACTTTCCAAATTACTTTTATCACCAATTTTGATTTGTTCTCTTGGTATTCTTAGTTGAAAGCTAAACCTAGGAGGTTCATATGCAAATTTCTATCTTTTTAATGGGATTTGCCTAACGCCGGTATTACGAGTCTTGGACGAAGTGAGCAGTAGACCCTCTCCTGTCAAGACTCCTGCTGCATTTAAAAGTCAGTAGTTAAGAGTTTTATGGGCTAACGCCGTAACATAAAACTCGTAACTAAAGTGCTACAAAGTACACTAACACCCATAAACTACCTATTAACCCCTAAACTGAGACCCCCCCATATCGCAAACACTTAAATAAAGTTTTTAACCCCTAATCTGCCGAACGGACATCGCCACCGCTGTAACAAATATATTAACCCCTAAACCGCCGCACTCCCGCCTCGCAAACACTATTTAAATTTTATTAACCCCTAATCTGCCATCCCTAACATCGCCGACACCTATCTACATTTATTAACCCCTAATCTGCCGCCCCCAATGTCGCCGCTACTATATTAAATTTATTTACTCCTAACTTAAATATAATTTAAATAAAACAAAATAAAATTACTACAATTAAAGAAATTATTCCTATTTAAAACTAAATACTTACCTGTAAAATAAACCTTAAGATAGCTACAATATTGTTTCATAACGCCGATACAATACTGAACATCTGATTGTGGGCTAATAACATATGGTTAAATTTTAACATATGATATAAAAAACTCAGGCAAAATATTTAATATAAGCCAAGTAGGCTTCAATTTAAAAACTATATTTTTGTGTCTTTGTTTCAATAAATCAAGATACTCAAACGTAACCAATGTTTGCACAAGCATGACTGAAACAGCTACAATGTATTTAAAATACATATTCCTACACAAATCCAACCAGAAAATCTTTCCCCATAACTAACAGGTTATATTATTTGGCTGAAATATATCTAAGTTTAGCTACATATATAGAACCATACTATTGTGTACAGTAACGTACCAGTTAAGAGTGAACTTGAAAAAAAAGGGACTGTTACACATATACCTCAATCCAATAAATTCTATCTCAGTACAAGCATATTTCTTTGTCTATCATCGAGATATAATAACTATAGAAAATTTGTAACATGTACCCTTGCATTAATTTAATCTGAAATTTGTATTCACAATAAACTGGCTACACTTTATAAGTAAACCTGTAGCTATACTAATCAAGTGAACTAACCACAACTGGATAACGATTATTTGTAGGAATTGAATAAATTGGAAGCAGTATATCCTTTCACGTATATTCATTGTGAGATCTGGGTCACAAACTTCAACTTACTGCAACCCATCTCTTTAGATATAATTACATCAAAGTGTCCAAAAAGGTGTCAATCAACAGTGGCCTAACCCTATAGGGAGTGCTATTCACTCCAATATAATAAATCCCACCAAAGTGGGAATAAATTCAACCCCAATAGAGGTATTTGTATTCATTGGTTCTTCCCAAAATAACAGAAACGGTCCAAGATCTTACATTTTCCTCATTGTATATAACTCTAGCCACAATACTGTAGCCCATATAGAGGAGACTCTGATCTACAGATTTATACATCGGTCCAATTAGCCTATACATTCCAGACTCATTCTAGCTCCAATCACGGTTAGTGTTTTTAATTTTCGTGTTTTCCGCAAATTTTAGCACTGCATAATGAATAAATGTTAAGTTTTAACTTAGTTAGGTTTAGTACTCTTGGAGACTAATGTTGTCTTTCTAATGTTCCAACTCACTGTGCTTTTCAGAATTTTTCCTAGCAATTTTACTAGCTCCTGAGTGCTACAAGTGTACTCTTTTTTGTGGTTATTCTCTTAACCACATTTTGTTCTCCAAGCTACAATATTGTAGCTAGCTTAGGGTTTATATTTATTTTACAGGCAACTTTGTATTTATTTTAACTAGGTACAATAGTTATTAAATAGTTATTAACTATTAAATAACTACCTAGTTAAAATAAGTACAAATTTACCTGTAAAATAAATCCTAACCTAAGTTACAATTACACCTAACACTACACTATCATTAAATTAATTTGCTAAATTACCTACAATTAAATACAATTAAATAAAATAAACCAAAGTACAAAAAAATAACAAACACTAAATTACAGAAAATAAAAAAATAATTAAATTTTTTTAAACTAATTACACCTAATCTAATCCCCCTAATAAAATAAAAAAGCCCCCAAAAATAATAAAATTCCCTACCCTATACTAAATTACAAATAGCCCTTAAAAGGGCCTTTTGTGGGGCATTGCCCCAAAGTAATCAGCTCTTTTACCTGTAAAACAAAATACAATACACCCCCCAACATTAAAACCTACCACCCACACAACCAACCCTACTGTAAAACCCACCCAATCCCCCCTTAAAAAAACCTAACACTATGCCCTTGAAGATCACCCTACCTTGAGATGTCTTCACCCATCCGGGCACAAGTGGACCTCCAGAAGGGGCAGAAGTCTTCATCCGATCCGATTAGGTGTAATTCGTTTAATTTTTTTTTATTATTTAATTATTTTCTGTAATTTAGTGTTTGTTGCTTTTCATACTTTAGTTTAATTTAATTGTAGTTAATTGTAGTTAGTTTATGTAATTAATGTAATGATAGTGTAGTGTTAGGTGTAATTGTAATTTAGGTTAGGATTTATTTTACAGGTAAATTTGTACTTATTTTACCTAGGTAGCTATTAAATAGCTAATAACTATTTAATAACTATTCTACCTAGTTAAAATAAATACAACGTTGCCTGTAAAATAAATATAAATCCTAAACTAGCTACAATGTAACTATAAGTTATATTGTAGCTAGCTTAGGGTTTATTTTATAGCTAAGTATTTAGTTTTAAATAGGAATAATTTATTTAATTGTAGTTATTTTATTTAGATTTATTTAAATTATATTTAAATTAGGGGGGTGTTAGGGTTAGGGTTAGACTTAGGTTTAGGGGTTAATATCTTTTTTATAGTGGCGGCTACATTGGCTGCAGCAGATTAGGAGTTAATAAGTGTAGGTAGGTTGCGGCGCCATTGGTGGGGCAAATTAGGGGTTAATAAATATAATGTAGGGTTCGGCAATGTTGGGGGCAGCAGATTAGGGGTTCATAGGGATAATGTAGGTGGCGGCGGTGTCCAGAGTGGCAGATTAGGGGTTAATAAGTATAATGTTGGTGGCGACGATGTCGGGGACGGCAGATTAGGGGTTAATAAGTGTAAGATTGGGGTTTTTTAGACTCGGGGTTCATGTTAGGGTGTAAGGTGTAGACATAAAATTCCTTTCCCCATAGGAATCAATGGGGCTGCGTTAGGAGCTGAACGCTGCTTTTTTGCAGGTGTTAGGTTTTTTTTCCGCCGGCTCAGCCCCATTGCTTCCTATGAGGAAATCGTGCACAAGCACGTTTTGCCAGCTTACCGCTACCGTAAGCAATGCTGGTATTGAGGTGAGATGTGGAGCTAAATTTTGCTCTACGCTCACCTTTTTGCAGCTAACGCCAGGTTTAAAAAAAAAAGGCTCATTAGCAACGCACCCCTGTTATTGCAAAACTCCTAATCTCGGTTTGTTTGTAATGATGTACAACGGGTCTTGCCATTTATTTGTCCATTGTCCCCTGTCCAATCATGCTATAGTAGTACTAATGATTGATGTTTGGGAGAGCTAAATTCTGGATTTTTGTCAGCATTGTATATTCTTTAAATATTGAAAACTAGGTTATTGTAATTGTTTGAATACTATAATGTAAGATTTTTGTTAATATTTATTATCTATGTAAGCTGTTCCCATTGGAAATAACAGTAACAAATCCAATATTCGTCAACACCAAATGCCCGCATGGACAAAATTTATCAAAATCGAATGTTTTAAAAATCCTAAACATGATCTTTCAGACAAAATTATTTTTTTATTTGTGCATTTGTCTAATTAATATGTATCTTCATTAAACATATGTGTTTAAATAAAATCAAATGGTGTGCAACCCAGTTGTTTATTTTTTGTTTCTTTTAATTCTGTCTGCATTTGTGTTTTCCAGGGGTTTAAAATCACATACAATTCATACGTTCTCCATACTGTTCATTGTTAAATCCTGTCATTCGGGGGTTTGTAACTTTGATAGCTTGAAGAATGTATTTGAAATATGGCTGAAATTTGTTTTACTAGATTGTAATTATTTAAAAAAAATCTGAGCAGTGGTTGCTGAAATAAAAAGTTTAAAGATCCTTATTTTAATACATTGGAAGCATGCTCAATAGAAACAGAAAAAAGAATGCAGACATGGTCAGCATTATTTTTCAGAAGAGGATTGTGGTAATTGTAGTCTCAAATAATGATCTGTATGCTGCTGTAGCCAGGAAGAAAGTGAATATCTGTAGTGGCGTTACATACACTATATACACACTATACACATACTTCTCACACAAGCATATCATGCGAGGCACAGATATACATTTAGGTAACGGTTACATAATGTTTCAGTCTTTCCATGTGTTAACTCTGGAATTAACATACATTTTGTTGCTATTAAAAAAATTAAAAACAGATATATTTTTTTATACGTAGTGAAAACATGAACACAAATTAAAAAAAAAATGTCAGAGCTAAATTACATGAAAAGGAGATACAATTAATAGTTAAATTATATTGCAAAGTTTTTTTAGTATGAATAACTAAACATTTTAATATTAAACTTGCAAGGTGTTTACTGTCCCTTTGTATTCCCCTCAATCACATAACTGCTCTTCTTTTGCAGAGCTTTGTACTGAGAAGCTAAACACATATACACCTTTTAAAAATGTGTGTGTTCTTTTCATGCTTGAAAATAAAATAATTTAGAGTAATAATTTAGAGTTGATATTGGTAGCCAGGTAGTTGGTGGCAAGTGACTAAAATGACAAGTAAGCCAAACTGATATTTTGAAGGACTTTATTTTTTAAATAATAATTGCTTAGGGAGAAAAATTATTTGGATCAAATATAAATTGAGAATGAATAATATATTTGAAATGTTAATTGTTTGATGAAATCTTACAGAACATTTTTGTTTGTTTAACAGCTTTAAGGAATTGTCTGTTGTCTTCATTGTATTCCTCTAGACAGACTATTTTCAGCTAAATGAAATTTCATTGTTTCACAGCTTCTTGCAGGAAAGTGTCTTAAATGTGAAGACTATTATTCAAGCTTTTTACTACTTTCTCTAACCTCCACCATCTTCAGCCATCTAATTCTGTGAGACCTTTCCCATCAACTTGCAATGCCTCTGGGCAGCTAAGACATTGTTGGCCTCGCCTTCGAATAGAAGTGATAATGCAGTGAAACACAAAATGTCAAGAAATATCAGGCTGCGCTGGTGGGTAGAAAACCTGCCTGCAATCCTATCCAATAAATAAACCAACACCATAAATAAACGCAGACAACATACTTAATAGTAGATATCTATGTTCTGCTATTTTTCAAGCAAAAAAATTGTAAAGAAAAAAGAATGTACAGTTTGGTGAGCACAATAATATATTTTTCAATATCTACTTCAACAAATATTCTAAATAATAATGAATCAACATTAATTTTACATGATATATTTGCAATTCATTTTAATGGCTAAATGGATATAATGATATATAATGAATAATTATGTTTATTCTTCTTATTAAACAGTGCACTAATATTTAAAGGCACAGTAAAGTCAAAGTTAAACTTTTAAGATTCAGATGCAGCCTGCAATTTAAACAACTTTCCAATTTGCTTCTATTATTAAATGTGCTTTGTTCTCTTGGTATCCTTTGTGGAAGAGTAAACCTAGGTGGACTGATAGAAGTTTAGGCGTGTACACCTGTCTTTAGTATTCTATTGAAGCAGTGATTGCAAATAAGTATAGCATTGCTATAAATTGTTGCAAACACTGCTGCTAGATGGCAAGGGCACGCTCTTTAACTCATCTAGGATTACTCTTTAACAAAGGATACCAAGGGAACTAAGCACAATTGATAATAGAAGTAAAATTGATTTATTTTTTACATTACATGCTCTATCCAAACCATTTAAGTTTAAAGGGACTGTCAAGCCAAAATTAAGCTTTCATGATCCAGATAGAGCCCACAATTTTAAACAACTTTCTTTTACTTTCATTATCTAAATGTGAACAATATTTTTATATGCATACATTTGAGGTACCAGCTCCTATTGAGCATGTTCAAAATTCCCAGGATATAGGTAGGCATTTTGGGATTGGCTGATGACTGTCACATGAGGCATAAGGAAGAAATCTACTACTCATTTAAAGTTCAAACTAAGTGATATTGCAGTCTCTTTATTATGCATTTATTGATTATGCTATACTACTGTATTTAATGTTCCTTTAATTTTGAATTTACTGTCTATTTAACAATATTTCTGTTTAGACAGCCTTATTATTTCTGTTTTACCCAACTATATTATTTCTGAGATGCCAATTATGTAGCTGTTATTTCCAAAAAGGGTCATTTTAAGCCCCCCCCCCCCCCACACACACCAGTAAAGCCTCTTGAATTGCTTTGAATTCATTTTCATGAGGTTCTCAAATTAGAAGTCATCTATTCCACATGAAAAGTCCCCCAACATTTTGAAATCGGTATTCATCAGAATAATTTCTTTTCTGAATTTATGGACTTTTCTATTCCAACATCCATTACAACTTAGAAATACATTTTAGACTCATTTGAATGGCATATATTTTTCACATGGTGCTCTTGAGCATGCTCAGTTAAAATAAATGTTAAGATATCTCTGCTATCTGCCTTCTTCTTCCATTCTGATGTCATTTTTTTCTTATGCTTGCATAATTGAAAGAAACAATTTCTTAGAATGTTTTTTATTTTATTTTTTATTTTCTTGATACCATATTTGAACATGCTTAATACTTTTTTTAAACTTCATGATTTATAATAGAATAATGAACACATATAAGACAGATTTCTTGGATAGGGTATATAGAACTTTATTTGCAATGCTCTAACACAGCCTAATTTGTACGATATACCTGAAAGAATGTATTAATCAGATGAGTCATATTTTTGTTATTTTTATTCTATGTTTTTCTCATTAGGCTGGATGATGGATGATGTATCCCTTGCTTACGCTCCTGGAGTTCCTACAAAAGAAACTTTCTATATGGAGATTTTGAACTTGGCCACAAGACACATTTTACACTTTCCAAACAGCAGCTTTACAATGACAAACATATATTTATCTCATATGAGATGTGGAAGAGAAGATTATAAAAAATAAATTGAAGCAGATGTTAATGGCTAAGTGTTTCCACTTACCATAAACCCCTACTAGGGTACTGCAAGTAGAATACACAGTAGCAAAACAAGAAAAGAGGGCAAAAGTGTGATAATGGCCAAAATTGATAAATGAACTGTCTCAAATGCTTTAATCAGAATCCTGTAACGAAATAAGATGCTAATCAATGTCAAAAAGGTAATCAAGGAGAATGTGTACAATATATATATAAAAAAATAACTTCATATAACTTCAAGTCATCCAAAGAACAAAATTTGCGCAGGTAACTGAAATGGCAAAATACCGTCAAGGATAATTAAAG
This sequence comes from Bombina bombina, assembly GCF_027579735.1. Taxonomy (NCBI): domain Eukaryota; kingdom Metazoa; phylum Chordata; class Amphibia; order Anura; family Bombinatoridae; genus Bombina; species Bombina bombina. The sequence goes on along the minus strand of NC_069504.1, from coordinate 941,003,055 downwards.
TACCACTAAACACAGTATTATTCCATAATCAATAAAAACATAATAAAAAAAACAACACATGACACATTTTAAAATAAGTTCAATATTCCTTCCCACTGCATTATGTGAAAGCCATCACACAATGCATACACGTATATTATGTGTATCTTGCACATGCTCAGTAGCAGCTGGTGCCTCAGAATGTGTGTATATAATGGAAAGGAATTGGAAAGTTGTTTAAAATGACATGCTCTATCTCAATCATGAAAGTTTAATTTCAACTTTACTGTCCCTTTAAAAACAGTAGAATTACATAATCAACAAATGCATACTAAAATACATTGAATTAGTACTGACTATAAATTTGGAATAAACAATATATTTTTATAAATTTAAAATGAGCAGAAGTTTTTTTTTTTCTGACAAATGTCAAGATTTCCTTTTATTTCTCTGCCCCCTATTTTATGAGACAGCCATCAGTAAATCACAGTTATATGTATACACTGTGAACTCTTGCATATGCCCTGTAGAGAGCTGGTGTCTCAGAAAGTGTGCATTTATAGACACACTTTGATAATGGAAGTACATTTTTTTTAATTGCAAGCTTTCTCTAAATACTGAAAGTTTAATTTTGACTTTAGGGTCCCATTATTCAAAAGCTAAAAGACAAATTTAAACATTACTGACAAATTTTAAAACTTTCTTCCAATTCCTTGCACCTGTATCATGTGATTGCCATCAGAAAATCAGAGATTTTATTTATACACTGTAGACTTTTGTACATGCTCAGTATTTGCTGGTGTTGAAGTACTGTGCAAAATTTGACAATGTAAGTAAGTTCGATTTTTTTAAAAAAAATGCATGCTCTGTCTCATAAACTAGATGGTATCTGTAGTAGGTAGGGGATTCTAGAATTCAGCACAGGAACAGCGTGAAAATAAAAGCACCAGTGATGGCAGGGCAATAGAGGGCACATAGGTCTCCATGTATTAAAAGGCGAGTCGACATGCCTCTCAACTTGAGAAGTCACTTATGCAGCATAAAGGCAGAGGATCCTGTTTGTCCACTGCCTGTATGTATCATTACACAAGTGTGTAAATCCCACCCTTTCTCTCGCCTTAATTGCGTGAGAGAAGGGTCTGTCAATCCCCCCAAGCTAGTGAGTCCTAAATAATTTTTCGTCACCACCTCAGAGGTGGTAAAGAGTGTAAGGAGCAGCGGTCTAGTGACTGCTTCTTCTCACAGCGGTAAGTAGGCTCTCATGTTCGAACCTGCCCCACAAGGGCTCCAGAGTGGGTTATGCTGCTTAGTACATTGAGCCAATAGTCAGATAATCCAGGTCAAACCAACACAGACAAATACAGTGTAAGTCGGATAGCAGATAGGTAGTACGAAATAAGCTAATGTCAAACCATACAAGCACATTTTTAAAACCTGAGAACCATATGTTTTGTCACAGAAGCAAACCAAGGTCAATAACAGAAATTATGGGTAAAACATAAACACAGTCAGTGAATCAAAGTCAGTATCAGGAGTAAAATAGCAATCCAAAATGCCAAAGTAGGGAGGTAACTCAATACACAAACAACAAACACTACAATTAAGGTTTAATTTAATCTTCCTAGGCCTTGTTAAAGGCACAACACATCCAAATGCAGCAGGTAAAGCATGTACCTTTCTTACAAAACCCCTGATTTCACAGTAAAGTTGTTGGTAAATGAACTAAAAAAAAAATAAGCGAAAGTCCAAGAAAGTAGCTATGAATGTAGAACAGTACCAAGTGATAATTGAAGCTGTGAGCAGAACTCAGTGAAGCAGTGATTTGATAACAGATTACATGACTTGGCAATTATTGCTGTCTGTAGCTAAACAGGTTAAGAATCAATTTGGCATGTCATATTCAGAAACAGATTAACACAGTTTAAAGCACTGATGAAAATAAAATAAAAATCTCATGGTCAAAAGTGGACTGTAGGCAAATGTTGAGTATGCAACTACAAGACAGGCCTTGGAGAGAACAGGACAGACTATCGGCTAGATTACGAGTTGTGCGTTAAGGTAAAAAAGCAGCGTTAACAGGTCCTAACGCTGCTTTTTTCACGCCCGCTGCTATCACGAGTCTTGCAGGTTTAGGGGCATCGCACACTTCTTTGGCCTTACTGCAAAACGACTTACGTAAACTTTGTAAACCCTTTTTTCTATGGGACTTCCGTAACGCTGGTATTACGAGTCTGTAAAGGGAGGCCAAAAAGTGAGCGGTACACCCTCTACCTCCAAGATCCCTAACGCATTTTAAAGTCAGTAGTTAAGAGTTTTATGGTACATTGCCATAGCATAAAACTCATAACTAAAGTGCTAAAAAGTACACTAACACCTATAAACTACCTATTAACCCCTAAACCGAGGCTCTCCCGCATTGCAAATACTAAAATAAAATTTTTAACCCCTAATCTGCCTCTCCGGACATCGCCGCCACTATAATAAACATATTAACCCCTAAACCACCGCACTCCCGCCTCGCAAACACTAGTTAAATAATATTAACCCCTAATCTGCTATCCCTAACATCGCCGCCACCTACCTACATTTATTAACCCCTAATCTGCCGTCCCCAACGTCGCTGCCACTATATTAATGTATTAACCTCTAAATCTAAGTCTAACCCTAACACCCCCTAACTTAAATATAATTTAAATAAATCTAAATAAAATTCCTATCATTAAATACATTATAGGGTTTATTTTTATTTTACAGGCAAGTTTGTATTTATTTTAACTAGGTAGAATAGTTACTAAATAGTTATTAACTATGTAATAACTACCTAGCTAAAATAAATACAAAAGTACCTGTAAAATAAAACCTAACCTAAGTTACACTAACACCTAACACTATACTACAATTAAATAAATGACCTAAATTAAATACAATTAAATAAATTAAATACAATTAGCTAAAGTACAAAAAACAAAACACTAAATTACAGAAAATAATATACAAATTACAGATATTTAAACTAATGACACCTAATCTAATAGCCCTATCAAAATAAAAAAGCCCCCCCCCCCCAAATAAACTCCCCCTAGCCTAAACTAAACTATTAATAGCCCTTAAAAGGGCCTTTTGCGGGGCATTGCCCCAGAGTAATCAGCTCTTTTACCTGTAAAAAAAAAATACAAACACCCCCCAACAGTAAAACCCACCACCCACACAACAAACCCCCCAAATAGGAACCTAACTAAAAAAAACCTTATCTCCCCATTGACCTGAAAAGGGCATTTGGATGGGTATTGCCCTTAAAAGGGCAGTTAGCTCTTTTGCGGCCCAAAGCCCTAACCTAAAAATAAAACCCACCCAATACACTCTTAAAAAATCCTAACACTAACCCCCTGAAGATTGACTTACTGTTCTGAAGACCGGACATCCATCCTCAAGGAAGCGGCAGAAGTCTTCATCCAACCGGGCCGAAGTCCTCAACGAAGCCGGGAGAAGTCTTCATCCAAGCCGGGCGAAGTGGTCCTCCAGATGGGCAGAAGTCTTCATCCAGACGGCATCTTCTTTCTTCATCCATCCGACGCGGAGCGGCTCCATCTTCAAGACATCCGATGCGGAGCATCCTCTTCATCCGGAGTCTTCTTACTGAATGAAGGTACCTTTAAGTGACGCCATCCAAGATGGCGTCCCTTAGATTCCGATTGGCTGATAGAATTCTATCAGCCAATCGGAATTAAGGTAGAAAAAATCCTATTGGCTGATGCAATCAGCCAATAGGATTGCAGTTCAATAATATTGGCTGATCCAATCAGCCAATAGGATTGATCTCACATTCTATTGGCTGATTGTAACAGCCAATAGAATTCCAGTTCAATCCTATTGGCTGATTGGATCAGCCAATAGGATTTTTTCTACCTTAATTCCGATTAGCTGATAGAATTCTATCAGCCAATCGGAATCTAAGGGACGCCATCTTGGATGACATCACTTAAAGTTACCTTCATTCAGTAAGAAGACCCCGGATGAAGAGGATGCTCCACGTTGGATGTCTAGAAGATGGAGCCGCTCCACGTCGGATGGATGAAGATAAAAGATGCCGTCTGGATGAAGACTTCTGCCCGTCTGGAGGACCACTTCGCCCGACTTGGATGAAGACTTCTCCCGGATTCGTTGAGGACTTCGGCCTGGTTGGATGAAGACTGCCGCTTACTTGAGGATGGATGTCCGGTCTTCAGAACAGTAAGTTGATCTTCAGGGGGTTAGTGTTAGTTTTTAAGGGTGTATTGGGTGGGTTTTATTTTTAGGTTAGGGCTTTAGGCCGCAAAAGAGCTAACTGCCCTTTTAAGGGCAATGCCCATCCAAATGACCTTTTCAGGGCAATGGGGAGCTTAGGTTTTTTTTAGTTAGGTTTTTATTTGGGGGGTTTGTTGCGTGGGTGGTGGGTTTTACTGTTGGGGGGTATTTGTATTTTTTTTTTTTTTTACAGGTAAAAGAGCTGAGTACTTTGGGGCAATGCCCCGCAAAAGGCCCTTTTAAGGGCTATTGATAGTTTAGTTTAGGCTAGGGTTTTTTTTTATTTTGGGGGGCTTTTTTATTTTGATAGGGCTATTAGATTAGGTGTAATTAGTTTAAAGATCTGTAATTTGTTTATTATTTTCTGTAATTTAGTGGGGGTTTTTTTTTACTTATTGTACTAATTGTATTTAATGTATTTAATTGTATTTAATTTAGGTCATTTATTTAATTGTAGTGCAATGTTAGGTGTTAGTGTAACTTAGGTTAGGTTTTATTTTACAGGTACTTTTGTATTTATTTTAGCTAGGTAGTTATTAAATAGTTAATAACTATTTAGTAACTATTCTACCTAGTTAAAATAAATACAAACTTGCCTGTAAAATAACAATAAACCCTAAGCTAGATACAATGTAACTATTAGTTATATTGTAGCTAGTTTAGGGTTTATTTTACAGGTAAGTATTTAGTTTTAAATAGGAATTATTTAGGTAATAATATAAATTTTTATTTAGATTTATTGTAATTATATTTAAGTTAGGGGGTGTTAGGGTTAGGGTTAGACTTAGGTTTTGGGGTTAATAAATTTAATATAGTGGCAGTGACGTTGGCGGTGGCAGATTAGGGGTTTATAAATGAAGGTAGGTGGTGGCAATATTAGGGACGTCAGATTAGGGGTTAATAATATTTAACTAATGTTTGTGAGGCGGGAGTGTGGCGGTTTAGGGGTTAATATGTTTATTATAGTGGCGGCGATGTCCGGAACGGTAGATTAGGGGTTAAAAAATATAATGTAGGTGGCGACAATGTCGGGGGTGGCAGATTAGGGGTTAATAAGTGTAAGATTAGGGGTGTTTAGACTCGGAATTCATGTTAGGGTGTTAGGTGTATACATACATTTTATTTCCCCATAGGAATCAATGGGACTGCGTTACTGAGTTTTACGCTGCTTTTTGCAGGTGTTAGACTTTTTCTCAGCCGGCTCTCTCCATGGATGTCTATGGGGAAATCGTGCACAAGCACGTACAACCAGCTCACCTCTGACTTAAGCAGCGCTGGTATAGAAGTGCGGTAAAGAGCACAATTTTGCTCAAAGCTCACTTCTTGCCTTTTAACGCCGGGTTTGTAAAAACCTGTAATACCAGCGCTGCAGGTAAGTGAGTGGTGAGAAAAAACTGCTTGTTAGCACCGCACAGCCTCTAACGCAAAACTCATAATCTGGCCGTATGTTTGTAGTCAGTAAAAGACTTGATCTTTGCTAAAAACAGGGTAATGTAATCTTGTAATTCGGCAGCTCAGACACTTCCTTTGGGTAATATATAAATCGTACCCTTAACAAATGAAAGAAAAAAATAAACTGGTTTTACAGAGTGTTAAATTGCTGACACTATACATGTTTTACTATTATTCTATAAATTATATTTATTAGTTGTTATTATTCTTACTGATAAAATTAGTGGCTTAGTTCGTAACTAATATGTTAACTTTCAAACAGATGTCAGCACCTGTAAAAAACCTGTGTTTTATTGAACCCAGCATTAATAAAACTGCACTGTTGAAATTTACATGTACACGCATTAAGCTTTTAAAGATTTTTCTAAAGCTACTAAGATAATAAGCTATTATGAAGATTTTAATTTTCCATTAAGTGCTTACTTATTTGTCTACCATCTACACTATATGTGATTCTCATGTGCATTTGAATATTTAGTTACTATTCGAATACAGAAGAAGACAGCTGCTCACTGCTTTTCTCTCTTTTCGGAAACAGATTTCTTCTTGTAAAAGTGCAACACACTTTAAACTGCGCAAATCCGCACAGGCTTAAAGGGACAGTATACTATAACATTGTTTTTCCCTTAAAGTGTTTCCAATAACTTTTTTTTACCAACTACAGAGTATAAAATGTATGAGATTTGCATTTTTAAGGCTTATTTGTGTATGTGAATTAGCTGATTTTGTGTTTTGAAGCCACAACCTAATAAAATGGGTTGAGATTATAGGTATAATCAGATCTCCTTACTTTTTCACTTTGTGTTCATATACCTGCTACTTTATTTTATATCTGTCCATAAACCAATCACCAATACCTGGAGAGAACAATGGAAAATTAACATTTTATTACCTTATCTCTTCTCTAACCCACTGGGAGTGTAATTTCTTCTACTGACTGTGTTAACACAGCTTGGCCTTGAGGCCAAAAACTTTCAGGATGGGTTGGGATACCACATGCTAAATAAACAATTTCAAATGCCAATATAAGGGTAATGGAAATACTTGTAATCAATTTAATACACTCCAGCAGGTAAAGTGGATCATTGGGAACAAATTAAAGGGGAGAACATTTTTAAGTAAACTGTACCTTTAGTTTGCGAGTAAATAGATTATTATGTGACATTTCAGGGTACTCCCCCTTCCTCAGGATTCCAAGACTGTAAGACTGGAACAGCACTAACTAGCAACGGTGCTCCTGAAGACTGGAGAACTGCCTATTCTCCCAAAAGTAGTTCCAAGGGTGTACAAATGTCCACAGCACCTTACAATTTCAATTCTTTATTACATTTTCAAAATTTCATGCATCTCATACCCCACCTGGTGGTGGATAGCCATAATTAAATTAAAACCAAACTAATTATATATATTCATATAAATCTATACGGGTACTGAAATGTCCAAACTACAATTTAATGTTGCTTATTTTTTTCACATATAATTCATCCAATATTTACAAAAAGATTGTAAAAAGATATGATAATTACAAATATACAAACATATCATAGTCCCCGGTTAAACCTTTGGGAACCAGGGTCTCCAGTTTGTGAATCCACCATGTTTCTTTTTGTTTAAGTTATTTTTCCCTATCTAAACCATTTCTTTGTATACGTTTGTGATCAATGATTTACCACCTCATTTGGCTAACACTGTGACTTTTCTCTATAAAATGGCTTGAAACAGGAGCCTCTTTATTCCCACACCGTATGTTGAAGAGGTGTTGGCTCATCCTATCTCTGACTTTACGGGTTGTCTTTCCTAAATATACAAGGCAACAAGGACACTTGATTAAATATATTACACAAGTAAAGAATCCATTGATTTTAAACTGTTTTCCATTATGTGGGTGATGGAAAAATTTCCCTCTTATAATTGAGCTACAACTCATGCAATTAAGACAGGGGTATGAACCCGAATTCTTGACACCTATATGGGATTGTACATTCCCTTTGCTGGGGCCTACGTCTGATTTATGGGATTGTACATTCCCCTTGCTGGGGCCTACATCTCATTTGACTAAATGGTCACGGAGGTTGTTAACCCTACTATGGGCCATTAAAGGGGGATTCTTAAACAGTGGTAGCTTTTCGTTACAATCCCTCAGAATGTGTCAGTGCTTGCAAATGCTCTTAGATATGTCAATACTTAGGGGGTTATATTGGGAAATAAGGAACATTCTATTATTCTATTCACTTGGACCCTTTTGTTTATTTTTGTTTAATATTTTAGTTTTCTTCTCTAGAATAAGTTATTTGGGGTAACCTCTTTCCATAAACTTATTAGACATTTCTTGTAGTCTTAGGTTTAAGTTGTTCTCATTACTGACTATCCTCTTTACTCTGAGGTGCTGGCTTTTAGGTTATGATTTAACCAATTTTCTTGGATGAAAATGATCAAATTTGAGAAGAGTATTTTTGTCTGTCTCCTTTGTATATAGATCAAATTCTAGTTGATTACCTCTTTTGTACACCTTTGTGTCTAAAATGTGACACTCTCCTCACTATATGACACAGTCAATTCCAAGCCCTCCACACATGAATTAGCTCTTTAACAAATTCCTTGAGGGTACCAATGTCCCCCCATCATATGCCAAAAATGTCATCTATATATCTCCACCATATGGATACATACTTCATGAAATTCTCATTTTCATAGACGACCTTTCTTCAATTTTATTCATGAACAAATTGGCACATGATGTGGCAACATTGGACCCCATGGCAGTTGTCCTTACTTGTACATACCACTCATCTTGAAATAAGAAATGATTCCAAAAAAGAATAAGTCTAAGCATTTCCTCAATAAAGTATCCCTGGGATTTGGTGCACACATTATTGGTCAATACATTTTTATAACAATTTCTATGCCTGTCACATGTTTAATGCAGGTGTATAGGATTTTTACATCCATAGTGAATAGTAAAAACCTGTCTGATGGAAGCTCCAAAGCCTTAGCTTTCTCATGAAAATGGTTGGTGTATTTTATATATGATGACATTTTGTTGACTTCTGTTTATAATATTTTGTCCAAAAAAATAGAAATATTGGAATATACTGATTCTACACTGGAGACTATGGGGTCTATTTATGAAGCAGCGGATGCTACTTCCGACCCTCTCCGTTTCAGTTCCGACTGAAGCAGAAGTTAAGAAGCAGCGGTCCTGAGACCGCTGCTCCTTAACTTGTCCACCACCTCTGAGGTAGTGGATAGGAATCAGCCTGATCGAATATGATCGGGTTGATTGACACTCCCTGCTAGCGGCCGCAAATCTGCAGGAGGCGGTATTGCACCAGAAGTTCATCAGAACTGCTGGTGCAATGATAAATGCAGACAGCATTTATCAATGTGCGGTGGACGTGATTCGTTATAGTGGATCATGTCTGTCCGCACCTAAATAAATAGACCGCTATGGGTCTACCGGGGGTCCTCTTGCTGTCCTTGTGGATTTTTGGGACTGTATAAAATATAGGGGTACGGGGATTATTAATGTATTAAAAAGCTTTTATTTTTTTAACAATAATGCCCTGACCCAAAGCTCTTTTCAGGATATATGTAATTTCCTTTTGAATATAAATTAAAGGATTAGATTTTAACCTTTTGTATGTACTTTGGTCTTGTAATTGTGAGTTTATTTCCCCTATATAATAATTCCTGTCCATTATGACAGTGGCTCCTCCCTTATCAGCCCCCTGCAAAATAAGGTTAGAGTTACTTTTCAAAGATTTAAGTGCTGTTTGATCAGCTGCTGATACATTTTTAATCACCTGCATTTTTGTTTCTTTTTGTTTATGCTGGTTTTTAAGTTGTGTTTATACTGGCCTAGATTTAGAGTTTGGCGTTAGCCGTCAAAACCAGCGTTAGAGGCTCCTAACGCTGGTTTTGGGCTACCACCGGTATTTAGAGTCAGTCAGGAAAGGGTCTAACGCTCACTTTGCAGCCGCGACTTTTCCATACCGCAGATCCCCCTACGCCAATTGCATATCCTATCTTTTCAATGGGATCTTTCTAACGCCGGTATTTAGAGTCGTGGCTGAAGTGAGCATTAGAAATCTAACGACAAAACTCCAGCCGCAGAAAAAAGTCAGTAGTTAAGAGCTTTCTGGGCTAACGCCGGTTTATAAAGCTACTACTGTGCTCTAAAGTACACTAACACCCATAAACTACCTATGCACCCCTAAACAGAGGCCCCCCCTCATCACCGCCACTCTATTAAAATTTTTTAACCCCTAATCTGCCGACCGCAAACCGCCGCCACCTACGTTATCCCTATGTACCCCTAATCTGCTGCCCCTAATACCGCCGACACCTACATAATATTTATTAACCCCTAATCTGCCGCCCCCGCTATCGCTGACACCTGCATATTTTTTTTAACCCCTAATCTGCCGCTACGTACACCGCCGCAACCTATATTATACCTATGTACCCCTAATCTGCTGCCCCTAACACAGCCGACCCCAAATTATATTTATTAACCCCTAATCTGCCGCACCCAACGTCGCCTCCACCTACCTACAATTATTAACCCCTAATCTGCCGACCGCACCTCACCGCTACTATAATAAAGTTATTAACCCCTAATCCGCCTCACTCCCGCCTCAATAACCCTATAAAAAATAGTATTAACCCCTAATCTGCCCTCCCTAACATCGCCGACACCTAACTTCAATTATTAACCCCTAATCTGCCGACCGGATCTCGCCGCTACTCTAATAAATGGATTAACCCCTAAAGCTAAATCTAACCCTAACACTAACACCCCCCTAAATTAAATATAATTTAAATCTAACGAAATAAATTAACTCTTATTAAATAAATTATTCCTATTTAAAGATAAATACTTACCTGTAAAATAAACCCTAATATAGCTACAATATAAATTATAATTATATTGTAGCTAGTTTAGGATTAATATTTATTTTACAGGCAACTTTGTATTTATTTTAACCAGGTACAATAGCTATTAAATAGTTAATAACTATTTAATAGCTACCTAGTTAAAATAATTACAAAATTACCTGTAAAATAAATCCTAACCTAAGTTACAATTAAACCTAACACTACACTATCAATAAATTAATTAAATACAATACCTACAAATAACTACAATTAAATAAACTAACTAAAGTACAAAAAATAAAAAAGAACTAAGTTACAAAAAATAAAAAAATATTTACAAACATTAGAAAAATATTACAACAATTTTAAACTAATTACACCTACTCTAAGCCCCCTAATAAAATAACAAAGACCCCCAAAATAAAAAAAAATGCCCTACCCTATTCTAAATTAAAAAAGTTCAAAGCTCTTTTACCTTACCAGCCCTGAAAAGGGCCATTTGCAGGGCATGCCCCAAATAATTCAGCTCTTTTGCCTGTAAAAAAAAACATACAATACCCCCCCAACATTACAACCCACCACCCACATACCCCTAATCTAACCCAAACCCCCCTTAAATAAACCTAACACTAAGCCCCTGAAGATCTTCCTACCTTATCTTCACCATGCCAGGTTCACCGATCCGTCCTCCGAAGTCTTCATCCAAGCCTCCGAAGTCTTCATCCAAGCCCAAGCGGGGGCTGGTGATCCATAATCCGGCTGAAGTCTTCTATCAAGCGGCGGCTGAAGAGGTCCAGAAGAGGCTCCAAAGTCTTCCTCCTATCCGGGCAGAAGAGTAGATCCGGACCGGCAACCATCTTCTTCAAAGCGGTGACAAGCGGCTCCATGTTGAAGACCTCCGGCATGGATCCATCCTCTTCTTGCAACGTCCTAAGTCAGAATGAAGGTTCCTTTAAGGGACGTCATCCAAGATGGCGTCCCTCGAATTCTGATTGGCTGATAGGATTCTATCAGCCAATCGGAATTAAGGTAGGAAAATTCTGATTGGCTGATGGAATCAGCCAATCAGATTCAAGTTCAATCCGATTGGCTGATTGGCTCAGCCAATCAGATTGAGCTCGCATTCTATTGGCTGATCGGGACAGCCAATAGAATGCGAGCTCAATCTGATTGGCTGATCCAATCAGCCAATCGGATTGAACTTGAATTCTGATTGGCTGATAGAATCCTATCAGCCAATCAGAATTCGAGGGACGCCATCTTGGATGACGTCCCTTAAAGGAACCTTCATTCGGACTTAGGACGTCGCAAGAAGAGGATGGATCCGCGCCGGAGGTCTTCAACATGGAGCCGCTTGTCACCGCTTTGAAGAAGATGCTTGCCGGTCCGGATCTACTCTTCTGCCCGGATAGGAGGAAGAGTTTGGAGCCTCTTCTGGACCTCTTCAGCCGCCGCTTGATAGAAGACTTCAGCCGGATTATGGATCGCCAGCCCCCGCTTGGGCTTGGATGAAGACTTCGGAGGCTTGGATGAAGACTTCAGAGGATGGATCGGTGAACCTGGCATCGTGAAGATAAGGTAGGAAGATCTTCAGGGGCTTATTTTATTAGGGGGCTTAGAGTAGGTGTAATTAGTTTAAAATTGTTGTAATATTTTTCTAATGTTTGTAAATATTTTTTTATTTTTGTAACAGTTCTTTTTTATTTTTTGTACTTTAGTTAGTTTATTTAATTGTAGTTATTTGTAGGTATTGTATTTAATTAATTTATTGGTAGTGTAGTGTTAGGTTTAATTGTAACTTAGGTTAGGATTTATTTTACAGGTAATTTTGTAATTATTTTAACTAGGTAGCTATTAAATAGTTATTAACTATTTAATAGCTATTGTACCTGGTTAAAATAAATACAAAGTTGCCTGTAAAATAAATATTAATCCTAAACTAGCTACAATATAATTATAATTTATATTGTAGCTATATTAGGGTTTATTTTACAGGTAAGTATTTATCTTTAAATAGGAATAATTTATTTAATAAGAGTTAATTTATTTCGTTAGATTTAAATTATATTTAACTTAGGGGGGTGTTAGTGTTAGGGTTAGACTTAGCTTTAGGGGTTAATTCATTTATTAGATTAGCGGCGAGATCCGGTCGGCAGATTAGGGGTTAATAATTGAAGTTAGGTGTCGGCGATGTTAGGGAGGGCAGATTAGGGGTTAATACTATTTCTTATAGGGTTATTGAGGCAGGAGTGAGGTGGATTAGGGGTTAATAACTTTATTATAGTAGCGGTGAGGTGCGGTCGGCAGATTAGGGGTTAATAATTGTAGGTAGGTGGCGGCGACGTTGTGGGGGGCAGATTAGGGGTTAATAAATATAATATAGGGGTCGGCGGTGTTAGGGGCAGCAGATTAGGGGTACATAGGGATAACGTAGGTTGCGGCGGTGTACGGAGCGGCAGATTAGGGGTTAATAATAAAATGCAGGGATCAGCGATAGCGGCGGCGGCAGAATAGGGGTTAATAAGTGTAAGGTTAGGGGTGTTTAGACTCGGGGTACATGTTAGGGTGTTAGGTGCAGACTTAGGAAGTGTTTCCCCATAGGAAACAATGGGGCTGCGTTAGGAGCTGAACGCTGCTTTTTTGCAGGTGTTAGGTTTTTTTTCAGCTCAAACTGCCCCATTGTTTCCTATGGGGGAATCGTGCACGAGCACATTTTTGAAGCTGGCCGCGTCCGTAAGCACCGCTGGTATTGAGAGTTGCAGTTGCGGTAAATATGCTATACGCTCCTTTTTTGGATTCTAACGCAGCCCTTCTGTGAACTCTAAATACCAGTGTTATTTAAAAGGTGCGGCCAGAAAAAAGCATGCGTAGCTAACGCACCCCTTTGGCCGCAAAACTCTAAATCTAGGCGACTGTGTTCATTAATGTTAGGGTTAAATGTGCTGTTTTTTTTGGTTTTTTTTAAAGATCGAATGTAGCTAAAGACCAATAAGTACTCTTATCTATTTCACAATCTGCAAACCACAGCTTTAATTTTATATTATGAAAAAATTTATACAGATCTTTTTCCAGCTCAAAGAAATCAGTATAGGAGTAAGGAAAGAAGGATAAGCCTTTATCAAGGAGCTCTTGTACAGTCAATTCATGGCTAGAGATATTAACTACCATGTTAAGAGTCTTGTCACCCTGTGCATAGCAATTTATTTGCGGTTCTGTGTTTTGTTCTTTTTGTTGTGTGATCTCCTTATCATGTGCCACTGTGTTCTCCACCGCTTGCCGTGTATACAGATCTTTTTCCAGCTCAAAGAGGGGGCCACAAACATGGCAAGTGGCAGAGGAAACAATGGCATGATGATAAGGAGATCACACAACAAAAAGAATAAAAATTAAAAAAACGCAAGTAAACTGCTATGGGCAGGGTGACAAGACTCTTAACACAGGGGTTAATACTGTATCTCTAGCCATGAATTGACTGTACAAGAGCAAGAGCTCCTTGATGAAGGCTTATCCTTCTGTCTTTAGTCCTATACTAATTTCATGAGCTGGAAAAAGAGATGTATAATTTTTTTTGTATTATAAAATTAAAGCTGTGGTTTGCAAATTGTGACAACATGAGTAACACTATTCAAAGAGATAAGGGCACTAATTGGTCTTTAGCTATGTTAGGGCTTTTAAAAAACAAAACAAATTTAACTCTAACATTAATGAACACAGTATAAACACATACATAAAACTAGTAGAGAATGATGGGAAAAAACTTAAAAACCAGCCTAAACAGAAAGAAACAAAAATGTAGGTGATAAAAAATTTCTCAGCAGCTGAAAGGGGCAGACAAGGAAGGAGCCACTGTCATAATAGACAAGAATTATTATATAGGGGAAATAAACTCACAATTGCAAGACCAGTGTACATACAAAAGGTTAAAATTTAATGCTTTAATTTATATTTAAAAGCGAATTACATATATCCTGAAAAGAGCTTTGGATTAGGGCATTATTGATAAAAAATTTAAAGATTTTTTTATACATTAATAATCCCTGTACCCCTATATTTTATACAGTCCCAAAAACCCCCAAGGTCAGCAAGAGGCCCCCCGGGAGACCCATAGGGGTCTATTTATGTAGGTGCGGACAGACCTGATCCGCTATAACGAATCACTTCCGCCGCACATCGATAAATGCTGTCGGCATTTATCATTGCACCAGCAGTTCTGATGAACTTTTGGTGCAATACCGCCTCCTGCAGATTCGCACAGGGGGTGTCAATTAACCCGATCATATTCGATCAGGCTGATTGCTGTCCACTACCTCAGAGGTGGTGGACGAGTTAAGGAGCAGCGGTCTCAGGACCTCTGCTTCTTAACTTATGCTTCAGTCGGAACTGATATATATATATATTCCAACATTTCCATTTTTGGCACAAAATATTACAAACAGAAGTCAACAAAATGTCAGCATACAAAAAATACACCAACCATTTTCTTGAGAAAGCTAAGGCTTTGAAGCTTCCATCAGACAGGTTTTTACTATTCACTATGGATGTAAAACGCCTATACACCTGCATTAAACATGAGACAGGCATATCAAAAATGTATTGACCAATAATGTGTGCACCAAATCCCAGGGATATTTTATTGAAGAAATGCTTGGACTCATTCTATTTTGGAATCATTTCTTGTTTCAAGATAAGTGGTATGTACAAGTAACGGGAACTGCCATGGGGTCCAATGTTGCCCCATCATATGCCAATTTGTTCATGAATGAAATTGAAGAAAGGGTCATCTATGAAAATGAGAATTTCATGAAGTTTGGATCTATATGGTGGAGATATATAGATGACATTTTTGGCATATGGTGGGGCGACATTGGTACCCTCAAGGAATTTTTTAAAGAGCTAAATTCATCTGTGGAGGGCTTAGAATTGACTGTGTCATATAGTGAGAAGAGTGTCACAAAGGTATACAAAAGAGGTAATCAACTAGAATTTGATCTATATACAAAGGGTACAGACAAAAATACTCTTCTCAAATTTGATCATTTTCATCCAAGAAAATTGGTTAAATCATTACCTAAAAGCCAGCATCTCAGAGTAAAGAGGATAGTCAGCAATGAGAACAACTTTAACCTAAGACTAAAAGAAATATCTAATAAATTTATTGAAAGAGGTTACCCCAAATAACTTATTCTAGAGAAGAAAACTGAAATATTAAACAAAAATATCTGAGAGCATTCGCAAGCACTGACACATTCTGAGGGATTATAACGAAAATGTTCCACTGTTTATGATTCCCCCCTTTAATGCCCCATAAAGGGGTTAAAAACCTCTGACCATTTAGTCAAATCAGATGTAGGCCCCAGCAAGGGGAATATACAATCCCATATAGGTGGCAAGAATTCAGGTTCATACCCCTGTCTTAATTGCATGAGTTGTAGCTCAATTATAAGAGGGACATTTTTCCATCACCCACATAATGGAAAACAGTTTAAAATCAATAGATTATTTACTTTTAAAACAACTCATGTATTATACTGAATCAAGTGTCCTTATATATTTAGGGGAGACAACCCGTAAAGTCAGAGATAGGATGAGCCAACACCGCTCCAAGATATAGTGTGGGAATAAAGAGGCTCCTGTTTCAAGCCATTTTATAGAGAAATGTCACAGTGTTAGCCAGATGAGGTGGCAGATCACATATGTATACAAATACATGGTTTGGATAGGGAAAAATCACTTAAACAAAAAGAAACATGGTGGATTCACAAACTGGAGACCCTGGTCACCAAAGGTTTAAACAGGGACTATGATATGTCTGTATATTTGTAATTATCATTTTTTTATACAATTTTTTTGTAAATATTGGATGAATTATAAGTGAAAAAATAAGCAACATTAAATTGTAGTTTGGATATTTCAGTATCATTATAGATTGATATGTATATATAATTAGTTTAGTTGCAATGTAATTATGGCTATCCACCACCAAGTGGGGTATGAGATGCATGAAATTTTGAAAATCTGTTGGTGCCAAAACTAAGTGTATAAAAGTTTGAAACACAAGCCATTTAACCCATGCATGATTAACTGGTATTAACCCTGAAACATCGCTGTATTTTATCTGTCCTAATAAAGAACTGAAATTGTAAGATGCTGTGGACATTTGTGCAAGTTCTCCCACTTAAGAAGATGAGAGAAGCCTGTCATTTTCATCATAGGTATACCTCACCTATGAGAGACAAAATGTGGAAACAAATCCAGACAATCACATAGTCTGATTTGGAAAAAATGTATTTGCAAATTATGGTGGAAAATAAGTATTTGGTCAATATTAAAAGTTCATCTCAATACTTTGTTATATATCCTTTGTTGGCAATGACAGAGGTCAAACATTTTCTGTAAGTCTTCACAAGGTTGTCACACACTGTTGCTGGTATGTTGGCCCATTCCTGCATGCAGATCTCATCTAGAGCAGTGATGTTTTGGGGCTGTCGCTGGGCAACACGGACTTTCAACTCCCTCCAAAGGTTTTCTATGGGGTTGAGATCTGGAGACTGGCTAGGCCACTCCAGGACCTTGAAATGCTTCTTACGAAGTCACTCCTTCATTGTCCGGGTGGTGTGTTTGGGATCATTGTCATGCTGAAAGACCCAGCCACGTTTCATCTTCAATGCCCTTGCTGATGGAAGGAGGTTTGCACTCAAAATCTCACGATACATGGCCCCATTCATTCTTTCATGTACACGGATCAGTCGTCCTGTTTCCTTTGCAGAGAAACAGCCCCAAAGCATGATGTTGTCAGCCCCATGCTTCACAGTAGGTATGGTGTTCTTTGGTTGCAACTCAGCATTCTCTCTCCTCCAAACACGACGAGTTGTGTTTCTACTAAACAGTTCTACTTTGGTTTCATCTGACCATATGACAGTTTCCCAATCCACTTCTGGATCATCCAAATGCTCTCTAGCATACTTCAGACAGGCCCGGACATGTACTGGCTTAAGCAGGGGGACACGTCTGGCACTGCAGGATCTGAGTCCCTGGCGGCGTAGTGTGTTACTGATGGTAGCCTTTGTTACGTTGGTCCCAGCTCTCTGCAGGTCATTTACTAGGTCCCCCCGTGTGGTTCTGGGATGTTTGCTCACCGTTCTTGTGATCATTTTGACCCCACGGGGTGAGATCTTGCGTGGAGTCCCAGATCGAGGGAGATTATCAGTGGTTTTGTATGTCTTCCATTTTCTAATTATTGCTCCCACAGTTGATTTCTTCACACTAAGCTGCTTGCCTATTGAAGATTCAGTCTTCCCAGCCTGGTGCAGGTCTACAATTTTGTTTCTGGTGTCCTTCGACAGTTCTTTGGTCTTCACCATAGTGGAGTTTGGAGTGTGACTGTTTGAGGTTGTGGACAGGTGTCTTTTATACTGATAACAAGTTCAAACAGGTGCCAATAATACAGGTAATGAGTGGAGGACAGAGGAGCCTCTTAAAGAAGAAGATACAAGTCTGTGAGAGACAGAAATCTTGCTTGTTTGTAGGTGACCAAATACTTATTTTCCACCATAATAGGCAAATAAATTCTTTCCAAATCAGACAATGTGATTGTCTGGATTTGTTTCCACATTTTGTCTCTCGTAGTTGAGGTATACCTATGATGAAAATTACAGGCCTCTCTCATCTTCTTAAGTGGGAGATCTTGCACAATTGGTGGCTGACTAAATACTTTTTTGCCCCACTGTATATATATATATATATATATATATATATATATATATATATAAAAATAATAATGGGGGGTAGTATATAATATTGGAAAAAAATAAAAAAGAGGAAATTCTACACTAGCCTATTTCAGTAACTTACTATTTTTTTATACGAAAAATATTGCTGGTTTTATTTAAATAACTAATGTATGAGTTTAAATAAATACAGGTAATTGCTGCTTAATATTTTACTAATATTTAATTTATTAAAAGATCATTTAATAGAATTATTTATGCTGTAATGATGATAAAATATCTGCTAAAGCAAAAAACACTTTATAATTTCTAGTCAACATTTTAACTTTATATTTACCGTATAATATGCAGAGAACTGTGTCAAGATATATTTTTGTAATTCCTTTCTTTGAGAGTTTGCTATCACATTTATGATGCATGGGTCAAAGGCTGAAAAACGTATTTAATTTGCAGATGCTGCTATATTGTGCACAGGTTTAAAAATACAATAACATAATTTTATATATACATGATTTGTTAATATACTGGTTTTAAAAAAAATGTAAAAAGAAAAAAAAAAAACTTTTATGAAAGTTGCATTAATCTGTAGACCAATTATCCAGCCTTAACCTGCATTCTTTTGTTGATCCTCAATCAATTAAAGCCAATAATATGGATATCTTGGGCCACTTGGGACAAGGGTTTTTCTAGCAACATAATTACAGTGTAGTTCTCTAGGGAAAAACATAAACCTCAAGAAGGTATTTCTTCAATCACATCAAATTCCAACATTATAGATTTTAATGAGGGGGACTGTACTCCCCTTGGTCTACAAAGGGTTATAAGTAATTCTTATAAGAACAGATTATTCACAATTTAAGCTGGCTTTTGTACATCTTGTGAAAATATAGCAGCACCAAAGGTTTAACAGATACACCATGGTTTTGTGAAGAGAAGGAAAATACATGAATTTACTTACGTATTTGTTCTAATGTATCATGTAAAGCGCCTTCTTTTTCATGTTTTTTTTTAAAGAAATACAAGATATAAAGTAAATATATATTACATAGACACTATATAATTGTCTGGTGAAAATCACTCACAGAACATTAACATGAAAAATACATTATTGTACATATTCTTTTGTAATCTTTTTATGTATATACATAGCTTGTATAATGCGCTTGAAGCATTCACTCATTAACGATTTATGAAAGATGTTCATTTTAAGAAATCCCTGTAGAAAAGGGGTGTCCATTTTTTTATGATTGTTCACTAATGTTGTAGTAATATCACATTTACACTAAAGATAATGCTTTAAAATAATCATGAGTAAAAAAAATTGCTCTGGGCCCAGGATAAGGACAGCATTATACTGCTAAGTGGATTTTATAGTAGATGAGAATCAATTTATGGGGGTTCTTAGGCTAAGTATTCCATAGGGAGAATGGGTACAAATAAGGTTGCATTATTTTACTGTGTAAGTTCATAAGGTGGAGAGTCCCTAAATGTGGCAGGGTATATAATAATGAGGCCTATGTTGTTGTAAAGGTTATAAGGCAACAAAACAATTAATAAGCATGTGTATTAGGCATAGAGTTAAAGTTGGGTGCATTATACTAGGAATAACATTTGTTAATTCTGTTGAAAAAAGTAAGATTGCTGTGTGATTGGGAGTAATAAACGATCCATTTGCAATATTACGCTTCACAGATAATTATTTTATTTAAGGAATTCAGATAGTGCCCTAGCAGCCCATGAGTAACAAAGGCCTTCAGTGTAAAGTATAAATTCCTTGCACACTGTCTATAAGCAACCTTGAATACCCAACAGTATGATAACCGAGTTGTTGAGGGCAATTGCATTTGGCTCAAAATATTATATAATTGGAGAATTACGCCTAGATTATGAGTTTTGCGTTATTAGGGGTGAGGTACTAACTTGCACGTTATTGTCACCGCTCACTTACATACAGCGCTAGTATTACAGGTTTTTACAAACCCTGTGTTAAAAGGCATGAAGTGAGCGTAGAGCAAAATTGAGCTCCATACCGTACTCCAATACCAGTGCTGCTTAAGTCAGCGGTAAGCGGGTTGTACGTGCTCGTGCACAATTTCCCCATAGACATCAATGGGGAGAGCTAGCTGAGAAAAAGCCTAACACCTGCAAAAAAGCAGCATAAAGCTCCGTAACGCAGCCCCATTGATTCCTATGGGGAAACACATTTTATGTTTACATCTAACACCCTAACATGAACCCCGAGTCTAAACACCTCTAACCTTACACTTATTAACCCCTAATCTGCCGCCCCCGACATCGCCAACACCTGCATTATAATTATTAACCCCTAATCTGGCGCTCCGGACATCGCTGCCACATACATTATATTTATTAACCCCTAATCTGCTGCTCCCAAAATTGCCGACACCTCATTATATTTATTAACCCCAAAACTGCTGCCCCTAACATCGCTGCAGCCTACTTACATTTTTTAACCCCTAATCTGCCGCCCCCAACATTACCACCCCTAAACCTAAGTCTAACCCTAACACATCCTAACTTAAATATAATTTAAATAAATCTAAATAAAATTAATATCATTAACTAAATTATTCCTATTTAAATTAAATACTTACCTATAAAATAAACCCTACGCTATCTACTATATAACTAATAGTCACATTGTAGCTAGCTTAGGGTTTATTTTTATTTTACAGGCAAGTTTGTATTTATTTTAACTAGGTAGAATAGTTACTAAATAGTTATTAACTATTTAATAACTACCTAGATAAAATAAATACAAATTGACCTGTAGAATAAAACCTAACCTAAGTTACACTAACACCTAACACTACACTACAATTAAATAACTTACCTAAATTAAAAAGAATTAAATAAATGAAATACAATTAGCTAAATTAAAAAAAAAACTAAATTACAGAAAATAAAAAACAAATTACAAGATATTTAAACTAATTACACCTAATCTAAGAGCCCTATCAAAATAAAAAAGGCCCCCCCAAAATAAAAAAAACCCTAGCCTAAACTAAACTATCAACAGCCCTTAAAAGGGCCTTTTGCGGGGCATTGCCCCAAAGAAATCAGCTCTTTTACCTGTAAATTTTTTTACAAACAACCCCCCAACAGTAAAACCTACCACCCACACAACCAACCCCCCAAATAAAACCTTACCTAAAAAAACCTAAGCTCCACATTGCCCTGAAAAGGGCATTTGGATGGGCATTGCCCTTAAAAGGGCATTTAGCTCTATTGCTGCCCAAAGCCCTAACCTAAAAATAAAACCCACCCAATACACCCTTAAAAAATCCTAACACTAACCACCGAAGATTCATTTACCAGGAGAAGTATTCATCCAAGCGGCAAGATGTCCTCAACAAAGCCGACAGAAGTGATCTTCTAGATGGGCAGAAGTGGTCCTCCAGACGGGCAGAAGTCTTCATCCAGACGGCATTTTCTATCTTCATCCTTCCGACGTGGAGGGGCTCCATATTCAAGACATCCGGCGCAGAGCATCCTCTTCAATCAACGGCTTCTTCGGAATGAATGTACCTTTAAGTGACGTCATCCAAGATGGCATCCCTTAGATTCCGATTGGCTGATAGAATTCTATCAGCCAATCGGAATTAAGGTAGAAAAAATCCTATTGGCTGATGCAATCAGCAAATAGGATTGAACTTCAATCCTATTGGCTGATTCAATAAGCCAATAGGATTGAGCTCTCATTCTATTGGCTGATTGGAACAGAAAATAGAATGCCAGTTCAATCCTATTGGCTGATTGCATCAGTCAATAGGATTTTTTCTACCTTAATTCCGATTGGCTGATAGAATTCTATCAGCCAATTAAAATCTAAGGGACACCATCTTGGATGACGTCACTTAAAGAAACATTCATTCCGAAGAAGCCGTCGACTGAAGAGGATGTCTTGAAGATGGAGCTGCTCCGCGTCGGAAGGATGAAGATAGAAGATGCCGTCTGGATGAAGACTTCTGCCCATCTGGAGGACCACTTCTGCCCGTCTGGAGGACCACTTCTGCTGGCTTCATTGAGGACATCTTGCTGCTTGGATGAAGACTTCTCCCGGTAAGTGAATCTTCGGGGGTTAGTGTTAGGATTTTTTAAGGGTGTATTGGGTTGTTGTTGTTTTTTAGGTTAGGGCTTTGCGTAGCAATAAAGATAAATGCCCTTTTAAGGGCAATGGGGAGCAATGCTCATCCAAATGCCCTTATCAGGGCAATGAGGAGCTTAGATTTTTTTAGTTAGGGTTTTATTTGGGGGTTTGGTTGTGTGGGTGGTGGGTTTTACTGTTTTGGGTTGTTTGTATTTTATTTTACAGGTAAAAGAGTTGATTTCTTTTTATTTTTTATTTTCTGTAATTTAGTGTTTGTTTGTTTTTGTAATTTAGCTAATTGTATTTAATTTATTTAATTGTTTTTAATTTAGGTAAGTTGTTTAATTGTGGTGTAGTGTTAGGTGTTAGTGTAACTTAGGTTAGGTTTTATTTTACAGGTCAATTTGTATTTATTTTAGCTAGGTAGTAATTAAATAGTGAATAACTATTTAGTAACTATTCTACCTAGTTAAAATAAATACAAACTTAAATGTAAAATAAAAATAAACCCTAAGCTAGCTACAATATAACTATTAGTTATATTGTAGCTAGCTTAGGGTTTATTTTATAGGTAAGTATTTAGTTTTAAATAGGAATAATTTAGTTAATGATATTAATTTTATTTGTATTTATTTAAATTATATTTAAGTTAGGGGGTGTTAGAGTTAGGGTTAAGTTTAAAGGGTTAATAAATTTAGAACTGTGGCGGCGACGTTGGGGATGGCAGATTTGGGGTTAATAAGTATAATGTAGGTGGCGGCGATGTTAGGGGCGGCAGATTAGGGGTTAATAATATTTAACTAGTGTTTGCGAGGCGGGAGTGCGGCAGTTTAGGGGTTAATATGTTTATTATAGTGGCGGCGATGTCCGGAGCGGCAGATTAGGGGTTAATCATTTTATTTTAGTGTTTGCGATGCCGGAGGGCCTCGGTTTAGGGGTTAATAGGTAGTTTATGGGTGTTAGTGTACTTTTTAGCACTTTAGTTATGAGTTTTATGCTACGGCTTTGTAGTGTAAAACTCATAACTACTGACTTTAAAATGCGTTAGGAATCTTGGCGGTAGAGGCTGTACCGCTCACTTTTTGGCCTCCCAGGACAAACTCGTAATACCGGTGCTATGGAAGTCCCATAGAAAAAAGCTTTTACAAAATTTACGTAAGTAGGTTTGCGGTAAGGCCAAAAAAGTGTGCGGTACACTCGTAATAGCAGCGGGCGTAAAAAAGCAGCATTAGGACCTGTTAACGCTGCTTTTTTACCTTAACGCACAACTTGTAATCTAGCCGTTAGTCATTTATTGAAGTGAGAATGAATCTTAGCTTATCAGAATGTTTTTTATAGATTGTGAAATGCACAGCTAAGTCACCAGAGAGAGAAGAGAATAGCTGCTGTCTCATCATTTTAGCAACAAATAAATATCCTGTCACTCATATACAATTCCTGATAAAACTTTTTGTTTACTGCAGCTAATTTTCTATGCATTGGTGAGATGTATTGGATTTCTCTGAGCTTCAGTTTTGCTATAGCTATATCTTACAGATATTTTTTGTTACCATTACTGAACTTGATTTTGTCAATTATCTTCACAAGATGAGTGACATTTTATAATAGATAAACATGAAGCTTGTGGGATTATATGACAATTGTGTGCTTCTCTTTAAATATTAAGAAACCAGGCAATCAATGGTTTAGAAAGGAGCCCTGAATTTATACTGATAGTCCTGGATATACTTATATCTCATAATGTAAGAAAAGCAAAATGATACATATTTATTCAACCTTTAGGGGTCAATTTATTAAAGTCTGGTAGGCACTTCAATATGCAGTCCGTATTCAGCATTGCACAAGCAGTTCTAGTGAAGCAGGGGGGGGGGGGTCAATCAGCCCGATCGTACGGTAACAGGGTAAATTGGCCCAAGTCGGCCAATAATAAATTGACCCCTTAGTATGGAGTCATAGCTTAATCAGAGATTTTTTGTATCCATCATGAAAATGTCATACACTGCAAATTTAAAGGGATATTTTATATTTATTGAGTTATAAGCAAATACATATAAACAATTGTAACATTCTCACCATTGTGGGCATGAGTACACATACAAGAAGTACAGTTATATGTCAATGAATAAGGAATTATAAACACACATAACTATTTCCAGAGAAGATACAAAGGCCCCAATTTATCAAGGTCTTTCGGACCTGATCCGACAGTGCGATCCGGTCCGACAGACCTCGCTGAATACGGCAAGCAATACGCTTGCCGTATTCAGTATTGCACCAGCAGCTCACAAGAGCTGCTGGTGCAACGCCGCCCCCTGCAGACTCGTGGCCAATCGGCCGCCAGCAGGGGGGTGTCAATCAACCCGATTGTACTTGATCGGGTTGATTTCCGGCGATGTGACCGCTGCTTCATAACTGCTGTTTCTGGCGAGCCTGCAGGCTTGCCAGAAACACTGGGCATCAAGCTTCATTCGGAGCTTGATAAATATACCCCAAAGGGTGAAGCAAAGCTAAATGAAATTCATTTTTTAGAACTATATGAGCAAAATAATATAACACTCTTGAAAATATGTAGTGACCGCTCTTGGGTCTTTCATAGAATCATCTTATTCGCAGGAGGGAACTAGAAGTAACTAAATAAGTTTGGGTCACTCTTTTAACCATAATATTTGGGCAGTTTAAGGGAATATAAGATATATTATTTAATGATTAAGTTGCTTAATTCTAAGACCTCTCCTGGACCTGTTAAAAAGAAAATAGATATTTTCGTGTGACTTTAAGGAAACACTATACAGCCTCTGTGAGGGGAGTTGGAGAATGAATAGAGAAGGTAAAAATACAGGTTTTAGGCCAGAATAATTAAGGCTATGCAACTATGAAGAAACCAAAGAAAAATAAAAAATAAACAAAATGCTTTTAGGGGACCTATGGTGATATTGATGATTTTGTAGGTACTAGTAATGTTACTGGTCTGCAATGACTCTACATAAAGGACCAACAACATAGGGTAATCACATAAGACAGGGGGTGGACTCCAAAATATAATAGAAAGATACCTAAGTAAAAAAATAAGTTATTATAATGGTATAAACATAGTACTCTATAACCTACATCATTTAGGATGGCATACTAAGTGAGTGAATCTGCACTTGACTGTGACCCACAATCCTGGCCGCTGTCACAGAGAGAGCTACACAATGAAATCCAGGAAAAAAAAGTGGGGGTGATGAAGGAGTAGTGAACCCATTAGTGACACATTTACACTAAGGAGTAGCTCAAAGTTTGTAACAGGTGTTAGAAAATTAAGCTGTAAAATTAGCAATATATTCAAATAGTTAAATTCACAGGAAAATGTAAACTGATATAAAGAGAAACTGTCTGAAACATTAGTTTTATAAACAGTAAACATTTGTGTTTCTAAAACTAACCTACAAAATGACATAGCAAACAGGTTCAAATAAACATTCAAACACGCATTGTTTACAGGTTTAGCCCCTTCTAGCCGAGTTGTTTTTCAGTCCAAGCAGTTGTGGAAGAAGATAGGATTTAAGAGCCTTTATAGTCTCAAAAAACATGTGAAACAAAGTCCCGGGCATGTTTCTTTTTGGCCAAAGCCCCACTATTATATAGCCAATCCACATATTAGATTGGGAGGGCGTCTCTGTTAGGGAAGCCCTAAAAAAAGATGTTGGCCAAATAGGATCACATGCAGGATTCATAAATTCACTGTCTGAGGGCCAGTCTAAGAGGTTGCAGCTACAATTGATGGCTGTGTTTGCATAAACGCTCCACGATCCAAAGTCTGCAGCTTCCATTGTGTGTCTACACCTGAAAACATTGTCTCAATCTACAGGAACAATACCATGACCAAGTGATCCAGAATTGTAGAAGATGATTTACTGCACTGTGAAAACCAAAGTCTTCTCAAGGAAGTTTTCTCCCATTTAGGCTCCCCGGACAAGGTATGGGGCTGTTGTGATTCAGCAGGTTCAGCATAGCTAGTTAGAAGTTGTACTTCTAAAGATTGAGCTGTTGTTGCACATGGCACAGATTCTGCAGCAGGTCCACTCATAATGAATTTAGGAAGCGCCTTATCCAATAATATCTGCAGGACTTTTTCTAATTTTAGGCATTGAGCATCTAAGCATGGTCTTGTCTCATATCTGTAAGTGTAGATGTCATAGCTAAAAAAGAAGAACACATCAAAGAAATGTTGATTCAGGGATAAGTGATGAGCTGCCGCTTTAGGCCTAACATGTCTGATCTATAGCTCCAGATTAATATATACAGTAAATACAAGTTGAAAAAGGTTCTCACTGAGTGGGGCAAAGGTATATTTAAGGAATCCAACGTAGATGCTGTTGCAGTATTCCAATAATCGTCGTATTATCAAGATATCTTCTACAGCTCTTTGAAGTTACATACTATCAGGAACACTGAACCAATATGCCCCCAGAGCAGATAGTTTTAAACAACTTTTCAGTTTACTTCTCCTGTCAAATGCTCTTCCTTTTCTTGGTATGCTTTGCTGAAGGAGCAGCAAAAAAAAACCTACTACTGAGAACTAGCTGACCACATCAGGTAAGACAATGACAAGAGGCATATATATGCACCAACAAATCAGCAGCTAGCTTCCAGCAATGCATTGCTGCCCTTGAGCCTACCTAGGCATGCTCTTCAACAGTATATGAAGAGGACAATGCAAATTAGATAACAGAAGTTAATTGAAAATGTGTTTAAAATTGAATGCTTTATCTGAATCATGAAACTTTGATTTTGACTTTAGTGTCCCATGAACAATACAGAGCAATGATAAATACAATTAAATCTCTTGATTAAAATATCTAGTCTAAAGAAACTCTGGCTACTGAAACACTTTATAATGTTTATTACTCCTGGCATTGTCATTGCCAAGACAAATTAAAATCAAATTACTTAGAATGAAATCTTTTTGCATAATACTTCATCGAGATTTATTTCATGGTGATTTCTAATCACATCAGTCGTCCCTAGAAAACCAAAGATGTGTTGGAAAATTTCTACAAGAAGTATTTGCGCAATTCATTTTCTCCACCTTGTAAAACCATAAAAAATAATTTTTAGTGGGTGGTGGATGCACAGGAAATTTAGTTAACTCTGTTTTAAATCTTAAAGTATATTTCCTAAGTGTTAACATCTTCATTATCTTTAATCTTGTATTTTAAATATTAAAAGTAACAAGAGCGTAGCATTAAATCTTTATCAGCCCTTATTAAAGTTAGGTCAATTTTGACGAATTAGTGCCCGGTTTTTAAAAATCCTATTAAAAACAAGGGAATTTTAATTAATCAAAATTGACATTTAAAGCGTTTTCTTAAAAAATGTACCTTTTAATCCTGAGTGCCGAGGCAGCACCCTCAGCCCGTCGCAAGTCATCTTCGCGGGTCCAAAATGACAAATCCGGCTTTATCCAATCACGGTGTTCCCTCATTTCATGTTTCCCCCAGGGGTCATGTTTCCCCCCCATAGATTAGTGCGTGTAGTGCTTGTATTACAAGTTGAAATTAAAAAGTTTTTCACATGACCACTTACCCAACGTGCGCAAAAAGCCAAACTTCAAATATCATGACCGCATTAAAGGGACAGTCAACACCAGAATTTTTGTTGTTTTAAAAGATAGATAATCCCTTAATTACCAATTCCTCAGTTTTGCATAACCAACACAGTTATAATTATACACATTTTACCTCTGTAATTACCTTGTATCTAAGCCTCAGTCACTTTTCATGTGAACGTTTTCGGATCGATACGACCCATCATTAAAAGTGACTATCTTTACTAAGTCCTTTGGAGTACTCTTCTGTTACAACTTATGAGCATGTACCAAAAATTTAAAGAAAGAAAATATCATGAAAATGTAATACTGGAAGCTTACCTCCAGGCCTGTGATATGACACAAGAACAAGCCTTAATTGGCAGTGAACAAAGAAATGACAATCAAGCCACTAACATTTGTCACAGAATATAGCCCTGACAAAAGTTCATATAGGGGCATACTGGATGAACATTGGAAAATTATCTCAAGTGAGAAAGCGCTACCTCTTCAAAACACCAGAAACCCAAGGATTAGCTACTGGAGGGGGAAATCTCTAAGAGATATGCTCATGCGACCAGACATGACCCAGGCATATACCAGTGCTACGTGGCTCAAACAAGGTAAAAAAACAGGATGCTTTAAATGTCTAGGATGCACTACTTGTAGTGCATTAATTCAATGCAGTGAATTTACACACCCATGGACAAATAAGAAGTTTAAAATCAAATATTGTGTCACTTGTTCAACTACTTTCATTGTATATCTGCTACATTGTATTTGTGGCAGATTTTACGTCGGAAAAACAACTGATGATTTACACACGAGAATGGCCAATCACAGGGCTGCCATTAGAGCCGCAATTAAAAATGGAGACTCTGAACAACCAGTTGCCAGGCATTTTGCCAAACATGGGCACACAGCGAAAGACCTGAAATATGCCCAGGGGTGGAGATAGAGGAAAAGTGTTGTTACAAAAGGAGTCCAGGTGGATCCATACCTTGGACACGTTAATTCCTAAAGGACTGAACACAAATTTTGACCTACAGTGTTTTCTATAACACCACAAAGATAGACTGTTATTGATAGTAACATGTTTCTAATCTGTGTTTTTTCCCTAGGATTTGTTCTTTATGGGGTGTGTGATGATGCACTTGAGCCTATGCAATGATATGTGTATAAGTATTATCTTAATTGTGGTATTGTGCCCAGAAACAGGATTGTGTATATCTGAGTACACATAACAATAGATATATACAATATAATACAGCACTGCAGGGTTATTATTAATGTTGATGACATATTTAGTCACAATAACATCTAGACCCAGAGATAAGTATTACAAGTATTGAATATATCCTAACCTGGTGAGCTGTCATTGTATGCTATGGCCCCCTTTTTCTATGATGCAATCATTGACAGTTAGATTAAGTATGAGAAGGATCTCAAATGCGTATACATATACAATAGATTACCTTGATGATTATTTATAATAATTTGAGGCACATTGTATGATGAGATCGATAGGCTGCTCTATGTTACGTATTGTAGTGCATTACCGTTGCTTAGTTACGGTATTTTTTGTATTTGATTTTTTCAGTTGGCCTGTTGGGGCTTCCGTAGTGCCGCCCGGTGCATGCGCAGTTGCGCTTGGTAGACGCTGCCGGAAGTCCGCCACTGGCAGAGCTGGACGTTCACACATGGGGGTAAGAGAATGTATATATGGGGTATGTATTTCACTGTTTTCTATGTTTGACAAAGGGGGAAACCCTGAAACGTAACTGTTTATTAAATACCATTGAGGTGGTGATATTAAGTCCTATGAGTGCGGTCTCTCTCTTTTGCTCATATTGTACATATATGTACTGCACCTAGGCATTATCAAGGAACGTTAGTGCTTGATGACCAGAAATTTTGATATATATATATATATATATATATATATATATATATATATATATATACACACATATATATACACACATATGTGTGTGTATATACATATGTATTTATGTATTTATATGTGTGTACATATATGTCTGCAATTACACAAATACATGTAAACACACACATATATACACACCTACACATACATATTTAGACATGTATGTATCTCTATGTAAAAACCCTTTGCAGTCCTTTATTCACCTGAGACCTCATGTCTTTGAGCCCTTATAACTTTTTAATGCAATATTTTTTAAATAATCTTTATCAGACAGTGTTACAATTAGTGTAACTGTACTTTTAAAAATAATTTTGATGTGTTTTTTGCTCATTTTTAGTTGTACATAACAGTTAATCAGTGCTTTCAAGTCACGCTACTCTTACGCCCATTAAATTAAATTGCGCTCAAGCGAATGCGTTTACTTTCAACCTCTCTTTGCTTGTGCGTAAAAGTTAGAGTGCCACTCATAATCTAGTTTTTAGTCTGATTTTAGTTCATTGGGCCATTCAGTTCAGCTGAATTTTGACATTATTTGTACATTAATTAAAATTCTTATTTCCTCATGTTAATAAGGGAGGAGCTAGACAGCAGCTTAAACTTAATTGATGATAAACTATTTTCTAGTTCTACTGCTACAAGCCAGAAGTGGCACAAAAAAGAATGATTTCTTTAAAATATGTTTTTCTTATAGAGTTAAGATTTTGAGAACAAAAGAGAATTTTACATACTTATTGGCTGACACAGGAATTAATAAACTGAGAAGGACATCGATTGATATTGAATAATGTAAACTGTAGATTTGAATCTTTTTCTGCCTTCATTTATTAAAAATACAGCAAAATAAGTCATTTGTTTGCATTTGTCTGAATCTGAATGCACATTTACAAGAAGTAACATAAAGTAACATAAAACAAAAGAGCAGTAAACACCTTGTAATTACGTGATATTTCTGCTGTGGTGCTAATGAATAACATATCAGCCAAGTCTTAGGGGTCAATTTATTAAGCTTGCCAGAAACAGAAGTTATGAAGCAGCGGTCTAAACACCGCTGCTCCATAACTTGTCCGCCTGCTCTATGGCTATGGACAGAAATCAACCCGATCAAATACGATCGGGTTGATTGACACCCCCTGCTAGCGATCTGCTACATCGTATCATGTCTGCTCGCACATTAATAAACTGAACCCATAATGCGTTTGAAACAAATTAACACAATTTTTGCCTTATTTAGAGGATCCAATCTGG
This sequence comes from Bombina bombina, assembly GCF_027579735.1. Taxonomy (NCBI): domain Eukaryota; kingdom Metazoa; phylum Chordata; class Amphibia; order Anura; family Bombinatoridae; genus Bombina; species Bombina bombina. Next base: position 940,971,865 of record NC_069504.1, on the reverse strand, counting down.
GCTTTAGCCGGAAGACAACAAGGCTACCCGCAATCATAATGTTAGTATAAAGAATATGGTTTTGTGGTTGTTATCAGTTAAAGACAGTTAGGGATAGCTATGTCTTGAGGGTTCATTTGAAGTTCTGAGAATTAGACATTACTTGATTTTCAGAGCTAAATTAAATTAAAAGGCAGCAAAATACATAATGAAAATATATAGCAAAGTTGTTTCATTAAGCATAACTTCACATTTTATATACACATCCCAAGGTGTTTACTGTCCTTTTTATTGTTTTAACAATGTACAATGCAACTAAACATATTTAGGTCCAGATTACAAGTGAAGCGCAAACGTTTGCATGCAAGCGAAATCAGACTGTCACGATAGTTTGCATGCAGGTTAAATCGCAATCACGATTTACACTAGAATGATTACCGCGTCCTCAGAGCTTTGGTTAACTGTTTTGCCAAACAAAAAAGTGTCACAATATTGCACACAAAAGATATAAGGGCATCTACTTATCAAGCCGTCAACTTACTTGCATTCGACGGCACCAATACGCTCGCCTAAGATCGCCTTACATCGCTGCCGCAGACCTGAATACGTTCTCCAAAGTTACCAAAAAAGCTATCAAAATGCCGCGCACCAAGTACGGGGCGATGAGCAGCGGACTGTTGTTAACCAACAGTCATCGATCTCGCTGCTCTTTGGCTTTTCCCCAGCTTTATTGGTACCATGTCACTAAACACCCACACTATACTAAACTGTTTTATCCCTATACCGCCGCTCCCGGAGCCCACCGCAACTCTAATAAATGTATTAACCCCTAAACCGCCACTCACGAACCCCGCTGCAACTAAATAAAGTGTTTAACCCCTAAACCGGCGCTCCCGAAGCCCACCGCCACCTACATTATACTTATTAACCCCTAATCTGCCCCCCATACACCGCCGCCACCTACATTATACTTATTAACCCCTAATATGCCCCCCCCTACACCGCCACCACCTACATTATACTTATTAACCCCTAATCTGCCCCCCCTACACCACCGCCACCTACATTATACTTTATAAATGTATACTTTAATTTATTTAATGATAGGAATATTTATTTAGATTTATTTAAATTATATTTAAGTTAGGGGGTGTTAGGGTTAGGGTTAGACTTAGGTTTAAGGGTTGATAAATGTATTATAGTGGCGGCTGTGTAGGGGGGCAGATTTGGGGTTAATAAAGTTAATGTAGGTGGCGACGGTGTAGGGGGGGCAGATTAGGGGTTAATAACTTTATGTAGGTGGCGGCAGTGTCGGGGTGGCAGATTAGGGGTTAATAAGTATAATGTAGGTGGCGGCGGTGTCGGGGTGGCAGATTAGGGGTAAATAAGTATAATGTAGGGGGCGGCGGTGTAGGGGGCAGATTAGGGGTTAATAACTTTATGTAGGTGGCGGCAGTGTCGGGGTGGCAGATTAGGGGTTAATAAGTATAATGTAGGTGGCGGTGGTGTCGGGGTGGCAGATTAGGGGTTAATAAGTATAATGTAGGTGGCGGCGGTGTAGGGGAGGGCAGATTAGGGGTGTTTAGACTCGGGGTATATGTTAGGGTGTTAGGTGTAAACGTTACCATAGGAATCAATGGGATATAAGCTTTCGCTGCTTTCAGATTCCCATTGATTCCTATGGCATCCGCCGCCTCCAGGGCAGCGGATTGAAAACCAGGTATGCTGGGCCGGAATAGTGGTGAGCGTACCTGGTAGAAATGTGATAACTAAAATGTAATAGTAACTTTAGTATTTTGTAAATGAGGTAATTTTAGTTTATTTAGGGGGGGTTAGGTTGGGGGGGGTAAGGTTAGGTTAGGGGTTCAGTTTATTGCGTTGTGGGTTAATGGCGGATTAGGGGTTAATAGTTTTAATAGGTAGTTTGGGATGTTGGGGTTGGCGGATTTAGGGGTTAATAATTTAGTTATTGCTTGCAGTGTGGGTTTGATGGCAGATATAGGGGTTAATAGTTTAAATAGGCATATTGCGTTGTGGGGGTTGTCGGTCTAGGGGTTAATACATTTAATATTAGTAATGAGAGGGGGGATTGCAGATATAGGGGTTTTACATGTCGGGCTTATTTTTTGGGAGGCGTGTTAGACTTTTATGGGAGATTTGTTATTTTCTTTACGTTTCTTAGGCGCCGGCAGTCACTGGCGACTCCAGAAATTTGCATTTATGCTCATTTCTGGACATCGCTAGTTTATCAGACTTACGGGACTTTATGAACTGCCGGCGGGGTTTATGTAATACCCCGATGTGTGAGGTGAAATTATGGGCGGCGCGGGTTCCTACGCTTGCGCCGAAACCTGCGCCGTATATTTGATCGCGCCCATAATTTGACATCGTTTTACACACAGACACAGAAGCAGACAAATGTCACTGAAGCATGGGTTTGGCAATTTTAATTGCAATCATGGATTAATAAAGATGGAGTAACAGAAACAAGTTGAAGGGTGAAGGGTGAGTTTTTAGCCCACACTTGGGCTGTTATGTATTGTGTTACTCACTGTTTTATACTAACGGATGATTTTACACTTTTTACTTATGTTACTTATCTGACTCCATTACAATGTCCATTGTTTGCTGCATTTCAATAATTTTAAGCTTCCACTCCATCAGAAATATAGCTTTTTCATTTGTGATTCATTATTGCAAATATATATAAAAATGATTGCCACATATGCATCCTTTACAAGAATAAACCCGTTGAAGTAGAAGAATATGAATATTTTTCTGTTGTGCACTGTGTCATTTACAGATAGAAAAGATCAGAATTTAACAGCATGTAATGAAGACACTAGAATTCTTTTCTGGCAGGTGCCAGCAATTTTGTACAAACGTAGGCTGAGCTATGAATGGAGGAACATATCTGATCTATTGTCACAAAAGGTATGAAATGTCTAAGTGAAGATGATTGTAGGTGGAAACTGGCCAGGTAATTTACTGCAACTCAATATAGAGAAATATGTACAAACAGGAAACAAACAGGAAGAACAAGTAGCATAACCAAGTTTAATTTTAAAGAGACATTTTACTCAGTTGTTTTCTATCCTAAACATGTAGCAGCATTTAAAAATATTTTTTTGTTAAATGTGATTTAAAGCTAATACAGCAGTATACATTATGTCTTTCCTGGTAATGTTCATGGGCTAATAGATACTTCACTACCCGAACTTTCAGAGAAGAATTGCCCAAAATACTGGAAATTTTCTAGCATTTAAACAGAAAGGGAGCTTTTTCTTTTGTTTATTTACCTGTCAAAACTATATATTTTTTTTAAGCAGAAAACCCAAGGTAATGATCTAGGCCCATTTTGGTATATTTCATGCCAAATGTGATCAAATAAAAATCATTAACATTTTCACAAACTTTGGATTTCTCACTGATATTATTTACTTACCAATTGTGCAATCATGGCACAAATGGTAGTAAAAGCTTATCTGGGATCCCCTTTGTTCAGAAATAGCAGACATATATGGCTTTGCCATTGCTTTTTGATAATTGCAACTGAGCAGCACTCTTCTATTTTTCCCGGTAGTGAAGGGGTTAATTAGGTAGCTTGAAAGGTTAATTTTAGCTTTAGTGTAGAGATTACCCTCCCACCAGACACTTACCACCCTCTGATAACAACCTGATCCCTCCCAAACAGCTATTTTCCCTCCCTCACCCCCGACTGGTCACCACCATCTTAGGTACTGGCAGAAAATGTAAGGCATTTTTTCTAATAATTTTTTTTCTCTGTTTTCTTCAGTGTAGGATCCCTGCTTACCTTCCGACCTCCCTGCTCCCTTCCAAAAAGCTCTCTAACCCTCTCCTCTCTAACTAGTGCCTACCATCTTAGGTACTGGCAGCTGTCTGGATATCGTGACCGCACTAATGCATTGTCTTATACACTTTAAAAGTCTACCACTTATCAATTGCACTTTAACATTACAATGCATTAGAACTACAGAGCTAAACCCAAGGTATCTATGAATATTTTACATTCCAGTGTTCTTCACTTTTTAAAAAATAAATATATACACACACACGTACATATGCACATACATACATATGTAAAACAAATACGCACACACACACATATATATATATATATATATATATATACATACAGTATATATATATATATATATATATATATATATATATATATATATATATATATATATATATATATATATATATATATACACAGTGGGGCAAAAAATTATTTAGTCAGCCACCAATTGTGCAAGTTCTACCACTTAAGAAGATGAGAGAGGCCTGTAATTTTCATCATAGGTATACCTCATCTATGACAGACAAAATGTGGAAACAAATCCAGACAATCACATTGCCTGATTTGAAAATAATTTATTTGCATATTATGGTGGAAAATAAGTATTTGGTCACCTACAAACAAGCAAGATTTCTGGCTCTCACAGACCTGTATCTTCTTCTTTAAGAGGCTCCTCTGTCCTCCACTCATTACCTGTATCAATGGCACCTGTTTGAACTTGTTATCAGTATAAAAGACACCTGTCCATAACCTCCAACAGTCACACTCCAAACTCCACTATGGTGAAGACCAAAAAGCTGTTGAAGGACACCAGAAACAAATTTGTAGACCTGCACCAGGCTGGGAAGACTGAATCTGCAATAGTCAAGCAGCTTGGTGTGAAGAAATCAACTGTGGGAGCAATCATTAGAAAATGGAAGACATACAAGACCACTGATAATCTCCCTCGATCTGGGGCTCCACACAAGATCTCACCCTGTGGGGTCAAAATGATCACAAGAACGATGAGCAAACATCCCAGAACCACACGGGGGGACCTAGTGAATGACCTGCAGAGAGCTGGGACTAACGTAACAAAGGCTACCATCAGTAACACACTATTCCGCCAGGGACTCAGATCCTGCAGTGCCAGACGTGTCCCCCTGCTTAAGCCAGTTCATGTCCGGGCCTGTCTGAAGTATGCTAGAGAGCATTTGTATTATCCAGAAGCGGATTGGGAGAATGTCATATGGTCAGATGAAACCAAAGTAGAACTTTTTTGTAGAAACACAACTCGTCGTGTTTGGAGGAGAGAGAATGCTGAGTTGCAACCAAAGAACACCATACCTACTGTGAAGCATGGGGGTGGCAACATCATGCTTTGGGGCTGTTTCTCTGCAAAGGGAACAGGACGACTGATCCGTGTACATACGAGAATGAATGAGGCCATGTATCATGATATTTTGAGTGCAAACCTCCTTCCATCAGCAAGGGCATTGAAGATGAAACGTGGCTGGGTCTTTCAGCATGACAATGATCCCAAACTCACTGCCCGGGCAATGAAGGAGTGGCTTCGTAAGAAGCATTTCAAGGTCCTGGAGTGGCCTAGCCAGTCTCCAGATCTCAACCCCATAGAAAACCTTTGGAAGGAGTTGAAAGTCTGTGTTGCACAGTGACAGCCCCAAAACATTGCTCTAAAGGAGATCTGCATGCAGGAATGGGCCAACATACCAGCAACAGTGTTTGACAACCTTGTGAAGACTTACAGAAAACATTTGACCTCTGTCATTGCCAACAAAGGATATATAACAAGTATTGAGATGAACTTTTTATATTGACCAAATACTTATTTTCCACCATAATTTGCAAATAAATTCTTTCCAAATTAGATTGTCTGGATTTGTTTCCACATTTTGTCTCTCATAGTTGAGGTATACCTATGATGAAAATTACAGGCCTATCTCATCTTCTTTAGTGGGAGAACTTGCACAATTGGTGGCTGACTAAATACTTTTTTGCCCCACTGTATATACAGATGCAGCAAAAAACTTTAGAGGTGCACTCACAATTCCAAATTGTTTACCATCCGTGCTAACTGTCCCAAAATAATATGCAAATATACTTAAATAGAAAGTATTGAAAAGCAATGACTATCAATCAAAGAAGGACAAAGGCTGCACAGTGGTTTAAAACATTTATTACTTTAATGGGTGTAACTTGTCATTCCAGACCGTCTATCCTCCACCCATTTTCCAAAAGGCAAAAATCAACATAAAATTAAAGAATAAAAGTATAACACCTAGGCTGTGTATAATGAATGCACTTAAACATGGAGATCACCACAGTAAGCTTGTAATTTACATATATGCACAGGACTGAACTTCAAGAATCAAAGTGCACACCAAACTTGTGGCTTAAATGTTGCTATTGCCACAAGATAGATACAACTATGCTATATAGATTGTCAAATTATATAAAGCAAACTAATGCTGTAAACTTGCAGTTGCCACAATATAAATACAGCCTGTGCTATACATGTACTTAAAAAGTCGCTACACTTAATTGCTTACTTCCAAGCATATGTTAAGCTAAACTATAAGTTTTCAAAGTGTGCACCAAACTTATCACTTTAAACATATCAGATTCCACAAAAAAACAGCAAATTAAATTGACACTTCACAAGTGAAACTGTTGGAACATATATAGTCTCTGAAACCAGGCACTTAGTGTTAAAACAAGCTCTGGTATGATATTTCCAAAGGCTAAATTGCAAATTCCCCACTCAAATATAAAGAGCAGGTAGCCGTTACTTAGCCTTCCAATAATGGCTATTGCGGCTAGCAGTCACTTTACATAAGAGTAGGTCAGCAGGCCGGGTTAGTTTACCACTGATTATATCAGCTGTCCCTTTAAAATACACTGAGTTCATGTAGTGTGGATATCAAACCGGACCCATGTGCCGTATATCAAGACTTACAAGCCAAACCTTACCGTGATTATAACATGTTCTCTTCCAATAGATCCTCAGTCATTCATATGACTGAATGACTGAGGATCTACACTGACGAAACAGTGATTGTACAGGCTGTGTGAACGGTGCACAAGGAGGAACCACCAGCGAAGTCCCGTCGGCAAGTGAAGACGCCAACCTACCGCCGAACTTCAAAGGCAAACTCTGCATGTTTCAACAGGTATCGGGTGCTGGGTACGCTGTATATTGGAAGAGAACATGTTATAATCACGGTAAGGTTTGGCTTGTAAGTCTTGATATACGGCACATGGGTCCGGATTGATATCCACACTACATGAACTCAGTGTATTTTAAAGGGACAGCTGATATAATCAGTGGTAAACTAACCCAGCCTGCTGACCTACTCTTATCTAAAGTGACTGCTAGCCGCAATAGCCATTATTGGAAGGATAAGTAACAGCTACCTGCTCTCTATATTTGAGTGGAATTCACAAATATATTCACATATACATATATCAAAACATAAGTATACAATATGGCTCCTTTCTATTCAAATATCATAACTCTTAAAATATATATATCTTTTTTATAATATTTATATGAATAATTTTTATCAGCTGGTGTATATTAGAGTGTAACACTTTATTGTTTTGTATTTATGTTGTGCTTGCCGCACTTTTTTTTAACACTCAGCCTTTATTACTTTGTGCTAACTTGACAACTGAGCAATGCATTTAGTTTCAACTTGTAATACGTGTGAAACTTAGCATTGTTGCAATATTGCTTAGCGTGACTTGCACAAACAATAGCGGGTCACTTGTAATCTAGTCCTTATACAGGTATGTGAATATATACAAACATGCATATCTATGTTGGACAAACCAATTTATTGCTAAACAAACTATCCTTAAAGAAAAATATTTTCTTTTAGGTCCTATGGTTTATGAACATCTTAAGGGGCCAGTAATTAGTGATGTCCCGAACTGTTCGCCCGCGAACGGTTCCCTGTGAACATAGCTTGTTTGCGTTCGCGTTTGTGGGCGAACACATGGCGATGTTCGATCTGCCCCTATGTGTCATCATTGTGGAAACTTTGACCCTTTATGTCACAGCCACCTGACACATTAGAGCCAATCAACATCAGACACTCCCTCACAGACCCTCCCAGCTACTCGTAATCCGCCATTTTAGACTCATAACGACCTTGCTTTCTTAATGAGAGGACGTGTTGTGTTTTTGCTCCTGACATTAATAGGAAAAACATAGCTAGGCTAGTGTATTTACAGTCCAGAAGGACTCCACTCATCTCTGCTGCAAGCACAGCACCCCAAAAAGCCCTTTTTAGGGCTATATTTTGTGCCTTTTTTTTCCGTTTCTTTTTTATTAGCATTTGCCTGGCTTTCAGCTGTGTGTTTAAGGCTCACAGCATATGCTGTGACTATTGCCACCACTGATATCTCCCTAACAACATTAGTTTAAATTTAACTAACCAAAAAATTAAATAATTTTTCTAGTGTAATTTTTTTTTATTTTCTATCAAGCAAGTGTCACACAGCATATACTCTGGTTCATTGCTCTGTGCCAGCCAGCAGCCACCAGTGTTAATATCCGTTTATAACATTATTTTAAATAAAAAAAAAATATATATATATTTTGCTAGTGTAATCTAATTACATTTACTATCAGGCCTGTGTCTGTCAGGCTCACTCAGCATTAATATACCTCATTTTTTTTTCAGTCTTTTGGTTAATTGGTCTGTGCCAGGCAGCCACCCAGCACTCATATCTATTCTTCTTCACCTTAATTTTAATATAAAAAAAAAAAGTTTAAATTTGTTTGCTAGTGTAATCTAATATAATTTTCTATCCGGCCTGTGTGTTTTGCTGACATACAGAGCCTACTGTGTTTACTTGCTGCCCTCCCTAGTCTATGAGCCACGACTCATATGTGTTTAACCTTTTTTTAATTCCCCCCCCCAAAAAAATAATTTCAATCTTTTTTCTAGTGTAATCTAATAGCATTTTCTATCAGGCGTGTGTGTATCCGACTTACAGAGCCCACTGTTTTTAATAGCTGCCCTTCCAAGGCTATCAGCCACGACTCATATGTATGTGCTTAACCTTTTTCTTAAAATTTCCAAAAAAAAGTCTTTAAATCATTATGCTAGTGTAATCTAATTGTATTATATTATTTTTATTTTATACTGTTGTTAATTGCTGCCCTACGTAGCAGCCAGCCAGTGCAACCACTCATAGGGTCATATGTGCATTGCACTTCTTAACATAATTTTAATATTAAAATCTAAAATTTTAAAATATTTTGCTAGTGTAATCTAACTTAATTTTCTATCAGGCCTGTGTTTTTGTCACTTACACAGCATACTGTGTTAAATTGCTGCCCTACCTACCATCCACGACTCATATCTGCCAGCCTGTGTGCCAGGCCCAACTACCCAATTAGTGGCACCAATCACAATTCTTGTAACAGTATATAAAAAAATAAAAATCATAATTTTTTGGACTGCAAATATTCAGTCTCCTAGTGCCATTGAATTGCATTTACCTCCTGCCTGCCACTGCAAGCCTTTTGTGTCAGGCCGTCTAGCCAACTATTAACACCAATCATAATTGTTGTCACAGACAGTATAGTTACTAATTAAAATTAAAAAAATGTGATTGTTGATCTTAATCCTCAGTTTGCTCGTGCCCTAGAATTGCACTTTTCTACTGCCTTCCAAGCCTGTGTGCCAGGCCTACTTGAAAAATATTTACACCAATCATAGTTGTTGTGACAGTATTCTTAATAATTAAAAATTAAAATTGTTGGTAATAGTTGTTGTGAATCCTCAGTTTGCTGGTGCCATTGAATAGCACTTTCCTCCTGCCTTGCAGCCTGCTGTGAGCCAGGCCCACCTAGCCAATTGTTGCCAGCAATCATATTTCTTTTAACAGTATTGCAAAAATTGTCAATCATCACTGTTTTGACTGTCAGTAATCAGTCTCCTAGTGTCCTTGAATTGCATCTACCTCCTGCCTGCCAGCCTTTTGTGCCAGGCCGTCTTGCCAACTATTTACACCAATCATAATTTTTGGTCACAGTATAGTTACTAATTAAAATTAAAATATTCTTGATTGTTGATGATCTTAATCCTCAGTTTGCTCATGCCTGCAAGCCTTTTGTGTCAGGCCGTCTAGCCAACTATTAACACCAATCATAATTGTTGTCACAGACAGTATAGTTACTAATTAAAATTAAAAAAATGTGATTGTTGATCTTAATCCTCAGTTTGCTCGTGCCCTAGAATTGCACTTTTCTACTGCCTTCCAAGCCTGTGTGCCAGGCCTACTTGAAAAATATTTACACCAATCATATTTGTTATGACAGTTTTCTAATAATTAAAAATTAAAAATTTTGGTAATAGTTGTTGTGAATCCTCAGTTTGCTGGTGCCATTGAATAGCACTTTCCTGCTGCCTTGCAGCCTGCTGTGAGCCAGGCCCACCTAGCCAATTGTTGCCAGCAATCATATTTCTTTTAACAGTATTGCAAAAATTGTCAATCATCACTGTTTTGACTGTCAGTAATCAGTCTCCTAGTGTCCTTGAATTGCATCTACCTCCTGCCTGCCAGCCTTTTGTGCCAGGCCGTCTTGCCAACTATTTACACCAATCATAATTTTTGGTCACAGTATAGTTACTAATTAAAATTAAAATATTCTTGATTGTTGATGATCTTAATCCTCAGTTTGCTCATGCCCTAGAATTGCACTTTTCTACTGCCTTCCAAGCCTGTGTGCCAGGCCTACTTGAAAAAATATTTACACCAATCATATTTGTTGTGACAGTATTCTTAGTAATTAAAAATTAAAATTTTTGTTAATAGTTGTTGTGAATCCTCAGTTTGCTGGTGCCAGTGAATAGCACTTTCCTCCTGCCTTGCAGCCTGCTGTGTGCCCGGCCCACCTAGACAATTATTGCCAGCAATCATATTTCTTTTAACAGTATTGCAAAAATTGTCAATCATCACTGTTTTGACTGTCATTAATCAGTCTCCTAGTGTCCTTGAATTGCATTTACCTCCTGCCTGCCAGCCTTTTGTGCCAGGCCATCTTGCCAACTATTTACACCAATCATAATTGTTGTCTACAGTATAGTTACTAATTAAAATTAAAACATTTTTGATTGTTGATCTTAATCCTCAGTTTGCTCGTGCCATTGAATTGCACTTTTCTACTGCCTGCCAGCCTGTGTGCCAGGCCCAACTATCCAATTAGTGCCAGCAATCATATTTCTTTTAACAGTATTGCAAAATTTGTCAATCATCACTGTTTTGACTGTTAATCTGCAGTCTACTAGTGCCCATGAATTGCATTTTACTCCTGCCTGCCTGCCTGTGTGCTAGTCCCAAATAGCCAATTAGTGCCACCACTCATATTTATTGTAACAGGATTGGAATTTTTGTTAATCATAACTGTTTTGACTGTGATTCTTCAGTCTCCTAGTGCCATTGAATTGCAGTTTCCTTTCTCCCAGCATGTGTGCCAGACAGGCCCATTTGCCAACTAGTGCCAAACAATCATATTTGTTGCCACACTACTTGTAATATTTTAAAAAATGAACAATTTGTGATTTTTAAAACATCTGTCTTTTTTGTTGTTGTCAGTCTCACAGCGTATACTGTGCCCACTTTCACAGTGCCACCACTCAATTGGTGTAATAGTATTGTTAGTGTCCATTTTAAAAAAAATGACAGGCAGAGGCAGGCCACCCCTCAGGTTCCGTGGTCGTGGTGCTGTGATTCCTTTAGACCCTACAAATATGCACATTGTTCAGACGCCGGGTGCCAGGGGGGACGCAAAAAGTTCTGAGGAGGACCTAGTTGAATGGCTAACACAGGACTTCCGCTGCTAGTCCTCCTAACCTTGATGCACCATCTAAGTCCAGCTGTGCTTTGGGCAGGTCTCAAGTGACCAGTGCCACTCCCCCGCCTGTCGCCACCACCAGCACTAGCATCACAGCCGCTTCACTTGATCTGTCACAGGAGTTATTGACACATCATTTGGAAGAAATGAGTGATGCGCAACCATTATTGACAGAGGATGTAGATAATAGTGATCAGTCTCAGTCAGGCAGCATTACCGACATGGAGGTACGGTGTGATGATGATGATGATGTTGTACCCGCTGCTGCTTCCTTTCTTGATGTTTCAGATACAAGTGAAGCGGTTGATGATGATGTGTCGGTGGATGTCACGTGGGTGCCTGCTAGAAGAGAAGAAGAAGAGGGGGAAAGTTCAGATGGGGAGACAGAGAGGAGGAGGAGGAGGAGGAGATGATTTGGAAGCACGGGGAGGTCGTCTCAAGGAGCTAGTGGCACAGTCAGACAGCATGCATCGTCACCAGGGGTCAGCCAGACAGCACGCCGACTCCCATCAACGCATGCTGTTGCCACCACCAGAATGCCGTCATCACAGAGCTCAGCAGTGTGGCATTTTTTTTGTGTGTCTGCCTCTGACAACAGCGATGCCATTTGCAACCTGTGCCAAAAGAAACTGAGTCATGGGAAGTCCAACAGCCACCTAGGTACAACTGCTTTGCGGAGGCACATGGTCTCCCATCACAAATGCCGATGGGAAGAACACATGAGTAGAAGCAGCACACAAAGTGAAAGCTGCCCTCCCCCTCCTGCTCCAGCTTCTTCAGCCACGTCAACCAGTGCTGTCCTCCTTGCCCCCTCTCAACCATCCTCCACTCAGTCTCTCTTACGTAGCAGTTCCCGGTCATCTGCCCACAGTCAGGTGTCTGTCAAGGACATGTTTGAGCGTAAGAAGCCAATTTCTCAAAGTCACCCCCTTGCCCGGCATCTGACAGCTGGCTTGTCTGAACTCTTAGCCCGCCAGCTTTTACCATACAAGCTGGTGGAGTCTGATGCTTTCAAAATATTTGTATCTATTGGGACACCGCAGTGGAAGGTACCTGGAAGAAATTTCTTTTCACAAAAGGCAATCCCAAACCTGTACTCTGTTGTGAGAAAGAAAGTTATGGCATGTCTGGCACACAGCGTTGGGGCAAGGGTCCATATGACCACGGATAGCTGGTCTGCAAAGCATGGTCAGGGCAGGTATATCACCTACACTGCGCATTGGGTAAACCTGCTGACTTCTGACAAGCATGGAATGCGTGGCTCTGCAGAAGAGTTGGTGACACCGCCACGACTTGCAGGCAGGCCTTCTGCTACCTCCTCTACTCCTCCTACTCCATCCTCTTCCATAACCTCTTCCTCGGCTGAGTCCTCTTCAACTTCTGCGTCTTGCTACTCATCTATGGCACCCCCCCAGCTCCCCAGGTACTATGCTACATCCCGGGTACGGCAGTGTCACGCCATCTTGGGGTTGACTTGCCTGAAAGCGGAGAGTCACACCGCACCAGCACTCCTGACCACCCTGAACGCACAGGTGGATCAGTGGCTGACTCTGCACCAACTGGAGATTGGCAAGGTTGTTTCTGACAATGGAAGTAATTTGGTGGTGGCATTGAAATTGGGCAAGTTGACACATGTGCCGTGCATGGCACATGTGTGTAATCTAATTGTACAACGATTTGTCCATAAGTACCCAGGCTTACGGGCCGTCCTGAAGCAAGCCAGGAAGGTGTGTGGCCATTTCAGGTGTTCCTACGCGGCCATGGTGCACTTGTCCGATATCCAGCATCGAAACAACGTGCCAGTGAGGCGCTTGATTTGCGACAGCCCGACACGGTGAAATTCAACACTCCTAATGTTTGACCGCCTGCTACAACAAGAAAAAGCTGTTAATGAGTATTTGTATGACCGGGGTGCTAGGACAGCCTCTGGGGAGCTGGGGATATTTTTTCCAAATTACTGGATGCTCATGCGTAATGCCTGTAGGCTCATGCGTCCTTTTGAGGAGGTGACAAACCTTGTCAGTCGCACCGAAGGCACCATCAGCGACATCATACGAAGAGTGCTGGATCAGGCAGTAGATGAGCGTGAAGAGGAAGTGGGAGAGTTGTGGTGTCCATCACCCCCACAAACAGCCGAATCAGCATCGCTTGCTGGACCTGCGGCAATGCAGGAAGAGGATTGTGAGGAAGAGGAGTCAGTGGAGGAATGTGGCTTTGAGGAGGAGGAGGAGGAAGACCGAGCACAACAGTCATCCCAGGGTGCTCGTTGTTGTCACCTCTCTGGTACCCGTGGTGTTGTACGTGGCTGGGGGGAAGAAGATACCATCAGTGAGATCAGTGAGGAGGAGGAACGCGACATGATTAGCTCAGCATCCAACCTTGTTCAAATGGGTTCTTTCATGCTGTCGTGCCTGTTGAGGGACCCTCGTATAAAAAAAGCTGAAGGAGAACGACCTGTACTGGCTGTCCATGCTCCTCGACCCCCGGTATAAGCATAAAGTGCCTGAAATGTTACCAAATTCCCGCAAGTCGGAAAGGATGGAGCATTTACATAATAAATTAAAAACTATGCTTTACACAGCGTATAAGGGTGATGTCACAGCACCATGGGAATGTAACAGGGGAAGAGATGAAATTAATCCTCCTCCTCCTTCTCCCACGACCACGGCGGCAAGGACCGGACGCTTTCCTGACGTCTTGTTAATGGAGGACATGCGTACCTTTTTAGCTCCCATGCACCATCAGAGTCTTTCGGGATCCAGCCTTAGAGAAAGACTCAACCGACAGGTAGCAGACTACCTTGCTTTAACTGCGGATCTCGACACTCTCAGGAGCGATGGACCCCTTGACTACTGGGTGTGCAGGCTGGACTTGTGGCCTGAGCTATCCCAATTTGCAATGGAACTTCTGTCCTGCCCTGCTTCAAGTGTCCTGTCCGAAAGGACTTTTAGTGCAGCAGGAGGTTTTGTCACTGAGAAGAGAAGTTGCCTAGGTCAAAAAAGCCTTGACTATCTCACTTTTATAAAAATGAATGAGGGCTGGATCCCGAAGGGACTGACATTGGGCGATACATTTGAATAAAAAAGGCCTGATGATGAGATGAGCTGGCTTGGGCTACAACTGGTACACAGGCTTTTTTTTATAAAGCTGGAGGACTTGCTTGACTTATCCGCCAACAACTAGTGTTCAAGCCACAAGCTTTTAGGGCACTTTATAAATGTTTTACAAACATCAATTTTTCTGGCCGCTGCTACAGCAGTTGCTACAACAATACCCCAATTTTTCAGTCATTTGTACATTCCGAATTTTTCTGGCCTCTGCTGCAGCTCTGTGGGTACAAAACTCAAATAAAAAAAATAAGGCACATAACACTAGTGATTAAACTGTTACGAATTGTACAACTTAGCACACCACTCATATATGGTGGACCATTAAATTGAACGCAAAATGCCACAAATTTGAAAGAGTAGGACCGACCAAGCATCTTTATCCGTCTCTTGGTTGCTCTAAAATATCTCCGTGTTCCATCTATGCCATACCTGAACTCTATTGTGCAAAAGGGTGGCATATGTGGTGTTTCATGCTGTTGTGGCTGTTACGGGTCATGGCCCATGGTATAAAAAGGCTGAAGGAGAACGACCTGTAATGGGTGCCCCAGCAAATTTTTTGAAAAATGTTCCTGGTTCCTCTCAATTATCTCTGGGTTTCTAAAATGGATGCCATACCTGTACTCGCTTGTGCAAAAAGATGGCATAAGTGGTGGTGTTTCCTGCAGTTGTTTATGTTGAGTGTGCTGGACCCTCTTATAAAAAAGCTGAAGGAGAACGACCTGGAGTGGGAGTCCAAGCATGGTTTTTGGGGCTATTTCACTTTTCCAAACAATTATCTGTGGGTTTCTAAAATCAATGCCGTACCAGTACTCTATTGTTCAAAAGTATGCCATATGTTCTCTTTCCTGCTGGTATTTTGTTTGAGGGTCCTGGACCCTCTTATAAAAAGGCCTAAGGAAAAAGAAGTGTACTGGGTGTCCATCGAATCATTTTTTGGATTCAAATTTCCATTTTCAACAAATTATCTCTGGGTTTGTAAAATCAATGCCTTTCCTGTACTCTATTGTTCAAAAGGATGCCATACGTCCTCTTTCCTGCTGGTGTTTTTTTGAGGGTCCTGGACCCTCTTATAAAAAGGCCTAAGGAGAAAGAGGTGTACTGGGTGTCCACTCATTTTTTTTTTCTATTTAACATTTGACAAAAATAATCTCTGGGTTTGTAAAATCAATGCTGTATCTGTACTCTATTGTTCTAAAGGATGCCATACGTCCTCTTTCCTGCTGGTGTTTTTTTGAGGGTCCTGGACCCTCTTATAAAAAGGCCTAAGGAGAAAGAGGTGTACTGGGTGTCCAATCATTTTTTTTTCTATTTAACATTTGACCAAAATGATCTCTGGGTTTGTAAAATCAATGCTGTACCTGTACTCTATTGTTCAAAAGGATGCCATACGTCCTCTTTCCTGCTGGTATTTTTTTTTTTGAGGGTCCAGGATCCTCTTATAAAAAGGCCTAAGGAGAAAGAAGTGCACTGGGTGTCCATCTAATCATTTTTTTATTAAAATTTCCATTTGCAAAAAATTATCTCTGGGTTTCTAAAATCAATGCCTTTCCTGTACTCTATTGTTCAAAAGGATGCCATATGTCCTCTTTCCTGCTGGTGTTTTGTTTGAGGGTCCTGGACCCTCTTATAAAAAGGCCTAAGGAGAAAGAATTGTACTGGGTGTCCATCAAATCATTTTTTTTTATTCAAATTCCCGGTTGCAACAAATTATCTCCGGGTTTCTAAAATCAATGCCTTTCCTATAATCTTTTTTCAAAAGGATGCCATATGTCCTCTTTCCTTCTGCTGGTTTTGTTGAGTGTCCTAGAGCCTCTGCTAAAAAGGCCTAAGGATAAATAAGTGTACTGGGTGTCTATTCAATGTTTTTTTAGATTTCCCGGTTGTAACAAATTATCTCTGTGTTTCTAAAATCAATGCCTTTCCTGTAATCTAATTTACAAAAGTATGCCATATGTCCTCTTTCCTGCTGCTGGTTTTGTTGAGGGTCCTGGAGCCTCTGCTAAAAAGGCCTAAGGATAAAGAAGTGTACTGGGTGTCTAATCTATGTTTTTTTAGATTTCACGGTTGGAACAAATTATCCCCGGGTTTCTAAAATCAATGCCTTTCCTGTAATCTATTATTCACAAGGATGCCATATGTACTATTTCATGCTGTTTCTGTTGAGGCTCCGGCAGCCTCTTATTAAAAAGGCCTAAGGATAAAGAAGTGTACTGGGTGTCTAATCAATGTTTTTTTAGATTGCACAGTTGCAACTAATGATCTCTGTGTTTCTAAAATCAATGCCTTTCCAGAAATCTATTTTTCTAAAGGATGCCATATGTCCTCTTTCCTGCTGCTGGTTTTTTTGAGGGTCCTGGAGCCTCTGCTAATAAGGCCTAAGGATAAATAAGTGTACTGGGTGTCTAATCCATTTTTTTTAGATTTCCCGGTTGCAATAAATTATCTCTGGGTTTCTCAAATCAATGCCTTAAATGTAATCTATTGTTCAAAAGGATGCCATATGTTCTCTTTCCTTTTTTTTTTTCTCTGTATTTTTGTTTATTTTAGAAAATGTAATGCACTTATAGCTTCACTAAGATTATGACTTTGCACACTGCCATTTTCCATGCAGCATTTTGACACGTCGTGTTATATGACTAGCAGTTTGAAGAATTAATAACTGAAGCATGAATTCAGGAGTCAGGTGTGGTCGTAGCTAGGTAGTGGTTGTTAGCAGATTATTTTTATTGCAAATTGCAATTGCCACAGCGTGCATAAAATGTGCGTCACTAGTCCAAATCTTACCTTTTTTTTTCATTCAGGGGTGTCCGGTGCCATATTGGAAAGGCAAAAAACAGGTCTCCGTACCCGTTGATATAAGGGGTGACTAGTGCTTTTACCAGGCTCCTCTTGGATAGCCCCAGAAAGTGTGACTATGAATCCCAAAAAGAAAATTAAATTAAGGTTGAAAACTAACTCCAAAGTAACTTGTAAGACCTGGAGCTCCTCAAACACACGTCCTACCGCAACAGCTATAGGCTCCGCCCACCCAAATCTTACCTTTTTAATCCCAATTGATATTGCCACAGCTGGAACAACAGTAAATAACATGTGCGTCACCACAGTCTCCGAAGCTGTTGTCGGATGTATACAAAAACACTGATAAAGTATTCCTTTCGGGCGCAAAGAGATGGCTACCGGAACACTCCAGGAACTTCACAAGAGTCGCTGTCTTGTGTTTCTGGTGATGTTTGAGACATCTGGGTAGTGTACAGGGAGGCCCAAAATCCTCTCTATCTCTGTGCACCACAGGACAGGACATCCTTGTCATCCATAAGCACATTAAATTGCTGGCATTTTCGTTGCTTCAAGAAGTTCAGCTTTTGTGGTTATAGTACAGAATTAAATAAACTTTCCTACCATACTCAAGACAATCTTGTAGTTCAAGCTTCGGACTTGCTGTGGGAAACAGTGGCCTGTCCATACCAGGAAGATGATTTAGACAGAAGTAACGAGCTCTGCTTGCAGGTGACACATGTTTATCGACAATCATCAAAGGGGTTGAGTGCAGAATATGGCTGATGGCCCCTTATTCACATGTTTGTCCAGAGCCACAACATTTGCAAACAGCCAGAAGAAAGGTCGGTTCTCACCAGCCTTAAGTTGAGCTTCAATTACCAAATGCTGATATTAAAAAAATATACAGTGCCTTAAAAAACACATTTGCAATATGGATTCACCAGAGCAAGGTCATTGCAAGTACTTCCCATGATAACAAAATTAAAATGCCACAAATCCGCAATCTTCCCCTTCACATTATTATTGTCACACTACATTGTACTCCTATGCCCACCTCCCTGCTCTTGTTTTTGTTGAGGGTCCTGGAGCCTCTGCTAAAAAGGCCTATGGATAAATAAGTGTACTGGGTATCTAATCAATATTTTTTTCTATTTCCCGGGTCATATAAATGATCTCTGGGATTCTAAAATCAATGCCTTTCCTGTAATCTATTATTCAAAAGGATGACATATGTCCTCTTTCATGCTGTTGTTTCGGTTGAGGCTCCGGGACCCTCTTATTAAAAAGGCCTGAGGATAAATAAGTGTACTGGGTGTCTAATCAATGTTTTTTTCTATTTCCCGTTTGAAAATAATGATCTGTGGGTTTCTAAAATCAATGCCTGTCTTCTAATCTATTATTCAAAAGGATGACATATGTCCTCTTTCATGCTGTTGTTTCGGTTGAGGCTCCGGGACCCTCTTATTAAAAAGGCCTGAGGAAAAATAAGTGTACTGGGTGTCTAATCAATGTTTTTTTCTATTTCCCGGTTGCAAATAATGATCTGTGGGTTTCTAAAATCAATGCATTTCTTCTAATATATTATTCAAAAGGATGACATATGTCCTCTTTCATGCTGTTGTTTTGGTTGAGGCTCCGGGACCCTCTTATTAAAAAGGCCTGAGGAAAAATAAGTGTACTGGGTGTCTAATCAATGTTTTTTTTCTATTTCCCGGGTCATATAAATGATCTCTGGGATTCTAAAATCAATGCCTTTCCTGTAATCTATTATTCAAAAGGATGACATATCTCCTCTTTCATGCTGTTGTTTCGGTTGAGGCTCCGGGACCCTCTTATTAAAAAGGCCTGAGGAAAAATAAGTGTACTGGGTGTCTAATCAATGTTTTTTTTCTATTTCCCGGGTCATATAAATGATCTCTGGGATTCTAAAATCAATGCCTTTCCTGTAATCTATTATTCAAAAGGATGACATATCTCCTCTTTCATGCTGTTGTTTCGGTTGAGGCTCCGGGACCCTCTTATTAAAAAGGCCTGAGGAAAAATAAGTTTACTGAGTGTCTAATCAATGTTTTTTTCTATTTCCCGGGTCATATAAATAATCTCTGGGATTCTAAAAACAATGCCTTTCCTGTAATCTATTATTCAAAAGGATGACATATCTCCTCTTTCATGCTGTTGTTTCGGTTGAGGCTCCGGGACCCTCTTATTAAATAGGCCTAAGAATAAATAAGTGTACTGGGTGTCTAATCAATGTTTTTTTCTATTTCCCGGGTCATATAAATGATATCTGGGATTCTAAAATCAATGCTTTTACTGTAATCTATTATTCAAAAGGATGACATATCTCCTCTTTCATGCTGTTGTTTCGGTTGAGGCTCCGGGACCCTCTTATTAAAAAGGCCTGAGGAAAAATAAGTGTACTGAGTGTCTAATCAATGTTTTTTTCTATTTCCCGGGTCATATAAATAATCTCTGGGATTCTAAAAACAATGCCTTTCCTATAATCTATTATTCAAAAGGATGACATATCTCCTCTTCCATGCTGTTGTTTCGGTTGATGCTCCGGGACCCTCTTATTAAAAAGGCCTAAGAATAAATGAGTGTACTGGGTGTCTAATCAATGTTTTTTTCTATTTCCCGGGTCATATAAATGATCTCTGGGATTCTAAAATCAATGCCTTTCCTGTAATCTATTATTCAAAAGGATGACATATCTCCTCTTTCATGCTGTTGTTTCGGTTGAGGCTCCGGGACCCTCTTATTAAAAAGGCCTGAGGATAAATAAGTGTACTGGGTGTCTAATCAATGTTTTTTTCTATTTCACGGGTCATATAAATGATCTCTGGGATTCTAAAATCAATGCCTTTCCTGTAATCTATTATTCAAAAGGATGACATATCTCCTCTTTCATGCTGTTTTTTCGGTTGAGGCTCCGGGACCCTCTTATTAAAAAGGGCTAAGAATAAATAAGTGTACTAAGTGTCTAATCAATGTTTTTTTCTATTTCCCGGGTCATATAAATGATCTCTGGGATTCTAAAATCAATGCCTTTCCTGTAATCTATTATTCAAAAGGATGACATATCTCCTCTTTCATGATGTTGTTTCGGTTGAGGCTCCGGGACCCTCTTATTAAAAAGGCCTAAGAATAAATGAGTGTACTGGGTGTCTACTCAATGATTTTTTCTATTTCCCGGGTCATATAAATGATCTCTGTGATTCTAAAAATCAATGCCTTTCCTGTAATCTATTATTCAAAAGGTTGACATTTATCTCCTCTTTCATGCTGTTGTTTCGGTTGAGGCTCCGGGACCCTCTTATTAAAAAGGCCTGAGGATAAATAAGTGGACTGGGTGTCTAATCAATGTTTTTTTCTATTTCCCGGGTCATATAAATGATCTCTGGGATTATAAAATAAATGCCTTAACTGTAATCAATTGTTCACAAGGATGCCATATGTCCTCTTTCATGCTGTTGTTTCAGTTGAGGCTCTTATAAAAAGGCAGAAGGATAAAGAAGTGTTCTGGGTGTCCAATCAATGTTTTTTTTTTATTTCACAGTTGCCAAAAAATTATCTATGGCTTTGTAAAATCTATGGCTTACCTGTCATCTATTGTTCAAAAGGATGCCATCTGTCCTCTTTCCTGCTGTTGTTTTTGTTGGGGGTCCGGAACACTATTCTAAAAAGGCCGAAGGAGAACGACCTGTACTGTACTTGGTGTCCAATCATGTTTTTGTTTTCAATTTCACGGTTCATAATAAATATCGCCGTGTAACTAAAATCAATGCCATACCTGTACTCTGTTGTTCAGAAGGATGGCATATGTGGTGTTTCATTCTGCTGTGGTTGTTGAGGGTCGTGGCTGTGGGACAGCATATAAAACTGCTGAAGAAGAACAACCTGTACAGCCTTGCTCCTCTTTTTAGGCAGGCCAGCTCTTTGCATACATGCCCACAGACTCTGTAACGCATGCCTCTTTTAGGAAGAGGTGCAGCCATAATGCAGGGTCAGAACCTCTGCCTGCAACTGTTATACTCGATTTTGCGAAAGTAAGTAACCTTACCATGGTTCCCTGCACGCACGTATTGTTGTTATATTTTTGGTGAGAGTAATCATGATGGCCATGTAGACCACCACCACTGAGAGTCCTGAAAGTAACAGGGATGAGATGAAAGAGCTAAGAATAGTAGAACTTGAAACAACAGAGTTAGCCTTGGGTGTTAGTGCAAAACCGCTTGGCTTTTTTTGGCTTTGGGTGCGGCTATTCATGCAGGCCATATAGAGCTGCCACCATTCGGTGTCGTATCAGCTATTAAACTAATAAGAACAGTACTAGCAAAATACAGCCAATGAAGGGCCTTAGGAAGACTGAGCCAAGGTTGGATTATAATATTTGGTTAGGCTAATCATGATGTCCATGTAGACCACCACCGAGAGTCCTGGAAGTAACAGGGATAATGAGATGAAAGTGCTAAGAATAGTACTACTTGAAACAACAGAGTTACCCATGGGTGTTAATCCAAGACCGCTTGGATTTATTTTTGTATTGGGTGCGGCTAATCATGCAGGCCATATAGAGCTGCCACCATTCGGTGTTGTATCAGCTATAAAAATAATAAGAACTGTACTATCAAAATACAGCCAATAAAGGGCTAATGAAGACTGAGCAAAGGTTGGATTGTAGTATTTTGTCCGGCTAATCAAGATGGCCATGTAGACCACCCGTAACAGGGATGAAAGTGCTAAGAATAGTACTAATTGAAACAACCGAGTTAGCCATGGGTGTTAGTCTAAGACCACTCGGCTTTTTTTTGGGTTTGGGTACAGCTAATCATGAAGGCCAGATAGACCTGCCACCATTTGGTGTTGTAACAGGTATTAAACTGCAAAGAACAGTATGACTTAACACAACCTACTTACCATGGGTCCCAGAGCATATGTTTGGTTATTATATTTTGTAAGGGTAATCATGCAGGCCATATAGACCTCCACCGATAGGGTGAGTATGAGTAACAGCTATTAAAATGCGAAGGACATTACTAATTAACACAACATAGTTACCATGGGTCGCAGACCAAGAGCAGATGTCTTATTATTATATTTTGTATGGGTAATCATCCAGGCCGTATAGACCTCACCAAATAGGGAGAGTTACAGAGATTAAAGTGCTAAGAATGGTAGTACTTAAAACACAACCTAGTTAAAATAGGTACCAGACCGCATGTCTTATTATTATATTTTTTCAGGGCAATCAGGCAGGCCATATAGAACACCCCCGAAAGGGGGGGTGAACAGGGATTAAAGTGCTAAGAAAAGTACTAATTAACACAAGCTAGTTGGGTCCAAGAACGCATGTTTAATTATTAGACTTTATTAGGGTAATTATATATCTAACAAATCTATCTATTTCTCTTCTATCGATTCTATCTAACTATCAATCTATGTATATCTATCTATCCTATCAATCAATCTATCTTCTGTCAGGGATGTTTTGAGACAGCCACTTTGGGAATGTTAGTTGATTTAGGCCCATTATGGCTTAAAAGCAGACTCTGCATAAACTATGTAATTTTCCATGGGAGTTTTGCCAGGGATCCCCCTCCAGCATACGACAGTCCAGGTGTTAGTACCCTTGAAACAACTTTTCCATCACTATTGTGGCCAGAAAGAGTCCTTGTAGGTTTTAAAGTTCGCCTGCCTATTGAATTCAATGGCGGTTCGCGAACAATACCGGAAGTTCGAGTCCGCCGTTTGCGAACCGAAAATTTTAGGTTCGCGACATCACTACCAGTAATGCCCTTGAGATTTTTATATAAAATTTTAGTCATGCATGACAACTTTGCATCATACTTCTCATACTTCTCATTATTCTCATAACTTGAAATGCACACTGCTGACTTATCAAGGCTAACCTTGATACATATATTTTCCTTGAAACATTATCAATGTAATTTATACAAACATTATGACTGTGGCTTGTTTTGTCTGCATAATCATCCCTGAACTGGCTCCTCGAAATAAGGCAAAAGGTGGGTGGAGTTTGGCTATTGAAAAACAATTGCAGCACACAATGTTAACTTGCTTTAAAAATGACTAGACTTGGCAGCTGTGTTATTCTATAACATTAGTAGTTACCATATAATAAGCTGGACAATCCTAGTCATCTATTTTACTGATCACAGGTAGCAGGATACAAAAGTAATCCAGATGGCAGGATACACAGCTACTCCAATATTCATTCATCAGATGTCAACAATAAAATGGATCTTTGTGGCAGGGAGTAATTGCATTAAAATCTTTATTAAAAACTTAAGATCCATTTTGTTGTTGACATCTGATGAATGAATATTGGAGTACCGGTGTATCCTGCTATCTAGATTACCTTTGTATCCTGCTACCTGTGATCAATAAGTTGGATGGTTGGGAAGGTCCAGCTTATTATAGGGTAATTACAAATGATATAGCAGTTGATCAGTTCTCTTGAATTATTAGATCTCACAGAATATATTTTATGCAAACATTTCAAACAGAATATAATAACATTGAAAAGAAAATTATTTAATATTAAAGGAACAGTATATATCAATTATAATATAACTACATGTAATAGACACTGTTTTAAAAATCCAGTATAAAACCCTTTAAAAACTTACTTAGAAGCTCCTAGTTTAGCACGGTTGATGAGGTTAGGCTGGAACACCCAGTGAAAGGGGCTGGGAAAGCAGGAAGAACAGACACCCCCCCTCCCCTGCATATCGAATGACAGATAACACAAACAGGAGCAAGAAGGAATCTGTAGACTTAAGTCTACATCTGATACATTGGGGTTTGGTTAGGAGTCTGAAAATCATAACAATATTATTAAAAAAATAAACAAAACTATACATTATTACAAAAACACTCCCAGATGGGCTTTATAAATGGATCATCTACAAAACATTTATGCAAAGAAAAGTCTAGTCTAAATGTCCCTTTAATGTCAATAGGAAGCATATTTGTGTTACTTTTCTGATAAGCGGCCAGTATCTTCACATGACAAATGTCAAATTCTAATTTTAGTAATAGAATTTTCCTTCTAAAATGTAATTTAATTGCAGGTAATTTGAAGAGGAAACTTTTGTGTTCTGAAAAGCACTTCATATACATGTAGACATGGTAGACAATTATAAGATAGCTCCATGGGTCAGAGATTAGTTTATTGAACTCCTTGTGCACTTGCTATTTTGTGCTACATAGCAAGGGCCCAAACTTTGATTTCAAATAAATGAGGCCTCTATAGACTATCTTGTTTCACTGGAAATACATTTTTGAAAGGTGATATGTCATTTTTAATGATTCTGTTACCAACAGAACAATCAGTCTAGTCTGTAATTGGGTTTTCATCTAACAACATCTAACATGACCCATTAAATGTTGAACACTCATATTCAAACAAGTAATCCAATTAAAATGTGATATACAGTAACTTTATGGAATGAAAAAAGGGCATTTTTGTTTTCGAATTATATTTCATTACCATTTATCTCATTATTCTACAGTGTTTTGTCTCTATAATAAATGTGTAATCTTAAAAGAAAAATCAAGTGTTTGAGTAGAATAAAAATAACCCAGAGAGAAACAAAAACAACAATTATACCCTAAAAAGGGCATATAAGTGCTTACACTAACAAGGTTCATTTAAAAAATAATATGGTTTCTAATTTAATATAGCATACTTATGTTAGACACAGGTTTCGTGCTTTGGTCTCATGGAAAGCACCAAAGGCATGACCTTCTCCAGCGTTTTCCATTGCCTTTCAAATGAATGCCATATTGGCCCTTAATTGGCTACAGGAACTCTTACAGCCAATTCAGAACTGACACAATATGAACTGCAATGAACCAGAGGCAGTGGTGCCTGCAAAATGTCCTAAAAGACCAATGAGGGACTCTTGTCTAAGATAGCAATTATATTTCCTAAGACCAATGTAGGACCTTTGTCTAAGATAGCAATTATATTCTAAAAGACCAATGTAGGAGCTTTGTTTATGGTAGCAATGATATTCTATAAGAACAATGTAGGAGCTTTGTTTATGGTAGCAATGATATTCTATAAGACCAATAGTTAGTAGTTATAATAATATATGGACTTCTCTTTTATAAAATAATTGTTTATCTAGAACGTTTCTCCTGGAAGGGCTCTTAATTTTCAGACTTACTGGAAAAAGAGCAAAATAAATAATGAAAGTATATGGCATTTTTAAAATACATATAATCAAAAAATCTATTATATAATCCCAAAGTGTTAGCTGCCCCTTAAACCCACCTAAATTATTTGTAAAAAAAATAAAATAAAAATGCAGAATTACAGATAAAATTAAATGAAAAAATTATGAGGAAAAACAGATTTTTGTATACTTTGGTCAGATAAACACATGAAACAAACTTTTTTTCTGACATTTTGCTGTGATTTCTATCATGTTATTGCAGGCTTTAATGACAGTAAATGATAAGTGGCTAATCAGAAAATAAAATATGATGACTAATTTATTCAGTATTGATAAAGACTAGACAGTGTACTATCTCAATGATGATTCTCAATGATTCATTTTACCTGCTAGAATGTGTTAAGAGACAGTCTAATCAATATTAAACTTTCATGATTCGGATAGGGCATACAATTTTTTTAAAAATATTTAATAAAATTAAAAAGCAAGCTTTGACCGGCACATGAATACTGAAAATGCATTATAATCCAAAACAAAAAGAATTACATACATCACAGTAAGTATTACATGTCTCTGAAGTAACTAAAGAATACCATATAATTCTACCAATACACTGCCTAAAAAAAAAAAAAAAAAAAGCTTAAAATATCCAAGAATGGAAAATGGGAATAATTCTCAGCCTTCTTGTTGGAGCTTTTGTAACTTAGGGAGTCAAAATATCAGCTTCCTATCTCCTTCTTCTTTTTTTTTTTTAAGTGTACAGAGTAGAATCAAGTTTTGTACATATCCAACATATGAATTATTTTTCTTTTCACATAAAAGTCCATTGTATCCAATGGAACAACTTACTTTCTTTTGTACTTAGGGTAAAAGATCTCATAGGAGGTATTATCATCTCATATGCAAAGATCCTTAGAGCAATATAAATCAATACCGTAGCTGAGTATTGCAAGGATGTGTACTCCCTATGTTGCAGTTTAGAGGTGTGATGTATGATAATGATACATTACTCCCAGCAGAATCTGTGTACATGAGTATAGTACAGAAGTGAAAGAACAGAAGGCAGGGAAAGAGAGAAAGAAGAAAAGAGAAGAAAGGGGAGAAGAATGGGAGAAAAAAAACAAGGGGGAAGGGAGGGGAAATAGGGTAAGGGGTATGGGTACATCCAAGGGGGAAGGGGAAGGAACCAGTCCATAGACCTTAGTGGTTATTAAGTACCTGCAGGTACCTAAGGAGGTTTAAGGAGCCACATGCTCCAGATCATCCAGTATTTGTTCATACGCTCAGTCGCGTTATAGTAGCCCCGCTCCATAGAAGCTTAGTAGTCTATAAGTTGTGTTAACTGAGCCAAAGTAGGAGCCTCCATCTTTTTCCATGCCGTAGCAATACAGACTTTCACAGCAATCAGAATTTCAGCTATTAACTTTTGTTGAGAGTTTGGCAAATCTTGTAGACCTATATGCAGAAGAGCCAGAGCAGATGACCTGGGAAATGAAAAACCTAGTTCTGTAAGTAAGGAAAAAGTCTCACTCCACAGAGGGGCAATTTTTTCACAGGACCACCATATATGAATATCAGAGCCCTGTTGACCACATTCCCTCCAGCACTGCTGAGAAGCAGAGGGATAGATCTTAGATAGTTTAAGGGGTGTTAGGTACCATTTTAGAAGGACTTTAAAGTAGGTCTCTAAGTGTGATACACAATGTATGGCCGATTTAGTAATTGTTGTCGCATGGTCTACGTCTTCTAGGGTAATCTGGACATTCATCTCATGACCCCAGGCCTTTATCTGCCATGGTATTGTCTCACTAAAATCATTTAGAAGGATTATGTGGTGATTCATAAGAGGTCTAATAAGCTTGGTACATTGTGTCCATCTTTTTTCCCAGTTAGTGTTTTCCCTAAGATTTGTCTTGGGGAATCCCCAAGCCTGGCAATATCCCAATATTCTGTAGCTTTCAAACATAAGCCACCTGGGAGCCTCATCCACTCGGTCCACTATTTGTCTAGATGTCAGCATCCTCTTTTGGTGATAGAGGTCTCTTGTACAAGCAATGTTCCATGAGGACCAGTCCTGTACATGAATATTCGGAAGGCCTGTCAAAAGACCCTGAAGACTGTGGATAGGTGAGGGGTGTGGAGCTATTCCCTTATAGTGTTTAAGTCTATGCCAGGTCTAGCAATTGTCAAGGATTATGCTGTTCGTGATTAACAGATCAGGGAGCCTATGTTTGGGAACCCAAATTAGGTCTTTTAGATGAAGATACTTAGGAATGGCCGCAGCTTCAATAAGAAACCACACAGGTTTCTCTTCTTCATTGCTCCAACCAGCGTTACGGGTCAATCTAGTTGGTCATGATATTAGTATATATTGGGAAAAGCAATGCCGCCTCGGCATATAGGCCATTGGAGAATACGATATGCCACTTTCCGTTGTTTGTCTTTTCACACATAGTTAATGAACAAGGAGTGGAACTGAGAGAGGTAGACTTTCGGAATAGTGAAAGGTATGCACCGAAAGAGGTAGAGGATTTTGGGCAAGATGGACATTTTCAAGGTAGAGATTCGTCCCATCCATGAGATTTCCCTGAAATCCCACCTCTTTAGGAGTTTCTTGATTTCAGAGATCAGTGGCTCAAAGTTGTGCTTAATGACCTTATTGATATCTGGGTCAAGCAGTATCCCTAGATGTTTTATATGTTCCGTATGCCAGGTGAAAGAGAATCGGGTTTTGAGGTTTGTCAGGGTCACTGGGTCTATATTGATAGCCAAGGCTTCAGTCTTGAGTACATTTACTTTATAAAGACTTAGAGTCCCAAAAAATTCTAGAGTCTTAAAGACTTCTGGTATTGAAGAGCTTGGGTTATTTAACAAGACTGTTAGATCATCTGCAAAGAGAGCAATCTTCTCAAGCCTCTCACCTATTATTACTCCTTCAATTCTTTGGGAGCGTCTAATTTCTTGAGCTAGAGGTTCCATGGCTATCACAAAAATCAAGGGTGAAAGAGGGCAACCTTGGTGGGTGCCATTCACTATGGAAAAAGGTTTAGATCTAAAGCCTACTCCTCTAATATTGAATGGTGGGGGAATGTCAAATGTCTTCAAAACCTGCCAAATGTACTCCCATCGGACCCTGTTGAACGCTTTTTCAGCGTCCAGTGACAGGGCCACAACAGAAATTCCCAGTTTAGATGATTCCGAAAAGACCTGTAGCAATTTACGGGTATTGTCAGGCCCTTGCCTACCAAAGGTGAAGCCAACTTGGTCTATCTGGATTATATTGGGCAGCATATGGACAATCCTATTAGCCAATAGTTTAGAGTAAAGCTTTACATCTAAATTTATGAGCAAGATATGTCTGTAACTGGTACAGTCCAAGGGGTCTTTCCCAGGTTTAGGGATTGCAATAATTGATGCTTCCAGGAACTCTTTAGAGAAACTACCAGAATTGGCCACTTCAGTAAATAAGGAACATAAAATGGGAGCCAAGTGTCATCTGAATTCCTTATAGAAGGAGCCGGTAAAGCCATCTGGTCCAGGAGACCTGTTTGGCTTGAGCTGGGAGATGACCTTATAGATTTCCTTGCTGGGGAATGGAAGCAGAAGTGCGCTTCTTGAATCCTCCGAAAGTTAAGGGAGATCAAGGGTATCCAGAAACCCCTGAATCCTATTCATAGGGGGTGTAGCTAAATTTTCTACCTCCTCTATATTATATAGCTTATAATAGTAATCGGCGAAGGCATCACCTATCGCTTCAGGTGCTAAGATTTTGGACCCATTGACATCTATGGCCTGAATCCTGGAATGAGCAGTCCTAGCATTAAGCTTCCACGCAAGAAGCCTTATTGCCCTTATAATACATTAGTTGTTTAAATTTTGCTAAATTAGCTTTAACTTTATCTTGTTCCAGCTGGAGAATTTGCTGTCTAAGGATACCAATTTCATCTGACACGGAAACGGAAGGATTACTTCTGTTGTTTTTCTCTAAGTTTCTTAGGTTCAATACCAGTTGACCCAAAGGGCCTCCCCTGTTTTTCTTAAATCAGAAAATCCCATTTCTTAAATGGAAAATTCAGAGATACAGAATCCCCTAATAAATGCCTTTAGCGCCCCCCATAAAGTTTGGGAAGAAGTCTGCTCTGGTTTATTGAATTGAATAAATTCCTCAAGCACTTTAGTAAGGGAATCCCGAAATCCTGGCTCTTCCCATAAAGAGTTAGAAAATCTCCAGGTGTGTACACCTTTGCGGGCGATCGCCGGGAAAATATCAAAGGACACTGCATCATAATCCGACCAAGTACAAAGATGTACACAAGAATCGTGACCTCGTTAAGAAGTCTAGAATTCATAAAAAAATGGTCCAGCCTGGAATAAGATTTATGTGGGTTAGAGAAAAAAGTAAAATCCCTATCTTCAGGATTAGTGATGTCGCGAACCTAAACATTTTGGTTCGCGAACGGCGGACTCGAACTTCCGTAACTGTTCGTGAACCTGCGAACCACCATTGACTGCTAGGCAGGGAAACTTTAAAACCCACAGGGACTCTTTCTGGCCACAAAAGTTGTTTCAAGGGGACTAACACCTGGACTGTGGCATGCCGGAGGGGGATCCATGGCAAAACTCCCATGGAAAATTACATAGTTGATGCAGAGTCTGGTTTTAAGCCATAAAGGGCATAAATCACCTAACATTCCAAAATTGTTTGGAATAACGTGCTTTAAAACTTCAGGTATGATGTTGTATAGATCAGGTAGTGTAAGGGTTACGCCCGCTTCACAGTGACAGACCAAACTCCTCTTGTAACGCACCGCAAACAACCGCAAACAGTCCATTTGCACAACCACGAGATAGATAGATTTGATAGATAGATACATAGATTACATAGATCAATAGATGCAATATACATTTGATAGATACAAATTACATAGATCAATAGATGCAATATACATTTGATAGATACGAATTACATAGATCAATAGATACAATATACATTTGATAGATACAAATTACATAGATCAATAGATGCAATATACATTTGATAGATACGAATTACATAGATCAATAGATACAATATACATTTGATAGATACAAATTACATAGATCAATAGATGCAATATACATTTGATAGATATGAATTACATAGATCAATAGATGCAATATACATTTGATAGATACAAATTACATAGATCAATAGATGCAATATACATTTGATAGATACAAATTACATAGATCAATAGATGCAATATACATTTGATAGATACGAATTACATAGATCAATAGATGCAATATACATTTGATAGATACGAATTACATAGATCAATAGATGCAATATACATTTGATAGATACGAATTACATAGATCAATAGATGCAATATACATTTGATAGATACAAATTACATAGATCAATAGATGCAATATACATTTGATAGATACAAATTACATAGATCAATAGATGCAATATACATTTGATAGATACAAATTACATAGATCAATAGATGCAATATACATTTGATAGATATGAATTACATAGATCAATAGATGCAATATACATTTGATAGATACGAATTACATAGATCAATAGATACAATATACATTTGATAGATACGATTGATAGTTAGATAGTTTTGATAGATAAATAGATAGATTTGATAGATATATAATTTCCCAGACAGAGAATTACAAGACGTGCGATCTGGGACCCATGGTAAGGTTACTTCCTTTTGCATAATCGAGTACAGGTTGGGGTCCAGGATTGCCTTTTGTGCAAAGAAATTGTGGCCGGGTAACTTCCACTGCGGTGTCCCCTATCAGGGGATGTGTATATGGCATGGATTTTAGGAACCGGGAGATGGAAAAAGATGCTTGGACACCCAGTACAGGTCATTATCCTTCAGCCTTTTCATACGAGGGTCCCCGACCCTCAACAGGCACGACAGCATGAAAGACCCCATATGCCATGACTTCCTTTTGCAGAATCGAGTACAGGTATGGCATCGATTTTAGGAACCCGGAGATAATTGTTAGGAACCGGGAGATGGAAAAAGATGCTTGGTCACCCAGTACAGGTCATTCTCCTTCAGCCTTTTTATACGAGGGTCCCCGACCCTCAACAGGAACGACAGCATGAAAGACCCCATATGCCATGACTTCCTTTTGCACAATCGAGAACTGTTATGGCATAGATTTTAGGAACCCGGAGATAATTGTTAGGAACCGGAAGATGGAAAAAGATGCTTGGACACCCAGTACAGGTCGTTCTCCTTCAGCCTTTTCATAGGAGGGTCCCCGACCCTCAACAGGCACGACAGCATGAAAGACCCCATATAACATGACTTCCTTTTGCACAATCGAGTACAGGTATGGCATCGATTTTAGGAACCCGGAAATAATTGTTAGGAACCGGGAGATGGAAAAGGATGCTTGGACACCCAGTACAGGTCATTCTCCTTCAGCCTTTTTATACGAGGGTCCCCGACCCTCAACAGGAACGACAGCATGAAAGACCCCATATGCCATGACTTCCTTTTGCAGATTCGAGTACAGGTATGGCATCAATTTTAGGAACCCGGAGATAATTGTTAGGAACCGGGAGATGGAAAAAGATGCTTGGACACCCAGTACAGGTCGTTCTCCTTCAGCCTTTTACCGACCCTCAACAGGAACGACAGCATGAAAGACCCCATATGCCATGACTTCCTTTTGCACAATCGAGTACAGGTATGGCATCGATTTTAGGAACCCGGAGATAATTGTTAGGAACCGGGAGATGGAAAAAGATGCTTGGACACCCAGTACAGGTCATTCTCCTTCAGTCTTTTTATACGAGGGTCCCCGACCCTCAACAGGCACGACAGCATGAAAGACCCCATATGCCATGACTTCCTTTTGCACAATCGAGTACAGGTATGGCATCGATTTTAGGAACCCAGAGATAATTGTTAGGAACCGGGAGATGGAAAAAGATGCTTGGACACCCAGTACAGGTCGTTCTCCTTCAGCCTTTTTATACGAGGGTCCCCGACACTCAACAGGCATGACAGAATGAAAGACCCCATATGCCATGACTTCCTTTTGCAGATTCGAGTACAGGTATGGCATCAATTTTAGGAACCCGGAGATAATTGTTAGGAACCGGGAGATGGAAAAAGATGCTTGGACACCCAGTACAGGTCGTTCTCCTTCAGCCTTTTACCGACCCTCAACAGGAACGACAGCATGAAAGACCCCATATGCCATGACTTCCTTTTGCACAATCGAGTACAGGTATGGCATCGATTTTAGGAACCCGGAGATAATTGTTAGGAACCGGGAGATGGAAAAAGATGCTTGGACACCCAGTACAGGTCATTCTCCTTCAGTCTTTTTATACGAGGGTCCCCGACCCTCAACAGGCACGACAGCATGAAAGACCCCATATGCCATGACTTCCTTTTGCACAATCGAGTACAGGTATGGCATCGATTTTAGGAACCCAGAGATAATTGTTAGGAACCGGGAGATGGAAAAAGATGCTTGGACACCCAGTACAGGTCGTTCTCCTTCAGCCTTTTTATACGAGGGTCCCCGACACTCAACAGGCATGACAGCATGAAAGACCCCATATGCCATGACTTACTTTTGCAGAATCGAGTACAGGTATGGCATCAATTTTAGGAACCCAGAGATAATTGTTAGGAACCGGGAGATGGAAAAAGATGCTTGGACACCCAGTACAGGTCATTCTCCTTCAGCCTTTTTATACGAGGGTCCCCGACCCTCAACAGGCACGACAGCATGAAAGACCCCTTATGCCATGACTTCCTTTTGAACAATCGAGTACAGGTATGGCATCGATTTTAGGAACCCAGAGATAATTAATAGGAACCGGGAGATGGAAAAAGATGCTTGGACACCCAGTACAGGTCATTCTCCTTCAGCCTTTTTTTTACGAGGGTCCCCGACCCTCAACAGGCATGACAGCATGAAAAACCCCATATGCCATGACTTCCTTTGGCACAATCGAGTACAGGTATGGCATCGATTTTAGGAACCCAGAGATAATTAATAGGACCCGGGAGATGGAAAAAGATGCTTGGACACCCAGTACAGGTCATTCTCCTTCAGCCTTTTTTTTTACGAGGGTCCCCGACCCTCAACAGGCATGACAGCATGAAAAACCCCATATGCCATGACTTCCTTTTGCACAATCGAGTACAAGTATGGCATCAATTTTAGGAACCCGGAGATAATTGTTAGGAACCGAGAGATGGAAAAAGATGCTTGGACACCCAGTACAGGTCGTTCTCCTTCAGCCTTTTTATACGAGGGTCCCCGACCCTCAACAGGCATGACCGAATGAAAGACCCCCATATGCCATGACTTCCTTTTGCAGAATCGAGTATAGGTAAGGCATCGATTTTAGGAACCCAGAGATAATTTTTAGGAACCGGGAGATGGAAAAAGATGCTTGGACACCCAGTACAGGTCGTTCTCCTTCAGCCTTTTTATACGAGGGTCCCCGACCCTCAACAGGCATGACAGCATGAAAGACCCCATATGCCATAACTTCCTTTTGCACAATCGAGTACAGGTATGGCATCGATTTTAGGAACCCGGAGATAATTGTTAGGAACCAGGAGATGGAAAAAGATGCTTGGTCGGTCCTCCTACTTCAAATTCGGGGCACTGCACGTGCAATCTACTGTCCCCGACCCTCAACAGGCATGACAGCATGAAAGACCCCATATGCCATGACTTTCTTTTGCACAATCGAGTACAGGTATGGCATCAATTTTAGGAACCCTGAGATAACTGTTAGGAACCAGGAGATGGAAAAAGATGCTTGGACACCCAGTACAGGTTGTTCTCCTTCAGCCTTTTTATACAAGGGTCCCCGACCCTCAACAGGCACGACTGCATGAAAGACCCCATATGCCATGACTTCCTTTTGCACAATCGAGTACAGGTATGGCATCTTTTTAGGAACCCGGAGATAATTGTTAGGAGCCGGGAGATGGAAAAAGATGCTTGGTCGGTCCTCCTACTTCAAATTTGGGGCACTGCGCGTGCAATCTACTGTGCCACCAGATATGAGTGGTGTGTTAAGTAGTACTATTCTTAGCAGTATAATCCCTGTTATGTGCCTTTTTTTGGTTTGGGTTTTGAAGCCACAGTGCAGCACCAGAGGCCAGAAAAATTAGGCATGTACACATGCCTGAAAAATTAGGTATTGTTGCAGCCACTGCTGTAGCAGCGGCCAGAAAAATTGATATTTGTTTGACAGTTAGAAAGTGCCCTAAAACATTGCGGCTTGAACCCTAGTTGTTGGCGGATAAATCACGCAAGTCATCCGGCATTCAAAGATAAAATACAGCAGCGTGTGGACCATTTTTAGCCCAAGGCAGCTCATCTCATCAGGCCTTTTTTACTCTAATGTATCACCCAATGTCAGTCCCTTCGCAATCCATCCCTCATTCATTTTAATAAAGGTGAGATAATCAAGACTTTTTTGACCTAGGCGACTTCTCTTCTCAGTGACAATACCTCCTGCTGCACTGAAGGTCCTTTCTGACAGGACACTTGAAGCGGGGCAGGCCAGAAGTTTGATTGCAAATTGGGATAGCTCAGGCCACAGGTCAAGCCTGCACACCCAGTAGTCAAGGGGTTCATCGCTCCTCAGAGTGCGAGATCCGCAGTTAATGTGAGGTAGTCTGCTACCTGTCGGTTGAGTCGTTCTCTGAGGCTGGATCCCGAAGGGCTGTGGCAATGCATAGGAGTTAAAAAGGTCTGCATGTCCTCCATCAACAACACGTCTGTACAGCGTCCTGTCCTTGCCGGCATGGTCGTGGGAGGAGGAGTATTACTTTCATCTCTTCCCCTGTTAGATTCCCGCTGTGCTGTTACATCACCCTTATACACTGTGTAAAGCATACTTTTTAATTTATTTTTGAACTGCTCCATCCTTTCCGACTTCTGTAACATTTCAGTCACTTTATGCTTATACCAGGGGTCTAGTAGCATGGACACCCAGTACAGTTCGTTCTCCTTTAGCTTTTTTATACGAGTGTCCCTCAACAGGCGCGACAGCATGAAAGACCCCATTGGCACAAGGTTGGATGCCGAGCTACTCATGTCCCATTCCTCGTCCTCACTGATCTCACTGAAGGTATCTTCTTCCCCCCAGCCACGTACAACACCACGGGTACCAGATAGGTGAAAACAACGAGCACCCTGGGATGCCTGTTGTGCTTGGTCTTCCTCCTCCTCCTCAAAGCCACATTCCTCCTCTGACTCCTCTTCCTCACAATCCTCTTCCTGCGTTGCCGCTGGTCCAGCAAGCGATGCTGATAAGGCTGTTTCTGGTGGTGATGGAGACCACAACTTTTCCTCTTCACGCTCATCTACGGCCTGATCCAGCACTCTTCGCAGGGCATGCTCCAGGAAGAAAACAAATGGTATGATGTCGCTGATGGTGCCTTTGGTGCTACTGACTAGGTTTGTCACCTCCTCAAAAGGATGCATGAGCCTACAGGCATTGCGCATGAGCATCCAGTAACGTGGCAAAAAAATCTCCAGCTCCCCAGAGGCTGTCCTAGCACCCCGGTCATACAAATACTCGTTAACAGCTTTTTCTTGTTGGAGCAGGCGGTAGAACATCAGGAGTGTTGAATTCCAATGTGTCGGGCTGCCGCAAATCAAGCGACTCACTGGCAGGTTGTTTCGCCGCTGGACATCTGACAAGTGCGCCATGGCCGTGTAGGAACACCTGAAATGGCCACACACCTTCCTGGCCTGCTTCAGGACATCCTGTAAGCCTGGGTACAAAGCGTTGTACAATCAGATTACACACATGTGCCATGCACGGCACATGTGTCAACTTGCCCAATTTCAATGCTGCCACCAAATTACTTCCATTGTCAGAAACAACTTTGCCAATCTCCAGTTGGTGCGGAGTCAGCCACTGATCCACCTGTGCATTCAGGGCGGTCAGGAGTGCTGGTGCGGTGTGACTCTCTGCTTTCAGGCAAGTCAACCCCAAGACGGCGTTACACTGCCATATCCGGGATGTTGAATAGTACCTGGGGAGCTAGGGGGGTGCCGTTGATGTGGAGCAAGACGCAGCAGCAGAAGAGGACTCAGCCGAGGAAGAGGTTATGGAAGAGGATGGAGTTGGAGGAGTAGAGGAGGTAGCAGCAGGCCTGCCTGCAAGTCGTGGTGGTGTCACCAACTCCTCTGCAGAGCCACGCATTCCATGCTTGTCAGCCGTCAGCAGGTTTACCCAATGCGCAGTGTAGGTGATATACCTGCCCTGACCATGCTTTGCAGACCAGCTATCAGTGGTCAGATGGACCCTTGCCCCAATGCTGTGTGCCAGACATGCCATTACTTCCTTTCGCACAATCGAGTACGGGTTGGGGATTGCCTTTTGTGAAAATAAATTTCAGCCGGGTACCTTCCACTGCGGTGTCCCAATAGATACAAATTTTTTGAATGCCTCAGACTCCACCAGCTTGTATGGTAAAAGCTGGAGGGCTAAGAGTTCAGACAAGCCAGCTGTCAGACTCCGGGCAAGGGGGTGACTTTGGGACATTGGCTTCTTACGCTCAAACATGTCCTTGACAGACACCTGACTGTGGGCAGATGACCAGGAACTGCTATGGAAGAGAGACTGAGTGGCGGATGGTTGAGAGGGGGCAAGGAGTACAGCAGTGGTTGACGTGGCTGAAGATGCTGGACCAGGAGGAGGATGGCGGCTTTGATTTTGTGTGCTGCTTCTACTCATGTGTTCATCCCATCGTCGTTTGTGATGTGAGATCATGTGCCTTCGCAACGCAGCTGTACCTAGGTGGGTGTTGGACTTCCCACGACTCAGTTTCTTTTGGCACAGGTTGCAAATGGCATCGCTGTTGTCAGAGGCAGACACACAAAAAAAAATGCCACACTGCTGAGCTCTGCGATGACGGCATTCTAGTGGTGGCAACAGCATGCGTTGATTGGCGTGCTGTTTGGCTGACCCCGGGTGCCGATGCATGCTGTCTGACTGTGCCACTATCTCATTGCGACGACCTCCCCCTGCTTCCAATTCGTCTCCTCCTCCTCTCTGTCTCCCCATCTGAACTTTCCCCCTCTTCTTCTTCTCTTCTAGCAGGCACCCACGTGACATCCACGGATGCATCATCATAAACCGCTTCACTTGTATCTGACAAATCAACAAAGGAAGCAGCAGTAGGTACAACATCATCATCATAATCACACCATACGTCCATGTCTGTAATGCTGCCTGACTGAGACATATCACTGTTATCTACATCCTCTGTCAATGATGGTTGCGCATCACTCATTTCTTCCAACTGATGTGTCAATAACTCCTCTGACAGATCAAGTGAAGCGGCTGTGGTGCTAGTGTTGGTGGTGGCAGCAGGCGGGCAAGTGGCACTGGTCACTTGAGAGGTGCCCGAAGCTAAGCTGGAGGTGGATAGTGCATCAAGGTTACGAGCGGAAGCTGTAGAAGATTGGGTGTCCTGTGTTATAAAGTCAACTATTTCATCAGAATTTTTTGTGTTCATGGTACGTGGCCTAACACTGGGCATTATTCTATGGCCAAAGGGAATCACAGCACCACAACCACGACGGCACCTGCGGGGTGGCCTGCCTCTGCCTGTAATTTTTTTTTTAAGTGTAGACTTACACTACTATTAAACAAAATATGAGTGGTGCCACTGGGCAAGTGGGCACAGTGGCAGAATACGCTGTGAGTCTGACACAAAAAAGCAGACTGATTTTTCACAATCCAAAAAGTTTATTTTTTTTAAATGTACACTTACACTACTATTAAACACAATATGAGTGGTGGCACTGGGCAAGTGGGCACAGTATACGCTGAGAGCCTGACACAAAAAAGCAGACTGATGTTTCACAGTCAAAAAAGTTTTTTTTTTTAATATTTACACTACTGTTATAACAAATATGATTGGTGGCACTAGTTGGCAAGTGGGCCTGGCACACACGCTGGCAGGCAGACAACTGCAATTAGATTACAC
Organism: Bombina bombina; assembly: GCF_027579735.1. Lineage (NCBI taxonomy): Eukaryota > Metazoa > Chordata > Amphibia > Anura > Bombinatoridae > Bombina > Bombina bombina. The sequence goes on along the minus strand of NC_069504.1, from coordinate 940,933,079 downwards.
TAGCAGACTGATGTTTCACAGTCAAAAAAGTTTTTTTTTAAATATTTACACCACTGTTATAAAAATATGAGTGGTGGCACTAGTTGGCAATTGGGCCTGGCACACACGCTGGCAGGCAGGCAGGCAACTGCAATTAGATTACACTAGCAGACTGATGTAAAAGTTTTTTTTTTTTAAAAAATTACACTAATGTTACACCAGATATCAGTGGTGGCACTGAGGAAGTAGGCACAGAATATGCTGCGAGCCTGACACACAGGCTGGCAGTGGCAGGCTGACCTGGCAACTGAAATTAGATTACACTAGCAGACTGATGTAAAAGTTTTTTTTTTTTAAATTACACTAATGTTACACCAGATATGAGTGGTGATACTGAGGAAGTAGGCACAGTATATGCTGTGAGCCTGACACATAGGCTGGCAGTGGCAGGCTGGCCTGGCAACTGAAATTAGATTACACTAGCAGACTGATGTTTCACGGTCAAAAAAGTTTTTTTTTTTTTTAAATATTTACACTACTGTTACAACAAATATGAGTGGTGCCACTGACTTGGCAAGTGGGCCTGGCACACACGCTGGCAGGCAGGCAACTGCAATAAGATTACACTAGCAGACTGATGTTTCACAGCCAAAAAAGTTTTTTTAAAAAATATTTACACTACTGTTACAACAAATATGAGTGGTTCCACTAACTTGGCAAGTGGGCCTGGCACACACGCTGGCAGGCAGGCAGGCAGGCAACTGCAATTAGATTACAATAGCAGACTGATGTTTCACAGTCAAAAAAGATTTTTTATTAAATATTTACACTACTGTTACAACAAATATGAGTGGTGCCACTAACTTGGCAAGTGGGCCTGGCACACACGCTGGCAGGCAGGCAACTGCAATTAGATTACACTAGCAGACTGATGTTTCACAGTCAAAAAAGTTTTTTTTTTTAAATATTTACACTACTGTTATAACAAATATGATTGGTGGCACTAGTTGGCAAGTGGGCCTGGCACACACGCTGGCAGGAAGGCAAATGAAATTAGATTACACTAGCAGACTGATGTTTCACAGTCAAAAAAGTAATTTTTTTAAATATTTACACAACTGTTGCAACAAATATGAGTGGTGCCACTAACTTGGCAAGTGGGCCTGGCACACACGCTGGCAGGCAGGCAACTGCAATAAGATTACACTAGCAGACTGATGTTTCACAGTCAAAAAAGTTTTTTAAAAAAATATTTACACTACTGTTACAACAAATATGAGTGGTGCCATTAACTTGACAAGTGGGCCTGGCACACACACTGGCAGGCAACTGCAATTAGATTACACTAGCAGACTGATGTTTCACAGTCAAAAAAGTTTTTAAAATATTTACACTACTGTTATAACAAATATGATTGGTGGCACTTGTTGGCAAGTGGGCCTGGCACACACGCTGGCAGGCAGGCAACTGCAATTAGATTACACTAGCAGACTGATGTAAAAGTTTTTTTTTTTTAAATTTACACTAATGTTACACCAGATATGACTGGTGGCACTGAGGAAGTAGGCACAGTATATGCTGTGAGCCTGACACACAGGCTGGCTGGCAGTGGCAGGCTGGCCTGGCAACTGAAATTAGATTACACTAGCAGACTGATGTAAAAGTTTTTTTTTTTAAGTTTACACTAATGTTACACCAGATATGACTGGTGACACTGAGCAAGTAGGCACAGTATATGCTGTGAGCCTGACACACAGGCTGGCAGTGCCAGGCAGGCAACTGCTATTAGATGACAAAAAAAACAAAAACAAAAAATGACTGATGTAGCCCTAAAAAGGGCTTTTTGGGGTGCTGTCCTTACAGCAGAGATCAGATGAGTCCTTCAGGACTGTAGTGGACACTGAATACACTAGCCTAGCTATCAATTTCCCTATAAAATCATCATCATCAGCAGCAGCACTATCCCTCCTCTCACTAAGAATGCAGGATCAGAATGAATCTAAAATGGCTGCTGCCCAGGAGCTGGGAGGGTCTGGGAGGGAGTGTCTGCTGCTGATTGGCTGAAATGTGTCTGCAGACTGTGAGATACAGGGTCAAAGTTTACTCAATGATGACGAATAGGGGGCGGATCGAACATCGCATATGTTCGCCCGCCGCGGCAAACGCGAACAAGCTATGATCGCAGGGAAACGTTCTCTGGCAAACTGTTCGCAACATCACTATTCAGGATGACATGACCGCCAGACGTCATATAGATCATGTCTTGTAATCAAAGACCGAAATTTGGTTGCTGTAGACCTAGTATAGGAATCAACGGATTTACCAGACATAAGTTTCTTATCTAGTTTAGGGTCCCCAATGACATTGAAGTCGCCACCTATTAAAATGTGTCCCTGTCTTACCAATTTCACCCTATTTAGGACAGTTGTGAGAAACTTGTCAGTATATTTATAAGAATCTCAGTAGTGCTCTCCAAATAATATGTTAGCCTATGGCAGGGTTATAACATGATATATTTAATAATTTTCCTTTAAAAATAAACCCTCAATCAATATGCATCTACTAGAAACCACACAATTAATATAAATACCTGAATTATTTTTATTAGTTAATATCTATGAACACATTGGAATATATTTGTAATACCAGAATATAAAACAATATTATATACGTTTAAAAACTATTATGATATGCTATACTTCTTACAAAGCTCATAAAAGTTTACCTTTAAAACCAGCCTTATTTACAATAGCCTTTCATTCAGTTAACACAATGAGATTCTAAGATATTTAGCTGCTAACATTCAAGCAATACACTCAGTTATTTAACCATAATTTATTCTAATACAATTCTAATTTAAAAGATCAGAAATTGTAAATATTATTTATGCAAAAACCCAATTCTGAGTTATAACTATATATTTGCATAGATAACCAATTTAAAATTTAGGATTAGTTTAACAATACACAGGCTATGAAATACTAGCTTTGAAATACAATTTATTTCTTTAAGTCTGATTATATACAGCAACAATGAATGTTTGCTTTAAATGTTTTGCATACAAAAGGCAAGCTAAGAGCTATTCAAGGCTATGAAATATAGTTTAAAAACACAATTTGCTCTTTTCAATCTACCACAAACTTTTAATACTTTACCAGGATGAACACCAATCAATATCCAATATCTCTTAGCAGGTTTTAATCTCACCTCAGAAATACCAATAAGTATATTTTGCAATCAAAGAGAAAAGGTAGACTAGCTTTGCCAGAGTAATGGTACTTTTCACGCCCAACACACCAGTTACAAGTTAGCTCAGCAAAATGTGTCCTGTTTCTCTCTCTTGCTTTTACTTATATAAGTTTCCATCATAGGTGAGAATATGGGTGGCCCTTGGTGCTTGTCCCTTGTGATTGGGTATCTGGAATATCTAATCGGATAGGCCCTTACGGAGCTGAGCATGGTCAACATGGAAACGCATCTTTTAACAGTTAAGTCCCTTGACTGTTGTACTGGATTCTGGCCATTCGGGGGCAGCAGACACACCACACAGCAATACATTTAACCATTTCTAGACAGTGAATGAAAATATTTCTTTAAAATGTGTAACAAATGCCATAATTTCTGGCATTAATAACTTACAATCCGAATTCCAGACAGGATAACCTCATGTCAATTTTCTGATTATTTCTATACCAAACACCATTATATTATATTAAAATAAGTACACTGTTAATTCAATTCTCCCTATTAAACATATTGTAATTTATTTCATTAATAAATTACAATATTAATTGTAGATGGGGTAGTATCACATAATTTTCCTGATTATGTTAATATGAAACATCAAATTCTTTTTAATATTACTTTACATTAAAAGAATTATACTGCTAATTATTGGCTTAAAATCCATTACAATTTTATCAGTATCCTGGCATTTATATACAAATAACAGCCTATTTTATATTCAGTACTGCATTGTATTCCAGCATAAATATACCATATTTCACATTTCTAATAAATCCTGGATGTATGAATCCTGTCTATGCAGATCTGAAATTATATGTGTGAAAAATAAAAACAATACAGAGGTTATTATTCTGACACAGTTAAACATTTTAGACCGACTAAAATAGTCACCTACCAGCTTAGCAAACACCCATGTAATATTAGAAAATTAGACAATCTCCCAAAATTCTATATTTAATACATTCTGAGGCATACATTCAAAAATGTTTATTTCCTGTATTTCAAAGTTACATCTTAACATGTGTTTTTAGTTCACAGAGGTCACTTAACAGGTAGCTGTCAAAAGCCATAATTTCCTTAATATGCCTGTGTTCTCAGACCCCTTTCCCAGGCAGAACTCCTCTAGCAGGCAGGAAGCCCATATATGGGTATGTACCTTTGAGATTCCAGCATTCTAATCTCCATCTCATTAGACCTCAAAAGGATATTCCAGACACTTCGTCTTCATTCACTGTATGGGGTAAAGAATGCTCTGAATTTTTGCACCTCCAATTAAAGAGCAAATGTTTTAGTGTTAAAGTTTCTGGAGACATCCTGTCTGCAATTGAGTCTTGAGATGTGTATTCAAATCATGTGGGTTTTGAGTCAATTCCTGACATCAGAATTTCAATCCTATTTTAATAATAATATCTGATAAAAATATGGCTTCATATAGAAACACATTCTCTTGTATTATTTAATTTCATATATATATATATATATATATATATATATATATATATATATATATATATATATATATATATATATTAGTATATATATATATATATATATATATATATATATATATATATGTAATTTACCCTTACCCTGACATAAATCCCCCTTCCAACTTCACATAGATGTAGGACACATGTATTTGAACTGGCTTAAAGTCAGTGGTACTTGGTGAGTGTGTTGACCGTACACATCATAGACAGCCTTCTATGTAGAAAGTCTGTCATTTTTGAGCCTTCATGTTTATCAGCTAGGCATCTTTAATCTACAGTATTATTTTTAGTGTATTTGGGGATATGACACTTCATTCTCCCTCTATGACTTGTAGTTGGGACCTAGGATGGCATGCTCTCAGCTGACTGATATGGACCCATTTATCTATGAAACTTTCATTTTTGGGGATCTGTATTTTATAGGCCACTGGAGATATTTTGTCAGTGATGACAAAAGGACCTTTCCATGAGGGAAGAAATTTCTTCTCCCTAACCTGATCTCTTCCAAAGTTATAAAGATAAACTTTATCATTTATTTCATATTCCTTTTTGGACGTTTTGAGATCATAATAGGTTTTAGTGGCAGTTGCAGCTTTTTCTAAATTCCTTTGAGCAAATGCAAAGGCATATTGTAGGTGGTTTCTTAGGTTCTCCACGTATTGATGTGTATTGGCAGCGTTTATCAAGTTTTGGTCTGATGTACGGTACAGCAGATGCTGAGGTAGAACCATTCTCCTACCAGTCATCAGTTCAAAAGGTGACATCTTGGTAGCACTACTTGGAGTTGCTCTTAATGCCATTAGGACTAGAGGTAGTTTTACATTGCAGTCTTTACCCGTTTCACTCACAAACCTTTTGAGGATTTTAACAATGGACTGGTTGTAATGCTCTACACCACCACTTGAGGCAGCTCTATAAGCAATATGGAGCTATCTTTTTACCCCTAGTATTTTCCACATTTTGGTTATCACTTTGCTAGTGAAGTGGGTTCCCCGATCTGATTTGATTCTTTGGGGCAAACCAAATCTGGAAAACACGTGGTTGATGAGCAATGCTGCGCATGTTTCAGCACTATTGTTAGGTGCACTGATGCACTCTACCCATTTAGCGAACAGGCATGTCACGGTTAACATGTATTTGTTACCTCTTGATGACCTTGTCACTGGACCAATAAAATCAATTTGTATATCTGACCATGGCATTACCATCCCCCTTTTCTGCAATGGCGCTCTATGCGTTGGTGCAGTGGGTTGGAACTGTGGACAGATTAGACACCCTTGACAGTAGGTTTGAACATCTTTCAACATGTGTGACCAAAAAGCGTAATCACGCAATATTTCATATGTGAGTTTGGCACCACGATGACCAGATGTGGGAGCATCATGGGCATGTTGAAGCATTAGACCTCTGAATTTGGTGGGTACTACCTATTGCTGGATGCCAGTTTTGGAGGTTCTAATTAACAAACCATCCTGTAACTTGAATTGTGTTCTGGATTTCATTAAGATTCTAAGATCTTCTTTGCCAATACAATCATCTTTTGATATGGGATTATTTTCAGGATCTTCTATGTGTTTATAGAAGGTGCCTACAATGGGGGTCTTCTTTTTGACTAGTGATCAGGTCCTCACTAGGAGAATCCTGACTCCATTGTACCAGGTTTGGTTCACTCTGTTGTTTTGCCTGGTTTCTAGTAATGGCTTCTACCTGAATTGAACCCATTAAGTGGTCAATATTAAGGAGTTCTCCAGTAATGGCTCCTTGTTTGGCTAATGAATCCGCAAGATCATTGCCTTCCTTCTCTGGGCCTAGAACCCTGGAATGACCGTTGGTCTTTTTCCAGTGTATGGTTAAATCATTGGATACCACCAGATTATCAATCTTGCAGAACAACTTGCCATGCTTGACTGGTTTGTTATTGCTTTTCTGCATGCCATTTTTTTCCAAGTTGGCAGATATTCAACAAAACTGTCATGCACATAATTTGAGTCAGTTATGATCACAAATTCATGAATACCATGTTCAATAGCCATTCCAATGGTTTTTAGAACAGCAGTGAGTTCTGCAACTTGACTGGATCTTGGTCCAATGTTAAAACCTATAGAGATATTTGAGAATCCATTTGCCCAAGTTATACCAATGCCAGCGACTAATCTGCACTCATTATCAATAGTGGCATGGTAAGAACAACCATCAACATATACCCAAGGTAATGTTTGACAATGGTCCTCATTGTACATTTTATATGGGGAAAGCAATTGTTCCTCCAGGAAATCATCTTCTGATAATTCTTCCCCAGGATCCTTAGCAGTACAGTAGCAAATCATCTATCAGAATCTGACTCACCGATTATATACAGTGTTACACTATTTAGGTGTTTCTTTTTTCCTTTGAGGAATATTTTGATCATCGGATGACATAAAATATCACCATTATTTAGATGGACATTTTGTTTTCTTAATCACAGTAGTACCACATTTTGTTATTTTTTTATCATTTTTGAACATTTTTTTTTTTTTTTGCAATAATAGGTCTTGGTCTAGGGTTTCCTTTATCATTAATCAGTGGCTTCCCAACCTTGTGTGCTCTTTCATTATAATAGGAGGGAGTGGGGATGGGATATTTAACAGTTGTGGGAGAGTAAGAGAAATAGTATGAATCTACAATACATATTATTTGCAATGGCATACTAATTTAAATAATATAATTATTATTATTTAAAATTTTGAAATAATTACAAAACTGTTGTGTTTTAGTTCTATACTACTATTACAGTTTAAAATGTGTTTTGTTATATTTGTAATTGCATAAAACATGTATACAATGCTGTGCAAACAGCCTAAATATGTTAAACATAGTGAAAATGGGCTTTGTATAGTCAAGGCAGGTGAATTAGATAAATTCAAAACGTCATGTAAAAAACTATGTGAAAAATATTTTCTGATGGTTTGGAGTTTAATTGGCAATGCAAAGTATTGGTAGAGTGTTCTTAGAGAGAAATAAAAAAAAAACTGTAACAACCTGGTTTTCTAATGAATTACATTAGTCTAAAATTTTAAACTCATTGGAAAGATAAGGAAATCAATTGCTTGTTTTGCTAAATTGGAACTGATCCTATAAAACATTAAAAGTACAGTATACATACAAAATGAAAGATTTAACTCATATTTTGTTTAAAAACATTTTAATGGTTACCTGTAATTATAAAGAACTATATCAGTTTCTTAAAATGCTATCCTTGCATATTCAGGATATTTCACTTCATGTAAAGCAAATAATATGAATAACTAGTACTGCAGCCCATTTCTATATACATAATTTAGAGGCTTCTGCATTTTATAGTGACTGTAATGACCTCAACTTTGTTGTGAAATTATGGAATTAATGCATTTCCCCTTATTACTCTTTATGAAATAAAGATAAAGAATGGATAGGTAATATGTCTGATAATTATTAAAGTGACACTGAACCTACATTTTTTCGTTAGTTCAGATAGAGTATGCAATTTTAAGCAACTTTCTAATTTACTCCTATTATCAATTTGTTTTTATTCACTTGGTATCTTTATTTGAAAAGCAAGAATGTAAGCTTATAAAAGATATATAGATGATGTACTTATTATTTGGAGATGGACACATGAATCTTTTGAGGAACTATTTGGAAATATGAATAAAAATAATTATATTAGATTCACAAAAGAAATAAGCAAAAATAAACTCAACTTTTTAGACCTTTAAATTTATATTGAAAGGGTGAAATCAATACAAAAACATATTGCAAATAATAATTTCATACACTCAACCAGCTGTCATCACCAAGCCTGGAAAAATAACATCCCTAAAGGACAACTGATGAGGGTCAAGAAAAACTGTAGTAAAAAAGATGACAAAACCTAAAATCTAAATTTATAGAGAGAGGTTACAATGACCAATTTGTAGAGGACATAAGGCAAGAAGTCGGAAATATGGACAGAAAGTCCTTATTAACTTAAAAACTTAAAGAAAAAAACATTAATCGAACTAGTGAAATTAAGGTGTCGTTTGTTACTGATTATAATATCAATCATAAATTGACAGAAAAGATTGTGAGAAAACATTGGCACATGTTAAAACAGGACAGAATAATAGGACCTACGATCACTAGTAAGCCTCATTTTGTATATAGAAAGGCGAACAATTTAAAAAATATACTAGCACCTACTGTTATAAAAAACAAAGAAGAATTGATAAAGAATTAATAAGAATGGAAATTAAAGGTTTCCCTGTCTAATATGCAAATCCTGTAGACACTCTAAAAAAAGTAAGTCAATTATCTCAAATGTGAACAATAAAGAATTTAAAATTCATGACTGTATTAGATGCACAGACAGGAATATTGTATATGTCATTCAATGCAAATGTGGGATGCAATATGTGGGCGAATCAGAAAGACCCTTACGGGAAAGAATTCGTGAACACATTCTGTCAATTGAGAATATGGACCAAGATAGGAACAAAGACTTACCTGTCCCAAAACATTTAAAAAATTGTAATAGAGGTAATTTAAAGTTTTTTTTCTTAACTATATGGGTGTTGCCAAATTGCCGAAACAGAAAAGAGGTTGGGATATCCATAAAAAAATTATTACAGTTAGAAAGCAAGTGGATCTATAATTTAGATACATTGCATCCACAAGGTCTAAATTTGGAAACAGAATTAGGGCTCTTTTATTTGAAATAAAATGCCTAACTTATCGGCTAGATTACGAGTTTTGCGGTATGAGTGAAAAAGCAGCGTTATGGCTCTTTTTCACTACTACTGGTATTACGAGTTTTGCAGGTATAGATGCACCGCACACTTTTTTGGCCGTAACGCAACGTAACTACTGCAACTTTTAAAAAGTCCTTTTTCAATGGGACTTCCACAGCGCCAGTATTACGAGTTTGCCTGTCCAGCCAAAAAGCAACGTATACCGTCAAGATCCATACTGCAAACTAAGTCAGTAGTTATGGGTTTTATGCTACAACGCTGTAACATAAAACTCATAACTAAAGGGCTAAAAAGTATACTAGCACCCATAAACTACATATTAACCCTACACCAAGGCCCTCCCGCATCATAAACACTATAATAAAATTATTAACCCCTAATCTGCCGCTCCGGACATAACTGCCACTATAAGAAACATATTAACCCCTAAACCGCCCCACTCCCGCATCGTAAACACTAGTTATATATTATTAACCCCTAATCTGCTGCCCCCAATGTCGTTGCCACCTACATACACTTATTAACCCCTAATCTGCTGTCCCTAACATCGCCACAACCAACATTTCTGCTATTAACCCCTAATCTGCTGCCCCCAAAATCTCTGCCACTATACTAAACTTATTAACCCTAAACCTAACCCTAAACCTAACCCTAACACCCCTAACTTTAAAATAATTAAAATAAATCTAAATAAAAATGACTATCATTAACTAAATAATACCTATTTAAAACTAAATACTTACCTGTAAAATAAACCCTAAGCTAGCTACAATATAACAAATAGTTATATTGTATCTAGCTTCGGTTTTATTTTTATTTCACAGGAAAGTTTGTATTTATTTTAACTAGGTAGACTAGTTAGTAAATAGTTATTAGCTATTTACTAATTACTTAGTTAAAATAAATACAAATTTACCTGTAAAATAAAACTTAACCTGTCTTACACTAACACCTTACATTACACTACAATTAAATAAATTACATTAATTCAATGAAGCGGCAGAAGTCTTCATCCAAGCGGGCAGAAGTCCTCAACAAAGCCAGGAGAAGTCTTCATCCAAGCAGTCTGAAGTCTTCATCCAGATGGCATCATCTATCTTCATCCATCCATCCGGCGCGGAGCGTCTCCATCTTCAAGACATCCGGCACAGAGCATCCTCTTCTTTCCACGGCTAACGAAGAATGAAGGTTCCTTTAAGCCTATCAGCCAATCAGAATTAAAGGTAAAAAAATCCTATTGGCTGATGCAATCAGCCAATAGGATTGAGCTCGCATTCTGTTGGCTGTTACAATCAATTCTATCAGTCAGATTAGGGGTTAATAAGTGTAGGTAGGTAGCAACGACATTGGGGATAGCAGATTAGGGGTTAATAAGTGTAGGTGGGTGGTGGCGACATTGGGGACGGCAGATTAGGGGTTAATAAGTATAATGTAGGTGGCGGCAATGTTGGGGGTGGCAGATTAGGGGTTAATAACTGTAATGTAGGTAGCGGCGATGTCGGGGGTGGCAGATTAGAGGTTAATAAGTAATGTAGGTGTTGGCGATGTCGGGGGTGGCAGATTAGGGATTAATAAGTGAAATGTAGGTGTCGGCAATGTCAGGGGCAGCAGATAAGAGGTGTTTAGACTCGGGGTTTATGTTAGGTTGTTAGGTGTAAACACATAACTTTTCTTTCCCTATAGGAATCAATGGGGCTGCGTTACGGAGCTTTACACTCCTTTATTGCAGGTGTTAGGCTTTTTTTTAGCCGGCTCTCCCCATTGATGTCTATGGGGAAATCGTGCACAAGCACGTAAAACCAGCTCAAAGCAGCGCTGGTATTGGAGTGCAGTATGGAACTCAATTTTGCTCAATGCTCAAATATTGCCTGCTAATGCCGGGTTTTTGCAAACCTGCAATAGCAGCGCTATAGGGAGGTGAGCGGAGGAAATAACTTGCAAGCTAGTACCGAGCCACTCTTACCACAAACCTCGTAATCTAGCCGATAGTTTTAACATCCAAAATTAATTTTTATAGTATAAATGTGCTTTTTTAAGGCTTCATATATATGTTTTTAAGGCTTTATATGTAACGCTCATGGGATTCTCCTCTATCAGACCAAACTCGGCCAGTAGTCTTGTTATCCCGGCATCGAGCCGGAATGATAGGGAATATCCCAGAGAAAGTTAGTGAGATGAGGAAGGCGGCACTCACCACAGGCAGAACAGTCCCCTGTGGCAACAGCAGTGCAGTCCAAGGATGAACCACTAAATTGGTCAGGCAGGCAGGGTCTGGCAACAGTAAAGCAGTCCAAGGATAAACCACTATAATGACAAGGCAGGCAGGGTTTGGCAACAGTAAAGCAGTCCAAGGTCACACCACTAGAATGGTCAGGCAGGCAGGGTTTGGCAACAGCAAAACAGTCCAGCAGATAAGAGTTAAGGCAGGTAGGGTAGCCAGGCAGGCAGGTTCAGCAACAGTAATCAATCCAACAAATTAAGGGTTAAGGCAGGTAGCGTAGTCAGACAGGCAGGTTCAGCAACAGTAATCAATCCAACAAATTAAGGGTTAAGGCAGGTAGCGTAGTCAGACAGGCAGGTTCAGCAACAGTAATCAATAATGGGCAGTTAGAAAGAATGATCTGTCACACCCAGGAGCAAACAAAGTATCACCTATACTTGGGCAGTGAGAGATCGTTAGAGAAACATTTAAATAGGCACAGGATTTGCGCCACTGAGCTCCGTCCGGCATCAGGAGCGTGCATTGATGACGTCAGCACCGCACGCATCCTGAGCCGACACTGCCCCTGGCAACAACCAGGGAAGGAGACGCTGCGCCCCTAGCAACAGCTAGAGCGGCGCGGCGTGACATATATATAATTTTTTAGCACAAAGCATTTTTGGTCCTTTATGAGCATTTTTAAAAAAAAACTTACGGCTAGATTACGAGTTTTGCGTTATAGTGAAAAAGCAGCGCTCTCAGGTTATAACGCTGCTTTTTCACTACCGCTGGTATTACAAGTCTTGCAGGTTTAGGGGCACCGCACACTTTGTTGGCCTTACCGCAAATCAACTTACGCAAATTGCATAAAGTCTTTTTCAATGGGACTTCCATAGAGCCGATATTAAAAGCTTTTCCTGGGAGGCCAAAAAGTGAGCGGTACAGCCTATCCCGTCAAGATTCATAACCCATTCTAAAGTCAGTAGTTATGAGTTTTACATTACAAAGCTGTAGCACAAAACTCATAACTAAAGTGTTAAAAAGTACACTAACACCCATAAACTACCTATTAACCCCTTAACCGAGGCCCTCCTGCATCACAAACACTAAAATAAAATTATTAACCCCTAATCTGCCGCTCCGGACATCGTCGCCACTAGAATAAACATATTAACCTCTAAACTGCTGCACTCCCGCCTTGCAAATACTAGTTAAATATTATTAACCCCTAATCTGCTGCCCCTAACATCGCTGTTACCTACCTACATTTATTAATCCCTAATCTGCCGCACCCAACGTTGCAACCACTATACTAAATTTGTTAACCCCTCAATCTAAGTCTAACCCTAGCTCTAACACCCCCTAACTTAAATATAATTAAATTAAATCTAAATCAAACCTACTATTAATAACTAAATAATACCTATTGAAAAATAAGTACTTACCTATAAAATAAACCCTAAGCTAGCTACAATATAACTAATAGTTACATTGTAGCTAGCTTAGGGTTTATTTTTATTTTAGAGGCAAGTTTGTATTTATTTTAACTAGGTAGAATAGTTACTATTGGCTGATCCAATCAGCCAATAGGATTGAGCGCTCAATCCTATTGGCTGATTGGATCAGCCAATAAGATTGAATTTCAATCCTATTGGCTGATTGCATCAGCTAATAGGATTTTTTCAACCTTAATTCCGATTGGCTGATAGAATTCTAACAGCCAATTTGAATCTAAGGGACGCCATCTTGGATGACATCACTTAAAGGAACCTTCATTCGTCGGGTAGTCGTCGGAAGAAGAGTATGCAGATGTCTTGAAGATGGACCCGCTCTGCGACGGATGGATGAAGATAGAAGATGCCGTCTGGATGAAGACTTCTCCAGATTTCGTTTAGGACTTCTTGCCACTTTGCAGAGGACTTCTCCCGGCTTCGTTGAGGATGGATGTCGGCTCTTCAAAACTGTAATGGATCTTCAGAGGTTAGTGTTAGGTTTTTTTAAGGGTTTATTGGGTGGGTTTTATTTTTAGGTTAGGGCTTTGGGCTGCAATAGAGCTAAATGCCCTTTTAAAGGCAATGCCCATCCAAATGCTCTTTTCAGGGAAATAGGGAGCTTAGGTTTTTTAGTTAGGGTTTTATTTGGGGGGTTGGTTGTGTGGGTGGTGGGTTTTACTGTTGGGGGGTTGTTTGTATTTTTTTTTACAGGTTAAAGAGCTGATTTCTTTGGGGCAATGCCCCGCAAAAGGCCCTTTTAAGGGCTATTGGTAGTTTAGTTTAGGCAAGGGTTTTTTTTTATTTTGGGGGGGCTTTTTTATTTTCATAGGGCTATTAGATCAGTTGTAATTAGTTTAAATATCTTGTCATTTGTTTTTTATTTTGTGTAATTTAGTTTTTTTGGTAATTTAGGTAATTGTATTTAATTTAGGTAATTGTATTTAATTTAGGGTTTATTTTTATTTTACAGGCAAGTTTGTATTTATTTTAACTAGGTAGAATAGTTACTATTGGCTGATCCAATCAGCCAATAGGATTGAGCTTGCATTCTTTTGGCTGATTGGAACAGCCAATAGAATGAAAGCTCAATCCTATTGGCTGATTGGATCAGCCAATAAGATTGAATTTCAATCCTATTGGCTGATTGCATCAGCTAATAGGATTTTTTCAACCTTAATTCCGATTGGCTGATAGAATTCTATCAGCAAATTTGAATCTAAGGGACGCCATCTTGGATGACATCACTTAAAGGAACCTTCATTCATTGGGTAGTCGTCGGAAGAAGAGTATGCTCCGCGCCGGATGTCTTGAAGATGGACCCGCTCCGTGACGTATGGATGAAGATAGAAGATGCCGTCTGGATGAAGACTTCTCCTGGCTTCGTTTAGGACTTCTTGCCGCTTCGCAGAGGACTTCTCCCGGCTTCGTTGAGGATGGATGTCGGCTCTTCAAAACTGTAAATGGATCTTCAGGGGTTAGTGTTAGGTTTTTTAAGGGTTTATTGAGTGGGTTTTATTATTAGGTTAGGGCTTTGGGCTGCAATAGAGCTAAATGCCCTTTTAAGGGCAATGCCCATCCAAATGCTCTTTTCAGGGCAATGGGGAGCTTAGGTTTTTTTAGTTAGGGTTTTATTTGGGGAGTTGGCTGTGTGGGTGGTGGGTTTTACTGTTGGGGGGTTGTTTGTATTTTTTTTACAGGTTAAAGAGCTGATTTCTTTGGGGTAATGCCCAGCAAAAGGCCCTTTTAAGGGCTATTGGCAGTTTAGTTTAGGCTAGGGCTTTTTTATTTTTTTTTTATTTAGGGAGTCAGTGTCTTGACAGGAAATAGGCTATCATCAAGAGGGTGGGGGAGGAGGGGGGAGAGGAAAGGGGAAAAGGGTAGGAAGATACGCTAAGATGACTTCAAGAGGGGGGTTAGTACAGATTTGTAAGGGTGAGGTCAGATCTACTGCTCATCTGGTTAGGGGTGTACTGCCATTTAGGTGTCGAAGGTGGGAAGCCAGAGAGTATCAAATCTGTTTTTCCAATCGGACCAGATCAGTTCAAAGAAATCAGTCCTACCCGAGGCATAGTAGATACTCTTCTCCATAGAGTACATGTATGCCATGGTGGATATAATATCCGCCCAGGCTGGGGGAAGGGATCTTTTCCAAGATCTCGCTATATTAAGTTTAACTGCTGATAGAAGGTAAATACAAAGTGCACCATAATGTTTGGGTAATTTACAAACACCTAAGTGAAACAGGGCCATCTCGGGAGTTCTGGATAGGTTGATACCAAAACTGGTTAGTGTAGAGAAACATTTGTTCCAGAGAGGTTTGAGTCTGGGACAGCTCCACCAAATGTGGATCATATCCCCTATGTGCGAGCAGTCTCTCCAACAAGTAGGGGAGGCCTCTGGAAAGATTTTCGCAAGCCTAGCTGGGACATAATACCAGTGTGTGAGCACTTTAATGTAAGTTTCAAGGATGGTGATGCAATGAAGGGTTTTCTTTGTAAAAAGGAGCGTGCGTTGCCATTCTAAAGAGGGTTTCGTAAAGTCTAACTTCCATTCCCATTTCAGAATATGCTGGGCTTTGTCAGCTGGGGCAGCGCCTTCCATAAGGGAATAGTGTAAGGACATCGGTTTGCCCAATCTGAGCCCCTGTTGCCATCTAGCTTCCCAGATGGTAAGCTGTCGAGATAGAGATGGTTTGAAACCCCACCTAAATAAGAAGCTAGTAACTCTGGAGTATACAAATTTCATATACGAAGGTGTAGATGGAGTTATGCTGAGTTGGGTGTAAGGGGAAAAAGTTGTATGTGGCGACTTTGACCATAGGTCACCCACCTTCATAATACCCAGCCGAGCCCAAGCGTTCGGATGGGAGTCTGGTAAACCGGACAGAAGACCAGTTACGGAGGTAATTGGGGAAGGGTGAGGGGCTACCTTGGGGTTATGCCTTAGGCGGTCCCAGGCAGCCAGGCATTCCTTTATAATCGGGTTAGAGGCACCCAGGTTCCTTCTGCAATGGGGTGGCGTCCATATTAACGTAATGTAAGGTTATATGGTAGGGAGGCTTGCTCAATAGACTTCCATTTGCTGTCTGAGTCCTTGACACCCCATTGAGAGATATGAGTGAGCATAGCGGCATCCGCATACCTAAAAATAGAGGGAGAAGCAACCCCGCCGTGTATTTTAGGGTATTGCAGGACATTATGAGCAACTCTAGGGGGTTTACCCTGCCAAATGTATTTGGTACAGGCGCTCTGGAATTGAACTAAAAGAGTTCTGGGAACTCTTAATGGGAGACAGCGGAGGGCATATGTGAGTTTAGGGAGATAGCTCATTTTTAGAGCTGCTATGCGTCCTAACCAGGATACACATTTGAAGTTCCAACATGTGGGCAGGGACCTTAGCTCGGTCAAAAGTGGTTTGAGGTTATCTTCAAGAATTTGGGGGAGAGAATTGGATAATTTAACACCGAGATGGGATACGTACTTATGGCTGGGGATAAACTTATATTTTTTTTTTTGGAGACCTCCTCGGGAAACCCAGAGGTGAATAATTCGGATTTCGAGTGATTTAATTTATAGTACGACAGGGAACTAAATGTCTCTAGGAGGGACAAGAGTCTCGGTATCTCTCGTAAGGGTCTGGAAAAGAATAAGGTAGTATCATCTGCAAATAGGGCTACTTTATGGACCGTACTGTGTAGGGTGATTCCCGAAATCTCGTTATCTGTCCTGATGGCCGCAGCCAGAGGCTCCATGGCCAGTGCGAACAAAATCGGGGAAAGGGGGCAACCCTGACGGGTGCCATTAGATATAGGGAAGGGAGTGGGGTCAAACCCCAGTCCTCTCACTGAGGCCACTGGGGAGGAATATAAAGCTTTGATTGCCAGAATAATACGTGTAGGGAACTGGAAGTTCTCTAAGACCCACCAGAGATATTCCCATCTGACGCGGTCAAAGGCCTTCTCGGCATCCATGGAGAGCACCGCAAGTGGCCTATTCAGTCTCTTGGCCTCTAGGAGTATGTTAAGGAGTCTCCTGGTGTTATCTGGGCCTTCTCTCCCTGGTATGAACCCGACCTGGTCTGGGTCAATAAGTGTTGGGAGCAATTTTGCTAGCTGATTAGCCAGGATTTTGGCGTATATCTTAACGTCAGTATTGATGAGTGAAATGGGTCGGTAGCTAGCGCAAAGGGTAGGATCTTTATTGGGTTTGGGAATGGTGATGATGGAGGCCTCAAGGAATTCCCTGTCGAATTTCCCTGTGGACATAGCCTTGTTGAAAAATCTGGTAAGCATAGGGACGAGTTCTGCTAGGTATGTCTTGTAGAAAATGGCTGTGAAGCCATCAGGATTTTAGTTTTTTAATAACCAATTTAACCTCCTGACTAGTAATCGGGGAGTCAATGCACTCTTTATGGGAGTTATCAAGGGTGGGAAGCTCGAGGGAATGAAGGAAGGAATCTATGTTTTCCGAGGGGGCTTTCCCTATCGCCGCTGTATTGCCTATATTGTAAAGTTCAGAATAAAACTGATGGAACTGTTGGCCAATCTGGGAAGGGAGTGGGACTGAACGGCCGCCCTGTTTGATTTCATGAATACGAGTGGCACCTGCACGCTGCCTGATTTTATTGGCTAGTAAAGAGTCTGCTTTATTGCCCTTGGAGCATAGGAGGTGTTTCAGACGAAGGAGATTGGATTGTGTTTTACGGAATTCTAATTGGCAGATGTGCCGCCTAAGGTCTTCCACCTCAGATTTGTGGGTTACCGAGTCAGGGATCCGCCTTTGGGTTTCGAGTACCCGCAGTCTGCTATGTGCTTGGGAGAGGGAAAGGCCTGCCTGTCTCCTGAGATGAGCCTGCTTACGGATGAAAAGGCCTTGTAGAGTAGCCTTAAATGCCCCCCATATAGTATTCTTGCTAACTTCTTGGGTATCATTGGTCTGGAGGGTGAAGCAGATCTCTTTCCTGATCTCTTCTCTAAATGGGACATCCGAAAGGAGATGGTGTGGCAGTCTCCAAGGGGCTCTGGTTTTAGTAGTGTGACTAGAGTCAATGTCTAAGGTGATAAGGTCATGGTCTGACCACGGGGTAAGGTGAATATTCATGGTGCGGACCAGATCTAGGTCAGTTGGGTGGCAGAAAAAGTAATCAAGCCTAGGGTGTGTAAAGTGCGGGTGGGAAAAGTGGGTGAAATCTTTATCTAAAGGATGTAGGGACCTCCAAATGTCAAAATACGTGAACTGGCAAATAAGTTCCCGGAACCTACGACTGGTAGGGTCTTGATTGGGGGGGAGTCTCTTAGAGGGGCCTGTTTTCCTATCCATCTTCTCATCCCATACCATGTTCAGGTCACCAGCAAGGATAACTCTGCCTTGTTTAACCTTCTCCACATGGAGAAGGACCTTCCTGAGGTATCTGGGTTGAAGTGAGCTTGGGAGATAGACCGAAACAAGGGTATATGTGACATGATCTAAATTACATATAAGGATGAGATATCTAGCCTGAGGATCTCTGAATATGAAGAGGGGCTCGTAAGCCACTCTTTTGTGTATTAGGACGGCTACTCCTCTGGCCTTCTTTGTGAAGGAAGCCGCCTCAAATACTGGGAAGTCCTTGGAGATGTGGGGGGGGGGAGTCCGCTAGGAGGTGCGTCTCCTGAAGGAAGGCTATGTCCGCTCCGTGGTGGCGGAGGGAACGTGATAGAAGGCATCTCTTGCCTACAGTGTTGAGGCCTCTAACATTATGGGTGAGGAATCTAAGGGAGGCCATTTAGGATTCCTGAGGGGGGGGGGGGAGAGAAGGGTAGGGTCAAAGGTTGGTTGGAGTAGGGGATGGAGGATTAAGGATAGCAAGTGGAAGTAGTCCACCTATGTGGGGCCCTAGGATGGGCACCAGAAATTGGGGGGGGAGTTAACCTTGTCTAAAAGACAAAGGGACTAGTGCAAGTAGCCCCGCTCAACTACAAGAAAAACACACAATAGCTAATTAACCATAAATATCAACTGAAACTCTAACTTAAATTAGTTACAATAAATATTGAGAATGGAAACAAATCACAGTATATGAACCGGACAGTGGTATTGAAATACATGCCGACAATCTCAAGTGGGTGAGGCTTGAGGCCTCAGGGTGTGGTCAGGGGGTTCGGTTTTGACCGCTTTGGTCTTTGTTCTTTGACTGACCATTCAGGGGCTGTGACCCTCAATCTGGAGCGAGACTCTTGCTGGTTACTGGGGGCAGCTTGGAGTCCCCAATTAGCCAGCAGAGTGCCTCCCATAGAAGGTGAAGAGACTGTGTGGGTTTGATTTTCCTTAGTCACAATCCGCTTGGTGGGGAATCCCCACCTATATTTGATTCCTGCTTTCCTCAGCTGAGTAGTAATTGGAGCATAGAGCTTTCGTTGTTGTAAGGTATGTGAGGAGAGGTGAGGTAAGAGTTAGATGTCTTTGAGATTATCAGGCAAAGTAGGTCTGTTGTATGCTGCCTGCATCAACCGGTCTTTGAAGGTAAAATGGTGGAAGCAGACGACCACATCTCTCGGCCTATCTGATGATACTGAACGTGGCCGGAGAGCCCTGTGGGCCCTCTCCATAGCATGCATGTTGCCTTCCAGGGGTCCCAGGTATGCGGTGAACAAAGCTGTGAGAAATTCCTGTAGACCACCCGTGTTCACCGTCTCAGGTATGCCTCTAAATCTTATGTTGTTCCTCCTAGCTCTGTCCTCCACATCTGCCAGCTTCAGCTCCAGCTGAGAGATTTGTTCGGCTAGATTTTCTGCGTAGGCCAAGAGGTTCGAGTTATCTGTAGCCAGATCGTCTTGTTGCCGCTCGAGGGAATCAACCCTATCTCCTATTTCTTGGATTTCCTTTTTAAGTTCAGCTGAACTTCTCTGAATCTCAGCAGTGATAGATTTAGTCTGAGCTGCGAGGAGTTTCTTAAGAGTACTTTCGGTGATGTAGTGGTTGAGATGTGCAACAGACTGAGAACTTGATTGTGAACCCTCATCTTGAGATTCTGGGTCGCTAATGTCCTTGCTCACAGAGGGAGGTTTCTTGCACGGCTGAGAGAAATGGTCTAGGACAGTCTCTTCCAGGCCGCTTGGGTCTTGGTGTTTTTTCTAGCTGAGTGTGACATGATTGATGGTTAAAAGAGACCAAGGAGTATGTCGGTATGGTGGAGACAAGGCCCACCCTGACCACGTATCCACAGAGAAGTCGTTGAGGCCCTGGACTAAACTCAGAGAGAAAGTAGGGTTAAATTTCAATACCTGGGTGAGACATTAGCAATATATGGTATATTGTCAGAGCGGGGCTCGCACTGTCCTCATAAGGAGTGACACCTAGCACATAGTACTATACCCCAGCAATGTTGACGGCTCCAAAGAGCCCCCACGCACCTCAGGGAGGGGGATACGACCAAGAGGAAGGGAAAAGGGGAAGCAGAGGTGACCAACCCAGACAGGCTGGGTCGGAGCGGAGGAGGCGCGGGGGGGGGGCAATGCAGCCTGTCCCGTGTAGCAGGACCCACAGCACTAACACCAAAACACAGAGCAATAAGTATACACAGCAGTATGCTTCAAAGTTTAGATCAACTCTAAGTAGCAAAGGCCCTAACAGATAACTAGAATAAAAATGATGGGGGAACACTACACCCCGAGTCTTGGGGATTAAGCAATCCGAGGCCAAGGCTAATGGGTTATCACTTAGCTTAGTATAGGGGGGGGGTTATGGTAAATGATAGATGGAAATGACCAGCGCGCCACTGGGATGGGCCAGGAATGTGAGAGTACACTAACTGCTAGGCTGGCTTAAGTATGTTCCTTAGTATAACCTAAAACCACAGTATCAGTACAAATATGGAAATGCAGTTTGAGAGCAGCAAAGAGGAATCAAGTAGACATATGCTTAATAAACAGAAGGCATCCATATAGATTAACACAGTAGATAGAACCTGTGAAGAGAAGCAAGCATTAGTAGGGCAGACAAAAGTAATAACACTCCACTCTGAGCATAGAGCCCAAAGGCACATAGGCTGACGCAGCAGCAATGGTGGCACCAATTAATGGGACAGGTTAATGTGTTCAGAGAGTCTCACTAAGGACACTTTTAGGCAGATCTGTGAGAGTAGGATTACTGTGACTGCAGCCCCTCAGGTTTTTAAATTTTTCTTCTCAGCTTGAGGATACATGCAGAAGGGCACAGTGGGGCTACCTGTCAGGTGGACAGGAGATCTGGGGTTAATAAGTTGGCCACAGTGTCCTGAACTTTAGATCCAGAGGCTCTATGCTGTGTTCTTTTCTCTTTAGGCAGAATAAAGCAGTCCTTTGTTTTATTGCTTGTGTGGTACTGTAAGTCCTAATTGCTCCGGTGTGCCCAGCTAGCTATATCAAGTATGGGGCCCAGAAAGCACACGCAGGGGGCACAGAGGACAGTCCTAATACACAGCGGTTGTGCTTTAATGTTTGAGTGCAAATGAGGTGGTAATCACAGGGAGGGTGGCCGGAGAATTACAGTGTCCGTGTATTCCACAAATAGGTAAAAAGGTCTTACCAAGATGTGCAGAGTCCCCTGTATCCTCCGTTGATGTCCTCAGTAATGAAGATCTGTACTTAGCTTTCTGGCAAAGTCCCGCTGTGGAGGTAAAGATGGCGGAGGTTCGCGCCTTTATTACTTCACCGCCGGGCAGCCTCAACTGATCTGTTTAACAGTAATATCTGCAGCGGGACTATCCTCCGCTTCCCAGCGTGGCCTAGGTCTGTTCACCTGCTCTTCAACTCTATGTCCCACTGTCAGCAATGCCGCCGAAAGGCTCCGACCTCCGGGTGCGTTATGGGACTCAGGAGCAGGTGTCCCGTTCACTCCACAGCTGTAGCGGTAACAAGTGTACCCACCGCCTTAGCCCAAAAGTCTATACTTATTCCTGCGCCGCTTCCTGCCCTTATGTAGTCAGCGGGTATTTGTATATTACCTCCGGAGCGGAGCCCCGACCCTCCGGAGGATATCTGCTCTCTTGTGGCGCAGATAGCGTGGGTTTTCAGGCCTGTCTGTTTGGCTGCCTTTAAAAATCTTGGAAGTGCTTTTACTCGCTATTCCAGCATGGATCTTGTGACAGTAGTCAAGACTCCC
This sequence comes from Bombina bombina, assembly GCF_027579735.1. Taxonomy (NCBI): domain Eukaryota; kingdom Metazoa; phylum Chordata; class Amphibia; order Anura; family Bombinatoridae; genus Bombina; species Bombina bombina. Next base: position 940,910,804 of record NC_069504.1, on the reverse strand, counting down.
CTCAGCAGTCACTTTTTAGGGGTGACAAGCAAGGATAATATTATATATGGTTATATTATATGCTCTTTCAGCAGAGAGCTCTGAAGGAACACGTCTACTCAGCTAGATGGCTAGCTCCGCCCCCCGGCTTTTTTATTTTATAGGGCTATTAGATCAGTTGTAATTAGTTTAAATATCTTGTAATTTGTTTTTTATTTTGTGTAATTTAGTGTTTTTTTGTAATTTTGGTAATTGTATTTAATTTATGTAATTGTATTTAATTTAGGTAATTTATTTAATTTTAGTGTAAGGTTAGGTGTTAGTGTAAGGCAGGTTAGGTTTTATTTTACAGGTAAATTTGTACTTATTTTAGCTAGGTAGTTAGTAAATAGTTAATAACTATTTAGTAACTATTCTACCTAGTTAAAATAAATACAAACTTGCCTGTAAAATAAAAATAAACCCTAAGCTAGCTACAATGTAACTTAGTTATATTGTAGCTATCTTAGGGTTTATTTTATAGGTAAGTATTTATTTTTAAATAGGTATTATTTAGTTATTAATAGTAGGTTTGATTTAGATTTAATTTAATGATATTTAAGTTAGGAGGTGTTAGAGTTAGGGTTAGACTTAGATTTAAGGGTTAATAAATTTAGTAAAGTGGTGGCGACGTTGGGGGAGGCAGATTAGGGGTTAATAAATGTAGGTAGGTGGCGGCGATGTTAGGGGTGGCAGATTAGGGCTTAATAATATTTAACAAATGTTTGCGATGTGAGAGTACGGCGGTTTAGGGGTTAATATGTTTATTATAGTGGCGGCGATGTCCGGAGCGGCAGATTAGCTGTTAATCAGCATAATGTAGAGGTTGGTGATGTCGGGGGTGGCAGATTAGGGGTTAATAAGTGTAAGATTAGGGGTGTTTAGACTCAGGGTTCATGTTAGGGTGTTAGGTGTAAACATAAATTTACTTTCCCCATAGGAATCAATGGGGCTGCGTTACGGAAATTTACGCTGCTTTATTGCAGGTGTTAGGCTTTTTTTTCAGCTGGCTCTCCCCATTGATGTCTATGGGGAAATCGTGCACAAGCACGTATAACCATCTCATCGTTGACTTAAGCAGCGCTGCTATTGGAGTGCGGTATAGAGCTCAATTTTGCTCTACTCTCACTTCTTGACTTTTAACGCCGGGTTTATAAAAACCTGTAATACCAGCGCTGTAGGTAAGTGAGTGGTGACAATAACGTGCAAGTTAGCAACGCACACCTCTTACCACAAAACTCGTAATCTAGCCATTAAATATTCTTATAATCTATTTTTTATATATAAAAGATCCTCTCTCTTGGGACCTCTTTTATAGAATATTTCAAAAAGTTCATCATAAGTACATATGTAAAGTTATGAACTTATCACTAATGATGCTGTTTTTAACAAATTTTATTAAGTTGTTTTATAACATAATATTATATATGCATTTGTTTTTTCCATATGTTGTTAGGAAAGGAAACTTTTTGACTAATAAGTTTAAATGTATTTACTTATTTATTACATCTTATTAAAATGTTAAATGTATTAAGATAAAGAGCAAGTAAAAAAAACTGTGTATTACCAAATGCTATAAGTATATAAAGCTCCCAATGAAAGCTTGTTCTCTCTGACACAAGTACATTTTATCAAAGACTGAATACTATTGTTTTTTTTAAGAATTGCCTTTACACCATCAATAGCAATCACATATCATCAGGAGTGTATTTAAGGACGAGTGAGAAGTAGATCCATTATGGCTTGACAAAGGCTCCTCTGAGCTGAAACGCGTTGCCGCTAATGGACTACTTGCATAGGAACCACCGGAAGGTCAGACGTCATCCCCGCATGTGTGGGCGTGTCTGGAACAAAGCACAGATCAGTTTGGCGTCTCGGCAGCACATAGGAACTCCGCATAAGAAAACTACCTTCTTACAGCTTTTAACTACAGCAATACAGCATTGGGATCAAACAACATCGCAGAAGAAAAAAGGTACCTCAATGGAAAGTTGTAAAAACTCCAGACTGAGACATATGTATATTATAAACAACTGAATGTATACTGCCAAGCACTGTGGCTAATTACAGAGCAAACTTGCTTTAAACACCAACCTTGAATATCTGCAAAGACACTAACAGGGACCCAAATAAGGGCAATTGCTTATACTTTCATCTATATTATTTATGCAACAACCCGGTATGAATAAATAATATATCCATCTGATTTATAACACTGTTTATAACGATGTCCATCTGAAATCTAACGCTGTATATCTGCTTTTCAACACTGATGATTTGGGTTATAGAGCCAACATACACTTTTTAGAAGCTTTAGACAATGTTGAACAATTTTTAAGAATGTTTTTAGAACTTTTATGTTTGTTCAGGACTAATAAGGTCAGAATAATTTGTAAGTTACACAGTATTAGTAGTAAATATTAGTACCAATATATCTAGAAGCATATGACTAGTGTTTTATGAAGAACATAATATAATGATACTACATAACTCTCTTTTTTATAAGTGAATAAAATAATTGTTTGTTTTGAGCAGTTTGCATTGGTGAATCATTAATCATTATTAATATGGAACATGTTAACATGTGTTTTTTATTATTTTTTTTAAAATTGGGTTTAAAAGAGAGTATTGCCATTTGATAAGATCTTAAGCCAGTGTTTCATACATAGGCGCTCACATAAATCTATTTTTCCTTTTGTACCTTTAATCCTTCAGGCCTTGGGATTGCCTGTTTTATGTGAAGCTTGATCTAGATCCAGCACATAGTTTTGTTCAAGTAGTTTTTTTGTTAAGCTTAGAAGCCGGCCCATTTTTGGCGAACAACCCGGGTTGTTATTGCTGATTGGTGGATAAATTCACCCTCCAATCCAAAAATGCTGTCCAGGGTCTGAACCAAAAATTGTCTGGCTTCTTAGCTTAGATGCCTTCTTTTTCAAATAAAGATAGCAAGAGAACAAAGAAAATTTTTATAATAGAAGTAAATTAGAAAGTTGCTTAAAATTGCATGCTCTATCTGAATCACGAAAGAAAAAAATTGGGTTCAGTGTCCCTTTAAGTATGATTTTATTTAAATTTTTTTAAATTTAAATAGAAAATTATTTAGGGAAAAAATACAGCGAGATTAAAAAATATTCTTCATATGACTGAAAGCATATTTTCCTAAAATCTCTACCTCTTTAAAAAAACTGCGTAAGCAGGGACAGACCTACTGCAGGTACAGCCAGTAAACACTATCGTGAGGTTGTGTTATACTTTACGCTCAAATCCATATTACAAGTGGAGCGCTATAAAAATTACTGCAAATATGTATGTGTGAACTCGCGGTATAATTTATGCTCCCCAAGTTTTCTATGGGGAAAGTAAAGCGTTGATTAGTGCTTGTATTACAAGTTGAAAGCAAATGCGATTGTGCAAGCGCAATCGCATTTACAGATCAAACTTTTTAACGTGACTTTAAAGGTCACATAAAGAGTTTGTCCAGATTAAACAGTTACACTAAAATACACTAATCACCCCCAAACCACCATCCCCCCACATTGAAAAGTATATATGTATAATATTAATCCCTAAACCGCCACCCCCCACATCACAATCACTAAACTAATGGTAAGATTAGGTTTTTATTTAACTTTACAGGTAAGGTTTTTTTTAAGGTAGTTAGGTTTTTTTTTTTGTAATTTTAGGGAAATTTTAATTTGGGTTAGGTTAGTGGGTATTAGGTTAGGGGGTTTAGATGTAAGTTTATTACTTTGCTATGTGGAGGGGTGGCAGTTTAGGGGTTAATAGTTTAGTTTAGTGATTGTGAAATGGGGGGATGGCTGTTTAGGGTTTAATAGTTTAGCAGAAGGCTATGTGGTGGTTTAGGGGTTATTAGAGTATGAGCTTATAGTGATTCTGTTTATCGCACGAATAGGGTGTTTTTTTAATAACTTTTTTTTGCTCCATTGACTTTTAGGAAGCAGTAGGTTATTGGCTAGCTGTAGGTAATTTGTGTGAGTTGGGTTAGCGCTAGAGCAATATTTTTTTACTTTCAACTTGTAATACCAGTGCAACCCGACTTGATCAAATGACTTACCGCTAGCACAATTTGCACTCCACTAACTTTTTACTAATTTAAAAAAAAAAAAAAAAAAAAAAAAAAGATGAATCAGTGATGACTTCAGTGATGAAACAGTGAAAAGCAGTTGCTAAAAGGCAGAATTCCTAGCAAGGAGCATATTAAAGGGACATGAAACCCAACATTTTATTTTCATGATTCAGATAGAGAATGCAATTTTAAAAAAACTTTTAAATTCACTTCATTATCCAATTTACTTTGTTCTTTTGGCTTCCTTTGTTGAAAAGCATGCCTAGGTAGGCTCAGGAGCTGGGAGCTAGCTACTGATTGGTGGCTGAACATATATCAATCTGATGTGTTTAACTAGCTCCCAGAAGTGCATTGCTGCTTCTTTAATAAAGGATAGCAAGAGAATGAAAAAACTTGATAATACAAATAAATTGGAAAGTTGTTTAAAATGTATGCGTTACCTGAATAACTTAAGAAAATGTTTGGGTTTCATGTTCCTTTAAGCTACTTAAATATGCAGAGAGTTATAAGATAAGTCACTATAGGCCATCATCAATGTTTTATAATGCTTTAAGGACTATATCCTAATAGATTTAAGTACAGCTTATTTTATTTGTTGGTGCTTGGTTGTTATAGTCTTATTTAAACAAAACTCAAGATTGTAAGTCGCGCGGCAAGTCAGACTCCGTGCGCGTTCTGATTTTTAGGATTTGGGGTTGCACAGCTATTACAAGTTGAGAAATAACTTATTTTGTGCATGAGTTATGCCGCCAAATGCAAACTGCAAATCTCGTGCTCGTTCACGTATTCCCCATAGAAGTCAATAGAGAAGACAAATAGAGAAAAAACACAAGAACCCTAATCTGTTGTGCAAAGCCCATGACGTATTCTCCTCGAAAAGTGTACATGAAAATGCAAATATTTCATATTGCGAAAATGTTTTCGCAACGGAATATGTTATATTTCATTCTAAATAAATATTTCTCTCTATATGTGATGATTTTTGGACAGATATATCTATTTATAGCAAGATTTGTATATGAATATTTATGTCTAGATATCTCGAGATCTATATAAGAATAACTCTTTAAAAATAAATCTGAGATATTGTTTAATGTGCATAAGATTGTAATTTGAAATATTTTAATAATCTCCATAGTTAAACATATGTCTATAGATATAAATCCCTGTTTCTCTATGTATGTGTATGTATGTCAATGCAAAATTCCTGCGTCTCCATTTTTTTCTAACACCTGAGATCTAGTGATGTCGCGAATTGTTCGCCGGCGAATAGTTCCCGGTGAACATAGCATGTTCGCGTTCGCCGCATTGGGCGAACATATGCAATGATCCGCCCCCTATTCGTCATCATTGAGTAATACTTTGACCCTGTACCTCACAGTCAGCAGGCACATTCCAGCCAATCAGCAGCAGACCCTCCCTCCCAGACCCTCCTACCTCCTGGACAGCATCCATTTTAGATTAATTCGGAAGCTGAATTGTTAGTGAGAGGAGGGACAGTGTAGCTGCTACTGATTTAGTAGGGAAATCTATAGCTAGGCTAGTGTATTCAGTGTCCACTACAGTCCTGAAGGACTCATCTGATCTCTGCTGTAAGGACAGCACCCCAAAAAGCCCTTTTTAGGGCTGATTTTTTTTTTTCCCTGTGTAATCTAATTGCAGTTGCCTGCCTGCCAGCGTGTGTGTCAGGCTCACAGCGTATACTGTGCCCACTTGCCCAGTGCCACCACTCATATCTGGTGTAACAGTAGTGTAGATTTAAAAAAAACAACACTTTTTTGACTGTGTTAAATAATAGCAGTCAGTTTCCTTCACACGTGTGCGTTTAAGTGCCTGCCTGCCAGGGCACAGTGTCACCCCAGTGCAACTCCTATGTGGTGTAACAATAGTGTAGATTTAAAAAAAAAACAACACTTTTTTGACTGTGTTAAATAATAGCAGTCAGTTTCCTTCACACGTGTGCGTTTAAGTGCCTGCCTGCCAGGGCACAGTGTCACCCCAGTGCAACTCATATGTGGTGTAACAGTAGCGTAGATTTAAAAAAAAAAAAACAACACTTTTTTGACTGTGTTAAATAATAGCAGTCAGTTTCCTTCACACGTGTGCGTTTAAGTGCCTGCCTGCCAGGGCACAGTGTCACCCCAGTGCAACTCATATGTGGTGTAACAGTAGTGTAGATTTAAAGAAAACAACACTTTTTTGACTGTGTTAAATAATAGCAGTCAGTTTCCTTCACACGTGTGCGTTTAAGTGCCTGCCTGCCAGGGCACAGTGTCACCCCAGTGCAACTCATATCTGGTGTAACAGTAGTGTAGATTTAAAAAAAAAAACAACACTTTTTTGACTGTGTTAAATAATAGCAGTCAGTTTCCTTCACACGTGTGCGTTTCAGTGCCTGCCTGCCAGGGCACAGTGTCACCCCAGTACAACTCATATCTGGTGTAACAGTAGTGTACATACCTGATGTTTTAAAGCACGTTATTCCAAACAATTTAGGAATATTAGGTGATTTATGCCCTTTTTGGATTAAAACCAGACTCTGCATCAACTATGTAATTTTCCATGGGAGTTTTGCCATGGATCCCCCTCCGGCATGCCACAGTCCAGGTGTTAGTACCCTTGAAACAACTTTTCCATCACTATTGTGGCCAGAAAGAGTCCCTGTGGGTTTTAAAATTCGCCTGCCTATTGAAGTCTATGGCGGTTCGCCCGGTTCGCCCATTCGCGAACAGTTGTGGAAGTTTGCGTCCGCCGTTCGCGAATGCAAAATTTTAGGTTCGCCACATCACTACTGAGATCTTGTATCTTTGAGCCCTTATAACTTTTGTGTACAATACAGTATATGTTTCAAATAAGTTTTATTAGACAGTGTTAATATGAGTGTAACTGTACTTTGTAATGTATTTTTGGAGTGTTTCGTGAAACTTTTTTGTTGAGAAAAGCTTTTAACTAAAGCTCTTTAGCGCGGAAAGGATTGTTGCGTAAAAGGCAAATGCATGCACGCAATCACCTTTTTTAAGACTTGTAATATATGCACAATGGAATTTTTTTGTGGAAAGACCACATCGCGCGCTGAAAAGTCATAATGTGCTACTTGTAATCTTGCCCTAAATTATTTGAGATGCTAATAGCAAAGTTATATTGTATTTTGAATATGACAGTTTTCCATCACATCCTGATAACCTGATTTATCGGAATATTTCTACCCAAGGATTCCATAACACCCTCTACTGTTGACAAATTATCTACTAAATACAAAATATTGTTAAATGCATGCATATAAATGCAAACATTAATGGTTGTTCCTGTTTTCCTAATATTTTTTTTAAACTAAGAAACTTTGTTTTGACCTTATCTGACTCATCATGCTCTATCTATTTCAATCAAAATCCATACATTATATCATTGCAGAATGGCTGATTTTCCCGAATTAATAAGAAAAGAGACCATAATTACATATTGGAAATGACAATGCAGGAAAATCTTGCTAGAAATTGTAACAAACAGAGACATCCTGCTTTTCATGTAGGATTTTACAAGAATGCTTAGAGCCTTCATGAAAGCCAAGATTCATGGGCCTCTATTTAACAAAGGTCTTGCGGACCTGATCCTATAGTGCGGATCAGGTCCGCAAGACCTCGCAGAATGCGGAGAGCTCTCCATATTCAGCATTGCACCAGCAGCTCACAAGGGCTGCTGGTGCAACGCCGCCCCCTGCAGACTCGTGGCCGCCAGCAGGGGGGTGTCAATCAACCCGATTGTACTCGAACGGGTTGATTTCCGGCGATGCCTGTCCACCTGCTCAGAGCAGGCGAACAGGGTTAGGGAGCAGCGGCCTTTGTGACGTTGCTTCATAACTGCTGTTTCTGGCGAGCCTGCAGGCTCGCCAGAAACAAGGGGCATCAAGCTCCATACGGAGCTTGATAGATAGGCCCCATGGTCAAAGTAAAAGTGATGCATGACATACAACTGTCTAATATTTTGGAATGCACATTTCCTTTTTCACTTAAAAGGGCACTAAAGTCAAAACTAAACTTTCATGATTCAGAAAGAGCATGTCTTTCTAAGAGACGTGCCGATTTACTTTTATTATTAACTTGAACCCTTTATGAGGAACCAGCTGCTACTGATTATGTGCAAGAGCACACAGTATAATAGAAATATGATTCTGTGATTGGCTTTCAGGAGCCCGCAAATTAATTTTTAAATTTGAAAATAAAAATGTATTTTTCATTTATAATTCAGAGTAAGTGCTATTGCATTGTTTTTTTTATGTATTTGTTTGTTATGGTATTTGTCTGTATTAAAATGTTCCTTTAATAAATTATATTCATTCACAACATTGTATATCAGTTTTTATGTTATATAGTATAGGGTTCAATCACTATCCTTTAGAAAAACGTATTAGATGATTTAGATAAAAACAAATTCCCATAGACTTTAATCATGTTTTTCTGTAGATGTTTTTTTTTCTTTCTAAATGTGCCATGACATTGTTTTATGCTAATATGTGCTTTATAATATTTTGTACAATCTAGATTTACAAATAATAAATCAAACAGTTAATGTATTAGCATTTTATATTAAAACTTTGCTTCTAGAAAACATATGTACAGTATGCATACATATATAGTACATATATACACAAATAAAACATATATACCTTTAAGAGTGTTGCCTTTTCTCTCTGTTAGTCTTTTCTCATTGTCTGTTCTTCTCATACAGATAAGAAGGAGAGGGATGAACATTCCAACGGAAGCACTGATGTAAGAATCCTTTCTTGTTATGAGAAAAGCTGTTATTGAAACTAACACAATTGCTACATGAAATATGATTGACATAACATGCAGACACACCTGCTACACTAACAGTTTTGATTATTTTATTTGCTACAGGTGGGGCAGGTTAGGCTGAAGGAGAAGTTCAAAGGCATTATCAGAGAGAGCACCTGTGAAACACTGCTTTGTGTGTTCCACTGTGATGATGCTGTTAATGGCTATGATCCAGTCTATTCTTGTATGCTGATATTGTTTTATTTGAAACCCGAAGACAATAAATGCATTTATAGTTGATTCACTGCCTACTTGATAAGCTGCATACTGATTTATGTTATTCAAATGAGTTTATAGTAAATATTATTGTTATTATTATACGACTTTCCATGTCAAATTCCTTTTCCTTTAGGATTAGGGCTTAGGGGTTAATAAAGGGGTTAATAAAATGTAACTAGTGTTTGCGAGGCGGGAGTGTGGCGGTTTAGAGGTTAATAAATTTATTAAAGTGGCGGCGATGTCTGGTCGGCAGATTAGGGGTTAAACATTTTAGTTAAGTGTTTCCGATGTGGGGGGGGGCTCGGTTTAGGGGTTAATAGGTAGTTTATGGGTGTTAGTGTACTTTTTAGCACTTTAGTTAAGAGTTTTATGGGCTAACGCTGGAACATAAAGCTGTATGTTCTTCTCATACAGATAAGAAGGAGAGGGATGAACATTCCAACGGAAGCACTGATGTAAGAATCCTTTCTTGTTATGAGAAAAGCTGTTATTGAAACTAACACAATTGCTACATGAAATATGATTGACATAACATATAGACACACCTGCTACACTAACAGTTTTGATTATTTTATTTGCTACAGGTGGGGCAGGTTAGGCTGAAGGAGAAGTTCAAAGGCATTATCAGAGAGAGCACCTGTGAAGCACTGCTTTGTGTGTTCCACTGTGATGATGCTGTTAATGGCTATGATCCGGTCTATTCTTGTATGCTGATATTGTTTTATTTGAAACCCGAAGACAATAAATGCATTTATAGTTGATTCACTGCCTACTTGATAAGCTGCATACTGATTTATGTTATTCAAATGAGTTTATAGTAAATATTATTGTTATTATTATACGACTTTCCATGTCAAATTCCTTTTCCTTTAGGATTAGGGCTTAGGGGTTAATAAAGGGGTTAATAAAATGTAACTAGTGTTTGCGAGGCGGGAGTGTGGCGGTTTAGAGGTTAATAAATTTATTAAAGTGGCGGCGATGTCCGGTCGGCAGATTAGGGGTTAAACATTTTAGTTAAGTGTTTCCGATGTGGGGGGGGGGGGCTCGGTTTAGGGGTTAATAGGTAGTTTATGGGTGTTAGTGTACTTTTTAGCACTTTAGTTAAGAGCTTTATGTTCCGGCGTTAGCCTATAAAACTCTTAACTACTGACTTTAAATGCGGTAGGAGTCTTGCCAGGAGAGGGTCTACCGCTCACTTTTTCAGGCAATCGTAATACCGGCATTAGGAAAATCACATTAAAAAGATAGGATACGCAATTGACGCAAGGTGATTTGTGGTAAGCTAAAATCGCAGAAAAAAAGTGAGCAGTGATACCAGCGGGCGTTAAAAAGCAGCGTTGGGACCCCTCAACGCTGCTTTTTAAGGCTAACGCAAGACTCGTAATCTAACCGTTTGTTTTGACCTTATCTGACTCATCATGCTCTATCTATTTAGATCAAAATCCATACATAATAGCATTGCAGAACAGCTGATTTTCCTGAATTTATAAAAAAAGAGACCATAATAACATATCTGAAATGACATAGCAGGAAAATCTTGTTAGAAATTGTAACAAACAGAGACATCCTGCTTTTCATTTAGGCTTTTACAAGAATGCTTAAAGCCTTCATGAAAGCCAAGATTCATGGTCCAAGTAAAAGTGATGCATGACATACAACTGTCTAATATTTTTTAATGCACATTTCCTTTTTCACTTAAAAGGGCACTAAAGTCAAAACTAAACTTTCATGATTCAGAAAGAGCATGTCTTTCTAAGAGACGTGCCGATTTACTTTTATTATTAACTTGAACCCTTTATGAGCAACCAGCTGTTACTGATTATGTGCAAGAGCACACAGTATAATAGAAATATGATTCTGTGATTGGCTTTCAAGAGCCCGCAAATTAAAATAAATTTTGAAATTTGAAAATAAAAATGTATTTCTCATTTATAATTCAGAGTAAGTGCTATTGCATTGTTTTTTTATGTATTTGCTTGTTATGGTATTCGTCTGTATTAAAATGTTCCTTTAATAAATTATATTAATTCACAACATTGTATATCAGTTTTTATGTTATATAGTATAGGGTTCAATCACTATCCTTTAGAAAAACGTATTAGATGATTTAGATAAAAAAAATTCCCATAGACTTTAATCGTTTTTTTCTGTAGAAAAACATAACATATTCATGTTTATTTTCTTTCTAAATGTGCCATGACATTTTTTTATGCTAATATGTGCTTTATAATATTTCGTACAATCTAGATTTACAAATAATGAATCAAACAGTTAATGTATTAGCATTTTATATTACAACTTTGCTTCTAGAAAACATATGTACAGTATGCATACATATATAGTACATATATACACAAATAAAACATATATACCTTTAAGAGTATTGCCTTTTCTCTCTGTTAGTCTTTTCTCATTGTCTGTTCTTCTCATACAGATAAGAAGGAGAGGGATGAACATTCCAACGGAAGCACTGATGTAAGAATCCTTTCTTGTTATGAGAAAAGCTGTTATTGAAACTAACACAATTGCTACATGAAATATAATTGACATAACATGTAGACACACCTGCTACACTAACAGTTTTGATTATTTTATTTGCTACAGGTGGGGCAGGTTAGGCTGAAGGAGAAGTTTAAAGGCATTATCAGAGAGAGCACCTGTGAAACACTGCTTTGTGTGTTCCACTGTGATGATACTGTTAATGGCTATGATCCGGTCTATTCTTGTATGCTGATATTAATGTTTTATTTGAAACCCGAAGACAATAAATACATTTATAGTTTATTCACTGCCTACTTGATAAGCTACATACTGATTTATGTTATTCAAATGAGTTTATAGTAAATTTTATTGTTATTATTATACGACTTTCCATGTCAAATTCCTTTTCCTTTATATACAAAATATTTTTAGTATGTGACCTGAGAATGTGCAAGAATCTGAATGCAAAAAAAAAAGCTGTTGGAATGCTTAAGAAATGCCACTCAAAATAGGCAAAATGTATATTAAACAATTTGAAAAGCCCAAAAATCTTTTTAAAAAGCTCCAGGAAAAGTTTTTTCTAATTGATTGGAATAACTGTCTCCATGTAAGATATAGGGGTCCTTTTGTGTTGAAGGGGATACAGTCAATGGAATTATTGTGGGTTTTTCAAATGGTTTGGTTTGAATTTGAATGTAGTGCTGTGCAGAGATGTGAAGTAATGCTATTAACACAATGAACAATAATATGAATGAATAATGGATAAAGATGGCACTAATTATTATTATGATTGTTATCATTACTTTCTAATGCTCCAAAATAATGCCTAATTTTATGAAGATTAGTTGCAAGATCACTGGGTATTAATTACAAAAGACAATTATGTAAATGTTGAATGTGCAGAAGGCCCTATTCTTGAGGTGGCATTTCAAGAATGACTTTCTTTAACTCTGGCCCTTCTAATCCTATATTAAAAAAGGCCATTTATGTTTGTCCGATGCAATAATGTGCCGTAGAGACTGCAGTGCGAGACAAACATACCTGGCTGTATGGATCAGTGTCCAGTGATCAGTGACAGACTACGCGAGTTTCCGACTGCACGAGAAAGGGCACGAGGCCTTAAGGATCAGTGGCACGTATTATTGTGATAGACAAGTTGGTGATGTAGGAGGGTTAGGAGGGAGGTAGGTGAGCAGCCAATTGCTTGATGGGGGCAGGAGCGGGTTGCACCACTACGCTGCTAAGTTGGTGGCGAGGGAGGGTTAGGAGGGATGTGGGTGAATGGCTTATTGCTGGATGGGGGCGAGAGCGAGTGGGACTGCTATGCTGCTAAGTTTGTGGTGTGGGAGGGTTAGGAGGGAGGTGAGTGGGTTGTCCATTGCTGGAGGGGGGCAGAAGTGGGTGGGACCACTACACTGCAGAAAAATAAGCTGCAAGGAGGGGGAATGAGGGAGAGGGGATCAGAGGGTAGGAAAAGGTTCTTGGAGGGAGAGGGGATTTTGGCCTGTGTAACAAGCTTTAAGATTCTAGATAAACAAAAATGCAATTAGTGTACAGGATTTTTACCAAACTAAAAACTTAATATCCAAAGAAAAACTCAGCTGTTTTAGGTTAAACCAGTTGCTCAAACTGCAATAGTTTATCCTAAAAAAAAGGATTTATACAGTTAACACTCCAGATATTTACATATTTGTTTTCCTGATTTGTCAGGACATTTTGTAGTGGCAGGGAATAATCTGACTGATTCACACACCATTTTTAAATACCCTGAACCTCCACTCAGGAGAAGCGGCAATCTGGAGAGAGCAACACTGCAGTTGGAAGAGAAATGCATATAGAAACTGCAAACTATCTCTCCTGATAGTTTAAATATACATACTGAGTGGCAATGTATTTTTCTGAACAAGCCTCACCATCATTGCATTCTACAGCTTATTCATCAGTCTTATGTCATTTAAAATACTGGGTTATCAATGGGTACTTTGTTTTGTAGGTTTACATGCATATATATTACTATATTCTGTTTAACCACATTTCCATTGGCTGCTGAACTTAAGAACATTCAAATGGCCAGCCACTCTTTTAAGAAATAGAATGTACAGGAGTACAGAAACAAATTGTTTATGCAAAAAAACCAAACAAATGCAAATGGCCAGAGAAAAAGTGAAAAGTAAAAAGGTAACAGTGCCAAAGACATCAGACAGCACTCATACTACCTTGACGGCTCAATGTTTTGGCATAATGCTTCATGGTGAGGTATTTTCCCCTTTTGACTTCTATGTGCTATTTTAGCAGTTGTTGCATATTTCTATGAAAGACAGGTAAGTATCTGTGTTGTTTTTTAGGAATGAAGTTGACACTCAGGAACAAATTGACAACATTTTCAAAATCCCAAATATTATCTAATACATATTAGCTTCCATATCTTGTTGCACAGTGTGTTGAAGGCATGCCAATTTGGTCAAATTAACCTTTTAACCTTTGTTTTTTTTATTCAAACTTTATTGTACAAAATCACCTACATGTCGATATATATTCTTTCTTATATCTGCAAACAAAATATACTCCTATGCCTATAGTATAAAATATGAATCTGCTTTGTACAAAATCGCATACTTGTTGGTATATATTCTCTCTTATCATATTTGTAAACAAAATATACTCCTATGCCTATAGTATAAAATATTAATCTGCTTTGTACAAAATTGCCTACATGTCGGTATATATTCTCTCTTATCATATCTGTAAACAATATATACTCCTATGCCTATAGTCTAAATATTAACCTGATTTGTATAAAATCACCTACATGTCGATATATATTCTTTCTTATCATATCTGTAAACAAAATATACTCCTATGCCTATAGTCTAAATAATAATCAGCTTTGTACTGTATACAACTGCCTACATGTTGATGTATATTCTTCCCAATAAAATCAAACAGAAAAATAATCATCTAGGCATTTATTTAATGTATAGTGGTATTTCTCCAGGGACAGAATTTTATATGTTAGGGGCTTCAGAGGTTTTCCAGTTCTTTAGAATTGGTTGCTTAGTGCAATTAATCATAAAACATAATAATTAAGATCTTAGGATACATTTTGCTGTAGTGGGATCATTAAATAAAAATATTGGACATGGCCCTGGGCTCTGCGAAGAAGGGTCGGGATTAGTGCAGCTCCCCAACATGCTAAAGGCAAGAATAAGTCAGCAGGTGATACTTTTTCACCTGTAGTAAAGTAACATTTACATTCGTCTTAATGAAAACTAACGTAAATGTTACCAAATGTTCAGTATTCATTTAATTTTAAACTAAACAAATAGAGAATAGTGCAGCAGGTGAATATTCTGAATAACTATTTTTTCAAAATATTTTTCCTGAATTATTTTTACAAAATGAATTATTTGCTGATGCACAAGTCTAAAATACCTAGGGCCAGATTACCAGTGGAGAGCTATTTTAACGTGCACCTATTAAAGGGCGCATGTTTTTTAACCAGTCAATACAAGTGGTTGCTTAATGTGACCGTAGACTTCTGGTTAAAAATAAAAAGTTGCCCCAATTTCCCCCAAAATAAAGAGGACAGTACATTAACATGTACAATTAATACGGCGATTTTTATTTAAAAACAAAAAACAAAAACTGCACAAAGCAGTTATAAGGGTTTAAAGTGAGGGGATGTGAGGTGTATGAAAATAAATGTCACCTAAAGTGCCATTACATGGGGGCTGTGTTTTCTCAGTCTCTCTCTCTCTCTCTCTCTCTCTCTCTCTCTCTCTCTCTCTCTCTCTCTCTATATATATATATATATATATATATATATATATATATGTATATGCTTATATACATGTATATTTACAGTGTGTGCTAATATGTGTATATACACATAAATATATATGTATATAAGCATATACATATATATATATTTATTATTTTTTCCCAACGCTACGTGATTTGCCCAATGCGCTGCACTATGTGGTTTGCCATGGCTGGCCACATGAAAACGAGGCTCCCATAGGAGCCTATGGAAGCACGCTTTCATGGGCTCTTGGCTTTTGGCAATTTACGTGCATGGTATTACATTTACACGCAATGGTATAACTGAGTGGAGTGCAAATATTGCGCTGGCTTAAGTGCAATATTGTGTTCTACTCATAATTTGGCCCATAGTTGGTTTCAAAGCCAACTTAAATGCCACTATCTTTAATGATTGAAGCCCATTATAAGTGTATCCCAGGACATTGCCACAATATATTCAGAATTCAAAGCAAACCTGAACTTCTTCTGAGAGTTAAGGAGACATGGACACTTTTTATGGTAAGAAAAACAATTACAGGTTGTCTCACTTTTTTACCATATCTTGCAACTGAACATAATAAGTGTAAGTAACTAAAATTATGAAGATTAAAAAGCATGTGCAGTTTTAGTGCATGCATATTTTACAACAATGTACATCCACATGAGTAAAACCAAGATTATTCAAAAATAAATGTAGAAAATCACTACAACCTATAATTTATGAGTATGGACATGTATTATGTACCAATAGGAAACTCAGCACTTTGCATGAAAACCAATTAAAGGAATAGTCTAGTCAAAATTAAACTTTTCATGCAATTTTAAGCAACTTTCTAATTTACTCCTATGATCAATTTTCCTTTGTTCTCTTGGTATCTTTATTTTGAAAAGCAGGAATATAAGCATAGAGGCTGGCCCATTTTTAGTTCAGCACCTGGGTAGCGCTTTATGATCGGTGTCTAAATGTAGCCACCAATCAGCAAGCGCTACCCAGATTCTGAACCAAAAATTGGCCGGCTCATAAACTTCCATTCAAATAAAGACACCAAGAGAACAAAGAAAAATTGATAATAGGAGTAAATTAGAAACTTGCTTAAAATTGAATGCTCTATCTGAATCATTGAAGTTTAGTTTTGACTAGACTATCTCTTTAAAGCTTGTTGGATTTTTTTTTTTTGTGTGTGTGTAAAATTTGAGAATATATAAAAGTTTGTGTATTGCACAAAAACTATAAAAATGTGTAAGTTATATTATATTCCGATATTTGACTAACAACAAAATTGAATTTATGTGTCAATATGTTCAACTATTCACTTTTATGCCACTGTTATATATAAAATTGTCGCTGTGTGCTCTGCTTGAGGTAGATACTTTTTTCTGCTGTGGATTTGCGTGGTTGAAACATTTTGGAGAAACGTGGCAATTTGAAATTGCATCTTCATCAGAGGGGCTACTCCAATCAATTTATAGAAAAAGCATTTAATGAAGTTAAAGATACGGATAGACAGTCCCTACTTACAACTAATAAACACAAAACTAACTCTCAGGAGAAAAAATTAATTTTTGTTAAATTTTTCACACTGTATGATCAAGTGTGCAATATAGTTAAAAAGCATTGTCCAATTTATTAGGGAGAAGATGATTTAGCTAATACTCAGCAAGATTACAGGCCTCTCGTATTAAAAGTTTCGACAATATGGATATACCTCAGTAACCTCAAGCGTTTTAGCCTGTACCACAACTCTCCATTCCGCACTCAAAAAATGGCTTTTGAGTGTAGAATTTTCAGGTCTCCTATATTACAAGCTGTTTGGTCAGGCTATTATGCTAGTGTTATATCCTATCACGCAATGATCCATTCCGAGATCAAAGACCACCCATAGACTATCTATTAAGCCCTAAACCACCATCCCCCCGCATTGCAAATACTATTTTAACCCGCTATTAACCCCTATTTGCTGCCAACCCATATCGCCAACACAAAAATAAAGTGTTAACCCCTAATCCATCACCCCCACATTGATACTACTAAAATAAACCTATTAACCCCTAAACAGCCGGCCCCCACATCGCAAATACTAGACTAAACCTATTAACCTCTATACCACCGGTCCCCCACATTGCAAATATTAAAAAAAACCTAGAGGGTTTTTACTATAGAAACATCTACTAAGTAGAGCTAAATTTGTGCTTTATATAGCATGGTGATTTGTAAGTTGCAGTATGTAGGATGTACTATACGTGAGGCTCGCAAACGTATACATGAGCATTTAAATGATATTGAGAATTCAGTGCATTGTTTAGATTTAGAGCTTGTAACTTTTGTTTCAATTTGATGTATTTACCTTATACAACTTCTAATAAGCAATTATTATTTAAGAACGTTGTGGTGAAGAATTTCTATATTTATACATTTGGAGTTTTTTTTTTTTATTTAGTGTATTCAAGTACATTAAAATTAAAGGGATAGAAATGTAAAAAAAGAAATGTGTATGGGTGCATTTCAGTTTGAAATAGAAATTATTTTGCAAAATACTTTTATCAGCAAAAATGTTTTTAGTAAAATGTATTACTGTTTTTCAGTGGCACACATGTAAAGCTTAGGAGCCGTCCCATTTAAGGGTCAGCACCCTGGATAGCACTTGCTTATTGGTGGCTACATTTAGCCACCAATCAGCAAGGGCAACCCAGGTTCTGAACCAAAAATGGTCCGGCTCCAAAGCTTTGCATTCCTGATTTTCAAATAAAAACACCAAGAGAACAAAGAAATATTTATAATAGGAGTAAATTAGAAACTTGCTTAAAATTGTATGCTCTATCTGAATCATTAAAGTAAAAAAAAAATCGGGTTTAGTCAAAGCATTTTTATATTTCTCTTTATCTGTAATGATAGAATAATAACTAACTTTATTCTAAACATATTGGCTAGAAGTAAAAAAAATAAAAAATACTAGAGAATACAAAAGCATCTAATGAAATTTAAAACCATATCATTTTTATATACAATTATTTTTTTTATCTTTTTATTTTCTTAGAGGAATGCCAACACTGTGTTCTCTTATAGCTGATCTGTCCAATCACAGTGAAATTACCAAGCTTTATAACAGAAAGATTTGGCCATAACTACCAAAGTGAAGAATAATTGAAGCTGAATGTGAGGTTAATCAACTGAAAAAATAGTATCTCAGTTATTTCAAGTCTCATGCTGTGTTTATAATTGTTCACCCATCTACCATTATATATCTCTTGGAGCTCATTATTTTAAGTCAACACTGCTATAGGAATGCTTTAAGCTAAAGACAAATAAAATTAGTTGGCACTTATAAGCTGCTACATACATACAAATAGTAATTACAATTTACACACATATAAAAACAATCAGCAAAAGGATTTAGTAAAACTATGGTGAGCAATGAAAAGATGTATAAAAATGCTTAAAGGATTTCTGAAACATATTGCAAAGACTGGAGGTTTTCATTATATATATATATATATATATATATATATATATATATATATATATATATATATATATATACTCTCCAAAACGCAGGCAGCTCACTGGTCTTTGCAGTAAAACTAGAATTTATTACATCAGTTTAAAAAACAAACATTTCGGCACTGCATTGTGCCTTTGTCAATGTTATACAACAAAAAGTACAAGGACAGAGTGCACCCAAGCACCCCGGATCAGTTAACATACATTTAAAACAAACCCCCTTAAATAGAGAATAGAGAATATCCCCACCTAGCCTTTACCGCCATTCCTATTGCATGCTCGTTCAAACACCTAATCCCTGTGTCACGCTGACACGCTAGCCGTGCCTAGCGTGATGACGCATAGCACGGCGTTGTCATGACAACGTCCAAGGCATTACGTTGACGAATGAGCCAGATACCAGGAGAACACCAGGGAACAATCTGCGCATATTCAGAACAACAAAGTTTCTTGAAGCGCAGCGGTTGCTATGGGCAACAAACGTAAACCAGCCACCTAATCAGGCAAGAGCCGCTCTGGGTGTCCCATAGTATGTGGCTACGGCGGAGGCAATAAGGATGTGTAATCTTATCAGATTTACATACCACACAATAAACATAATATAAATACAAAGTCACTTCACTTAAGTCTGTTATGTAATAGGAATATAAATCTGAAAGATATATCACAGCCGCAGATGCGATGTTAAAATGGACCAGAAAACTGTGACAAAAGTATATACAGAGGAAATTCATGGTCATATGATTATTAAATAGAAACTGCCTCAAATAATTAGTGAACATAATAGAATGTGCACCAATAAATCAATGCTGCTACTCAATCTATCAATCCATCAAACCCATAGGAGTATGGTAGTAACCAGACAGTGACACATTTTGAATAATGACACCAGTCAGGACTGGGTTAACAAATTAGATGGCTTGGTTAATAAATACCGCAATGATTTAATTGCTTTCAAAAATAAAAAGGTTAACAGTGTGGAAAATGACTACAGGGAAAGGCGGGTGTACAAGTGGCTATATGGCAAAGATGAAGTGCCGTTTAGACGCCGCAGAAATCCAAGATCCAAGAATACCTTAAGTATTGTGGATAGTAGCGGAGGGGATTCCTCTGAAAGTGAAACAACTAAAGACAATGAAGGGCCCACTGAGAATAGCCAACTATCACAACCTTTTTTAGGGGTAGCCACAAGGTCCACTTTGAAACCTCCAATACAACATATGGCGAAAAAAGGCCAAGGAAATTTAAGACCCGCAGGGGAGGTCACAAATATAAAGCAAAAGCAAGTGAAAAAGAAATAGATATTGTATTTAATCTCAGTAGCAGACCACTTAGTGAGGCTGAGATATCTCTACTTAATCATGGCCTATCTTTTGCTCCAACTCCCCATACTGATCCCTTTGAGAGATTGGTTGACATCCATAGGTTTCAGCGACAACTGAAGCTTAGGGATCATTTCAGAGAGCAGGCATATACACCAGAATTACACAAAAAAAGTCTTCTTTTGAACCACCAAACACTAACCCTTCCATTAGGAATTACACCAGGTTACTCACTCATAATATCAATGATGAGTCCCACATCGCCTCTTACCCTAATCTTAGTACTGCTGAAAGAAAAGCACTTACTGAGCTGAGCAACGATAGAAC